>NC_090319.1:0-724999 GCF_040869045.1 Eurosta solidaginis
ATTGCACAAAACAAAAATTTAACATCTTGCTTCGTTCAAGAGATATGCACAATAATCGCTTTTGGCGCGTTATCGATTAACCGATTAACCCTCGTAGCGCATGAACCGTTAATGATAGAACATGGAATCAACTTGTGAATTAATCTATACGTGCATATGTACAAATTGCAAAAACAAAATCGATTCCAACTTGCTTAGCTCAAGAGATATGCACACTAATCGGTTTTTAATCAGCACTGATCGATTAACCCATCACTAGGATGTAGAAATTCAACCGTTATAGATAGAACATTGGATCAAATTGTGAATGGTGCTAAACGGGGATGGTTATCTAATGCAAAAAGAAAATTTTGAAAATCTTGCTTGGTTCAAGAGATATGGCGCCAAATCGGGTTCGGGGTCATTTTTGTACCGATTAACTCCGATTTTTTCATTGAAGGGTTAATGATGGAACCTTCAATCAAATTGTCGATTAATCTACAAGTGGATACCTACATATTGCACAAAACAAAAATTTAACATCTTGCTTCGTTCAAGAGATATGCACAATAATCGCTTTTGGCGCGTTATCGATTAACCGATTAACCCTCGTAGCGCATGAACCGTTAATGATAGAACATGGAATCAACTTGTGAATTAATCTATACGTGCATATGTACAAATTGCAAAAACAAAATCGATTCCAACTTGCTTAGCTCAAGAGATATGCACACTAATCGGTTTTTAATCAGCACTGATCGATTAACCCATCACTAGGATGTAGAAATTCAACCGTTATAGATAGAACATTGGATCAAATTGTGAATGGTGCTAAACGGGGATGGTTATCTAATGCAAAAAGAAAATTTTGAAAATCTTGCTTGGTTCAAGAGATATGGCGCCAAATCGGGTTCGGGGTCATTTTTGTACCGATTAACTCCGATTTTTTCATTGAAGGGTTAATGATGGAACCTTCAATCAAATTGTCGATTAATCTACAAGTGGATACCTACATATTGCACAAAACAAAAATTTAACATCTTGCTTCGTTCAAGAGATATGCACAATAATCGCTTTTGGCGCGTTATCGATTAACCGATTAACCCTCGTAGCGCATGAACCGTTAATGATAGAACATGGAATCAACTTGTGAATTAATCTATACGTGCATATGTACAAATTGCAAAAACAAAATCGATTCCAACTTGCTTAGCTCAAGAGATATGCACACTAATCGGTTTTTAATCAGCACTGATCGATTAACCCATCACTAGGATGTAGAAATTCAACCGTTATAGATAGAACATTGGATCAAATTGTGAATGGTGCTAAACGGGGATGGTTATCTAATGCAAAAAGAAAATTTTGAAAATCTTGCTTGGTTCAAGAGATATGGCGCCAAATCGGGTTCGGGGTCATTTTTGTACCGATTAACTCCGATTTTTTCATTGAAGGGTTAATGATGGAACCTTCAATCAAATTGTCGATTAATCTACAAGTGGATACCTACATATTGCACAAAACAAAAATTTAACATCTTGCTTCGTTCAAGAGATATGCACAATAATCGCTTTTGGCGCGTTATCGATTAACCGATTAACCCTCGTAGCGCATGAACCGTTAATGATAGAACATGGAATCAACTTGTGAATTAATCTATACGTGCATATGTACAAATTGCAAAAACAAAATCGATTCCAACTTGCTTAGCTCAAGAGATATGCACACTAATCGGTTTTTAATCAGCACTGATCGATTAACCCATCACTAGGATGTAGAAATTCAACCGTTATAGATAGAACATTGGATCAAATTGTGAATGGTGCTAAACGGGGATGGTTATCTAATGCAAAAAGAAAATTTTGAAAATCTTGCTTGGTTCAAGAGATATGGCGCCAAATCGGGTTCGGGGTCATTTTTGTACCGATTAACTCCGATTTTTTCATTGAAGGGTTAATGATGGAACCTTCAATCAAATTGTCGATTAATCTACAAGTGGATACCTACATATTGCACAAAACAAAAATTTAACATCTTGCTTCGTTCAAGAGATATGCACAATAATCGCTTTTGGCGCGTTATCGATTAACCGATTAACCCTCGTAGCGCATGAACCGTTAATGATAGAACATGGAATCAACTTGTGAATTAATCTATACGTGCATATGTACAAATTGCAAAAACAAAATCGATTCCAACTTGCTTAGCTCAAGAGATATGCACACTAATCGGTTTTTAATCAGCACTGATCGATTAACCCATCACTAGGATGTAGAAATTCAACCGTTATAGATAGAACATTGGATCAAATTGTGAATGGTGCTAAACGGGGATGGTTATCTAATGCAAAAAGAAAATTTTGAAAATCTTGCTTGGTTCAAGAGATATGGCGCCAAATCGGGTTCGGGGTCATTTTTGTACCGATTAACTCCGATTTTTTCATTGAAGGGTTAATGATGGAACCTTCAATCAAATTGTCGATTAATCTACAAGTGGATACCTACATATTGCACAAAACAAAAATTTAACATCTTGCTTCGTTCAAGAGATATGCACAATAATCGCTTTTGGCGCGTTATCGATTAACCGATTAACCCTCGTAGCGCATGAACCGTTAATGATAGAACATGGAATCAACTTGTGAATTAATCTATACGTGCATATGTACAAATTGCAAAAACAAAATCGATTCCAACTTGCTTAGCTCAAGAGATATGCACACTAATCGGTTTTTAATCAGCACTGATCGATTAACCCATCACTAGGATGTAGAAATTCAACCGTTATAGATAGAACATTGGATCAAATTGTGAATGGTGCTAAACGGGGATGGTTATCTAATGCAAAAAGAAAATTTTGAAAATCTTGCTTGGTTCAAGAGATATGGCGCCAAATCGGGTTCGGGGTCATTTTTGTACCGATTAACTCCGATTTTTTCATTGAAGGGTTAATGATGGAACCTTCAATCAAATTGTCGATTAATCTACAAGTGGATACCTACATATTGCACAAAACAAAAATTTAACATCTTGCTTCGTTCACGAGATATGCACAATAATCGCTTTTGGCGCGTTATCGATTAACCGATTAACCCTCGTAGCGCATGAACCGTTAATGATAGAACATGGAATCAACTTGTGAATTAATCTATACGTGCATATGTACAAATTGCAAAAACAAAATCGATTCCAACTTGCTTAGCTCAAGAGATATGCACACTAATCGGTTTTTAATCAGCACTGATCGATTAACCCATCACTAGGATGTAGAAATTCAACCGTTATAGATAGAACATTGGATCAAATTGTGAATGGTGCTAAACGGGGATGGTTATCTAATGCAAAAAGAAAATTTTGAAAATCTTGCTTGGTTCAAGAGATATGGCGCCAAATCGGGTTCGGGGTCATTTTTGTACCGATTAACTCCGATTTTTTCATTGAAGGGTTAATGATGGAACCTTCAATCAAATTGTCGATTAATCTACAAGTGGATACCTACATATTGCACAAAACAAAAATTTAACATCTTGCTTCGTTCAAGAGATATGCACAATAATCGCTTTTGGCGCGTTATCGATTAACCGATTAACCCTCGTAGCGCATGAACCGTTAATGATAGAACATGGAATCAACTTGTGAATTAATCTATACGTGCATATGTACAAATTGCAAAAACAAAATCGATTCCAACTTGCTTAGCTCAAGAGATATGCACACTAATCGGTTTTTAATCAGCACTGATCGATTAACCCATCACTAGGATGTAGAAATTCAACCGTTATAGATAGAACATTGGATCAAATTGTGAATGGTGCTAAACGGGGATGGTTATCTAATGCAAAAAGAAAATTTTGAAAATCTTGCTTGGTTCAAGAGATATGGCGCCAAATCGGGTTCGGGGTCATTTTTGTACCGATTAACTCCGATTTTTTCATTGAAGGGTTAATGATGGAACCTTCAATCAAATTGTCGATTAATCTACAAGTGGATACCTACATATTGCACAAAACAAAAATTTAACATCTTGCTTCGTTCAAGAGATATGCACAATAATCGCTTTTGGCGCGTTATCGATTAACCGATTAACCCTCGTAGCGCATGAACCGTTAATGATAGAACATGGAATCAACTTGTGAATTAATCTATACGTGCATATGTACAAATTGCAAAAACAAAATCGATTCCAACTTGCTTAGCTCAAGAGATATGCACACTAATCGGTTTTTAATCAGCACTGATCGATTAACCCATCACTAGGATGTAGAAATTCAACCGTTATAGATAGAACATTGGATCAAATTGTGAATGGTGCTAAACGGGGATGGTTATCTAATGCAAAAAGAAAATTTTGAAAATCTTGCTTGGTTCAAGAGATATGGCGCCAAATCGGGTTCGGGGTCATTTTTGTACCGATTAACTCCGATTTTTTCATTGAAGGGTTAATGATGGAACCTTCAATCAAATTGTCGATTAATCTACAAGTGGATACCTACATATTGCACAAAACAAAAATTTAACATCTTGCTTCGTTCAAGAGATATGCACAATAATCGCTTTTGGCGCGTTATCGATTAACCGATTAACCCTCGTAGCGCATGAACCGTTAATGATAGAACATGGAATCAACTTGTGAATTAATCTATACGTGCATATGTACAAATTGCAAAAACAAAATCGATTCCAACTTGCTTAGCTCAAGAGATATGCACACTAATCGGTTTTTAATCAGCACTGATCGATTAACCCATCACTAGGATGTAGAAATTCAACCGTTATAGATAGAACATTGGATCAAATTGTGAATGGTGCTAAACGGGGATGGTTATCTAATGCAAAAAGAAAATTTTGAAAATCTTGCTTGGTTCAAGAGATATGGCGCCAAATCGGGTTCGGGGTCATTTTTGTACCGATTAACTCCGATTTTTTCATTGAAGGGTTAATGATGGAACCTTCAATCAAATTGTCGATTAATCTACAAGTGGATACCTACATATTGCACAAAACAAAAATTTAACATCTTGCTTCGTTCAAGAGATATGCACAATAATCGCTTTTGGCGCGTTATCGATTAACCGATTAACCCTCGTAGCGCATGAACCGTTAATGATAGAACATGGAATCAACTTGTGAATTAATCTATACGTGCATATGTACAAATTGCAAAAACAAAATCGATTCCAACTTGCTTAGCTCAAGAGATATGCACACTAATCGGTTTTTAATCAGCACTGATCGATTAACCCATCACTAGGATGTAGAAATTCAACCGTTATAGATAGAACATTGGATCAAATTGTGAATGGTGCTAAACGGGGATGGTTATCTAATGCAAAAAGAAAATTTTGAAAATCTTGCTTGGTTCAAGAGATATGGCGCCAAATCGGGTTCGGGGTCATTTTTGTACCGATTAACTCCGATTTTTTCATTGAAGGGTTAATGATGGAACCTTCAATCAAATTGTCGATTAATCTACAAGTGGATACCTACATATTGCACAAAACAAAAATTTAACATCTTGCTTCGTTCAAGAGATATGCACAATAATCGCTTTTGGCGCGTTATCGATTAACCGATTAACCCTCGTAGCGCATGAACCGTTAATGATAGAACATGGAATCAACTTGTGAATTAATCTATACGTGCATATGTACAAATTGCAAAAACAAAATCGATTCCAACTTGCTTAGCTCAAGAGATATGCACACTAATCGGTTTTTAATCAGCACTGATCGATTAACCCATCACTAGGATGTAGAAATTCAACCGTTATAGATAGAACATTGGATCAAATTGTGAATGGTGCTAAACGGGGATGGTTATCTAATGCAAAAAGAAAATTTTGAAAATCTTGCTTGGTTCAAGAGATATGGCGCCAAATCGGGTTCGGGGTCATTTTTGTACCGATTAACTCCGATTTTTTCATTGAAGGGTTAATGATGGAACCTTCAATCAAATTGTCGATTAATCTACAAGTGGATACCTACATATTGCACAAAACAAAAATTTAACATCTTGCTTCGTTCAAGAGATATGCACAATAATCGCTTTTGGCGCGTTATCGATTAACCGATTAACCCTCGTAGCGCATGAACCGTTAATGATAGAACATGGAATCAACTTGTGAATTAATCTATACGTGCATATGTACAAATTGCAAAAACAAAATCGATTCCAACTTGCTTAGCTCAAGAGATATGCACACTAATCGGTTTTTAATCAGCACTGATCGATTAACCCATCACTAGGATGTAGAAATTCAACCGTTATAGATAGAACATTGGATCAAATTGTGAATGGTGCTAAACGGGGATGGTTATCTAATGCAAAAAGAAAATTTTGAAAATCTTGCTTGGTTCAAGAGATATGGCGCCAAATCGGGTTCGGGGTCATTTTTGTACCGATTAACTCCGATTTTTTCATTGAAGGGTTAATGATGGAACCTTCAATCAAATTGTCGATTAATCTACAAGTGGATACCTACATATTGCACAAAACAAAAATTTAACATCTTGCTTCGTTCAAGAGATATGCACAATAATCGCTTTTGGCGCGTTATCGATTAACCGATTAACCCTCGTAGCGCATGAACCGTTAATGATAGAACATGGAATCAACTTGTGAATTAATCTATACGTGCATATGTACAAATTGCAAAAACAAAATCGATTCCAACTTGCTTAGCTCAAGAGATATGCACACTAATCGGTTTTTAATCAGCACTGATCGATTAACCCATCACTAGGATGTAGAAATTCAACCGTTATAGATAGAACATTGGATCAAATTGTGAATGGTGCTAAACGGGGATGGTTATCTAATGCAAAAAGAAAATTTTGAAAATCTTGCTTGGTTCAAGAGATATGGCGCCAAATCGGGTTCGGGGTCATTTTTGTACCGATTAACTCCGATTTTTTCATTGAAGGGTTAATGATGGAACCTTCAATCAAATTGTCGATTAATCTACAAGTGGATACCTACATATTGCACAAAACAAAAATTTAACATCTTGCTTCGTTCAAGAGATATGCACAATAATCGCTTTTGGCGCGTTATCGATTAACCGATTAACCCTCGTAGCGCATGAACCGTTAATGATAGAACATGGAATCAACTTGTGAATTAATCTATACGTGCATATGTACAAATTGCAAAAACAAAATCGATTCCAACTTGCTTAGCTCAAGAGATATGCACACTAATCGGTTTTTAATCAGCACTGATCGATTAACCCATCACTAGGATGTAGAAATTCAACCGTTATAGATAGAACATTGGATCAAATTGTGAATGGTGCTAAACGGGGATGGTTATCTAATGCAAAAAGAAAATTTTGAAAATCTTGCTTGGTTCAAGAGATATGGCGCCAAATCGGGTTCGGGGTCATTTTTGTACCGATTAACTCCGATTTTTTCATTGAAGGGTTAATGATGGAACCTTCAATCAAATTGTCGATTAATCTACAAGTGGATACCTACATATTGCACAAAACAAAAATTTAACATCTTGCTTCGTTCAAGAGATATGCACAATAATCGCTTTTGGCGCGTTATCGATTAACCGATTAACCCTCGTAGCGCATGAACCGTTAATGATAGAACATGGAATCAACTTGTGAATTAATCTATACGTGCATATGTACAAATTGCAAAAACAAAATCGATTCCAACTTGCTTAGCTCAAGAGATATGCACACTAATCGGTTTTTAATCAGCACTGATCGATTAACCCATCACTAGGATGTAGAAATTCAACCGTTATAGATAGAACATTGGATCAAATTGTGAATGGTGCTAAACGGGGATGGTTATCTAATGCAAAAAGAAAATTTTGAAAATCTTGCTTGGTTCAAGAGATATGGCGCCAAATCGGGTTCGGGGTCATTTTTGTACCGATTAACTCCGATTTTTTCATTGAAGGGTTAATGATGGAACCTTCAATCAAATTGTCGATTAATCTACAAGTGGATACCTACATATTGCACAAAACAAAAATTTAACATCTTGCTTCGTTCAAGAGATATGCACAATAATCGCTTTTGGCGCGTTATCGATTAACCGATTAACCCTCGTAGCGCATGAACCGTTAATGATAGAACATGGAATCAACTTGTGAATTAATCTATACGTGCATATGTACAAATTGCAAAAACAAAATCGATTCCAACTTGCTTAGCTCAAGAGATATGCACACTAATCGGTTTTTAATCAGCACTGATCGATTAACACATCACTAGGATGTAGAAATTCAACCGTTATAGATAGAACATTGGATCAAATTGTGAATGGTGCTAAACGGGGATGGTTATCTAATGCAAAAAGAAAATTTTGAAAATCTTGCTTGGTTCAAGAGATATGGCGCCAAATCGGGTTCGGGGTCATTTTTGTACCGATTAACTCCGATTTTTTCATTGAAGGGTTAATGATGGAACCTTCAATCAAATTGTCGATTAATCTACAAGTGGATACCTACATATTGCACAAAACAAAAATTTAACATCTTGCTTCGTTCAAGAGATATGCACAATAATCGCTTTTGGCGCGTTATCGATTAACCGATTAACCCTCGTAGCGCATGAACCGTTAATGATAGAACATGGAATCAACTTGTGAATTAATCTATACGTGCATATGTACAAATTGCAAAAACAAAATCGATTCCAACTTGCTTAGCTCAAGAGATATGCACACTAATCGGTTTTTAATCAGCACTGATCGATTAACACATCACTAGGATGTAGAAATTCAACCGTTATAGATAGAACATTGGATCAAATTGTGAATGGTGCTAAACGGGGATGGTTATCTAATGCAAAAAGAAAATTTTGAAAATCTTGCTTGGTTCAAGAGATATGGCGCCAAATCGGGTTCGGGGTCATTTTTGTACCGATTAACTCCGATTTTTTCATTGAAGGGTTAATGATGGAACCTTCAATCAAATTGTCGATTAATCTACAAGTGGATACCTACATATTGCACAAAACAAAAATTTAACATCTTGCTTCGTTCAAGAGATATGCACAATAATCGCTTTTGGCGCGTTATCGATTAACCGATTAACCCTCGTAGCGCATGAACCGTTAATGATAGAACATGGAATCAACTTGTGAATTAATCTATACGTGCATATGTACAAATTGCAAAAACAAAATCGATTCCAACTTGCTTAGCTCAAGAGATATGCACACTAATCGGTTTTTAATCAGCACTGATCGATTAACACATCACTAGGATGTAGAAATTCAACCGTTATAGATAGAACATTGGATCAAATTGTGAATGGTGCTAAACGGGGATGGTTATCTAATGCAAAAAGAAAATTTTGAAAATCTTGCTTGGTTCAAGAGATATGGCGCCAAATCGGGTTCGGGGTCATTTTTGTACCGATTAACTCCGATTTTTTCATTGAAGGGTTAATGATGGAACCTTCAATCAAATTGTCGATTAATCTACAAGTGGATACCTACATATTGCACAAAACAAAAATTTAACATCTTGCTTCGTTCAAGAGATATGCACAATAATCGCTTTTGGCGCGTTATCGATTAACCGATTAACCCTCGTAGCGCATGAACCGTTAATGATAGAACATGGAATCAACTTGTGAATTAATCTATACGTGCATATGTACAAATTGCAAAAACAAAATCGATTCCAACTTGCTTAGCTCAAGAGATATGCACACTAATCGGTTTTTAATCAGCACTGATCGATTAACCCATCACTAGGATGTAGAAATTCAACCGTTATAGATAGAACATTGGATCAAATTGTGAATGGTGCTAAACGGGGATGGTTATCTAATGCAAAAAGAAAATTTTGAAAATCTTGCTTGGTTCAAGAGATATGGCGCCAAATCGGGTTCGGGGTCATTTTTGTACCGATTAACTCCGATTTTTTCATTGAAGGGTTAATGATGGAACCTTCAATCAAATTGTCGATTAATCTACAAGTGGATACCTACATATTGCACAAAACAAAAATTTAACATCTTGCTTCGTTCAAGAGATATGCACAATAATCGCTTTTGGCGCGTTATCGATTAACCGATTAACCCTCGTAGCGCATGAACCGTTAATGATAGAACATGGAATCAACTTGTGAATTAATCTATACGTGCATATGTACAAATTGCAAAAACAAAATCGATTCCAACTTGCTTAGCTCAAGAGATATGCACACTAATCGGTTTTTAATCAGCACTGATCGATTAACCCATCACTAGGATGTAGAAATTCAACCGTTATAGATAGAACATTGGATCAAATTGTGAATGGTGCTAAACGGGGATGGTTATCTAATGCAAAAAGAAAATTTTGAAAATCTTGCTTGGTTCAAGAGATATGGCGCCAAATCGGGTTCGGGGTCATTTTTGTACCGATTAACTCCGATTTTTTCATTGAAGGGTTAATGATGGAACCTTCAATCAAATTGTCGATTAATCTACAAGTGGATACCTACATATTGCACAAAACAAAAATTTAACATCTTGCTTCGTTCAAGAGATATGCACAATAATCGCTTTTGGCGCGTTATCGATTAACCGATTAACCCTCGTAGCGCATGAACCGTTAATGATAGAACATGGAATCAACTTGTGAATTAATCTATACGTGCATATGTACAAATTGCAAAAACAAAATCGATTCCAACTTGCTTAGCTCAAGAGATATGCACACTAATCGGTTTTTAATCAGCACTGATCGATTAACCCATCACTAGGATGTAGAAATTCAACCGTTATAGATAGAACATTGGATCAAATTGTGAATGGTGCTAAACGGGGATGGTTATCTAATGCAAAAAGAAAATTTTGAAAATCTTGCTTGGTTCAAGAGATATGGCGCCAAATCGGGTTCGGGGTCATTTTTGTACCGATTAACTCCGATTTTTTCATTGAAGGGTTAATGATGGAACCTTCAATCAAATTGTCGATTAATCTACAAGTGGATACCTACATATTGCACAAAACAAAAATTTAACATCTTGCTTCGTTCAAGAGATATGCACAATAATCGCTTTTGGCGCGTTATCGATTAACCGATTAACCCTCGTAGCGCATGAACCGTTAATGATAGAACATGGAATCAACTTGTGAATTAATCTATACGTGCATATGTACAAATTGCAAAAACAAAATCGATTCCAACTTGCTTAGCTCAAGAGATATGCACACTAATCGGTTTTTAATCAGCACTGATCGATTAACCCATCACTAGGATGTAGAAATTCAACCGTTATAGATAGAACATTGGATCAAATTGTGAATGGTGCTAAACGGGGATGGTTATCTAATGCAAAAAGAAAATTTTGAAAATCTTGCTTGGTTCAAGAGATATGGCGCCAAATCGGGTTCGGGGTCATTTTTGTACCGATTAACTCCGATTTTTTCATTGAAGGGTTAATGATGGAACCTTCAATCAAATTGTCGATTAATCTACAAGTGGATACCTACATATTGCACAAAACAAAAATTTAACATCTTGCTTCGTTCAAGAGATATGCACAATAATCGCTTTTGGCGCGTTATCGATTAACCGATTAACCCTCGTAGCGCATGAACCGTTAATGATAGAACATGGAATCAACTTGTGAATTAATCTATACGTGCATATGTACAAATTGCAAAAACAAAATCGATTCCAACTTGCTTAGCTCAAGAGATATGCACACTAATCGGTTTTTAATCAGCACTGATCGATTAACACATCACTAGGATGTAGAAATTCAACCGTTATAGATAGAACATTGGATCAAATTGTGAATGGTGCTAAACGGGGATGGTTATCTAATGCAAAAAGAAAATTTTGAAAATCTTGCTTGGTTCAAGAGATATGGCGCCAAATCGGGTTCGGGGTCATTTTTGTACCGATTAACTCCGATTTTTTCATTGAAGGGTTAATGATGGAACCTTCAATCAAATTGTCGATTAATCTACAAGTGGATACCTACATATTGCACAAAACAAAAATTTAACATCTTGCTTCGTTCAAGAGATATGCACAATAATCGCTTTTGGCGCGTTATCGATTAACCGATTAACCCTCGTAGCGCATGAACCGTTAATGATAGAACATGGAATCAACTTGTGAATTAATCTATACGTGCATATGTACAAATTGCAAAAACAAAATCGATTCCAACTTGCTTAGCTCAAGAGATATGCACACTAATCGGTTTTTAATCAGCACTGATCGATTAACCCATCACTAGGATGTAGAAATTCAACCGTTATAGATAGAACATTGGATCAAATTGTGAATGGTGCTAAACGGGGATGGTTATCTAATGCAAAAAGAAAATTTTGAAAATCTTGCTTGGTTCAAGAGATATGGCGCCAAATCGGGTTCGGGGTCATTTTTGTACCGATTAACTCCGATTTTTTCATTGAAGGGTTAATGATGGAACCTTCAATCAAATTGTCGATTAATCTACAAGTGGATACCTACATATTGCACAAAACAAAAATTTAACATCTTGCTTCGTTCAAGAGATATGCACAATAATCGCTTTTGGCGCGTTATCGATTAACCGATTAACCCTCGTAGCGCATGAACCGTTAATGATAGAACATGGAATCAACTTGTGAATTAATCTATACGTGCATATGTACAAATTGCAAAAACAAAATCGATTCCAACTTGCTTAGCTCAAGAGATATGCACACTAATCGGTTTTTAATCAGCACTGATCGATTAACCCATCACTAGGATGTAGAAATTCAACCGTTATAGATAGAACATTGGATCAAATTGTGAATGGTGCTAAACGGGGATGGTTATCTAATGCAAAAAGAAAATTTTGAAAATCTTGCTTGGTTCAAGAGATATGGCGCCAAATCGGGTTCGGGGTCATTTTTGTACCGATTAACTCCGATTTTTTCATTGAAGGGTTAATGATGGAACCTTCAATCAAATTGTCGATTAATCTACAAGTGGATACCTACATATTGCACAAAACAAAAATTTAACATCTTGCTTCGTTCAAGAGATATGCACAATAATCGCTTTTGGCGCGTTATCGATTAACCGATTAACCCTCGTAGCGCATGAACCGTTAATGATAGAACATGGAATCAACTTGTGAATTAATCTATACGTGCATATGTACAAATTGCAAAAACAAAATCGATTCCAACTTGCTTAGCTCAAGAGATATGCACACTAATCGGTTTTTAATCAGCACTGATCGATTAACCCATCACTAGGATGTAGAAATTCAACCGTTATAGATAGAACATTGGATCAAATTGTGAATGGTGCTAAACGGGGATGGTTATCTAATGCAAAAAGAAAATTTTGAAAATCTTGCTTGGTTCAAGAGATATGGCGCCAAATCGGGTTCGGGGTCATTTTTGTACCGATTAACTCCGATTTTTTCATTGAAGGGTTAATGATGGAACCTTCAATCAAATTGTCGATTAATCTACAAGTGGATACCTACATATTGCACAAAACAAAAATTTAACATCTTGCTTCGTTCAAGAGATATGCACAATAATCGCTTTTGGCGCGTTATCGATTAACCGATTAACCCTCGTAGCGCATGAACCGTTAATGATAGAACATGGAATCAACTTGTGAATTAATCTATACGTGCATATGTACAAATTGCAAAAACAAAATCGATTCCAACTTGCTTAGCTCAAGAGATATGCACACTAATCGGTTTTTAATCAGCACTGATCGATTAACCCATCACTAGGATGTAGAAATTCAACCGTTATAGATAGAACATTGGATCAAATTGTGAATGGTGCTAAACGGGGATGGTTATCTAATGCAAAAAGAAAATTTTGAAAATCTTGCTTGGTTCAAGAGATATGGCGCCAAATCGGGTTCGGGGTCATTTTTGTACCGATTAACTCCGATTTTTTCATTGAAGGGTTAATGATGGAACCTTCAATCAAATTGTCGATTAATCTACAAGTGGATACCTACATATTGCACAAAACAAAAATTTAACATCTTGCTTCGTTCAAGAGATATGCACAATAATCGCTTTTGGCGCGTTATCGATTAACCGATTAACCCTCGTAGCGCATGAACCGTTAATGATAGAACATGGAATCAACTTGTGAATTAATCTATACGTGCATATGTACAAATTGCAAAAACAAAATCGATTCCAACTTGCTTAGCTCAAGAGATATGCACACTAATCGGTTTTTAATCAGCACTGATCGATTAACCCATCACTAGGATGTAGAAATTCAACCGTTATAGATAGAACATTGGATCAAATTGTGAATGGTGCTAAACGGGGATGGTTATCTAATGCAAAAAGAAAATTTTGAAAATCTTGCTTGGTTCAAGAGATATGGCGCCAAATCGGGTTCGGGGTCATTTTTGTACCGATTAACTCCGATTTTTTCATTGAAGGGTTAATGATGGAACCTTCAATCAAATTGTCGATTAATCTACAAGTGGATACCTACATATTGCACAAAACAAAAATTTAACATCTTGCTTCGTTCAAGAGATATGCACAATAATCGCTTTTGGCGCGTTATCGATTAACCGATTAACCCTCGTAGCGCATGAACCGTTAATGATAGAACATGGAATCAACTTGTGAATTAATCTATACGTGCATATGTACAAATTGCAAAAACAAAATCGATTCCAACTTGCTTAGCTCAAGAGATATGCACACTAATCGGTTTTTAATCAGCACTGATCGATTAACCCATCACTAGGATGTAGAAATTCAACCGTTATAGATAGAACATTGGATCAAATTGTGAATGGTGCTAAACGGGGATGGTTATCTAATGCAAAAAGAAAATTTTGAAAATCTTGCTTGGTTCAAGAGATATGGCGCCAAATCGGGTTCGGGGTCATTTTTGTACCGATTAACTCCGATTTTTTCATTGAAGGGTTAATGATGGAACCTTCAATCAAATTGTCGATTAATCTACAAGTGGATACCTACATATTGCACAAAACAAAAATTTAACATCTTGCTTCGTTCAAGAGATATGCACAATAATCGCTTTTGGCGCGTTATCGATTAACCGATTAACCCTCGTAGCGCATGAACCGTTAATGATAGAACATGGAATCAACTTGTGAATTAATCTATACGTGCATATGTACAAATTGCAAAAACAAAATCGATTCCAACTTGCTTAGCTCAAGAGATATGCACACTAATCGGTTTTTAATCAGCACTGATCGATTAACCCATCACTAGGATGTAGAAATTCAACCGTTATAGATAGAACATTGGATCAAATTGTGAATGGTGCTAAACGGGGATGGTTATCTAATGCAAAAAGAAAATTTTGAAAATCTTGCTTGGTTCAAGAGATATGGCGCCAAATCGGGTTCGGGGTCATTTTTGTACCGATTAACTCCGATTTTTTCATTGAAGGGTTAATGATGGAACCTTCAATCAAATTGTCGATTAATCTACAAGTGGATACCTACATATTGCACAAAACAAAAATTTAACATCTTGCTTCGTTCAAGAGATATGCACAATAATCGCTTTTGGCGCGTTATCGATTAACCGATTAACCCTCGTAGCGCATGAACCGTTAATGATAGAACATGGAATCAACTTGTGAATTAATCTATACGTGCATATGTACAAATTGCAAAAACAAAATCGATTCCAACTTGCTTAGCTCAAGAGATATGCACACTAATCGGTTTTTAATCAGCACTGATCGATTAACCCATCACTAGGATGTAGAAATTCAACCGTTATAGATAGAACATTGGATCAAATTGTGAATGGTGCTAAACGGGGATGGTTATCTAATGCAAAAAGAAAATTTTGAAAATCTTGCTTGGTTCAAGAGATATGGCGCCAAATCGGGTTCGGGGTCATTTTTGTACCGATTAACTCCGATTTTTTCATTGAAGGGTTAATGATGGAACCTTCAATCAAATTGTCGATTAATCTACAAGTGGATACCTACATATTGCACAAAACAAAAATTTAACATCTTGCTTCGTTCAAGAGATATGCACAATAATCGCTTTTGGCGCGTTATCGATTAACCGATTAACCCTCGTAGCGCATGAACCGTTAATGATAGAACATGGAATCAACTTGTGAATTAATCTATACGTGCATATGTACAAATTGCAAAAACAAAATCGATTCCAACTTGCTTAGCTCAAGAGATATGCACACTAATCGGTTTTTAATCAGCACTGATCGATTAACCCATCACTAGGATGTAGAAATTCAACCGTTATAGATAGAACATTGGATCAAATTGTGAATGGTGCTAAACGGGGATGGTTATCTAATGCAAAAAGAAAATTTTGAAAATCTTGCTTGGTTCAAGAGATATGGCGCCAAATCGGGTTCGGGGTCATTTTTGTACCGATTAACTCCGATTTTTTCATTGAAGGGTTAATGATGGAACCTTCAATCAAATTGTCGATTAATCTACAAGTGGATACCTACATATTGCACAAAACAAAAATTTAACATCTTGCTTCGTTCAAGAGATATGCACAATAATCGCTTTTGGCGCGTTATCGATTAACCGATTAACCCTCGTAGCGCATGAACCGTTAATGATAGAACATGGAATCAACTTGTGAATTAATCTATACGTGCATATGTACAAATTGCAAAAACAAAATCGATTCCAACTTGCTTAGCTCAAGAGATATGCACACTAATCGGTTTTTAATCAGCACTGATCGATTAACCCATCACTAGGATGTAGAAATTCAACCGTTATAGATAGAACATTGGATCAAATTGTGAATGGTGCTAAACGGGGATGGTTATCTAATGCAAAAAGAAAATTTTGAAAATCTTGCTTGGTTCAAGAGATATGGCGCCAAATCGGGTTCGGGGTCATTTTTGTACCGATTAACTCCGATTTTTTCATTGAAGGGTTAATGATGGAACCTTCAATCAAATTGTCGATTAATCTACAAGTGGATACCTACATATTGCACAAAACAAAAATTTAACATCTTGCTTCGTTCAAGAGATATGCACAATAATCGCTTTTGGCGCGTTATCGATTAACCGATTAACCCTCGTAGCGCATGAACCGTTAATGATAGAACATGGAATCAACTTGTGAATTAATCTATACGTGCATATGTACAAATTGCAAAAACAAAATCGATTCCAACTTGCTTAGCTCAAGAGATATGCACACTAATCGGTTTTTAATCAGCACTGATCGATTAACCCATCACTAGGATGTAGAAATTCAACCGTTATAGATAGAACATTGGATCAAATTGTGAATGGTGCTAAACGGGGATGGTTATCTAATGCAAAAAGAAAATTTTGAAAATCTTGCTTGGTTCAAGAGATATGGCGCCAAATCGGGTTCGGGGTCATTTTTGTACCGATTAACTCCGATTTTTTCATTGAAGGGTTAATGATGGAACCTTCAATCAAATTGTCGATTAATCTACAAGTGGATACCTACATATTGCACAAAACAAAAATTTAACATCTTGCTTCGTTCAAGAGATATGCACAATAATCGCTTTTGGCGCGTTATCGATTAACCGATTAACCCTCGTAGCGCATGAACCGTTAATGATAGAACATGGAATCAACTTGTGAATTAATCTATACGTGCATATGTACAAATTGCAAAAACAAAATCGATTCCAACTTGCTTAGCTCAAGAGATATGCACACTAATCGGTTTTTAATCAGCACTGATCGATTAACCCATCACTAGGATGTAGAAATTCAACCGTTATAGATAGAACATTGGATCAAATTGTGAATGGTGCTAAACGGGGATGGTTATCTAATGCAAAAAGAAAATTTTGAAAATCTTGCTTGGTTCAAGAGATATGGCGCCAAATCGGGTTCGGGGTCATTTTTGTACCGATTAACTCCGATTTTTTCATTGAAGGGTTAATGATGGAACCTTCAATCAAATTGTCGATTAATCTACAAGTGGATACCTACATATTGCACAAAACAAAAATTTAACATCTTGCTTCGTTCAAGAGATATGCACAATAATCGCTTTTGGCGCGTTATCGATTAACCGATTAACCCTCGTAGCGCATGAACCGTTAATGATAGAACATGGAATCAACTTGTGAATTAATCTATACGTGCATATGTACAAATTGCAAAAACAAAATCGATTCCAACTTGCTTAGCTCAAGAGATATGCACACTAATCGGTTTTTAATCAGCACTGATCGATTAACCCATCACTAGGATGTAGAAATTCAACCGTTATAGATAGAACATTGGATCAAATTGTGAATGGTGCTAAACGGGGATGGTTATCTAATGCAAAAAGAAAATTTTGAAAATCTTGCTTGGTTCAAGAGATATGGCGCCAAATCGGGTTCGGGGTCATTTTTGTACCGATTAACTCCGATTTTTTCATTGAAGGGTTAATGATGGAACCTTCAATCAAATTGTCGATTAATCTACAAGTGGATACCTACATATTGCACAAAACAAAAATTTAACATCTTGCTTCGTTCAAGAGATATGCACAATAATCGCTTTTGGCGCGTTATCGATTAACCGATTAACCCTCGTAGCGCATGAACCGTTAATGATAGAACATGGAATCAACTTGTGAATTAATCTATACGTGCATATGTACAAATTGCAAAAACAAAATCGATTCCAACTTGCTTAGCTCAAGAGATATGCACACTAATCGGTTTTTAATCAGCACTGATCGATTAACCCATCACTAGGATGTAGAAATTCAACCGTTATAGATAGAACATTGGATCAAATTGTGAATGGTGCTAAACGGGGATGGTTATCTAATGCAAAAAGAAAATTTTGAAAATCTTGCTTGGTTCAAGAGATATGGCGCCAAATCGGGTTCGGGGTCATTTTTGTACCGATTAACTCCGATTTTTTCATTGAAGGGTTAATGATGGAACCTTCAATCAAATTGTCGATTAATCTACAAGTGGATACCTACATATTGCACAAAACAAAAATTTAACATCTTGCTTCGTTCAAGAGATATGCACAATAATCGCTTTTGGCGCGTTATCGATTAACCGATTAACCCTCGTAGCGCATGAACCGTTAATGATAGAACATGGAATCAACTTGTGAATTAATCTATACGTGCATATGTACAAATTGCAAAAACAAAATCGATTCCAACTTGCTTAGCTCAAGAGATATGCACACTAATCGGTTTTTAATCAGCACTGATCGATTAACCCATCACTAGGATGTAGAAATTCAACCGTTATAGATAGAACATTGGATCAAATTGTGAATGGTGCTAAACGGGGATGGTTATCTAATGCAAAAAGAAAATTTTGAAAATCTTGCTTGGTTCAAGAGATATGGCGCCAAATCGGGTTCGGGGTCATTTTTGTACCGATTAACTCCGATTTTTTCATTGAAGGGTTAATGATGGAACCTTCAATCAAATTGTCGATTAATCTACAAGTGGATACCTACATATTGCACAAAACAAAAATTTAACATCTTGCTTCGTTCAAGAGATATGCACAATAATCGCTTTTGGCGCGTTATCGATTAACCGATTAACCCTCGTAGCGCATGAACCGTTAATGATAGAACATGGAATCAACTTGTGAATTAATCTATACGTGCATATGTACAAATTGCAAAAACAAAATCGATTCCAACTTGCTTAGCTCAAGAGATATGCACACTAATCGGTTTTTAATCAGCACTGATCGATTAACCCATCACTAGGATGTAGAAATTCAACCGTTATAGATAGAACATTGGATCAAATTGTGAATGGTGCTAAACGGGGATGGTTATCTAATGCAAAAAGAAAATTTTGAAAATCTTGCTTGGTTCAAGAGATATGGCGCCAAATCGGGTTCGGGGTCATTTTTGTACCGATTAACTCCGATTTTTTCATTGAAGGGTTAATGATGGAACCTTCAATCAAATTGTCGATTAATCTACAAGTGGATACCTACATATTGCACAAAACAAAAATTTAACATCTTGCTTCGTTCAAGAGATATGCACAATAATCGCTTTTGGCGCGTTATCGATTAACCGATTAACCCTCGTAGCGCATGAACCGTTAATGATAGAACATGGAATCAACTTGTGAATTAATCTATACGTGCATATGTACAAATTGCAAAAACAAAATCGATTCCAACTTGCTTAGCTCAAGAGATATGCACACTAATCGGTTTTTAATCAGCACTGATCGATTAACCCATCACTAGGATGTAGAAATTCAACCGTTATAGATAGAACATTGGATCAAATTGTGAATGGTGCTAAACGGGGATGGTTATCTAATGCAAAAAGAAAATTTTGAAAATCTTGCTTGGTTCAAGAGATATGGCGCCAAATCGGGTTCGGGGTCATTTTTGTACCGATTAACTCCGATTTTTTCATTGAAGGGTTAATGATGGAACCTTCAATCAAATTGTCGATTAATCTACAAGTGGATACCTACATATTGCACAAAACAAAAATTTAACATCTTGCTTCGTTCAAGAGATATGCACAATAATCGCTTTTGGCGCGTTATCGATTAACCGATTAACCCTCGTAGCGCATGAACCGTTAATGATAGAACATGGAATCAACTTGTGAATTAATCTATACGTGCATATGTACAAATTGCAAAAACAAAATCGATTCCAACTTGCTTAGCTCAAGAGATATGCACACTAATCGGTTTTTAATCAGCACTGATCGATTAACCCATCACTAGGATGTAGAAATTCAACCGTTATAGATAGAACATTGGATCAAATTGTGAATGGTGCTAAACGGGGATGGTTATCTAATGCAAAAAGAAAATTTTGAAAATCTTGCTTGGTTCAAGAGATATGGCGCCAAATCGGGTTCGGGGTCATTTTTGTACCGATTAACTCCGATTTTTTCATTGAAGGGTTAATGATGGAACCTTCAATCAAATTGTCGATTAATCTACAAGTGGATACCTACATATTGCACAAAACAAAAATTTAACATCTTGCTTCGTTCAAGAGATATGCACAATAATCGCTTTTGGCGCGTTATCGATTAACCGATTAACCCTCGTAGCGCATGAACCGTTAATGATAGAACATGGAATCAACTTGTGAATTAATCTATACGTGCATATGTACAAATTGCAAAAACAAAATCGATTCCAACTTGCTTAGCTCAAGAGATATGCACACTAATCGGTTTTTAATCAGCACTGATCGATTAACACATCACTAGGATGTAGAAATTCAACCGTTATAGATAGAACATTGGATCAAATTGTGAATGGTGCTAAACGGGGATGGTTATCTAATGCAAAAAGAAAATTTTGAAAATCTTGCTTGGTTCAAGAGATATGGCGCCAAATCGGGTTCGGGGTCATTTTTGTACCGATTAACTCCGATTTTTTCATTGAAGGGTTAATGATGGAACCTTCAATCAAATTGTCGATTAATCTACAAGTGGATACCTACATATTGCACAAAACAAAAATTTAACATCTTGCTTCGTTCAAGAGATATGCACAATAATCGCTTTTGGCGCGTTATCGATTAACCGATTAACCCTCGTAGCGCATGAACCGTTAATGATAGAACATGGAATCAACTTGTGAATTAATCTATACGTGCATATGTACAAATTGCAAAAACAAAATCGATTCCAACTTGCTTAGCTCAAGAGATATGCACACTAATCGGTTTTTAATCAGCACTGATCGATTAACACATCACTAGGATGTAGAAATTCAACCGTTATAGATAGAACATTGGATCAAATTGTGAATGGTGCTAAACGGGGATGGTTATCTAATGCAAAAAGAAAATTTTGAAAATCTTGCTTGGTTCAAGAGATATGGCGCCAAATCGGGTTCGGGGTCATTTTTGTACCGATTAACTCCGATTTTTTCATTGAAGGGTTAATGATGGAACCTTCAATCAAATTGTCGATTAATCTACAAGTGGATACCTACATATTGCACAAAACAAAAATTTAACATCTTGCTTCGTTCAAGAGATATGCACAATAATCGCTTTTGGCGCGTTATCGATTAACCGATTAACCCTCGTAGCGCATGAACCGTTAATGATAGAACATGGAATCAACTTGTGAATTAATCTATACGTGCATATGTACAAATTGCAAAAACAAAATCGATTCCAACTTGCTTAGCTCAAGAGATATGCACACTAATCGGTTTTTAATCAGCACTGATCGATTAACACATCACTAGGATGTAGAAATTCAACCGTTATAGATAGAACATTGGATCAAATTGTGAATGGTGCTAAACGGGGATGGTTATCTAATGCAAAAAGAAAATTTTGAAAATCTTGCTTGGTTCAAGAGATATGGCGCCAAATCGGGTTCGGGGTCATTTTTGTACCGATTAACTCCGATTTTTTCATTGAAGGGTTAATGATGGAACCTTCAATCAAATTGTCGATTAATCTACAAGTGGATACCTACATATTGCACAAAACAAAAATTTAACATCTTGCTTCGTTCAAGAGATATGCACAATAATCGCTTTTGGCGCGTTATCGATTAACCGATTAACCCTCGTAGCGCATGAACCGTTAATGATAGAACATGGAATCAACTTGTGAATTAATCTATACGTGCATATGTACAAATTGCAAAAACAAAATCGATTCCAACTTGCTTAGCTCAAGAGATATGCACACTAATCGGTTTTTAATCAGCACTGATCGATTAACCCATCACTAGGATGTAGAAATTCAACCGTTATAGATAGAACATTGGATCAAATTGTGAATGGTGCTAAACGGGGATGGTTATCTAATGCAAAAAGAAAATTTTGAAAATCTTGCTTGGTTCAAGAGATATGGCGCCAAATCGGGTTCGGGGTCATTTTTGTACCGATTAACTCCGATTTTTTCATTGAAGGGTTAATGATGGAACCTTCAATCAAATTGTCGATTAATCTACAAGTGGATACCTACATATTGCACAAAACAAAAATTTAACATCTTGCTTCGTTCAAGAGATATGCACAATAATCGCTTTTGGCGCGTTATCGATTAACCGATTAACCCTCGTAGCGCATGAACCGTTAATGATAGAACATGGAATCAACTTGTGAATTAATCTATACGTGCATATGTACAAATTGCAAAAACAAAATCGATTCCAACTTGCTTAGCTCAAGAGATATGCACACTAATCGGTTTTTAATCAGCACTGATCGATTAACCCATCACTAGGATGTAGAAATTCAACCGTTATAGATAGAACATTGGATCAAATTGTGAATGGTGCTAAACGGGGATGGTTATCTAATGCAAAAAGAAAATTTTGAAAATCTTGCTTGGTTCAAGAGATATGGCGCCAAATCGGGTTCGGGGTCATTTTTGTACCGATTAACTCCGATTTTTTCATTGAAGGGTTAATGATGGAACCTTCAATCAAATTGTCGATTAATCTACAAGTGGATACCTACATATTGCACAAAACAAAAATTTAACATCTTGCTTCGTTCAAGAGATATGCACAATAATCGCTTTTGGCGCGTTATCGATTAACCGATTAACCCTCGTAGCGCATGAACCGTTAATGATAGAACATGGAATCAACTTGTGAATTAATCTATACGTGCATATGTACAAATTGCAAAAACAAAATCGATTCCAACTTGCTTAGCTCAAGAGATATGCACACTAATCGGTTTTTAATCAGCACTGATCGATTAACCCATCACTAGGATGTAGAAATTCAACCGTTATAGATAGAACATTGGATCAAATTGTGAATGGTGCTAAACGGGGATGGTTATCTAATGCAAAAAGAAAATTTTGAAAATCTTGCTTGGTTCAAGAGATATGGCGCCAAATCGGGTTCGGGGTCATTTTTGTACCGATTAACTCCGATTTTTTCATTGAAGGGTTAATGATGGAACCTTCAATCAAATTGTCGATTAATCTACAAGTGGATACCTACATATTGCACAAAACAAAAATTTAACATCTTGCTTCGTTCAAGAGATATGCACAATAATCGCTTTTGGCGCGTTATCGATTAACCGATTAACCCTCGTAGCGCATGAACCGTTAATGATAGAACATGGAATCAACTTGTGAATTAATCTATACGTGCATATGTACAAATTGCAAAAACAAAATCGATTCCAACTTGCTTAGCTCAAGAGATATGCACACTAATCGGTTTTTAATCAGCACTGATCGATTAACCCATCACTAGGATGTAGAAATTCAACCGTTATAGATAGAACATTGGATCAAATTGTGAATGGTGCTAAACGGGGATGGTTATCTAATGCAAAAAGAAAATTTTGAAAATCTTGCTTGGTTCAAGAGATATGGCGCCAAATCGGGTTCGGGGTCATTTTTGTACCGATTAACTCCGATTTTTTCATTGAAGGGTTAATGATGGAACCTTCAATCAAATTGTCGATTAATCTACAAGTGGATACCTACATATTGCACAAAACAAAAATTTAACATCTTGCTTCGTTCAAGAGATATGCACAATAATCGCTTTTGGCGCGTTATCGATTAACCGATTAACCCTCGTAGCGCATGAACCGTTAATGATAGAACATGGAATCAACTTGTGAATTAATCTATACGTGCATATGTACAAATTGCAAAAACAAAATCGATTCCAACTTGCTTAGCTCAAGAGATATGCACACTAATCGGTTTTTAATCAGCACTGATCGATTAACCCATCACTAGGATGTAGAAATTCAACCGTTATAGATAGAACATTGGATCAAATTGTGAATGGTGCTAAACGGGGATGGTTATCTAATGCAAAAAGAAAATTTTGAAAATCTTGCTTGGTTCAAGAGATATGGCGCCAAATCGGGTTCGGGGTCATTTTTGTACCGATTAACTCCGATTTTTTCATTGAAGGGTTAATGATGGAACCTTCAATCAAATTGTCGATTAATCTACAAGTGGATACCTACATATTGCACAAAACAAAAATTTAACATCTTGCTTCGTTCAAGAGATATGCACAATAATCGCTTTTGGCGCGTTATCGATTAACCGATTAACCCTCGTAGCGCATGAACCGTTAATGATAGAACATGGAATCAACTTGTGAATTAATCTATACGTGCATATGTACAAATTGCAAAAACAAAATCGATTCCAACTTGCTTAGCTCAAGAGATATGCACACTAATCGGTTTTTAATCAGCACTGATCGATTAACCCATCACTAGGATGTAGAAATTCAACCGTTATAGATAGAACATTGGATCAAATTGTGAATGGTGCTAAACGGGGATGGTTATCTAATGCAAAAAGAAAATTTTGAAAATCTTGCTTGGTTCAAGAGATATGGCGCCAAATCGGGTTCGGGGTCATTTTTGTACCGATTAACTCCGATTTTTTCATTGAAGGGTTAATGATGGAACCTTCAATCAAATTGTCGATTAATCTACAAGTGGATACCTACATATTGCACAAAACAAAAATTTAACATCTTGCTTCGTTCAAGAGATATGCACAATAATCGCTTTTGGCGCGTTATCGATTAACCGATTAACCCTCGTAGCGCATGAACCGTTAATGATAGAACATGGAATCAACTTGTGAATTAATCTATACGTGCATATGTACAAATTGCAAAAACAAAATCGATTCCAACTTGCTTAGCTCAAGAGATATGCACACTAATCGGTTTTTAATCAGCACTGATCGATTAACCCATCACTAGGATGTAGAAATTCAACCGTTATAGATAGAACATTGGATCAAATTGTGAATGGTGCTAAACGGGGATGGTTATCTAATGCAAAAAGAAAATTTTGAAAATCTTGCTTGGTTCAAGAGATATGGCGCCAAATCGGGTTCGGGGTCATTTTTGTACCGATTAACTCCGATTTTTTCATTGAAGGGTTAATGATGGAACCTTCAATCAAATTGTCGATTAATCTACAAGTGGATACCTACATATTGCACAAAACAAAAATTTAACATCTTGCTTCGTTCAAGAGATATGCACAATAATCGCTTTTGGCGCGTTATCGATTAACCGATTAACCCTCGTAGCGCATGAACCGTTAATGATAGAACATGGAATCAACTTGTGAATTAATCTATACGTGCATATGTACAAATTGCAAAAACAAAATCGATTCCAACTTGCTTAGCTCAAGAGATATGCACACTAATCGGTTTTTAATCAGCACTGATCGATTAACCCATCACTAGGATGTAGAAATTCAACCGTTATAGATAGAACATTGGATCAAATTGTGAATGGTGCTAAACGGGGATGGTTATCTAATGCAAAAAGAAAATTTTGAAAATCTTGCTTGGTTCAAGAGATATGGCGCCAAATCGGGTTCGGGGTCATTTTTGTACCGATTAACTCCGATTTTTTCATTGAAGGGTTAATGATGGAACCTTCAATCAAATTGTCGATTAATCTACAAGTGGATACCTACATATTGCACAAAACAAAAATTTAACATCTTGCTTCGTTCAAGAGATATGCACAATAATCGCTTTTGGCGCGTTATCGATTAACCGATTAACCCTCGTAGCGCATGAACCGTTAATGATAGAACATGGAATCAACTTGTGAATTAATCTATACGTGCATATGTACAAATTGCAAAAACAAAATCGATTCCAACTTGCTTAGCTCAAGAGATATGCACACTAATCGGTTTTTAATCAGCACTGATCGATTAACCCATCACTAGGATGTAGAAATTCAACCGTTATAGATAGAACATTGGATCAAATTGTGAATGGTGCTAAACGGGGATGGTTATCTAATGCAAAAAGAAAATTTTGAAAATCTTGCTTGGTTCAAGAGATATGGCGCCAAATCGGGTTCGGGGTCATTTTTGTACCGATTAACTCCGATTTTTTCATTGAAGGGTTAATGATGGAACCTTCAATCAAATTGTCGATTAATCTACAAGTGGATACCTACATATTGCACAAAACAAAAATTTAACATCTTGCTTCGTTCAAGAGATATGCACAATAATCGCTTTTGGCGCGTTATCGATTAACCGATTAACCCTCGTAGCGCATGAACCGTTAATGATAGAACATGGAATCAACTTGTGAATTAATCTATACGTGCATATGTACAAATTGCAAAAACAAAATCGATTCCAACTTGCTTAGCTCAAGAGATATGCACACTAATCGGTTTTTAATCAGCACTGATCGATTAACCCATCACTAGGATGTAGAAATTCAACCGTTATAGATAGAACATTGGATCAAATTGTGAATGGTGCTAAACGGGGATGGTTATCTAATGCAAAAAGAAAATTTTGAAAATCTTGCTTGGTTCAAGAGATATGGCGCCAAATCGGGTTCGGGGTCATTTTTGTACCGATTAACTCCGATTTTTTCATTGAAGGGTTAATGATGGAACCTTCAATCAAATTGTCGATTAATCTACAAGTGGATACCTACATATTGCACAAAACAAAAATTTAACATCTTGCTTCGTTCAAGAGATATGCACAATAATCGCTTTTGGCGCGTTATCGATTAACCGATTAACCCTCGTAGCGCATGAACCGTTAATGATAGAACATGGAATCAACTTGTGAATTAATCTATACGTGCATATGTACAAATTGCAAAAACAAAATCGATTCCAACTTGCTTAGCTCAAGAGATATGCACACTAATCGGTTTTTAATCAGCACTGATCGATTAACCCATCACTAGGATGTAGAAATTCAACCGTTATAGATAGAACATTGGATCAAATTGTGAATGGTGCTAAACGGGGATGGTTATCTAATGCAAAAAGAAAATTTTGAAAATCTTGCTTGGTTCAAGAGATATGGCGCCAAATCGGGTTCGGGGTCATTTTTGTACCGATTAACTCCGATTTTTTCATTGAAGGGTTAATGATGGAACCTTCAATCAAATTGTCGATTAATCTACAAGTGGATACCTACATATTGCACAAAACAAAAATTTAACATCTTGCTTCGTTCAAGAGATATGCACAATAATCGCTTTTGGCGCGTTATCGATTAACCGATTAACCCTCGTAGCGCATGAACCGTTAATGATAGAACATGGAATCAACTTGTGAATTAATCTATACGTGCATATGTACAAATTGCAAAAACAAAATCGATTCCAACTTGCTTAGCTCAAGAGATATGCACACTAATCGGTTTTTAATCAGCACTGATCGATTAACCCATCACTAGGATGTAGAAATTCAACCGTTATAGATAGAACATTGGATCAAATTGTGAATGGTGCTAAACGGGGATGGTTATCTAATGCAAAAAGAAAATTTTGAAAATCTTGCTTGGTTCAAGAGATATGGCGCCAAATCGGGTTCGGGGTCATTTTTGTACCGATTAACTCCGATTTTTTCATTGAAGGGTTAATGATGGAACCTTCAATCAAATTGTCGATTAATCTACAAGTGGATACCTACATATTGCACAAAACAAAAATTTAACATCTTGCTTCGTTCAAGAGATATGCACAATAATCGCTTTTGGCGCGTTATCGATTAACCGATTAACCCTCGTAGCGCATGAACCGTTAATGATAGAACATGGAATCAACTTGTGAATTAATCTATACGTGCATATGTACAAATTGCAAAAACAAAATCGATTCCAACTTGCTTAGCTCAAGAGATATGCACACTAATCGGTTTTTAATCAGCACTGATCGATTAACCCATCACTAGGATGTAGAAATTCAACCGTTATAGATAGAACATTGGATCAAATTGTGAATGGTGCTAAACGGGGATGGTTATCTAATGCAAAAAGAAAATTTTGAAAATCTTGCTTGGTTCAAGAGATATGGCGCCAAATCGGGTTCGGGGTCATTTTTGTACCGATTAACTCCGATTTTTTCATTGAAGGGTTAATGATGGAACCTTCAATCAAATTGTCGATTAATCTACAAGTGGATACCTACATATTGCACAAAACAAAAATTTAACATCTTGCTTCGTTCAAGAGATATGCACAATAATCGCTTTTGGCGCGTTATCGATTAACCGATTAACCCTCGTAGCGCATGAACCGTTAATGATAGAACATGGAATCAACTTGTGAATTAATCTATACGTGCATATGTACAAATTGCAAAAACAAAATCGATTCCAACTTGCTTAGCTCAAGAGATATGCACACTAATCGGTTTTTAATCAGCACTGATCGATTAACCCATCACTAGGATGTAGAAATTCAACCGTTATAGATAGAACATTGGATCAAATTGTGAATGGTGCTAAACGGGGATGGTTATCTAATGCAAAAAGAAAATTTTGAAAATCTTGCTTGGTTCAAGAGATATGGCGCCAAATCGGGTTCGGGGTCATTTTTGTACCGATTAACTCCGATTTTTTCATTGAAGGGTTAATGATGGAACCTTCAATCAAATTGTCGATTAATCTACAAGTGGATACCTACATATTGCACAAAACAAAAATTTAACATCTTGCTTCGTTCAAGAGATATGCACAATAATCGCTTTTGGCGCGTTATCGATTAACCGATTAACCCTCGTAGCGCATGAACCGTTAATGATAGAACATGGAATCAACTTGTGAATTAATCTATACGTGCATATGTACAAATTGCAAAAACAAAATCGATTCCAACTTGCTTAGCTCAAGAGATATGCACACTAATCGGTTTTTAATCAGCACTGATCGATTAACCCATCACTAGGATGTAGAAATTCAACCGTTATAGATAGAACATTGGATCAAATTGTGAATGGTGCTAAACGGGGATGGTTATCTAATGCAAAAAGAAAATTTTGAAAATCTTGCTTGGTTCAAGAGATATGGCGCCAAATCGGGTTCGGGGTCATTTTTGTACCGATTAACTCCGATTTTTTCATTGAAGGGTTAATGATGGAACCTTCAATCAAATTGTCGATTAATCTACAAGTGGATACCTACATATTGCACAAAACAAAAATTTAACATCTTGCTTCGTTCAAGAGATATGCACAATAATCGCTTTTGGCGCGTTATCGATTAACCGATTAACCCTCGTAGCGCATGAACCGTTAATGATAGAACATGGAATCAACTTGTGAATTAATCTATACGTGCATATGTACAAATTGCAAAAACAAAATCGATTCCAACTTGCTTAGCTCAAGAGATATGCACACTAATCGGTTTTTAATCAGCACTGATCGATTAACCCATCACTAGGATGTAGAAATTCAACCGTTATAGATAGAACATTGGATCAAATTGTGAATGGTGCTAAACGGGGATGGTTATCTAATGCAAAAAGAAAATTTTGAAAATCTTGCTTGGTTCAAGAGATATGGCGCCAAATCGGGTTCGGGGTCATTTTTGTACCGATTAACTCCGATTTTTTCATTGAAGGGTTAATGATGGAACCTTCAATCAAATTGTCGATTAATCTACAAGTGGATACCTACATATTGCACAAAACAAAAATTTAACATCTTGCTTCGTTCAAGAGATATGCACAATAATCGCTTTTGGCGCGTTATCGATTAACCGATTAACCCTCGTAGCGCATGAACCGTTAATGATAGAACATGGAATCAACTTGTGAATTAATCTATACGTGCATATGTACAAATTGCAAAAACAAAATCGATTCCAACTTGCTTAGCTCAAGAGATATGCACACTAATCGGTTTTTAATCAGCACTGATCGATTAACCCATCACTAGGATGTAGAAATTCAACCGTTATAGATAGAACATTGGATCAAATTGTGAATGGTGCTAAACGGGGATGGTTATCTAATGCAAAAAGAAAATTTTGAAAATCTTGCTTGGTTCAAGAGATATGGCGCCAAATCGGGTTCGGGGTCATTTTTGTACCGATTAACTCCGATTTTTTCATTGAAGGGTTAATGATGGAACCTTCAATCAAATTGTCGATTAATCTACAAGTGGATACCTACATATTGCACAAAACAAAAATTTAACATCTTGCTTCGTTCAAGAGATATGCACAATAATCGCTTTTGGCGCGTTATCGATTAACCGATTAACCCTCGTAGCGCATGAACCGTTAATGATAGAACATGGAATCAACTTGTGAATTAATCTATACGTGCATATGTACAAATTGCAAAAACAAAATCGATTCCAACTTGCTTAGCTCAAGAGATATGCACACTAATCGGTTTTTAATCAGCACTGATCGATTAACCCATCACTAGGATGTAGAAATTCAACCGTTATAGATAGAACATTGGATCAAATTGTGAATGGTGCTAAACGGGGATGGTTATCTAATGCAAAAAGAAAATTTTGAAAATCTTGCTTGGTTCAAGAGATATGGCGCCAAATCGGGTTCGGGGTCATTTTTGTACCGATTAACTCCGATTTTTTCATTGAAGGGTTAATGATGGAACCTTCAATCAAATTGTCGATTAATCTACAAGTGGATACCTACATATTGCACAAAACAAAAATTTAACATCTTGCTTCGTTCAAGAGATATGCACAATAATCGCTTTTGGCGCGTTATCGATTAACCGATTAACCCTCGTAGCGCATGAACCGTTAATGATAGAACATGGAATCAACTTGTGAATTAATCTATACGTGCATATGTACAAATTGCAAAAACAAAATCGATTCCAACTTGCTTAGCTCAAGAGATATGCACACTAATCGGTTTTTAATCAGCACTGATCGATTAACCCATCACTAGGATGTAGAAATTCAACCGTTATAGATAGAACATTGGATCAAATTGTGAATGGTGCTAAACGGGGATGGTTATCTAATGCAAAAAGAAAATTTTGAAAATCTTGCTTGGTTCAAGAGATATGGCGCCAAATCGGGTTCGGGGTCATTTTTGTACCGATTAACTCCGATTTTTTCATTGAAGGGTTAATGATGGAACCTTCAATCAAATTGTCGATTAATCTACAAGTGGATACCTACATATTGCACAAAACAAAAATTTAACATCTTGCTTCGTTCAAGAGATATGCACAATAATCGCTTTTGGCGCGTTATCGATTAACCGATTAACCCTCGTAGCGCATGAACCGTTAATGATAGAACATGGAATCAACTTGTGAATTAATCTATACGTGCATATGTACAAATTGCAAAAACAAAATCGATTCCAACTTGCTTAGCTCAAGAGATATGCACACTAATCGGTTTTTAATCAGCACTGATCGATTAACCCATCACTAGGATGTAGAAATTCAACCGTTATAGATAGAACATTGGATCAAATTGTGAATGGTGCTAAACGGGGATGGTTATCTAATGCAAAAAGAAAATTTTGAAAATCTTGCTTGGTTCAAGAGATATGGCGCCAAATCGGGTTCGGGGTCATTTTTGTACCGATTAACTCCGATTTTTTCATTGAAGGGTTAATGATGGAACCTTCAATCAAATTGTCGATTAATCTACAAGTGGATACCTACATATTGCACAAAACAAAAATTTAACATCTTGCTTCGTTCAAGAGATATGCACAATAATCGCTTTTGGCGCGTTATCGATTAACCGATTAACCCTCGTAGCGCATGAACCGTTAATGATAGAACATGGAATCAACTTGTGAATTAATCTATACGTGCATATGTACAAATTGCAAAAACAAAATCGATTCCAACTTGCTTAGCTCAAGAGATATGCACACTAATCGGTTTTTAATCAGCACTGATCGATTAACCCATCACTAGGATGTAGAAATTCAACCGTTATAGATAGAACATTGGATCAAATTGTGAATGGTGCTAAACGGGGATGGTTATCTAATGCAAAAAGAAAATTTTGAAAATCTTGCTTGGTTCAAGAGATATGGCGCCAAATCGGGTTCGGGGTCATTTTTGTACCGATTAACTCCGATTTTTTCATTGAAGGGTTAATGATGGAACCTTCAATCAAATTGTCGATTAATCTACAAGTGGATACCTACATATTGCACAAAACAAAAATTTAACATCTTGCTTCGTTCAAGAGATATGCACAATAATCGCTTTTGGCGCGTTATCGATTAACCGATTAACCCTCGTAGCGCATGAACCGTTAATGATAGAACATGGAATCAACTTGTGAATTAATCTATACGTGCATATGTACAAATTGCAAAAACAAAATCGATTCCAACTTGCTTAGCTCAAGAGATATGCACACTAATCGGTTTTTAATCAGCACTGATCGATTAACCCATCACTAGGATGTAGAAATTCAACCGTTATAGATAGAACATTGGATCAAATTGTGAATGGTGCTAAACGGGGATGGTTATCTAATGCAAAAAGAAAATTTTGAAAATCTTGCTTGGTTCAAGAGATATGGCGCCAAATCGGGTTCGGGGTCATTTTTGTACCGATTAACTCCGATTTTTTCATTGAAGGGTTAATGATGGAACCTTCAATCAAATTGTCGATTAATCTACAAGTGGATACCTACATATTGCACAAAACAAAAATTTAACATCTTGCTTCGTTCAAGAGATATGCACAATAATCGCTTTTGGCGCGTTATCGATTAACCGATTAACCCTCGTAGCGCATGAACCGTTAATGATAGAACATGGAATCAACTTGTGAATTAATCTATACGTGCATATGTACAAATTGCAAAAACAAAATCGATTCCAACTTGCTTAGCTCAAGAGATATGCACACTAATCGGTTTTTAATCAGCACTGATCGATTAACCCATCACTAGGATGTAGAAATTCAACCGTTATAGATAGAACATTGGATCAAATTGTGAATGGTGCTAAACGGGGATGGTTATCTAATGCAAAAAGAAAATTTTGAAAATCTTGCTTGGTTCAAGAGATATGGCGCCAAATCGGGTTCGGGGTCATTTTTGTACCGATTAACTCCGATTTTTTCATTGAAGGGTTAATGATGGAACCTTCAATCAAATTGTCGATTAATCTACAAGTGGATACCTACATATTGCACAAAACAAAAATTTAACATCTTGCTTCGTTCAAGAGATATGCACAATAATCGCTTTTGGCGCGTTATCGATTAACCGATTAACCCTCGTAGCGCATGAACCGTTAATGATAGAACATGGAATCAACTTGTGAATTAATCTATACGTGCATATGTACAAATTGCAAAAACAAAATCGATTCCAACTTGCTTAGCTCAAGAGATATGCACACTAATCGGTTTTTAATCAGCACTGATCGATTAACCCATCACTAGGATGTAGAAATTCAACCGTTATAGATAGAACATTGGATCAAATTGTGAATGGTGCTAAACGGGGATGGTTATCTAATGCAAAAAGAAAATTTTGAAAATCTTGCTTGGTTCAAGAGATATGGCGCCAAATCGGGTTCGGGGTCATTTTTGTACCGATTAACTCCGATTTTTTCATTGAAGGGTTAATGATGGAACCTTCAATCAAATTGTCGATTAATCTACAAGTGGATACCTACATATTGCACAAAACAAAAATTTAACATCTTGCTTCGTTCAAGAGATATGCACAATAATCGCTTTTGGCGCGTTATCGATTAACCGATTAACCCTCGTAGCGCATGAACCGTTAATGATAGAACATGGAATCAACTTGTGAATTAATCTATACGTGCATATGTACAAATTGCAAAAACAAAATCGATTCCAACTTGCTTAGCTCAAGAGATATGCACACTAATCGGTTTTTAATCAGCACTGATCGATTAACCCATCACTAGGATGTAGAAATTCAACCGTTATAGATAGAACATTGGATCAAATTGTGAATGGTGCTAAACGGGGATGGTTATCTAATGCAAAAAGAAAATTTTGAAAATCTTGCTTGGTTCAAGAGATATGGCGCCAAATCGGGTTCGGGGTCATTTTTGTACCGATTAACTCCGATTTTTTCATTGAAGGGTTAATGATGGAACCTTCAATCAAATTGTCGATTAATCTACAAGTGGATACCTACATATTGCACAAAACAAAAATTTAACATCTTGCTTCGTTCAAGAGATATGCACAATAATCGCTTTTGGCGCGTTATCGATTAACCGATTAACCCTCGTAGCGCATGAACCGTTAATGATAGAACATGGAATCAACTTGTGAATTAATCTATACGTGCATATGTACAAATTGCAAAAACAAAATCGATTCCAACTTGCTTAGCTCAAGAGATATGCACACTAATCGGTTTTTAATCAGCACTGATCGATTAACCCATCACTAGGATGTAGAAATTCAACCGTTATAGATAGAACATTGGATCAAATTGTGAATGGTGCTAAACGGGGATGGTTATCTAATGCAAAAAGAAAATTTTGAAAATCTTGCTTGGTTCAAGAGATATGGCGCCAAATCGGGTTCGGGGTCATTTTTGTACCGATTAACTCCGATTTTTTCATTGAAGGGTTAATGATGGAACCTTCAATCAAATTGTCGATTAATCTACAAGTGGATACCTACATATTGCACAAAACAAAAATTTAACATCTTGCTTCGTTCAAGAGATATGCACAATAATCGCTTTTGGCGCGTTATCGATTAACCGATTAACCCTCGTAGCGCATGAACCGTTAATGATAGAACATGGAATCAACTTGTGAATTAATCTATACGTGCATATGTACAAATTGCAAAAACAAAATCGATTCCAACTTGCTTAGCTCAAGAGATATGCACACTAATCGGTTTTTAATCAGCACTGATCGATTAACCCATCACTAGGATGTAGAAATTCAACCGTTATAGATAGAACATTGGATCAAATTGTGAATGGTGCTAAACGGGGATGGTTATCTAATGCAAAAAGAAAATTTTGAAAATCTTGCTTGGTTCAAGAGATATGGCGCCAAATCGGGTTCGGGGTCATTTTTGTACCGATTAACTCCGATTTTTTCATTGAAGGGTTAATGATGGAACCTTCAATCAAATTGTCGATTAATCTACAAGTGGATACCTACATATTGCACAAAACAAAAATTTAACATCTTGCTTCGTTCAAGAGATATGCACAATAATCGCTTTTGGCGCGTTATCGATTAACCGATTAACCCTCGTAGCGCATGAACCGTTAATGATAGAACATGGAATCAACTTGTGAATTAATCTATACGTGCATATGTACAAATTGCAAAAACAAAATCGATTCCAACTTGCTTAGCTCAAGAGATATGCACACTAATCGGTTTTTAATCAGCACTGATCGATTAACCCATCACTAGGATGTAGAAATTCAACCGTTATAGATAGAACATTGGATCAAATTGTGAATGGTGCTAAACGGGGATGGTTATCTAATGCAAAAAGAAAATTTTGAAAATCTTGCTTGGTTCAAGAGATATGGCGCCAAATCGGGTTCGGGGTCATTTTTGTACCGATTAACTCCGATTTTTTCATTGAAGGGTTAATGATGGAACCTTCAATCAAATTGTCGATTAATCTACAAGTGGATACCTACATATTGCACAAAACAAAAATTTAACATCTTGCTTCGTTCAAGAGATATGCACAATAATCGCTTTTGGCGCGTTATCGATTAACCGATTAACCCTCGTAGCGCATGAACCGTTAATGATAGAACATGGAATCAACTTGTGAATTAATCTATACGTGCATATGTACAAATTGCAAAAACAAAATCGATTCCAACTTGCTTAGCTCAAGAGATATGCACACTAATCGGTTTTTAATCAGCACTGATCGATTAACCCATCACTAGGATGTAGAAATTCAACCGTTATAGATAGAACATTGGATCAAATTGTGAATGGTGCTAAACGGGGATGGTTATCTAATGCAAAAAGAAAATTTTGAAAATCTTGCTTGGTTCAAGAGATATGGCGCCAAATCGGGTTCGGGGTCATTTTTGTACCGATTAACTCCGATTTTTTCATTGAAGGGTTAATGATGGAACCTTCAATCAAATTGTCGATTAATCTACAAGTGGATACCTACATATTGCACAAAACAAAAATTTAACATCTTGCTTCGTTCAAGAGATATGCACAATAATCGCTTTTGGCGCGTTATCGATTAACCGATTAACCCTCGTAGCGCATGAACCGTTAATGATAGAACATGGAATCAACTTGTGAATTAATCTATACGTGCATATGTACAAATTGCAAAAACAAAATCGATTCCAACTTGCTTAGCTCAAGAGATATGCACACTAATCGGTTTTTAATCAGCACTGATCGATTAACCCATCACTAGGATGTAGAAATTCAACCGTTATAGATAGAACATTGGATCAAATTGTGAATGGTGCTAAACGGGGATGGTTATCTAATGCAAAAAGAAAATTTTGAAAATCTTGCTTGGTTCAAGAGATATGGCGCCAAATCGGGTTCGGGGTCATTTTTGTACCGATTAACTCCGATTTTTTCATTGAAGGGTTAATGATGGAACCTTCAATCAAATTGTCGATTAATCTACAAGTGGATACCTACATATTGCACAAAACAAAAATTTAACATCTTGCTTCGTTCAAGAGATATGCACAATAATCGCTTTTGGCGCGTTATCGATTAACCGATTAACCCTCGTAGCGCATGAACCGTTAATGATAGAACATGGAATCAACTTGTGAATTAATCTATACGTGCATATGTACAAATTGCAAAAACAAAATCGATTCCAACTTGCTTAGCTCAAGAGATATGCACACTAATCGGTTTTTAATCAGCACTGATCGATTAACCCATCACTAGGATGTAGAAATTCAACCGTTATAGATAGAACATTGGATCAAATTGTGAATGGTGCTAAACGGGGATGGTTATCTAATGCAAAAAGAAAATTTTGAAAATCTTGCTTGGTTCAAGAGATATGGCGCCAAATCGGGTTCGGGGTCATTTTTGTACCGATTAACTCCGATTTTTTCATTGAAGGGTTAATGATGGAACCTTCAATCAAATTGTCGATTAATCTACAAGTGGATACCTACATATTGCACAAAACAAAAATTTAACATCTTGCTTCGTTCAAGAGATATGCACAATAATCGCTTTTGGCGCGTTATCGATTAACCGATTAACCCTCGTAGCGCATGAACCGTTAATGATAGAACATGGAATCAACTTGTGAATTAATCTATACGTGCATATGTACAAATTGCAAAAACAAAATCGATTCCAACTTGCTTAGCTCAAGAGATATGCACACTAATCGGTTTTTAATCAGCACTGATCGATTAACCCATCACTAGGATGTAGAAATTCAACCGTTATAGATAGAACATTGGATCAAATTGTGAATGGTGCTAAACGGGGATGGTTATCTAATGCAAAAAGAAAATTTTGAAAATCTTGCTTGGTTCAAGAGATATGGCGCCAAATCGGGTTCGGGGTCATTTTTGTACCGATTAACTCCGATTTTTTCATTGAAGGGTTAATGATGGAACCTTCAATCAAATTGTCGATTAATCTACAAGTGGATACCTACATATTGCACAAAACAAAAATTTAACATCTTGCTTCGTTCAAGAGATATGCACAATAATCGCTTTTGGCGCGTTATCGATTAACCGATTAACCCTCGTAGCGCATGAACCGTTAATGATAGAACATGGAATCAACTTGTGAATTAATCTATACGTGCATATGTACAAATTGCAAAAACAAAATCGATTCCAACTTGCTTAGCTCAAGAGATATGCACACTAATCGGTTTTTAATCAGCACTGATCGATTAACCCATCACTAGGATGTAGAAATTCAACCGTTATAGATAGAACATTGGATCAAATTGTGAATGGTGCTAAACGGGGATGGTTATCTAATGCAAAAAGAAAATTTTGAAAATCTTGCTTGGTTCAAGAGATATGGCGCCAAATCGGGTTCGGGGTCATTTTTGTACCGATTAACTCCGATTTTTTCATTGAAGGGTTAATGATGGAACCTTCAATCAAATTGTCGATTAATCTACAAGTGGATACCTACATATTGCACAAAACAAAAATTTAACATCTTGCTTCGTTCAAGAGATATGCACAATAATCGCTTTTGGCGCGTTATCGATTAACCGATTAACCCTCGTAGCGCATGAACCGTTAATGATAGAACATGGAATCAACTTGTGAATTAATCTATACGTGCATATGTACAAATTGCAAAAACAAAATCGATTCCAACTTGCTTAGCTCAAGAGATATGCACACTAATCGGTTTTTAATCAGCACTGATCGATTAACCCATCACTAGGATGTAGAAATTCAACCGTTATAGATAGAACATTGGATCAAATTGTGAATGGTGCTAAACGGGGATGGTTATCTAATGCAAAAAGAAAATTTTGAAAATCTTGCTTGGTTCAAGAGATATGGCGCCAAATCGGGTTCGGGGTCATTTTTGTACCGATTAACTCCGATTTTTTCATTGAAGGGTTAATGATGGAACCTTCAATCAAATTGTCGATTAATCTACAAGTGGATACCTACATATTGCACAAAACAAAAATTTAACATCTTGCTTCGTTCAAGAGATATGCACAATAATCGCTTTTGGCGCGTTATCGATTAACCGATTAACCCTCGTAGCGCATGAACCGTTAATGATAGAACATGGAATCAACTTGTGAATTAATCTATACGTGCATATGTACAAATTGCAAAAACAAAATCGATTCCAACTTGCTTAGCTCAAGAGATATGCACACTAATCGGTTTTTAATCAGCACTGATCGATTAACCCATCACTAGGATGTAGAAATTCAACCGTTATAGATAGAACATTGGATCAAATTGTGAATGGTGCTAAACGGGGATGGTTATCTAATGCAAAAAGAAAATTTTGAAAATCTTGCTTGGTTCAAGAGATATGGCGCCAAATCGGGTTCGGGGTCATTTTTGTACCGATTAACTCCGATTTTTTCATTGAAGGGTTAATGATGGAACCTTCAATCAAATTGTCGATTAATCTACAAGTGGATACCTACATATTGCACAAAACAAAAATTTAACATCTTGCTTCGTTCAAGAGATATGCACAATAATCGCTTTTGGCGCGTTATCGATTAACCGATTAACCCTCGTAGCGCATGAACCGTTAATGATAGAACATGGAATCAACTTGTGAATTAATCTATACGTGCATATGTACAAATTGCAAAAACAAAATCGATTCCAACTTGCTTAGCTCAAGAGATATGCACACTAATCGGTTTTTAATCAGCACTGATCGATTAACCCATCACTAGGATGTAGAAATTCAACCGTTATAGATAGAACATTGGATCAAATTGTGAATGGTGCTAAACGGGGATGGTTATCTAATGCAAAAAGAAAATTTTGAAAATCTTGCTTGGTTCAAGAGATATGGCGCCAAATCGGGTTCGGGGTCATTTTTGTACCGATTAACTCCGATTTTTTCATTGAAGGGTTAATGATGGAACCTTCAATCAAATTGTCGATTAATCTACAAGTGGATACCTACATATTGCACAAAACAAAAATTTAACATCTTGCTTCGTTCAAGAGATATGCACAATAATCGCTTTTGGCGCGTTATCGATTAACCGATTAACCCTCGTAGCGCATGAACCGTTAATGATAGAACATGGAATCAACTTGTGAATTAATCTATACGTGCATATGTACAAATTGCAAAAACAAAATCGATTCCAACTTGCTTAGCTCAAGAGATATGCACACTAATCGGTTTTTAATCAGCACTGATCGATTAACCCATCACTAGGATGTAGAAATTCAACCGTTATAGATAGAACATTGGATCAAATTGTGAATGGTGCTAAACGGGGATGGTTATCTAATGCAAAAAGAAAATTTTGAAAATCTTGCTTGGTTCAAGAGATATGGCGCCAAATCGGGTTCGGGGTCATTTTTGTACCGATTAACTCCGATTTTTTCATTGAAGGGTTAATGATGGAACCTTCAATCAAATTGTCGATTAATCTACAAGTGGATACCTACATATTGCACAAAACAAAAATTTAACATCTTGCTTCGTTCAAGAGATATGCACAATAATCGCTTTTGGCGCGTTATCGATTAACCGATTAACCCTCGTAGCGCATGAACCGTTAATGATAGAACATGGAATCAACTTGTGAATTAATCTATACGTGCATATGTACAAATTGCAAAAACAAAATCGATTCCAACTTGCTTAGCTCAAGAGATATGCACACTAATCGGTTTTTAATCAGCACTGATCGATTAACACATCACTAGGATGTAGAAATTCAACCGTTATAGATAGAACATTGGATCAAATTGTGAATGGTGCTAAACGGGGATGGTTATCTAATGCAAAAAGAAAATTTTGAAAATCTTGCTTGGTTCAAGAGATATGGCGCCAAATCGGGTTCGGGGTCATTTTTGTACCGATTAACTCCGATTTTTTCATTGAAGGGTTAATGATGGAACCTTCAATCAAATTGTCGATTAATCTACAAGTGGATACCTACATATTGCACAAAACAAAAATTTAACATCTTGCTTCGTTCAAGAGATATGCACAATAATCGCTTTTGGCGCGTTATCGATTAACCGATTAACCCTCGTAGCGCATGAACCGTTAATGATAGAACATGGAATCAACTTGTGAATTAATCTATACGTGCATATGTACAAATTGCAAAAACAAAATCGATTCCAACTTGCTTAGCTCAAGAGATATGCACACTAATCGGTTTTTAATCAGCACTGATCGATTAACACATCACTAGGATGTAGAAATTCAACCGTTATAGATAGAACATTGGATCAAATTGTGAATGGTGCTAAACGGGGATGGTTATCTAATGCAAAAAGAAAATTTTGAAAATCTTGCTTGGTTCAAGAGATATGGCGCCAAATCGGGTTCGGGGTCATTTTTGTACCGATTAACTCCGATTTTTTCATTGAAGGGTTAATGATGGAACCTTCAATCAAATTGTCGATTAATCTACAAGTGGATACCTACATATTGCACAAAACAAAAATTTAACATCTTGCTTCGTTCAAGAGATATGCACAATAATCGCTTTTGGCGCGTTATCGATTAACCGATTAACCCTCGTAGCGCATGAACCGTTAATGATAGAACATGGAATCAACTTGTGAATTAATCTATACGTGCATATGTACAAATTGCAAAAACAAAATCGATTCCAACTTGCTTAGCTCAAGAGATATGCACACTAATCGGTTTTTAATCAGCACTGATCGATTAACACATCACTAGGATGTAGAAATTCAACCGTTATAGATAGAACATTGGATCAAATTGTGAATGGTGCTAAACGGGGATGGTTATCTAATGCAAAAAGAAAATTTTGAAAATCTTGCTTGGTTCAAGAGATATGGCGCCAAATCGGGTTCGGGGTCATTTTTGTACCGATTAACTCCGATTTTTTCATTGAAGGGTTAATGATGGAACCTTCAATCAAATTGTCGATTAATCTACAAGTGGATACCTACATATTGCACAAAACAAAAATTTAACATCTTGCTTCGTTCAAGAGATATGCACAATAATCGCTTTTGGCGCGTTATCGATTAACCGATTAACCCTCGTAGCGCATGAACCGTTAATGATAGAACATGGAATCAACTTGTGAATTAATCTATACGTGCATATGTACAAATTGCAAAAACAAAATCGATTCCAACTTGCTTAGCTCAAGAGATATGCACACTAATCGGTTTTTAATCAGCACTGATCGATTAACCCATCACTAGGATGTAGAAATTCAACCGTTATAGATAGAACATTGGATCAAATTGTGAATGGTGCTAAACGGGGATGGTTATCTAATGCAAAAAGAAAATTTTGAAAATCTTGCTTGGTTCAAGAGATATGGCGCCAAATCGGGTTCGGGGTCATTTTTGTACCGATTAACTCCGATTTTTTCATTGAAGGGTTAATGATGGAACCTTCAATCAAATTGTCGATTAATCTACAAGTGGATACCTACATATTGCACAAAACAAAAATTTAACATCTTGCTTCGTTCAAGAGATATGCACAATAATCGCTTTTGGCGCGTTATCGATTAACCGATTAACCCTCGTAGCGCATGAACCGTTAATGATAGAACATGGAATCAACTTGTGAATTAATCTATACGTGCATATGTACAAATTGCAAAAACAAAATCGATTCCAACTTGCTTAGCTCAAGAGATATGCACACTAATCGGTTTTTAATCAGCACTGATCGATTAACCCATCACTAGGATGTAGAAATTCAACCGTTATAGATAGAACATTGGATCAAATTGTGAATGGTGCTAAACGGGGATGGTTATCTAATGCAAAAAGAAAATTTTGAAAATCTTGCTTGGTTCAAGAGATATGGCGCCAAATCGGGTTCGGGGTCATTTTTGTACCGATTAACTCCGATTTTTTCATTGAAGGGTTAATGATGGAACCTTCAATCAAATTGTCGATTAATCTACAAGTGGATACCTACATATTGCACAAAACAAAAATTTAACATCTTGCTTCGTTCAAGAGATATGCACAATAATCGCTTTTGGCGCGTTATCGATTAACCGATTAACCCTCGTAGCGCATGAACCGTTAATGATAGAACATGGAATCAACTTGTGAATTAATCTATACGTGCATATGTACAAATTGCAAAAACAAAATCGATTCCAACTTGCTTAGCTCAAGAGATATGCACACTAATCGGTTTTTAATCAGCACTGATCGATTAACCCATCACTAGGATGTAGAAATTCAACCGTTATAGATAGAACATTGGATCAAATTGTGAATGGTGCTAAACGGGGATGGTTATCTAATGCAAAAAGAAAATTTTGAAAATCTTGCTTGGTTCAAGAGATATGGCGCCAAATCGGGTTCGGGGTCATTTTTGTACCGATTAACTCCGATTTTTTCATTGAAGGGTTAATGATGGAACCTTCAATCAAATTGTCGATTAATCTACAAGTGGATACCTACATATTGCACAAAACAAAAATTTAACATCTTGCTTCGTTCAAGAGATATGCACAATAATCGCTTTTGGCGCGTTATCGATTAACCGATTAACCCTCGTAGCGCATGAACCGTTAATGATAGAACATGGAATCAACTTGTGAATTAATCTATACGTGCATATGTACAAATTGCAAAAACAAAATCGATTCCAACTTGCTTAGCTCAAGAGATATGCACACTAATCGGTTTTTAATCAGCACTGATCGATTAACCCATCACTAGGATGTAGAAATTCAACCGTTATAGATAGAACATTGGATCAAATTGTGAATGGTGCTAAACGGGGATGGTTATCTAATGCAAAAAGAAAATTTTGAAAATCTTGCTTGGTTCAAGAGATATGGCGCCAAATCGGGTTCGGGGTCATTTTTGTACCGATTAACTCCGATTTTTTCATTGAAGGGTTAATGATGGAACCTTCAATCAAATTGTCGATTAATCTACAAGTGGATACCTACATATTGCACAAAACAAAAATTTAACATCTTGCTTCGTTCAAGAGATATGCACAATAATCGCTTTTGGCGCGTTATCGATTAACCGATTAACCCTCGTAGCGCATGAACCGTTAATGATAGAACATGGAATCAACTTGTGAATTAATCTATACGTGCATATGTACAAATTGCAAAAACAAAATCGATTCCAACTTGCTTAGCTCAAGAGATATGCACACTAATCGGTTTTTAATCAGCACTGATCGATTAACACATCACTAGGATGTAGAAATTCAACCGTTATAGATAGAACATTGGATCAAATTGTGAATGGTGCTAAACGGGGATGGTTATCTAATGCAAAAAGAAAATTTTGAAAATCTTGCTTGGTTCAAGAGATATGGCGCCAAATCGGGTTCGGGGTCATTTTTGTACCGATTAACTCCGATTTTTTCATTGAAGGGTTAATGATGGAACCTTCAATCAAATTGTCGATTAATCTACAAGTGGATACCTACATATTGCACAAAACAAAAATTTAACATCTTGCTTCGTTCAAGAGATATGCACAATAATCGCTTTTGGCGCGTTATCGATTAACCGATTAACCCTCGTAGCGCATGAACCGTTAATGATAGAACATGGAATCAACTTGTGAATTAATCTATACGTGCATATGTACAAATTGCAAAAACAAAATCGATTCCAACTTGCTTAGCTCAAGAGATATGCACACTAATCGGTTTTTAATCAGCACTGATCGATTAACCCATCACTAGGATGTAGAAATTCAACCGTTATAGATAGAACATTGGATCAAATTGTGAATGGTGCTAAACGGGGATGGTTATCTAATGCAAAAAGAAAATTTTGAAAATCTTGCTTGGTTCAAGAGATATGGCGCCAAATCGGGTTCGGGGTCATTTTTGTACCGATTAACTCCGATTTTTTCATTGAAGGGTTAATGATGGAACCTTCAATCAAATTGTCGATTAATCTACAAGTGGATACCTACATATTGCACAAAACAAAAATTTAACATCTTGCTTCGTTCAAGAGATATGCACAATAATCGCTTTTGTCGTTATCATCGCAAATTCATATATGCACAAAATTTCGATAAGCACTACCAGAAATGTCATTTTATATAAGTAAAACACATGCTCACTTATTCGTTTATAGTGAAAAGTACCACCGAGCTGTCAAAATAATTTCACTTCCAAAGTGTGAAAGCACTGACAGCCACAATAGATGTGTAATTCTTCTTTCTATGCCTTACATGTACCAAAGTTGAAAATAGCACATTTTATGTATGCATATCAGTCGCGTAATGTGTTCATGCAAATACATGCCATATATTCAAAGCACGATGCTACATGTGTATAGTATTTATATAAAAAAGAGAAATAAGGAAAAATGAAGTATTTTAGAGAAGTCCCGGAAGCGCGCTCTACGGGACTTCTCTAAAATACTTCATTTTTCCTTATTTCTCTTCCTCCTAGGCTTTGGGCGCTGCGCCCCCTCCCACTCAACCCCACTCAGCCCCACTCATATATCACCCCATCACCTCAACACCCCCCTTCTCCTCTCTCTATCTACAACCTACCCTGCTCTTCTACTATTGACTTTCTACTTTGCATATCCCTCTTTTCGCCCCTATACCATTTATTACCTATTTACCACTGCTGTAAACTGCAAAGTTACTTACCTGTCTATTTATATTAAATTTAAAAGCCACTTAATTTTGCATTTGCACCCGGATTCCAAAACTCGCACATTTCATTCTCTTCAATTCACAGTCCATCGCTTTAGCCAGTCAGCTATTCATCTCAGATGTTTTCGTATAGAGTAATTGATATATTTAAGCATATGAATTACGATAATTGCACCTATGAATTTCAGAGCCATAACCAAACGAGCGAAATGTCGATGTGCATAACTTGGCGGGAATTCATATGTGGTAAGGAAATCAGTTGATTAGTGATTTTTTTGTCTGATTTGACATTTAATCATCTGCTGCAATATGATTGTGACATTAAATAAGAAATAAAATACATGGAGTGTGTGTAGTTGTTTGTATGTACTTATGTCGCCTAGGCTTCACCTCGTACGGTTCTGGTATGGTTTGTGTATAAAGTGCGCAGAAAAGTATGCAACAATTTGTAAGCTGTTATTAATTGTAATCACTGTTGCCACTTTCGTCCATTTGGACCAAAAATGGGCCTTTCCAACCCCATTTGGTCCGCTCGTCCCTTTTTTCCAATTTTGGTACTTTTTAGGCTGTAATCAAGGTTGTTTGTTTTCAATGAGGAAAAAATGTTCAACACTGCCCACAAAATTTTCCACACCTTCATTAACCCTTATATAATTTAGAATTAATCAAAAAAAAAAATAATTAAAATGTAGCAGAGCAACGGCACTTCACCTAGCAGATAGTTTAGAAAAGTGTTGATCTTGAAGCAAACAAATTTTCGTTAATTGTTGATGAAAGAAGCGGCCAATCAGAAACTCTTGTTTTGGTGGCTAGATATGTATTTCGATCGGTTATCAAACACTTTTCGTGATAGATTTTTGTCACTGTCTGAGCTTAAAAAAAGTTGTTTGCAAATGCACGTGCATCTCCAAGAAATTTGACGGAGTTGTCCACTGGTGAAAACATTCTCATATTGAAAACTAAATAAAAGAATGAGACTAATTTGTTTTGTATTAAGTGCATTTACCACTGTTTTATGTTCAAGTTCTAATCGATAGGTAATGAGAGTTTATGAAACAATATATCGACATGGCCCCTAAGAAATTTTTACAAAGAAATCCTATGTAAAAATTTTGAGAGTGTTACTTTTCGTTTCGGATATCGATTTTTAAATTTTTCTCACACAGCACAAAACAGATAGATGAGTTTTAGGAATTCCAAGGCTATTATGTTCTTCGCACTGCGATGCGTCTATATTTTGTATTTTTGTGTCCGGAAGTTAATAGCAGTTATATTATACAATTGACAAATTCAATATCAATACCTGCAGTAAAGAGTTCAATCAGAAAAAGTTAGTCTGCTGATATAATTCCATCAATATGAAGCACCTTTTTAGTAATTTTTGGGTACAGTTAAAATTGGGCATAATTTAGAATACATACTAAGTATCTTAACACAAGGAATATTTTTATTGGAAGTAAGGCAGGAATATTTTTGGAAAGCGATAACTTAACAAATGCTCAACGTAGATCTAATATAAACGCTTTGTGCCAAATTATTCCCGTTGGAGAGCAGAACCCCAGAAACATTAATAATAACATTGTTAATAATAACAAATTTCTCGTACCTCGTCAAATGGAATTTCGACCATTACTACACAGTTCAAACTTTTAACTTTTCAAAAGTAAATCTGAGGACTGTGGCTAGATTCAATTAATGTGAGTTTTGAAATGTACATGTACACAAATTATATGGAAAAAATGTACATTTCATTCATCGTACTTAGTGAATCTAGGCCATAGATGGGAAAATTGAAGCGTAGGGCTGCACTGGTAAACGGAAGAGTAAAGAATTAAATTTAAAAAAAAATTGGAGCACAAATGAGAAGGAGCTGCACCTCTTTACAACCGAGCTCTGGAGAAATTTAGTTTAAAAATGAGAACTAGTTTTATTTGTGGTACGGTGTTTCGTTAAAACAATTATTTATATAAGGCTTTTTGTTAGAATGAAAGTGTGTGTGACTTTGTACTTTACCACAACCTGAAATTAAGGATTTTACAAAGAATTCGACACATTCGTTCCTTTCACAGAGGAATTTTAATTAGAGTTTAAACTCGCACTGAAAAACCAAGGCGTAAAGTAAAAATTTTGATATTGTAAGAAAACGCGCTTAAACTTTGCTAATTTGGCGCATTATCAGCATTTTTCTAATTTCAGCTAAAAAAAAAAATAAAGAACAATTAACTTCAGCGGGATTCGAACCCACAAAAACCTACGACAATTCAGTAGCCTATAAAGCTATGCCACATTTGATGATAACAATCTATAGCCTAACAGGCAGTTATATGCATGATTCATGAGTTTCAGTCTAGTGAGTGGTGAGTGAATGCGTGGGATATAATCTATATATATAAAAGAACGTGGTGTTAGTTACACTCCGCATAACTCAAGAACGGATGAACCGATTTGGCTGAAAATTGGTGGAGAGGGTAGCTTAGAACCAGGAAACGGACATAGGATACTTTTTCCCGTTCTGGCTAGGGTCTTGATATCAAAACGTAGACCTGGGAAATCCTGGGATGTGTTTGTACAATATGGGTACCAAATGGAAGCTGTTTATGAGTACTTTGATACTGGGTATTTTTCGTACCCCTGGGTGATTAGGGTCTCGAGATATAGGCCAAAACGTGGACCCGGGCACCCCTAGACTGTGTTTATACAATATGGATATCAAATGAAAGCTGTTGATGAGTGCTTTAGTACAGGGTAGTTTTCATACCTATTGGTGACTAGGGTCTCAAGATATAGGCCAAAACGTGGACCCGGGTACTCCTAGATTTTGTTTATATAATATGGATATCAAATGAAAGCTGTTGATGAGTGCTTTAGTACAGGGAAGTTTTCATACCTATTGGTGACTAGGGTTTCGAGATATAGGCCAAAACGTGGACCCGGGCACCCCTAGATTGTGTTTATACAATATGGATATCAAATGAGCTCTGTTGATGAGTGCTTTAGTACAGGGTAGTTTTCATACCTATTTGTGACTAGGGTCTCAAGATATAGGCCAAAACGTGGATCAAGGTTACACCTAGAATGTGTTTTTATGTTATGGGTATCAAATTGAAGCTGTTGATGTGTGCTATAATACTGAGTAAGTTTTACACCGCTGAGTGACTAGGGTCACGAGATATAGGCCAAAACGTGGATCAAGGTTACACCTAGAATGTGTTCTTATATTATGGGTATCAAATTGATACTGTTGATGTGTGCTATAATACTGAGTAAGTTTTACACCGCTGAGTGAATAGAGTCACGAGATATAGGCCAAAACATGGACCCGGATACACTACAATGACTTCTATGGCTGTATTAGTTTTGAATGTACTTTTGCTAATTTACGTAATGCAATACCCGCCTATCTCACCTGAGAGATAGCATCTAATTTATTTTTTTACATGCCGTAAAAAACACAGACACGATATCGTATAAGGATAGATGTAATACATTGACTCTTCAACCTGGAACATTAAAAAAGAAACCAGACAGTACTGCGCTGATTGGAATCTGGTCCATTCCATCAACGTTAAAACATGCTTTCTCACGAGATACTGACCGGAATCGTATGCATTCCGGGATTATATTTTTATGTGTCAGGCATCGAATTGATTGGAATCCGGTGCATTCCAACAACGCAAGTCATGTTACTTTTTTATGCATTGTGATGGCATACCACACTATACTATCGGAGTTCTATCGCCGCATTCCGACGACATTCTGATTGGAATCTTGTTTGCACTTCCACAGGAAGCCGATCGGAACCCTTTGCATTCCGAATGATTGCTGAGCGGAATCTGATGCATTCCGCCAGCATACGACTTTTTTTTCTTTTATTTCTAGCTATAGTATATCCAGAAATTCAATTGTATTGTTATATATTATTTGTTCTACCATAACATTGTTGAAATTTTGATATATCTAAATTTTAGCTTTTGATCTGTATACATATGTACATTTTTATCATGTAAATAAATAAATATCATGCTCGGAGCTCAATGTAATATCAAGCACATTACTTGACGTTGTTCCAACATATGTATGTAGGAATGCTACCCCTATTAGCCACCTATAGACTAGTCTGAAGTATATAGCAAAAAAGAGGTGAGTGCCCTCTATCGTTAATATCGCCTCCCCCCTTCCTGATCCACCAGCATTTTCACCTCTTCCGGTGGGGCTTCCACGTTATGGGCCATGTAGCAGGATGCCAGGATAAGGGAAGGTACTCTTTTCTCCCCTTTGCGACTACCGCTAGGTCTTCGGTGCTGAAATTAGATATCATACACGAGTATAGGTGTTTTCAAACCATGACTGCAGCTCTAACGCTGAGTCCCGCAACCTTTCCTCCAAATGCTCCTGTGTCAGCGCCACATCAAACGAACCCTCGAACGAAGCCCGCTTGACGTCACTTTACTGCGTTGGAGATTTATCTGTAAGACTAGCAGCGCTTTTTAGCTGTTTGTCTCTTCAAATTCTCTGCCACTGCGCTCACACAATGCATTCTTTCCGCTGTTTCCAGGGTCCGGAGGTCCATTTCTCCCTACCCTGCTGGAAACGTCTTTGTTAGACTCGCAGCATCTTTGAGCTGTTGCCAACTTCCAACTCGTCCGCCTCTTCGCCTATACGTCTGTCTTTCCCTGCTATTCCAGGTCTTCTAAGACCTTTCTACCTCTCCAGCTTTTAGCCGTTCTCGAGGTCCTTTTCCACCTCCTCTGCTTTTAGCATATTGGGGTTATGGTCCTGAGGACTCCTCCTTATAAGGCGCATATAAATACTACCCAAGACATTTTCGTAAGCTGTGATTGCAACAAATCCTCCGATTCATTTTTAATTTGGAGGATGTAGTACTGCCCCCCCACGGGTCGAGATAGAAGAACCTGCCAAACCAGTGTTAGTATATTCGGGTTACAGCATGTTAAGCGCGGCCTGCGCCTTCACATCTCGGGGTATTCAAAAGCTTGGCCTTTGGTATCGTGAGGATTAGAGCTCTATCCACTGCCTTCTGGTTATTGAGGGTCTGGAGCAACTCTCTGAGGACATTCTAAAGTCGCATTATTGGTACAGGTCATCAGTTTAGCTCCATTATGCCATCCAGCTGTTTAGAAGGATGGCAGCGGTTTACCTGGCTCATTTTGCATCATTTTGATCATGATCCTTATCACCTCCCCTTCTACGGATCTCCACCTATCGGTTGACATCTGCCCATTTGGGTTTCTGCAATCTGGTAATGCTACAGTCAGAGACTGCTTCCCAAATTCGTTCATCTTCTTCTCGGTGAAAACCGGAGTCTCAGCGTTAGCTCCCTTTAGTATCTCCGAGTAAAATGGAGTCTGGTTGTTTTCATCCTCTACCTTATTAGCATTTTCGTAAGCTCTCTGTTGTTGTTCACGTTCTATGCACTGACTGCATACTATAATCGCTATTCGCGTCCGAATCATCGTTGATAGCGATTTCTTCTTCCACGGCTTGCGACGCCGTTGCATTTTCCTTCTCATCCTTACTTTCTTTAGAAGGTTCGTACGACCACCTGCACGACAAGGCGGGCTCAGCCGTCTAATGTTAAAAATAGGGATAAAAACCGTCGGCCACAACAGCGCTCCTTGCTATGGTAAGGCCGTCACTACTGTGAAGACTCCGTTCAAATGCAGCCGAAAATATGCCCTGGCTGCAAGTCATCCAATAGACACGGGCCGCATAACACCCTGAATTAGGCTTTAAACTGCTCAGCCACAAGGTACCTGCTATAGTGAGGGACAATTAAACAATAACACAACTAAAATTTACTGTACTGTAGCTAATCTACGTTGTATATTGATATTTCTTATCAAACACACTCATGACTGTGTATAACAGAGCCTTCCTTTTAAGAAGATTTAGAGGAAAAGCAACTTTCATATTGCCAAAAATCCGAGTATTTCAATATATGTCACGCGCTCTTTTACGAAAATTTTTAGTATAGTTGTAATTTTTGAAGCAGCTACTCAAAATTTGGTATATAGATTCCATATATGAGAAATATGAGGTGGGTGAGGTAGAAGTAGTGAGAGTATGAAAGGGAATGTAAGTGGGAGAGAGATTAATGGGAAAAGGGATAGACAAGTATAATATGGATAAATGCAATAAAAAGTAGAAGATAATAAGATAGAGTGTGAAGAGGGGAATCGATGCTCATTTTTTAAACGCAGGCAAAAGAATTTTCAGACTTAACTACTTAGGCGTTATCTGCGTAAAAGTAGTTTCAAATTAGTTTTCGAGATTATTTGAGACTATTTCGGGACGTTTCAGAAACGTTTTCGGGGCCATTTCGAATGAAATTACATCGAAAATATTGCTACGGGATATTCGGGTTTATCTTCAGACTATTTCGAAATTGTGTTTCAAGATTATTTGGGCACGAAGATTAGATGGACATGAACTTTTGGGGTTAACCTTATCCAAGTGTACCGTGTTAACGAGCCAACATGATTTAAGTGAAAAGTTCGTAATAGTCATTTACCTTGCTCATACTAGGCCCTCCATCCGTAACAAAGCGAACTATCACTGGCCGTTCACTGCCGGCTACGAAACCGAATCCCAGAGTTGTACTGCGTTGAATAATCACCATCCTGGGCTGGGGGGGATTTTCGTCAAATCGGACATTTTCAGGCGTTTCATACGTGGATGTTTTTGTTAAATGACTTCGGTAAAAATAAAAAATGAATACAGCATGTTTGAATTAAGGTATATAAACTCACTTTATGTAATATGGACGCCCTCTCGAGTCAATAGCTCTCTCCCATCCATATGGCAGCTCTTCGTACTTGCTCCAATCTTCACACGATGGTAACCAATCAGCAGTTTTAGCAACATGACTAGCATTAAGGAAATATGATGTGTAAGTATATTGTCACGGATATTAGCATCCCTAAGCTATACCATCACTAAGGCGATGCTAAGCGATGTTCACGTCAATAATCAAATCATGTATACTGTATACACATATATAAGGCAGCCGAGAGATGTCACACACAGATGCATTTACTTATACGCCTATGTGTGTGCGAAAGACTGTAAACTACAAACTCACATACATCTGAGAGACGCTGAAAAGTAGAAAATTGTAAACAAGTAGAAACTATATGAGAACTATAAACACTCGAAATAGTTGGTAAGTTCTGGAAATAGAAGAGCCTAGATGTATGCAGCGTAAACTATAAAAGCGGCACAAGCGAGTAAAATGGAGTTCAGTTTGATTTGAGTTGTCAAGCAGTTTGATTAAGACGATATCTAGCGAGCAATAGCAGTGTTATTTTGAATAGTAGAGCTTCATTGAGCTATCAATCAGTGTGGTTATTAAGCAAGCTATACGTTGCACAGTTTGTTATTGTGAAGTACTTTAATAAAAGCCACTTTGCATTATTACAAATTGGAGTTATTTATTCAACAGTTTAGTGATTCGAACTTAGCAGAGGATTGCAAATAAGAGGATTTGCAAGCAAATTCGTTACAATTGGTGTCAGAAGAGGAATTGTTGAATAAATTCCGAAGATTGGGAATACAACTTGGACATGGCAAAGTTCAGTGAATTGAAGATCCAGCAACTGAAAAAGGAGTTGGAAAACCGTGGATTAAATACAACTGGCAATAAGATCGAACTTCAAGCACGGCTACGAGAGGTAATGGAGTCGCAAGGAATTGATGTGGACGAGTTTGTCTTTTATCCTGATGGGGACGAAACAACAACAAAAATGGAAGAGAAAAACGAAACATCGCAGACAGTTACGAGCACAGACTTGAACATGATATTGGCTGCAATAACTGCTCAAACATCGACAGTGGCATCTCAGCTGGAATCGCAGGAGACACGTTTAACATCCAAGATGGAAAAACAGAAAACTTATATGTCATCTCAACTAGAAGAACACAAAACGTATATGTCATCTCAACTAGAAGAACAGAAAACGTATATGTCATCTCAACTAGAAGAACAGAAAACGTATATGTCATCACAGATGGAATCCCAAGAGACACGTATAACATCAAAGATTGAAGCACAAGAAACGCGTATTTCGGAAATGTCAGCACAAATTTCAGCACAGATATCATCTCAGATCTCCACACAACTAGAAGAGCAGGAAGCCCGTATATCATCTAAACTGGAAGCGCATATGGAAGAAAAACTAACCAAGTTTCATGAAGGCTTCAGTGGTCGACAGGATAAAATCGAGGCCGAGGTGGATGCTTTGAGAGGACGTATCGAGCAGTTACAACTAAATCGTCCAGCAGTTTCAGCGAGTAATCCAAAGGTAAAGCCACCATCCTTTGACGGTTCTGTTCCTTTTCAGGTCTTTAAGCTACAGTTTGAGAAGACCGCAGCAGTGAACCAATGGAATGCTGAAGATAAAGTTGCAGCTCTGTTCGTGGCACTGAAAGGTCCTGCCGCGGAAATCTTACAGACGATTCCAGAGTATGAACGGAACAGTTATGAAACATTGATGGCTGCTGTAGAACGACGTTATGGAAGCGAGCATAGGAAACAAATATTCCAAATGGAGTTGCAAAACCGTCACCAAAGAGCGAATGAGACTTTGCAGGAGTTTGCCTCGGATGTTGAAAGGTTAGCTCATCTCGCAAATGCGGACGCACCCGTGGAATACACCGAGAGGGTAAAAATCCAGAGTTTCATAAATGGCATACGGGACGTGGAAACGAAGCGAGCTACATACGCAAACCCAAAGCTGACATTTGCTGAAACGGTATCACATGCATTGACCCAGGAAACGGCCTCACTATTGAGTAAACCAGCATACAAAGCTCATCGTGTAGAAGTAGAAAGGCCAGAATGCGTAGACACAATTTTGGAAGCACTGAAGGGATCACAACAGAAGAATGCCGGAGTTATTAAATGTTTCAAGTGCGGCAACCCAGGTCACATTGCACGTCATTGCGATCTTGGTCCTAATAGTTCCAGCAATGTGGATGGCCGTAAACGGAAAGCTGGCGGAAATGAGCAAGAGCGTGTCGAATGTAAAGAACGAAAACTTGCCCCGGCTATTGAATGTCCTATGATATCTGTGTCGCAAATTGGAAGGAAATCAAGCAGTCTTACCGTCAGAGGGAATGTGGATGGCAAAGAACGAGTACTGACTGTAGATACGGGCGCATCTCATTCCTTGATCCGATCTGACTTGGTCAACAGGAGAGTAAAACCGTTACCTGGAGCAAAGTTGCGTACGGTCACTGGCGAGTATAACCAAGTTCAGGGAGAAATGATATGTGAAGTATTGATTGGGAAGGTCATGGTCCTACACAAATTTGTTGTGGCGGAGATTGTTGATGAAGTTATATTGGGAGTGGATTTCTTGGTTGACCATGACATCAGGATCGATATGCGGAGAAAAATTATGCGCTATAAGAACCAGGACATACCACTTAACTTTAGTTTGGAAAAAGGGTTCAGCAGTAATCGGGTACTGGTGGAGAAGACTCGACGAAGGCCACGAAATTCAAAGGTAAAGGTTGATGGAACAAATGGGCCAAACAAATCAAAACCGAAGGTACCTGTGAGAGAAACACTGGCATTGAAAAGCCCTAACGGACGTACTGAAACGAAGAAAGAATGCAAGGGTGGTTTCAAGCCAAGGCACACTACTGTTGTGAAGCGTCGGAACGATACTGATTATGCAAAGGAAATCCGTCCAGCGCAAGCTCTGCGAAGTAGTTCTTCATTGGTCAAGCAACAGAGTGCGAGGGAACGATCCAGGATAATGAGTATTAAGATGAAACACAGGTACGACAAGGAAAATAATTCGAAAGGTTTCTGGGCGGGAGATTTGGTACTGCTATACAACCCTCACCGGCGGAAAGGTGTTCCATCCAAATTTCGGTGCAGTTGGGAAGGCCCGTACAAGGTTGTGAAGAAGATCAGTGATACCATCTACCGCATACAAAGCATTGAGAAACCACGGAGTAGAAGAGTGGTACATTTGGCGATGCTAGCAGCGTTTAGATCGAGAGATTTGTCTGATCGGGACGATCAGACTCAGGTGGAGGGCAGTGTCACGGATATTAGCATCCCTAAGCTATACCATCACTAAGGCGATGCTAAGCGATGTTCACGTCAATAATCAAATCATGTATACTGTATACACATATATAAGGCAGCCGAGAGATGTCACACACAGATGCATTTACTTATACGCCTATGTGTGTGCGAAAGACTGTAAACTACAAACTCACATACATCTGAGAGACGCTGAAAAGTAGAAAATTGTAAACAAGTAGAAACTATATGAGAACTATAAACACTCGAAATAGTTGGTAAGTTCTGGAAATAGAAGAGCCTAGATGTATGCAGCGTAAACTATAAAAGCGGCACAAGCGAGTAATTCATTGAGCTATCAATCAGTGTGGTTATTAAGCAAGCTATACGTTGCACAGTTTGTTATTGTGAAGTACTTTAATAAAAGCCACTTTGCATTATTACAAATTGGAGTTATTTATTCAACAGTTTAGTGATTCGAACTTAGCAGAGGATTGCAAATAAGAGGATTTGCAAGCAAATTCGTTACAATATTTATAAACGGCTATGTATACATATTAATCATACAAAACTGAGAGATTTAAAAATTTCAATTTAAAGTGAATTACACGTTGAATGATTTATATGTGGCTAATTATTGAAAGCAAAAAAAAATCTAATTAACGAGGTCATCGAGGTGGACAATATTGTTTTATGAGGTGGAAATTCGAATGTTGATTAAACACATTCCATCAGCAATGCTGATTAGTGGGGTCACTATGTACCTATATACAGAGTGTGCAAATAAAGAATACATTCATACAGTCTCGTACAATCTATGCTTTAATAATGGCAGTTGTGGTGTTCTCATATATTTCTTAAATACTCCTAAAGTACTTCTTATATCATCCTTATGGAGTAGATACACTAGTGTTCCACAAGTTATCCTCATTCATATAAAATAATAAAAAATATCTACCCAAAAAAAGGTAAAATTGTATGAAATTATTGCGTTTTGCTATTAAACTTATTTTTCGAAATGTCCCAGAATGGCTAAATTTGCTGATTTTTACTTCCCATAAAGATTACTACATACATCTTAGAGAGTGAAGATCCCATCCATGTCTCAAAATAAAAAAAATCAGGTAAGCACTTATTACGTTTTAGTTTGGTAATCCTCATATCAAATATTGAAATGGTAGTGATACAAAATAGGAGTAAGAAATAAATTTAAAGACTGCATTCGAAAAACTTTTCACAAAATTCGAATATGTGAGTTCTTATTTTAATTTTCATGCTCTTCATAAAATTTCTGTCGAGATTGCTATAAAAAGAAGTTCAAACCTGGTGTCCTGCTTGCCATGAACAACTTTTTTTATATCGATTAGCAGGTTTGCACTATTATAATATTTCTTGAGCATCTTCCTTTGAGTAACGTTTTAAGCCATTTTTTGCAAAAGCAAAGGCCTAACCGGAAAAAGGTAGAAAACTTGGACAATCTCAGCCTCATACCTTTCTCAAGCAATCCTTCATTATCTTGGAAAAAAGTATAGTTCCTGTTCCCTTCAAAAAATCTTTTTATTTGGCTATACTTGCTGGTTGCCTGCCGCAAGAGAGATTTGGCTATATTTTTTAGATTAACCTACCGCCTGTATTCCTTAGAGAGTTTTCATGGGACCGTAGTTTTTGACACATTTTTTGTGATTCCTGTGCACAAACAAATGAGCTGTTGTATTTATAATCGAATTTGAAAAAAGTCTCTCATATACCGCTAACTGGGCTCGGAGTATTAAACGACTACGCCGGAGTTAGAGGTACATGTTCCAATAATATTTTTTATTCCTTTTTGAAAAACGGGTAAACAACTAACATCAAATTGATTTGGTGGTTTGGCAAACCCTTCTATTGTGTATCTGCCACGGAGTTTCTCATGAGAAAAATAATCTGCCTTATCAGATGCGTTCGGAGTCGGCCAAAAACGTGTAGGATGACCAATTAGTGAGAACATTTTAAAAACAGCACACCACATACTGGAAGAAAAGCGGGCTTATATCACAAAAACGTGTTATTATTATTATTTTGGAAAGATATGCATACATGATCATACTAAACATTCAACTTGGTTGCTTGCGGTTTACCATACATATTTTATGTTCTTGTAAATTTGTACAAGAGTGTAGGGCTGAATTAAAGTTTTCCTCTGAGGAAAATAAACCATTTTTGTTTTATAAAACATCTTTAATTTAAAATACATAAACACTACTAACTACCACTACTGACTCAATGTACTTCATTTTTAGCACGCTTATATTAGCTTCACTTGTATGTTTGTAACTCTCTAGGCTAGGGGCGCAAAGAGATACATCTAGCGGCAATTATTGAAGAAGGCTGTGGTTAAATAACTCGCTACAAACTACGACGTGTTGTTTAGTTTTTTTAAACTATATTTATTATATCAAACTTATAGAAGTGTTGTATTTTGAATTTTGGCAGGACTTATAGGTCGCTCTCGGTCACGTTTTTTGCTAATATTTTACACCTTCTATTCTCATTCCGTCTGAAAAAAGTACAAAAACTGTGGGTCATGTCAAACAAAATTTTATCCAATCGTCTCTTGTAAACAATCAGCTTTTCATACTGTTACGAATATTAGCAAAACTAAGGGGTGCTGCCATCTCTAGGCCGATGCTAAGCAATGACGTGAATTCACATCAATAATTCAATCATTATGTATCTACATAAACGAAACAATAATTGCGTCTAAACATATGTACCATGTACGTATACGAGCAGCGGAGAATCAATGCACAAACACATGCATATATCTGCGATACTCCTGAAAGTATGCAATGAGAGAAGCTATAAAATCGTGCAATTGTAGTTACAGCTGAGAAGTTTTAGAGCTGATGGCAACTAGTAGATTCTGGAAGCGCCTAGAAGATGCGAACGTTGAAATCAGAGAGTATAAAAGGCAGCAAATGTAGAGGCGCTGGAATTCAGTTTGATTTGAGCTATCAAGCAGTTTCGATTAAGACGCTATCTAGCGAGCCATAGCAGTATTATTTTGAAAGTCAGTTTCATTTAAGCTATCAGTTTGGTTATTAAGCCAGCTGGTTGCAAAGTATAAGTGTTATTGTGAAGTACTTTAATAAAGGCCATTTTTCCATTATTCAATATTGGAGTTATTTATTCAACAGTTTAGTGATACGAACTTAGCAAAAGGGAAAATGAGAGGATTTGCAAGTAAATTCGTTACAATTGGTGTCAGAAGAGGAATTGTTGAATAAATTCCAGAGGACAACAAGGACATGGCAAATTTCAGTGAATTGAAGATCCAGCAACTGAAGAAGGAGTTGGAGAGCCGTGGATTGAATACAAGCGGCGTTAACCTCGAACTTCAGGCACGGCTACGAGAGGCAATGGAAGCAGAAGGAATTGATGTTGACGAGTATGTCTTTTATTCTGGTGGGGACGAGACAACAACAAAAATTGAAGAGAAAAACGAAACATCGCAGACAGTTACGAGCACAACTAGAAGAACAGAAGGCATATATGGCATCCCAACTGGAAGAGCAGAAGACATATATGGCATCCCAAGTGGAATCACAGGAGGCACGTATTTTAGAAATGACGTCGCAAGTGTCATCTCAACTGGAAGACCAAAAGACATATATGACATCTCAATTGGAAGCGCAAGAGGCACGTATATCTGAGATTTCGGCAGAAATTTGGTACAGGTGTCATCAAAACTGGAAGCGCAGGATGCAAAAATGGCTCCATTTCAGGCAGAAGTAGATGATTTAAAAGGTCGTATGGAGCAGTTACAACTAAATCGCCCAGCTGTTTCAGCAAGCAATCCAAAGGTAAAAACACCATCCTTTGACGGTTCTGTTCCTTTCCAGGTGTTTAAGATTCAGTTTGAGAAGACCGCAGCAGTGAACAACTGGAGTGCTGAAGATAAAGTTGCTGCACTATTCATGGCGTTGAAAGGGCCTGCAGCTGAGATTTTACAAACCATTCCAGAGGGCGAACGGAACTGTTATGAAGCATTGATGAGCGCTCTAGAGAGACGATACGGAACTGGGCATAGGAGACAGATATACAAAATGGAGTTGCTGAACCGCTTCCAGAGGCCTGGTGAAACATTGTAAGTGTTTGCGTCGGATATTGAAAGGCTAGCACATTTAGCGAATGCGGACGCACCCGTAGAATACACTGAAAGGGTAAAGATTCAGAGCTTTATAAATGGCATACGGGTTCGGCGCGAGCTACATACGCAAACCCAAAGCCAACATTCGCAGAAACGGTGTCACAAGTTCTGATTCAGGAAACAGCGTCGCTTCTGTGTAAGCCAGTTTTGAAAGCACGCCGTGTGGAAGTAGAAAGGCCTGAGTGGGCAGACGCAATATTGGAGGTGCTGAAAGGATCGCAAAAGCGGAGTGAAAAAGTTATCAAATGCTTCAAATGCGGGAAGTCCGGTTACACTGCACGTCATTGCGATCTTGGTCCTAATAGTTCCAACAATGTGGGTGGCCGTAAACGCAAAGCTGGAGCAGATGAGCAAGAGCGAGTAAGAGGTAGAGAACGAGAGCTAGATCCAGCTATTGAATGCCCTGTGATATCTGTGTTGCAAATTGGTAGAAAATCGAGCAGTCTTACCGTCAGAGGGAATGTGGATGGTAAAGAACGTGTACTGACTGTAGATACGGGCGCATCTCATTCCTTGATCCGATCTGACTTGGTCAACAGGAGAATAAAACTGTTACCTGGAGCAAGGTTGCGTACGGTCACTGGCGAGTATAACAAAGTTCAGGGAGAAGTGATATGTGAAGTCTTGATTGGAAAGGTCACGGCTCTACACAAATTCGTTGTGGCGAAGATCGTTGAAGAAGTCATATTGGGAGTGGACTCCTTGTTTGACCATGACATCAAGATCGATATGCAGAGAAGGGTGATGCGTTATGAGAACCAGGATATACCACTTAACTTCAAGTTGCAGAAAGGATTCAGTAGTAATCGAGTACTGGTGGAGAAGACTCGACAAAAACCACGGAAGTCAAAGGCAAAGGTTAATAGGTCGAATGGGCCAAAAAAAGCAAAATCAAAAGTACCTGCGAGAGAAACACTGGCATTGACAAAACCTAAAAGACGCAGGAAAGCGAAGCAACGAATTTCCGAGAAATAATGCGAGGGTAGTTTCAAGCCGGAGCGCACTACTGCTGTGAAACGTGGGAACGATACTGATTATGCGAAGCCAATCCGTCAAGCGCAAGCTCTACGAAGTAGTTCATTGGCCAAGCAACAGATTGCGAGGGAACAATCCAGGATAATGAGTAGTAAGATGAAACACAGGTACGACAAGGAAAATAATTCGGAAGGTTTCCGGGAGGGAGATTTGGTACTGCTATACAACCCTCACCGGCGGAAAGGTGTTCCATCCAAATATCGGTGCAGTTGTGAAGGCCCGTACAGAATTGTGAAGACGATCAGTGATGTCATCTACCGCATACAAGCAATTCGGAAATCACGAAATAGAAGAGTGGTACATTTGGCGATGCTAGCAGTGTTTAGATCGAGAGATTTGTCTGATCGGGACGATCAGACTTAGGTGGAGGGCAATGTTTCGAATATTAGGAAAACTAAGGGGTGCTGCTATCTCTAGGCCGATGCTAAGCAGTGACTTGAATTCAGATCAATAATTCAATCATTATGTATCTACATAAACGAAACAATAATTGCGTCTACACATGTGTACCATGTACGAGCAGCGGAGAATCAATGCACAAACACATGCATATATCTGAGATACTCCTGAAAGTATGCAATGAGAGAAGCTATAAAATCGTGCAATTGTAGTTACAGCTGAGAAGTTTGAGAGCTGATGGCAACTAGTAGATTCTGGAAGCGCCTAGAAGATGCAAATGTTCAAATCAGAGAGTATAAAAGGCAGCAAATGAGAGGCGCTGGACTTCAGTTTGATTTGAGATATCAAGAAGTTTCGATTAAGACGCTATCTAGCGAGCCATAGCAGTATTATTTTGAAAGTCAATTTCATTTAAGCTATCAGTTTGGTTATTAAGCCATCTAGTTGCAAAGTATAAGTGTTATTGTGAAGTACTTTAATAAAGGCCATTTTCCATTATTCGATATTGGAGTTATTTATTCAACAGTTTAGTGATACGAACTTAGCAAAAGGGCAAATAAGAGGATTTGCAACTAAATTCGTTGCAATACGTATGTTGTATGGTCTCTAATAAAGCGACAAAAATTGTTCTTGACAAAATTGTCTCTGTCAATTCTATGAAACAGGTCTCTGATTATGAGCTCGGGCCTGATGTGATTTCCAAACACCTTTTTATAACATAAAGTTGGGGTTGTTACGAATGCTCCTCAAATAGTAGCTTAACAATCAACAGGTTTATGCCAGTATATTATTTCTTTATCCAAACATTTCTGTAAATGACTGGTATATTGCATTATTTACATATTTTAAAATGTTTGCTTAACTAGCTGCTCATATTTCCTCTATTAACTAGATCTTAAAAATTATATTAGTCAGTGACGCCAGATTGTATCACATTTTCTTTTTGAGGGATATTTTACTATAAAATTTAGTAAAAGGGAAAAAGGAAATGTTTGTCTTCCATGTATAACAGCGACTTACTTGCATCAAAACTTTCTATGTATGAAAAGCTGATCTAAATATAACTAAAAACAAGTAAGGAAGGTTAAGTTCGGGTGTAACCGAACATTGCATACTCAGTTGAGAGCTATGGTGACAACATAAGGGAAAATAACCATGTTGGAAAATGAACCGAGGGTAACCCTGGAATGTGTTTGTATGACATGTGTATCAAATGAAAGGTATTCAAGAGTATTTTATGAGGGAGTGGGCCATAGTTCTATAGGTGGACGCCATTTAGGGATATCGCCATAAAGGTGGATCAGGGTTGACTCTAGAATTTGTTTGAACGATATGGGTATCAAATGAAAGGTGTTAATGAGTATTTTAAAAGGGGGTGGGGCTTAGTTCTATAGGTGGACGCCTTTTCGAGATATCGCCATAAGGGTGGACCAGGGGTGACCCTAGAATGTGTTTGTATGATATGGATATCACATTAAAGGTATTAATGATGGTTTTGAAAGGGAGTGGTGGTAGTTGCATAGGCGGTCGCCTATTCGAGATATCGGCATAAAGGTGGACCAGGTGTGACTCTAGAATGCGTTTGTACAATATGGGTATCAAACGAAAGGTGTTAATGAGTATTTTAAAAGGGCGTGGGCCTTAGTTATATAGGTGGACGCCTTTTCGAGATATCGCCATAAAGGTGGACCAGGGGTGACGCTAGAATGGGTTTGTACAATATGGGTATCCAACGAAAGGTGTTAATGAGTATTTTAAAAGGGCGTGGGGCTAAATTCTAAAGGTGGACGTCTTTTCGAGATATCGCCACAAAGGTGGACCAGGGGTGACTTTAGAATGTGTTTGTACGATATGGGTATCAAATTAAAGGTATTAATGAGGCTTTTAAAAGGGAGTGGTGGTAGTTGTATATGTGAAGGCGTTTTCCAGATATCGACCAAAATGAGGACCAGGGTGACCCAGAACATCATCTGTTGGATACCGCTAATTTATTTATATATATAATACCACGGACAGTATCCTGCCAAGATTTCAAGGGTTTTTTATTTCGCCCTGCAGAACTTTTTCATTTTATTCTACCTAATATGATAGGTGTCACACCCATTTTACAAAGTTTTTTTCTAAAGTTATATTTTGCGTCAATAAAACAATCCAATTACCATGTTTCATCCCTTTTTTCGTATTTGGTATAGAATTATGGCATTTTTTTCATTTTTCGTAATTTTCGATATCGAAAAAGTGGCGTGGTTATAGTCGGATTTCGGCCATTTTGTATACCAATACAAAGTGAATTCAGATAAGTACGTGAACTGAGTTTAGTAAAGATATATCGATTTTTGCTCAAGTTATCGTGTTAACGGCCGAGCGGAAGGACAGACGGTCGACTGTGTATAAAAACTGGGCGTGGCTTCAACCGATTTCGCCCTTTTTCACAGAAATAAGTTATCATCCCAGAATCTAAGCCCCTACCAAATTTCACAAGGATTGGTAAATGTTTGTTCGACTTATGGCATTAAAAGTATCCTAGACAAATTAAATGAAAAAGGGCGGAGCCACGTCCATTTTGAAATTTTCTTTTATTTTTGCATTTTGTTGCACCATATCATTACTGGAGTTGAATGTTGACATAATTTACTTATATACTGTAAAGATATTAAATTTTTTGTTAAAATTTGACTTTAAAAAAATTTTTTTTTAAAAGTGAGCGTGTTCGTCTCCGATTTTGCTAATTTTTATTAAGCATACATATAGTAATAGGAGTAACGTTCCTGCCAAATTTCATCATGATATCTTCCACGGCTGCCAAATTACAGCTTGCAAAAGTTTTAAATTACCTTCTTTTAAAAGTGGGCGGTGCCACGCCCATTGACCAAAATTTTACTAATTTTCGATATCGAAAAAGTGGGCGTGGTTATAGTCCGATATTGTTCATTTTAAATAGTGATCTGAGATTGCAGCACCGGTCCCAATAGTTCCAACAATGTGGGTGGCCGTAAACACAGAGCTGAAGGAGATGAGCAAATCTCCAAGTCCACTCAATCGTTAAACTAAAGCGAGTCAGCCGCAAGGGGCGACAGATGGCTCCCTCAATTGAATGCCCCATAATATCTATCTCGCAATTTGGAAGAAGGTCAAACAATATTACTGTCGGAGGACACGTGGATGGAAAGGAACGTTTACTGACTGTAGATACGTGTGCATCTCATTCCATCATTCGATCAGATTTAGTCAACAAGAAGATAAGACCATTGCTTGGAGCAAGAATAACTACAGCCACGGGAGAGGACACCCAGAAAATTGGAGAAGTAGCATGTGAAGTAGCAATTGGGAACGTCATGGTACTACACAATTTTATAGTGGCAGAGATTGTTGATGAAATCATAATTGGGGTGGACTTCTTAATCGACCAATGCATCAAGATCGATATGCAAAACAAAACGATGCGATATAAGAACATGGATGTGCCACCTAATTTCGGCTACGAGAGAGGCTACAGCAGTAAACGAGTGCTGGTGGCAGAGAGTCAGCAAATACCACCAAAATCCGAAGCAGTCATCTGGGCAAAGGATGATGGAGATTGTGGGACAAACAAATTGTGGGTTGTTGAGGCAGAAAACAAATCAACACCGAACATACTTGTAGGAAAACCCTGGCTATGACAAAACAAGATGGACGTATTCCGGTAAGAGTACTCAATGAGTTCAAGTGACCAATCAAACTGACCAAAGGAGCTATATTGGGAAGATGCCAAGAGGCTAATGTAGTTATTAGCTGTGAGCAGCTCCAGCAACACGTTTCAATTAGCAACACTGATATTTCAAATGACATCACGGCATGGACGGAGGGGCTAGAGGAAGACTATCAGAGTAAGGCAAAACAACTGCTCCTAAAGTACACCAACATATTTCACCAAGATGACTCCAAACCAGGTCGCACCAACGTTGTGAAACATCAAATTGACACTGGAGATGCGAGGCCGATCCGTCAAGCTCCTCGTAGTGTTCCACTGGCGAAGCGGGAAGTTGTAAGTTAAATGGTACAAGAAATGAGCGACAGCGGCGTCATCGAACCATGCGTGGACTATCGAAAGTTGAACGACGTTACTAAAAAGGATAGCTACCCATTGTCAAGAATTGACGATACTCTGGACTATTATTTATTTTAAATTTTTTAGTTCAAGTAATTTTAAAAGTTTTAGTCGAGAGTGATGAAACCTCGAAACGCCAGCGGTCCATGGATGAATCCAGCCCCACGGCACCGAAAAGGGCCAAGACGCAGGGAGGCTGGACGCGGTCTTTCGCCGAAATTTCCAAGGGTCGGCAGATCATAGACGAGAGCAGCGAAGTTGGCAGGAAATGAAATTAAATTTTATTAATAACTTAATTAACTATCGTTAAACTTATGTCACCCCAAAATCACATTTTTGTATTGTCATCGATCCTTGATACGTGTGCAAAGTTTCAATCAAACTTATGGCCATTCAAAGTGGTAATAAGGCCAATTGACCTTATGGCCGTTGACCCTATGTCACCACACCATCACACTAATACATTGTGATCGAGCCTTGATACGTGTGCAAAGTTTCAATCAAACTTATGGCCATTCAAAGTGGTAATAAGGCCAATTGACCTTATGGCCGTTGACTTTATGTCACCACACCATCACATTAATGCATTATCATCGAGCCTTGATACGTGTGCAAAGCTTCAATCAAACTTATGGCCATTCAAAGTGGTAATAAGGCCAATTGACCTTATGGCCGTTGACCTTATGTCACCACACCATCACATTAATGCATTGTCATCGAGCCTTGATATGTGTACAAAGTTTCAATCAAACTTATGGCCATTCAAAGTGGTAATAAGGCCAATTGACCTTATGGCCGTTGACCCTTTGTCAGCACCCCATCACATTAATGCATTGTCATCGGTCCTTGATACGTATGCAAAGTTTCAAATTAATAAGACTTCTAGAAACCGGTGAAAATTAAGCTCAAAGATTCCGTTACATACAGACCAAGCTAATAAAAGCGTGTTAAAATATTATAGTAGGTAGGAGCGGAGCAAAATACCCTGATTGGAATAATATCTGGACACTGCGTCAGCAATTAAACGTGACTTCACGCCGACAAATTTTATTTCATAGTGAATAAAACAAGTGCAATATCTTCTGCATAGCCTTCAAAATTCAGATAAAAGGATCACCTGATTTTGGCCATAAAACTTAATTCTCACACAATGACCTTTAGCTAAAGTTTATGTCAGAACATACTTTATATAAAATTGAAATATAAACATCCGGTTCTATATTTGAATAATCACAGACATACATTGGTATTAAGCAATATATTGTCCATCCCAAAAGTTAGGAAGCAGCGAAAGCAACTAAAAATTACAAACTTTAGTAATTTACTATTTAATTTGAAATAGTGTATGTGATTTAAAAAACTAATCAGGTGAAGGGTAATCGCGAAAAACGGATTTACCTTCATTTCTTATCACTGCAAAGTTTGCCCGACTGATTCTACTTTACAGTTCTTTCCGAATCTAATTTCCCTGATATGTGTGGTTCTCCACCTGAATAAGTCCAGAGAATTGATATAAGTAGTATTTGTAGCTTTAACAAATGATTTTTGTATCACCCGAAATACATGCTATGTAGTGAGCCCACAAAGAGTTAATGCACTTGCTGAAAATTTTTTGTGCTTAGTACTTTAATAAGGCCATTTTTCCATTATTCAATATTGGAGTTATTTATTCAACAGTTTAGTGATACGAACTTAGCAAAAGGGAAAATGAGAGGATTTGCAAGTGAATTCGTTACAATTGATGTCAGAAGAGGAATTGTTGAATAAATTCCAGAGGACAACAAGGACATGGCAAATTTCAGTGAATTGAAGATCCAGCAACTGAAGAAGGAGTTGGAGAGCCGTGGATTGAATACAAGCGGCGTTAAACTCGAACTTCAGGCACGGCTATGAGAGGCAATGGAAGCAGAAGAAATTGATGTTGACGAGTATGTCTTTTATCCTGGTGGGGACGAGACAACAACAAAAATTGAAGAGAAAAACGAAACATCGCAGACAGTTACGAGCACAGATTTGAACATGATTTTGGCTGCAATATCTGCCCAAGCATCGACAATGTCATCTCAACTAGAAGAACAGAAGGCATATATGGTATCCCAACTGGAAGAGCAGAAGACATATATGGCATCCCAACTGGAATCACAGGAGGCACATATTTTAGAAATGACGTCGCAAGTGTCATCTCAACTGGAAGACCAAAAGACATATATGACATCTCAATTGGAAGCGCAAGAGGCACGTATATCTGAAATTTCGGCAGAAATTTTGGTACAGGTATCATCAAAACTGGAAGTGCAGGATGCAAAAATGGCTCCATTTCAGGCGGAAGTAGATGATTTAAAAGGTCGTATGGAGCAGTTACAACTAAATCGCCCAGCTGTTTCAGCAAGCAATCCAAAGGTAAAAACACCATCCTTTGACGGTTCTGTTCCTTTCCAGGTGTTTAAGATTCAGTTTGAGAAGACCGCAGCAGTGAACAACTGGAGTGCTGAAGATAAAGTTGCTGCACTATTCATGGCGTTGAAAGGGCCTGCAGGTGAGATTTTACAAACCATTCCAGAGGGCGAACGGAACTGTTATGAAGCATTGATGAGCGCTCTAGAGAGACGATACGGAACTGAGCATAGGAGACAGATATACAAAATGGAGTTGCTGAACCGCTTCCAGAGGCCTGGTGAAACATTGTAAGTGTTTGCGTCGGATATTGAAAGGCTAGCACATTTAGCGAATGCGGACGCACCCGTAGAATACACTGAAAGGGTAAAGATTCAGAGCTTTATAAATGGCATACGGGTTCGGCGCGAGCTACATACGCAAACCCAAAGCCAACATTCGCAGAAACGGTGTCACAAGTTCTGATTCAGGAAACAGCGTCGCTTCTGTGTAAGCCAGTTTTGAAAGCACGCCGTGTGGAAGTAGAAAGGCCTGAGTGGGCAGACGCAATATTGGAGGTGCTGAAAGGATCGCAAAAGCGGAGTGAAAAAGTTATCAAATGCTTCAAATGCGGGAAGTCCGGTCACACTGCACGTCATTGCGATCTTGGACCTAATAGTTCCAACAATGTGGGTGGCCGTAAACGCAAAGCTGGAGCAGATGAGCAAGAGCGAGTAAGAGGTAGAGAACGAGAGCTAGATCCAGCTATTGAATGCCCTGTGATATCTGTGTTGCAAATTGGTAGAAAATCGAGCAGTCTTACCGTCAGAGGGAATGTGGATGGTAAAGAACGTGTACTGACTGTAGATACGGGCGCATCTCATTCCTTGATCCGATCTGAATTGGTCAACAGGAGAATAAAACTGTTACCTGGAGCAAGGTTGCGTACGGTCACTGGCGAGTATAACACAGTTCAGGGAGAAGTGATATGTGAAGTCTTGATTGGAAAGGTCACGGCTCTACACAAATTCGTTGTGGCGAAGATCGTTGAAGAAGTCATATTGGGAGTGGACTCCTTGTTTGACCATGACATCAAGATCGATATGCAGAGAAGGGTGATGCGTTATGAGAACCAGGATATACCACTTAACTTCAAGTTGCAGAAAGGATTCAGTAGTAATCGAGTACTGGTGGAGAAGACTCGACAAAAACCACGGAAGTCAAAGGCAAAGGTTAATAGGTCGAATGGGCCAAAAAAAGCAAAATCAAAAGTACCTGCGAGAGAAGCACTGGCATTGACAAAACCTAAAAGACGCAGGAAAGCGAAGCAACGAATTTCCGAGAAATAATGCGAGGGTAGTTTCAAGCCGGAGCGCACTACTGCTGTGAAACGTGGGAACGATACTGATTATGCGAAGCCAATCCGTCAAGCGCAAGCTCTACGAAGTAGTTCATTGGCCAAGCAACAGATTGCGAGGGAACAATCCAGGATAATGAGTAGTAAGATGAAACACAGGTACGACAAGGAAAATAATTCGGAAGGTTTCCGGGAGGGAGATTTGGTACTGCTATACAACCCTCACCGGCGGAAAGGTGTTCCATCCAAATATCGGTGCAGTTGTGAAGGCCCGTACAGAATTGTGAAGACGATCAGTGATGTCATCTACCGCATACAAGCAATTCGGAAATCACGAAATAGAAGAGTGGTACATTTGGCGATGCTAGCAGTGTTTAGATCGAGAGATTTGTCTGATCGGGACGATCAGACTTAGGTGGAGGGCAATGTTTCGAATATTAGGAAAACTAAGGGGTGCTGCTATCTCTAGGCCGATGCTAAGCAGTGACTTGAATTCAGATCAATAATTCAATCATTATGTATCTACATAAACGAAACAATAATTGCGTCTACACATGTGTACCATGTACGAGCAGCGGAGAATCAATGCACAAACACATGCATATATCTGAGATACTCCTGAAAGTATGCAATGAGAGAAGCTATAAAATCGTGCAATTGTAGTTACAGCTGAGAAGTTTGAGAGCTGATGGCAACTAGTAGATTCTGGAAGCGCCTAGAAGATGCAAATGTTCAAATCAGAGAGTATAAAAGGCAGCAAATGAGAGGCGCTGGACTTCAGTTTGATTTGAGATATCAAGAAGTTTCGATTAAGACGCTATCTAGCGAGCCATAGCAGTATTATTTTGAAAGTCAATTTCATTTAAGCTATCAGTTTGGTTATTAAGCCATCTAGTTGCAAAGTATAAGTGTTATTGTGAAGTACTTTAATAAAGGCCATTTTCCATTATTCGATATTGGAGTTATTTATTCAACAGTTTAGTGATACGAACTTAGCAAAAGGGCAAATAAGAGGATTTGCAACTAAATTCGTTACAATACGTATGTTGTATGGTCTCTAATAAAGCGACAAAAATTGTTCTTGACAAAATTGTCTCTGTCAATTCTATGAAACAGGTCTCTGATTATGAGCTCGGGCCTGATGTGATTTCCAAACACCTTTTTATAACATAAAGTTGGGGTTGTTACGAATGCTCCTCAAATAGTAGCTTAACAATCAACAGGTTTATGCCAGTATATTATTTCTTTATCCAAACATTTCTGTAAATGACTGGTATATTGCATTATTTACATATTTTAAAATGTTTGCTTAACTAGCTGCTCATATTTCCTCTATTAACTAGATCTTAAAAATTATATTAGTCAGTGACGCCAGATTGTATCACATTTTCTTTTTGAGGGATATTTTACTATAAAATTTAGTAAAAGGGAAAAAGGAAATGTTTGTCTTCCATGTATAAGAGCGACTTACTTGCATCAAAACTTTCTATGTATGAAAAGCTGATCTAAATATAACTAAAAACAAGTAAGGAAGGTTAAGTTCGGGTGCAACCGAACATTGCATACTCAGTTGAGAGCTATGGTGACAACATAAGGGAAAATAACCATGTAGGAAAATGAACCGAGGGTAACCCTGGAATGTGTTTGTATGACATGTGTATCAAATGAAAGGTATTCAAGAGTATTTTATGAGGGAGTGGGCCATAGTTCTATAGGTGGACGCCATTTAGGGATATCGCCATAAAGGTCGACCAGGGGTGACTCTAGAATGCGTTTGTACGATATGAGTATCAAATGAAAGGTGTTAATGAATATTTTAAAAGGGCGTGGGGCTTAGTTCTATAGGTGGACGCCTTTTCGAGATATCGCCATAAGGGTGGACCAGGGGTGACTCTAGAATGTGTTTGTACGATATGGGTATCAAATGAAAGGTGTTAATGAGTATTTTAAAAGAGCGTGGGGCTTAGTTCTATAGGTGGACGCCATTTAGGGATATCACCATAAAGGTGGATCAAGGTTGGCTCTAGAATTTGTTTGAACGATATGGGTATCAAATGAAAGGTGTTAATGAGTATTTTAAAAGGGAGTGATCCTTAGTTCCATAGGTGGACGCCGTTTCGAGATATCGCCATAAAGGTGGACCAGGGGTGACCCTAGAATTTGTTTGTACGATATGGGTATTAAATGAAAGGGGTTAATGAGCATTTTAAAAGGGAATGGGCGTTAGTTCTATAGGTGGACGCCTTTTCGAGATATCGCCATAAAGGTGGACCAGGGGTGACTCTAGAATGCGTTTGTACGATATGGGTATCAAATGAAAAATGGTAATGAGTATTTTAAAAGGGAGTGATACTTAGTTCCATATGTGAACGCCGTTTGGAGATATCGCCATAAAGGTGGACCAGGGCCCTATTCAGTAACTATGAGTTTTGAAATGTACATTTTTTTTTCATACAAATTATATGAAGAAAAAGTGTACATTTTAAAACTCACAGTTACTGAATAGGGCCCAGGGGTGACCCTAGAATTTGTTTGCACGATATGGGTATTAAATGAAAGGGGTTAATGAGCATTTTAAAAGGGAATGGGCCTTAGTTCTATAGGTGGACGCCTTTTCGAGATATCGCCATAAGGGTGGACCAGGGGTGACCCTAGAATTTGTTTGTACGATATGGGTATTAAATGAAAGGGGTTAATGAGCATTTTAAAAGGGAATGGGCCTTAGTTCTATAGGTGGACGCCTTTTCGAGATATCGCCATAAAGGTGGACCAGGGGTGACTCTGTTGTTGTTGTTGTTGTAGCGATAAGGTTGCTCCCCGAAGGTTTTGGGGAGTGTTATCGATGTGATGGTCCTTTGCCGGATACAGATCCGGTACGGTCCCGTACCACAGCACCATTAAGGTGCTAGCCCGACCATCTCGGGAACGATTTATGTGGCCACATTAAACCTTCAGGCCGTCCCCTCCCTCCCCACTCCCAAGTTCCATGAGGAGCTTGGGGTCGCCAGAGCCTCGTCTGTAAATGAAACAGGATTCGCCGCGGATAGGTGAGGTTGACAATTACCATTATTATGGACCAAAAGTGACTCTAGAATGTGTTTGTACGATATGGGTATCAAATGAAAGGTGCTAATGAGTATTTTAAAAGGGGGTGGGGCTTAGCTCTATAGGTGGACGCCTTTTAGAGATATCGCCATAAGGGTGGACCAGGGGTGACCCTAGAATGTGTTTGTATGATATGGGTATCACATTAAAGGTATTAATGAGGGTTTTAAAAGGGAGTGGGGGTAGTTGCATAGGCGGTCGCCTTTTCGAGATATCGGCATAAAGGTGGACCAGGTGTGACTCTAGAATGCGTTTGTACAATATGGGTATCAAACGAAAGGTGTTAATGCGTATTTTAAAAGGGCGTGGGCCTTAGTTCTATAGGTGGACGCCTTTTCGAGATATCGCCATAAAGGTGGACCAGGGGTGACTCTAGAATGCGTTTGTACAATATGGGTATCAAACGAAAGGTGTTAATGAGTATTTCAAAGGGAGTGGGGCTTAGTTCTATAGGTGGACGCCTTTTCGAGATATCGCCATAAAAATGGAGCAAAAGTGACTCTAGAATGTGTTTGTACCATATGTGTATCAAATGAAAGGTGCTAATGAGTATTTTAAAAGGCGGTGGGGCTTAGCTCTATAGGTGGACGCCTTTTAGAGATATCGCCATAAGGGTGGACCAGGGGTGACCCTAGAATGTGTTTGTATGATATTGGTATCACATTAAAGGTATTAATGAGGGTTTTAAAAGGGAGTGGTGGTAGTTGCATAGGCGGTCGCCTTTTCGAGATATCGGCATAAAGGTGGACCAGGTGTGACTCTAGAATGCGTTTGTACAATATGGGTATCAAACGAAAGGTGTTAATTAGTATTTTAAAAGGGCGTGGGCCTTAGTTATATAGGTGGACGCCTTTTCGAGATATCGCCATAAAGGTGGACCAGGGGTGACTCTAGAATGGGTTTGTACAATATGGGTATCAAACGAAAGGTGTTAATGAGTATTTCAAAAGGGAGTGGGCCTTAGTTCTATAGGTGGTCGCCTTTTCGAGACCGAGCGGAAGGACAGACGGTCGACTGTGTATAAAAACTGGGCGTGGCTTCAACCGATTTCGCCCTTTTTCACAGAAATATGTTACCATCCCAGAATCTAAGCCCCTACCAAATTTCACAAGGATTGGTAAATGTCGGAGCCACGCCCATTTTGAAATTTTCTTTTATTTTTGCATTTTGTTGCACCATATCATTACTGGAGTTGAATGTTGACATAATTTACATATATACTGTAAAGATATTAAATTTTTTGTCAAAATTTGACTTTAAACAATTTTTTTTTTAAAAGTGAGCGTGGTCGTCTCCGATTTTGCTAATTTTTATTAAGCATACATATAGTAATAGGAGTAACGTTCCTGCCAAATTTCATCATGATATCTTCCACGGCTGCCAAATTACAGCTTGCAAAAGTTTTAAATTACCTTCTTTTAAAAGTGGGCGGTGCCACGCCCATTGACCAAAATTGTACTAATTTTCTATTCTGCGTCATAGGTTCAACTCACCTACCAAGTTTCATCGCTTTATCCGTCTTTGGTAATGAATTATCGCACTTTTTCGGTTTTTCGAAATTTTCGATATCGAAAAAGTGGGCGTGGTTATAGTCCGATATTGTTCATTTTAAATAGTGATCTGAGATTGCAGCACCGGTCCCAATAGTTCCAACAATGTGGGTGGCCGTAAACGCAGAGCTGAAGGAGATGAGCAAATCTCCAAGTCCACTCAATCGTTAAACTAAAGCGAGTCAGCCGCAAGGGGCGACAGATGGCTCCCTCAATTGAATGCCCCATAATATCTATCTCGCAAATTGGAAGAAGGTCAAACAATATTACTGTCGGAGGACACGTGGATGGAAAGGAACGTTTACTGACCGTAGATACGTGTGCATCTCATTCCATCATTCGATCAGAGTTAGTCAACAAGAAGATAAGACCATTGCTTGGAGCAAGAATAAGTACAGCCACGGGAGAGGACACCCAGAAAATTGGAGAAATAGCATGTGAAGTAGCAATTGAGAACGTCATGGTACTACACAATTTTATAGTGGCAGAGATTGTTGATGAAATCATAATTGGGGTGGACTTCTTAATCGACCAAGAGGCCAAGAGGCTGATGTAGTTATTAGCTGTGAGCAGCTCCAGCAACACGTTTCAACTAGCAACACTGATATTTCAAATGACATCACGGCATGGACGGAGGGGCTAGAGGAAGACTATCAGAGTAAGGCAAAACAACTGCTCCTAAAGTACACCAACATATTTCACCAAGATGACTCCAAACCAGGTCGCACCAACGTTGTGAAACATCAAATTGACACTGGAGATGCGAGGCCGATCCGTCAAGCTCCTCGTAGTGTTCCACTGGCGAAGCGGGAACTTGTAAGTTAAATGGTACAAGAAATGAGCGACAGCGGCGTCATCGAACCATGCGTGGACTATCGAAAGTTGAACAACGTTACTAAAAAGGATAGCTACCCATTGTCAAGAATTGACGATACTCTGGACTATTATTTATTTTTAATTTTTTAGTTCAAGTAATTTTACAAGTTTTAGTCGAGAGTGATGAAACCTCGAAACGCCAGCGGTCCATGGATGAATCCAACCCCACGGCACCGAAAAGGGCCAAGACGCAGGGAGGCTGGACGCGGTCTTTCGCCGAAATTTCCAAGGGTCGGCAGATCATAGACGAGAGCAGCGAAGTTGGCAGGAAATGAAATTAAATTTTATTAATAACTTAATTAACTATCGTTAACCTTATGTCACCCCAAAATCACATTTTTGTATTGTCATCGAGCCTTGATACGTGTGCAAAGTTTCAATCAAACTTATGGCCATTCAAAGTGGTAATAAGGCCAATTGACCTTATGGCCGTTGACCCTATGTCACCACACCATCACACTAATACATTGTGATCGAGCCTTGATACGTGTGCAAAGTTTCAATCAAACTTATGTCACCACACCATCACATTAATGCATTGTCATCGAGCCTTGATATGTGTACAAAGTTTCAATCAAACTTATGGCCATTCAAAGTGGTAATAAGGCCAATTGACCTTATGGCCGTTGACCCTTTGTCAGCACCCTATCACATTAATGCATTGTCATCGGCCCTTGATACGTATGCAAAGTTTCAAATTAATAAGACTTCTAGAAACCGGTGAAAATTAAGCTCAAAGTTTCCGTTACATACAGGCCAAGCTAATAAAAGCGTGTTAAAATATTATAGTAGGTAGGAGCGGAGCAAAATACCCTGATTGGAATAATGTCTGGACACTGCGTCAGCAATTAAACGTGACTTCACGCCGACAAATTTTATTTCATAGTGAATAAAACAAGTGCAATATCTTCTGCATAGCCTTCAAAATTCAGATAGAAGGATCACCTGATTTTGGCCATAAAACTTAATTCTCACACAATGACCTTTAGCTAAAGTTTATGTCAGAACATACTTTATATAAAATTGAAATATAAACATCCGGTTCTATATTTGAATAATCACAGACATACATTGGTATTAAGCAATATATTGTCCATCCCAAAAGTTAGGAAGCAGCGAAAGCAACTAAAAATTACAAACTTTAGTAATTTACTATTTAATTTGAAATAGTGTATGTGATTTAAAAAACTAATCAGGTGAAGGGTAATCGCGAAAAACGGATTTACCTTCATTTCTTATCACTGCAAAGTTTGCCCGACTGATTCTACTTTACAGTTCTTTTCGAATCTAATTTCCCTGATATGTGTGGTTCTCCACCTGAATAAGTCCAGAGAATTGATATAAGTAGATTTTGTAGCTTTAAAAAATGATTTTTGTATCACCCGAAATACATACCATGTAGTGAGCCCACAAAAAGTTAATGCACTTGCTTAAAATTTTTTGAAGTAAGAACTCCCACAAAAACAAAATATTTCAGCTCTCAATTCTACCTTGTGTTGATTTGCATAGTTGCTCCAAGTGCGTGACCTTTTCATGAAAGAGCTTTTCTTTGCTCTTTCATAAACTCATGCACTTTCAAACGAGTAGAAATTATATGTGAGGGCTTATGGGAGTACTATAATTTTTTTTTTTTTTAATATTTGAAGTGTAAATTTGTATCTGTACCTATGATTCAGGGCAAAACCAAAGACTCTATAAATATAAGATGGGACATTGTAGAGTACTAAAGCTTTGTGGAAATTGTGGGACGGCTGTACCAGGAATTCACCATACTTTTTGCTATGCTGTCCGCCTCAACATAGCTGATTTTATAAGGCTGTTTAACTTTGTAATTTATTTTGCCTTTGGAAAAATTACCTATTTGAAAATAAGGTGGCTGAAAATATTGGCATACCAGCTTAAGTTAAACCAACAAATGAAAATCTCAGCCAAGCGATTTGTAAAAAAAAGCTAACTTGTCTATTTCTTACTTTCTCGATATAGGGTGTGTTTCGAGCTGCAGCAGCGTTACTTTTTATGACAGCGGATAACGTTCTTCAGCAACATTTGAGCAGATGTGGCAATTTCGCGCGTTCGTTGAACGAAATGTTGACCAATCTATTGATCATCTCTAGGAAATTAGCGACATTCCATCAACTAAGCAGCACTTTAGCAATACTACTGTTATTATTTGGCTGCTCAAACACACCCATATCAATTGCGCATTAAATCTAAAATATAAAACTCAAAAATGACTCTGCTTGTTATGTCCGCAACATTTATTTAGTTCAAAGTCACAACCAACAATAGTCAAAGCCATAATAATTCACACGGTCATCAATTCTTTCTCTTATTCAAAAGCTGAACTACCAGCGCTACTGTCATCAGCTCAGTGTCATCATTGCCAGTAGCGCCAATAACACACAAAAGTCGTTTCACTCAATAGCGCAAGTGAAATGTACTACGCACTCACTACTAAGTAGCGTCAAAAATTCGCTTGGAGTCATTGCGTAAATGAGCTACCATTGAGCTGGCACCACATTGGCGCTGGCGCCATGCAATTTACATCACTAAAATTGCGCGAATTCCCAGGCTCATGACTTTTTTAATCCAGATGGTGAAAACGAAGCGGGAGCAAAACGTATGGTGTATTCCTGGTGCAGCCGTACCACTTTGTGGAGAATGAACGACTCTACAATGCTCCCTCTTATTAATCTACTCTCTTTGCATATATGTACATGTGTAATACTCCTATATGGCTAGTACCAAAGAGAGTAGATTAATAAGAGGGAGCATTGTAGAGTCGTTCATTCTCCACAAAGTGGTACGGCTGCACCAGGAATACACCATACGTTTTGCTCCCGCTTCGTTTTCACCATCTGGATTAAAAAAGTCATGAGCCTGGGCATTCGCGCAATTTTAGTGATGTAAATTGCATGGCGCCAGCGCCAATGCGGTGCCAGCTCAATGGTAGCTCATTTACGCAATGACTCCAAGCGAATTTTTGACGCTACTTAGTAGTGAGTGCGTAGTACATTTCACTTGCGCTATTGAGTGAAACGACTTTTGTGTGTTATTGGCGCTACTGGCAATGATGACACTGAGCTGATGACAGTAGCGCTGGTAGTTCAGCTTTTGAATAAGAGAAAGAATTGATGACCGTGTGAATTATTATGGCTTTGACTATTGTTGGTTGTGACTTTGAACTAAATAAATGTTGCGGACATAACAAGCAGAGTCATTTTTGAGTTTTATATTTTAGATTTAATGCGCAATTGATATGGGTGTGTTTGAGCAGCCAAATAATAACAGTAGTATTGCTAAAGTGCTGCTTAGTTGATGGAATGTCGCTAATTTCCTAGAGATGATCAATAGATTGGTCAACATTTCGTTCAACGAACGCGCGAAATTGCCACATCTGCTCAAATGTTGCTGAAGAACGTTATCCGCTGTCATAAAAAGTAACGCTGCTGCAGCTCGAAACACACCCTATATCGAGAAAGTAAGAAATAGACAAGTTAGCTTTTTTTTACAAATCGCTTGGCTGAGATTTTCATTTGTTGGTTTAACTTAAGCTGGTATGCCAATATTTTTCAGCCACCTTATTTTCAAATAGGTAATTTTTCCAAAGGCAAAATAAATTACAAAGTTAAACAGCCTTATAAAATCAGCTATGTTGAGGCGGACAGCATAGCAAAAAGTATGGTGAATTCCTGGTACAGCCGTCCCACAATTTCCACAAAGCTTTAGTACTCTACAATGTCCCATCTTATATTTATAGAGTCTTTGATATCACATACTTAATTTAAGAGACATTAAGTAATACTTGTTGAGGACAAAACACTGGGTCTGGTCTCTCCATTAAACCATTTTACGAAAAAGTGAATACCTTGACGTTGCGTGCACGAAATACGCTACTCTTCAACTTAAATATTTATTCTAACTTTTCAGGTGATGAAGATCACTGTGATATATGTACATACTTTGCAAGCACTAAAATAGTTTTTGTAGTAATTCATTTTCAAACAATTGGAATACAAATTAATTTAAAGTTTTTACTAAATACATGAGGTTTTTACACCAACCATTATTTTTTTAAATTTATCAAACGCTTGAAAAGTTGTCTCAAACTCTAAGCTTTTATAGCCCTACAAATTTTTATTTCGGTTTTAGCTTATTTGTTTTGCCATCTAGCTTTTTTTCTAAAAAAGTTCTGGCAACACTGGCGTTGAGAGCTCCATTTCTCTTGAACATTGTTTGGAGCCATAGCGGAACGATACAAGGTGGCAGCATGGTGACATACCTACAAACATAAATAAAAATTTTATGTACTTTGTTTTTGTAAATTCGATGGACAAATGTCAAAATCGTACTGCGCCGTATTTTGATGTATCAAATCAAATAAAAAAAAAGCTTAAAATCAGCTGTCCCATGCTGCCATCTTGTATCGTTGCGCCATGGTTTGGAGCAACTGCACATATGTAGCTGAATGATGGGAGTGGAGCAAACAGTTTCCTTGCGAGAGTGATTTGATACGAACGTAGTAGTCGGCAAGCGGTGAACTATTTAAGAAAATCAAGTAAATAAATAACAATTTTAATAAAGTTAAAAATACAATAAAGAATGAAAATATACTAAAACAAAAAATATATAAATTTACCTATACCAACAAAGCTAAATCTTCGTGTACTTGCGTGTGGGTTTATGTGAATGTGTAGGTTCGGAATTTATGTTGATTCGTGCGGTAGGTACATGTTTAAGGTGTACCCACCAAATACGGATACCTGCTGCGTTATCGTTTCATACAGCTAGCTCCCCATTGAACTATGTTTAAATCTGAAACAGACTGCCCCACAGACAAGTTTTTTGATCACTGAGGGGAAGGCTATGCCAGTTTGTGGTCGTAGTCTTTGAGCGGGTTCAGCGGAGCAAATGGAATGAACGAGTGCAAATAAACGATAAAGCGTTGGCATACCATTATTAAACGCTGGTTCCTCCTATTTGTTTATGCACATTGATTTAATTTAATTGTGTAAGTAAAATGAAGTAAAAGAAAAAAATCGTTGTGTTGTGATGACGGAACCGAAGTGATGTACAATTGCGGGAGTATGGGCGGTGGCACGGGCCATATCTGCGTCGAATATGATGAATGTTATTGGGATTTCGTTTCAACAAAACATTCTTGTACACAACCGCATTGTGTACCATACTAATCCACAATGCTCAACCCTTAACTAACATAGTCAAGTTTACAGGAAACAAATAATTTAGCAAAAATTATTTGTCAAATAAAAGGTAATAGTCTAGTTGAGGGGTCGACTGCTAATACGCTACCAAAAATATCGAAAGAGGTGTCAAAAGACGCGTCTTGACATCAGTATTAATAATCCGAAGGCGGAAAATAAAAATATTAACGCGTTCAAAAGATATTAACGAAAAACCGAAAAAAGACCCGCGGGTACCTCCGAAACCGCGGGTCGGATCCATAGTATTTTTGCGCAGAACACCTTTCGGCGTTGGCGGCCTTCGGCCGCGCTTATAAAAAATAACCCTGGGCTACGCCATGCCACGTCCGGGTGTGTGGTTTAACCGTGGCTACCGCCACGGTGATGCACAATTTTTTTGGTGGGTACAACACAACAACAACCACATGGAAATCGCCAACTTCAACTGCAAATATCTCCGGACAGAGATAAAATTTTTCTTTTCCGCCTTCAGATTATTGTTCTCGAGGTTAATACGCGTCTTTTGACACCTCTCTCGATATTTTTGGTAGCGTATTAGCAGTCGACCCCTCAACTAGACTATTACCACGAACACGTTTAACGTTTTGCCTTTATATTGCGATTGAAAAGGATGAGAAGGCAATAAAAAAGCGCATTTTTTGTTGAAACGAAATCACCATTAAAGTGCTGTGGCAGGCCAGCATTCCACGGTGAGTACGGGTCAAATCGTACGCGTTTCTTCAGTTAATTTTTTTAACTTAAATATATTGTGTGGTACAAGTCTAAATTGAAACCTGATTGGGAAATATTCGTATATGTGCGAAAAATCCAAATTAAGCATGGCTTTTTACGGGACAGCAAAAAATCGCCGGATTTCGTGGTTACAGTAAATCAAGCAAAATTAGAGTTGGGTCATTTCGTTCTGAACTTGTTCAATTGACCGGGTCTCTCAACTGAACAAGTGAACTAGATCTTCGATTTCTGTTCTTTTTGTTCTTTTAGTTCATTTGTTCTTTTAGTTCGTTTTATCTAATGTTATTCTTTCTCTCTTCTCGTTCGCGAACATTGTAAATTCATACATACATACGCAGAAATTCACAGTGAGCACGAATGTCGATGATGACACTTACACTAAAGATATGTGTGGTCATCTTTGTGTGACACTGCTACAAAAATATATGTATGGACTATTTATGAAAAACATGTTTTATAAGAAACTAATCATTACATTTATTAAACTTGAATATATACATATATTACCTTATTTATTCATTACTCATTTAAATATACCTACACAAAGCATTGCTGCATACACACCCCCATCTATACTTGTTGGCTTTTTTCGCGGGTGCGAGCAGCATTGATCAAATTTGCTTGAAAAAAAAAGAACAGATGAACAAAAAGAACAACTTGTTCGTTCATCAGAAAAAGAACGAAAGATTCGAATCTCTGAAATGAACGAAAAAGCACAACTCTAAGCAAAATTGTGTTCAAGTGATTGATGCATGCCGACGGACGGAATCTGTACTTCTCGCATGGCGGCACGATACAAGGTGGCAGCATGGGACAGCTGATTATAAACTTTTTTATTTGATTTGGTACATCAACTTCCGGCGCAGTACGATTTTGACATTTCTCCATCGAATTTACAAAAACAAAGTACATAGAATTTTTATATATGTTTGTAGGTATGTAACCATGCTGCCACCTTGTATCGTTCCGCCATGACTTCTCGTAATCTAATCCACCCAAATCTCCTGTGCCTATTTTTCTGCCAACGTCGAAGATAAAGAACTAAAGCTTCCATTACTCATACTTAGCATAGATTTGTCTTAACTTGGCAACTCCTTATGAAAAATGTCATTGTGCCGCGGATTTTAGCCTTGATTATATGCAAAGCGGAAAAATCTACATACATTCGTAGATACTTGTTGAATAAAATAAAATTAAATTGCTATCACTCCGAGTGTATTTCTGCCATGAAGAGCTCTCAGTGAAAACGCATTTGCCTTGCAGATGCCGTCCGGAGTTGGCCTAAAACAAGCAGGTCCGGTCCCGCCAATTTAAGAAAATTTTAAAATAGAGTTCGACGCAAATTGGGAGAGAAGCTCGTCCTAAAATATCTTCGGAGGTTATCGCGTCTTTCATTTATTTTATAACCTAAATTAAATTAAAATAAATCAAATTGAATTGAACTAAAATAAAATTAAAAAAGTCAAATTATATACTCCTTAACAAATTTAAAAAAATTAAAAAATTAAATTATTGAAATAAAAATATTATTGGTAGAAGTCCAGAACAAGGGTCGCCTGCTAACACGCGTCCAAAAATATAGGGATAGGTGTCAAGAGGCGCGTATTGACCTCGGCAGAAATAACCTGAAGGCGGGTATCTGCGCTTCGAATGGGCTCTTAAAGCCGCAATAGAGGTGGATGGTTGGTGAAAGGGTGCTCAAATGGCGGATGAGGCGATACATGTGTACACAGATGGCTCCAAAGTTGTGGAGTAGGGTCTGCGGTATACTGTGCTGATCCGGAAATAAACAGATCCTACAAGCTGTCAGATCACTGTAGCGTTTTCAAGCAGAAGAATTAGCCTGTTACTAAAGCAGTGGAAACACTGGAAGAGAATAGCTTAAACTGCAGCCGTATTAATGGGAATAGATGGGAATTAAAAAGTGGAGGAACTAGCTAAGAAGCGCGCATCCCCTGAAGCTTGCCCCGTAGACGTCCTAATTAGATTGGGAGTGAGGTGCACATGATCGACCAAGCGGAAAACCGTGGGTCCAAGCGCGGGGCTGCAAAATGTCGACGATTATGTGTAGGTCTTACAACCTTAGATTAACAAAGTTGTTTCTGTCATTAAAAAGAGGGGGCTGTATACTCATGACGGGTATTCTGACTGGACACATTTTGTGCTCGTACCCTTCGCTTTCCAGGCTAAGACTCCCTCTGTTAGGAGTGTTAGTTGTCAGATCTAGAAGCAAAAAGTGGGATAGTTCCTAGAAAGCTTCTAGTATTTGCCAAGAGGACGAATATCTAAATCGTGAGCGCAGAACTCGTAAACTGCGTCAACTGGCAGCCGATGGTAACATTGGCATATTTCGTTCGAGCATACCGCCGACTTCATCGTTACAGAAAAACCCACTTTCATAAACTTTAAAAAAGGAAAGAGGGACGGATACAAATCTTTTACAGACAACCTCTTTGCTGCCCTACCTATCCCGACTGATGCCCGCCAAGGGGAGTGTACTTTCCGCAAGGTCATTGCTTCCGCCTCGGCACGTTTCATTCCCGCCTGGAGAATTCCCGAAATTCGGCCCAACTTCCCGGCGGAGGCCGCAAATTTAGCGAGAGAACGTGACCTTATAAGACAGCTCGACCCAGGCGACCCCCAAATAAGGGATATAAACCAACGCATCAGATTGCTTGTGGATGAACACAAGCGGGGGAAATGGGAGGAGCACCTAAGAGGTTGTAACCTCGCTGCCGGTGTGGGTAAACTTTGGTCCACCGTAAAGTCCCTATCGAATCCGTCTAAGCACAATGACAAAGTTTCCATCGCCTTCGGCGATAAAGTTCTGTCGGATTCGAAAAAATGCGCGAGCGCATGTAATGCATTCTGCGGTCGACAAAGATAGACGGAGGGCCAACAGACACGCACCTAAACATAAATTCAGCGCGTCACCTATTACCATCACCGCCAGAGAGGTTGAAGATGCCATTGGTCACGCTAAACCATCCAAAGCAGTGGGTCCAGACGGCATGGCCATGCCGATGCTCAAAAGCCTAGGGAAAGAGGGTTTCAAATACTTATCACATGTCTTCAACCTGTCTCTTTCCACCTCTGTCATACCCGAAAAATGGCCAAGGTGGTCCCGCTACTAAAGCCTGGGAAACCAGCTAACAGGTGAGTTGTTGTCGGGCATGGTGAGTCGTATCGTCCGATATCCCTCCTATCGCCAGTAGCAAAGACGCTTGAAGCCATTTTGCTCCCCTACTTCCAAGCAAATTTGCATCTAGCCTGTCATCAGCATGGCTTCAGAAAACTCCATAGCACCACCACCGCGCTAAATGCCGTCAGCACCCAGATAAATTGCGGTTTAATTCAAAACCGCCACCATAGAACAGTACTCGTAGCGCTAGACCTATCAAAAGCTTTTGATACGGTCAACCATGGGACGTTACTGCAAGAGCTGGAAGGGTCTACCCTTCCCCCATGTCTTAAAAGGTGGACCGCAAATTATCTGGGTGGTCGGCAGGCATCGGTGCAATTTAGAAACGAAACATCAAAACCAAGAAGAATTAAACTAGGGGTGCCACAGGGTGGTGTCCTATCACCACTTTTGTTTAATCTGATATCTCTAGTTTTTTTGCCTCGCGAAACCTGGCATTATCACCGACTAAATCTTCCGCGACCTTATTTACAACATGGACGTCCCAAATGTCGACCATTTTGAACATCCACGTCGATGGCACTACGCTACCGACTGTCCTACACCCCAAAATCTTGGGTGTGACGTTTGATCAGGATCTACATTTTGGTGAGCACGCAGCCGCAATTGTTCCGAAAATCCAGAGCCGTAATAAAATCCTCAAATCCCTTGCTGGCAGTACTTGGGGAAAAGATAAAGAAACGCTCATTACTACATACAAAGCAATTGGCCAGCCGTTTACGTGCTACGCGTCACCCATATGGTCGCCAAGCCTAAAAATTACCCACTGGAAGAAGCTACAGGCCTGCCAAAATACTGCTCTCAGAATCGCCACGGGCTGTGTTCTTATGTCCCCAGAACCCCATCTACATAATGAGGCGAGAATATGAGATGCTGACCAAACAGTTCCTGTTGAATACCTAGAAACCTGGGCATCCAAACAGACATCTGATTGATGAGCCAACACCGCCTAGGGGCTTAAGGAGTCATCTCCGTAAGCATTTTGAGGAAATACGGCACTTGAGAACCCAGCCGTATGAAGCAAAAAAACACAAGCAGGTCCTCGGTGAACTCCACAAACAGGCGTCGGACCTTTATGTCAGGAATTGCCCGGTGAATCCAGTATTCAAAGAAAAGTACCCAAAACTTGTGGAAGAGGAACGCATACTCCCCAGGGAAACGCGTGTCACTCTTGCTCAACTTCGTTCTGGATACTGTAACAGGTTAAACTCTTACCTATCCAGAATCAACCCCGACATACAAAATGTATGCCCCGCTTGTAATGTGTCCCCACATGACACCAACCATCTCTTTAATTGTAATGTGGAACCAACGCCTCTAACACCCCTTTCATTATGGTCCACCCCTGTTGAAACAGCAAGTTTCCTTGGACTCCCGTTAAAGGATATTGATGACAATTTGTGATCGGTCGCGGCTTTTAGGTAGGGCGAATCACTGCTACAACAACAACAACAACGGAGTGATTTTATAACATGGGTCCTGGTTTTTGATACTGTTTTTCAGTTTGGTCGTTAAATAAACTTCTGGCAGCACTACGTACTCTTTCAGTCTATGTGAGGTCCTAATGGACCGGCAAGTTCAACCTAACCTAACCCGAAGGCGGAAAAGAAAAATTGTATCCCTGTCCAGACGTAATTGCAGTTGAAGTTGGCAATTTTCATGTAGTTGTACACTGAAAACATTTTGTGTACAAAAGCATTTTGCACGGATTTAATTTTGCTCCCACCCCATTGGTGGACCGGCCAGGGTATCTAATATTTTATAAGTGCGGACTATGGCCGCCAATGCAGAAAGGTGGTCTGATTATATTTAAGCGATTATATTTTGTGAAATTCATTTTATTTTTATTTCATTTTACTTGTTTTATCACATTTTATTTTATTCAACTTAATTCAATTTAATTTACTTACTTACGTACTTAATTGGCGCTTAACCGTTAAAACGGTCTTATTTAGTTCAATAAATTCTTCAATAAACACGTTTTTCATTGAAGTCATTTTGCCGCTGATGCTTTTTGCATGTCTTAAGTGCCAAGAAAGGAGAGCAAATTAAAAATTTATTGTCACATTAATTATTTTAAGCTGAGATGTTAGAAAACCTTTAGTTGTTGTTGTTGTTGTAGCGATAAGGTTGCTCCCCGAAGGCTTTGGGGAGTGCTATCGATGTGATGGTTCTTTGCCGGATACAGATCCGGTACGCTCCAGTAACACAGCACCATTAAGGTGCTAGCCCGACCATCTCGTGAACGATTTATATGGCCACAATAAACCTTCAGACCATCCCTCCCTCCCCACCCCAAGTTCCATGAGGAGCTCGTGAAACATGATTCTCCGCGGATAGGTGAGGTTGACAATTGGGTTTGGAGAAGCTGTATTTTGCGCTGGCAACCAGAAGGGTTGCGCTACACAGCCCCTTGAATCTGGTATTGTAGTCACCTCTTACGACAGGCGTACCTACCGTGGGTATATTCTGACCCCCTAACCCCTGAGGGGGGGGGGGGTATCTTTAGTGTGAGTGTATGGTATATTACAAACAAAACTAAACATTTAAGTGTGAATGGTCCACCGCATTAATCATAAAAAACTCAATCTTAATTGATACCTGAATTTTCTACCAACCCTTCAGAGCTACGTTTGTGTCCCCACATGACACCAACCATCTCTTTAATTGTAATGTGGAACCAACGCCTCAAACACCCCTTTCCTTATGGTCCACCCCTGTTGAAACGGCAAGTTTCCTTGGACTCCCGTTAGAGGATACTGATGACAATTTGTGATCGGTCGCGGCTATTGGGTGGGGCGAGCATTGCTACAACAACAACAACAACAACAGCTACGTTTTGCGTTATTTGCATTAATTGAAGGCAAAAGCTCTACATACATACATTTGTAATGCAAAAATTGATTTCCATAACAGTGAGAAAAGAGGAAGGGATTGACATGCCGCTTGCTACCTGTAAGCTCTGAAAGGGATTTTCATTAGGGAAGCGGGTGTGAGATGGAGCAATCTTGAATCCTGCTACCACACAAAGCTCGTGTGACCTGAATGGGATGCGAGATGCACGAGAAGTCTGCTTTTTCTTGGAAGGGGGGACATATCTCTGGTGGTTGGACTTACTATAAGCCGGGAGGCATGCACAACAGCTGGGTGCTCCCTATAATGACTTCTGCAGGAGGTACAAAGATCAAGAAAAGATAGAAATAGTCAAGAATTTCTTTGCGATAGTCCTTGGCACAAGAGGAAGAAATCTCTGGGATCTCCCTTTTCTGACGATCTTTGTGATCTGGCTAAGGTGAAACCTAAGAAATTCCTGACGTTTGCTGAACCGACCTGTTGGCTGGGGAGAGATCCACGTGGTATGCACAACGGCTGGGTGCTCCCTATAATGACTTCTGCAGGAGCTGCAAGGACCAAGAGGAGATAGAAATAGTCAAGAATTTTCTGTGCGATTGTCCTTGGCACAAGAGTAAGAAATCTCTGGTATCTCCCTTTTTTTGACGATCTTTGTGATCTGGCTAAGGTGGAACCTAAGAAATTCCTGACGTTTGCTGAATCGACCTGTGGGCTGGGGACAGATCCGCGCGGTATGCACAACGGCTGGGTGCTCCCTATAATGTCTTCTGCAGAAGCTGCAAGGACCAAGAGGAGATAGAAATAGTCAAGCATTTTTTGTGCGATTGTCCTTGACACAAGAGGAATAAATCTCTGGTATCTCCTTTTTTTTTTTTGACGATCTTTGTGATCTGGCTAACGTGGAACATAAGAAATTCCTGACGTTTGCTGAATCGACCTATTGGCTGGGGAGAGATCCACGTGGTATCACAACGGGACCTTTATGGGCCTAAGTGCACTGGTGTTCGCACCGGTGGCCACTCTAACCTAGCGAGAAACGAAGCGCATTTCAGAAAAAGTACGCAAAGTGGCTTGTTTGGACTTTCCTTCGCTTCCCACGGCAGTCGGTTCTATATACCGGAGCGAATCGGGACTTTTCCCCCGAACAAGGGCTATCATTTCACTGTATAACCCTATTTAATTTGTGGCTTCTGCCCCACAAATTGTCATCCTCGGAGCAGCTCCGCCATCTTCTAGCAGAAATGCTGCCCAGCAGGCCACATCAACTGTTCGCTGTCGCTCGCGCCAAACGGCGCTCAAATTCCGACACACGCACTCGCGTAAGAAAGAGTAATCAACTCCTAGTCCCCCATAATATGTGCCCCGTATGCCAGCTTAGAATATTTGTGATCGTGACAACGGTCCGAAGCAGATCATGCCGTGGTCGATGCCACCATCATAGATGGTCCGGGCTTAGAAATGCCAACCGTCCGACCGACGAATCGTTGAACTCTGCTGCCAAAACGCAAGTAAACAACAAGGTATTGAACCTAACCCCGGTCCCAGGCAGTGGGATATGTCGGAAAAGGATTTACATCAGACGGTCATACTCTTGCCACTGTGTCACGTGTAAATAATGGTTGGACCGTTCGGGCTATTCTGGGTTGACACCTAACGTTCGTCGTCTCGAAATTTCAACAAAACCTTTGTGGCTCCCTGCTGTTCGCGTCCTATGACGTTTCGCGGTTGACTCTCAATCGTACCTCTGCCACCTTTGAGCAGTAACGCTGCCCAGCAGGTAAATTTCACAGCTCCCCAGATATTTCTATCGTCAGCGCAGTGCTCACAAACTGCGTTAAATGGCAACCGATGCTTACTTTAGCTGATCACCTGTCCATACTCCTTTCAATACAGCGACCTGCCAATTTTATAACCTCTGAAAAGCGGACTTTTATTAATTTCAAAAAAGCTAACTGAGAAGGCTACACAACCTTCACAAATCAATCTTTTGCTGCTCTCTCCATCCCCACTGATGTCCGGCAAGGCGAGCGTGCGTTCCGCAAAGATATCTCTTCAGCCCCTGCAGGCTTTATTCCGGCCTGTAGAATACCTGAAATCATACCGCATTTCCCGGCTGAAGCTGCAAACTTAGCATGAGAACGTGACCTGGCGAGACAATCGACCATACAGACCCCCATGTTAGGAGTATCAACTTGGATATTATGCGACTGGTAAATGAACACAAACGTACAAAATGGGAGGAGCATCTATGAAACTGAAAACTCTCTGCTGGTGCCGGTAAATTGATGCCAACCGTCAAATCCTTGTCCAATCCAACAAAACACAATGACAAAGTATCCATAGCCTTCGGCGATAGAACTGTTACGAATGTTGGCGGCACTAAGGGGTACTGCCATCTCTAGGCCGATGCTAAGCAGTGACGTGAATTCACATTAATAACTCAATCATTATGTCTACACACACGCGTGCACCCGGCGTATAAGCAACGCACAATCACATGCAGATATCTTATCTGAAATGCTCCTAAAGGTATGCAATTGTGATTGTGGAAGTGTCGCTCACACATACAAGCGCACGGGGTATGAGAGAAGCTATAAAAATTATACATCTGTAGTTGTAGCTGCGAAATTTATAACTAACTAGTAAGTTCTGGAATTAGAAAAGCCTAGAAATAACCAACAAGGACAGTATAAAAGGGCGACAACAGTGGAGGCGAAAAATCAGTTTCATTTGAGATATCAATCAGTTTGGTTGTTAAGCCAGCTAGTTGCAAAGTATAAGTGTTATTGTGAAGTGTTTTAATAAAGGCAATTTTTCCATTATTCAATATTGGAGTTATTCTGTTTACGACGTGGAAAGAACAGATGACTCAAATATTGGACGTTCACGTCGATAGTGTCACGGTACCGACTCTCAGTAACGTCACACAAAGATCTTAGGGGTATTGTTCGATAATACTCTGGCCTTCAAGGCGAATGCCACTGAAATTGTATCTAAAGTACAAGGCCGCAACAAAATCCCCAAGTCGCTTGCGGGCAGCACATGTGGAAAAGATAAAGAAAAGAAACGTTGCTAAACACGTACGAAGGAATTGACCGGCCGCACATGAGCTACGCGTCACCAGTTTGGTCGCCTAGTCTTGAAAACACATACTGAAAAAGTTTGGAGGCCTGTCTGTCCCCCGATCCCCACCTGCATAGTGAGGCCAAGGAGCTCAACATTAAAAAGCAAAACGAAATGCTGAACAGGCAGTTTTTGTTAAACTGTCACAAACCGGGACATCCTATCAAACAACTGCTAGGAGACACTAGTCACCCTGGCCCACGAAGGATTCAATTTCAATTGTAATGTTGAACCTACGCCTCTAACACCAATCTCCCTACTGTCCGCCCCAATTGACATTGCCAGTTTTCTTTGTAAAAAATTGTGTATCACAAACTTACTGTGCGTAAAAATCATAGATTTATTCAAAATAAAATTTTCAAATTTTTTTTCTCGAAAACAAAAAAAAACCAGTCTTTTAAATTTGAAGGGTAGGTTAAGAACATATTCAAGTTTCTTTCTGATTTTTTTTAAAAAGAATCGGTGCTATCCTTCGTTACTTTACACTGAAAAAAAATTTATTTTATTTTTCAATCAATTTATTTTTCAAAATTTTGAGAAAATAAAATTTTTTTTATAAACTTCAATAATTTTAAAGACTTTTTGTAGTAAAATTTTTTTTCTAAAATTAATAGTTTCAAAGATATTTTAACTCAAAGAAAAGCTTTCAAAAGTTCAACTGTCAATAAAATCCAAAATATTCAAAATTTTAAAAAAATATTTTCACACACTATTCTAGACGTCAAATACTACATTTCTTCCGAATTTGAAGAAAATCGGAGAGATCGACCTATCTTTTCATATGGAATGCCTCAGTAGGCGTAGTCGTGTGATGGTAGCGTGCTCCACCCACACACTGAAGATCCTAGGTTCACGCTCCGGGCAAAGCAACATCAAAATTTTAGAAACAAGGTTTTTCAATTAGAAGAAAATATTTCTAAGCGGGGCACCCCTCGGCAGTGTTTGGCAAGCACTCCGAGTGTATTTCTGCCATGAAAAGCTCTCAGTGAAAACTCATCTGCCTTGCAGATGCCGTTCGGAGTCGGCATAAAACAAGTGGGACCCGTCCAGCCAATTTGTAAGAAAAATGTAAAGGAGCACGACGCCAATTAGAAGAGAAGCTCGGCCTAAAATATCTTCGGAGGTTATCGCGCCTTACATTTATTTTTTTTAATTTTTTATTTTAAGTAGCATAGGTCCTAGAAAGCTTCTTGTTTTTGCCAAAAAACTGAGTTATTTCATAACATAGGTATTGGTTTCTGATAGGGTTTCTCAATTTGGTCGTTTTGCAAACTTCTTGTAACAACATGAACTCCTTCAGTTTATGTGAGGTCCAAACGGACCAGCGAGTTCAGCCTAACCTAAGAACCCCACCATAGAACAGTACTCGTAGTACTAGACCTTTTCAAAATCTTTGACACAGTCTAAAAGTGTGTTAAAGTAAAAGCAATGCCCAGAAATAATCGGAATAGGGAGAAGTATATGTTGGGTCCGTGGGATTTTGGAAACACATGGAAATTAAAAATGGATGAGCTAGGTAAAAAGGCCGCATCCCATCGTAGACGTCACAATCAGATTGTGCCAGATTAAAAGAAGGCGAAGTTGCACATGCAGGAAAGGAGCGGAACCAAGCGCGGGGCTGCATAGCTCATGAGCAGGGCTTACAACCTTGGACTTACAATTCTGACCGGACACTGCTTTCGGGTGTTATATTATTTTAAGTTGAAAGTCAGTGATAGCAGATGTAGAAAGTTAATCGAGCATTGCGCTTCTTCTTGTAGCAGTGCTTCGCCCCAGCTAATAGGAGTGATCCCTCACACACTGTTATCGATATCCTTTTTCATTTCATTTCATTGGTGGTAGAAGCATTGCAATTGAACTGTTGGTGCAATGTGTGGACAGATTACATGCAGTACATACATTGGGCTAATTATTGATAAGTAAGAGTTAAACCTATTGCGGTCTTCAAATCGAAGTTGTGTTAGAGTGATGACTGTCTTCGTGGGAAGACTGCAGTAGAGGAACTGCGAGTTTCGGGTATTTGACACTGAGCATGAGGCCGCCGGGCATTTATCGACTTTGCTGCCTGTTTATGGATAAGTTTGAAATACCGGAACAGACTTGTGAATAAGGGATGGATGTTTCGGTTTGAAATCAAGGATGTCTTGATTTGAAGTCAAGCTAAATTGTAATAATTGTGAAAAGCGTATATATACATATGTGTAGTGGAGACTACTCCTGTGCGTCCGTGGGTCAATAATAGCCAATAAACAACAAAGCAACAATTATCAAAAGTTGGAGAAAACGCTAATTTTCAACATTGCAGCATTGTTTATTAGTTGAGACCGAAGGTTTTTTAAAACAAAACAACTTTAGAAGTGTTGACTTGAGATGAAATGGAAATTGCTTCCGTTTTGGTTATCTTTGAGACAGATTTCTTATTATGAAATTTCTAAGTTTGGCAAATATCGAGAATTGAGATTTATACAAAGGAAATGGCTATTCGTCCGGAAGTTCTTGATAAATAATTTTTTTCCCAGGTATATTCGTTCGGTAAATTTGTTGTTAAATTATTTGCCGAAACTAAAAGAAGAACAAAAAAAAACAGGAAGTAAAACAAGATTAAAACAAATCTTCCAGACGAAAACGAGAAAAATGTGCAATGGTTAATTATGCAATTACTCCCATTATATTTAGCGAATGCTCGTCAACGATGTTACTGCCTTCGGGGCGCTCAAACAGCGATGGATATCCAATGCATACCACACCGCATAATCTAACAAGACTATCATCTCCGAACTTAGCCGCCAATAACATAAATAAATTGGAAAACACAACAGTAATAGAAACAACTAACAGTACGCTAGCAACAGAACATGTAACAACACCTGGAAGAGGCACAAATTCCTCATCGCCTATGATTGAAAATTGCAGTAGTTGTAGTGTACCCCCTAACGACATTACAAGATATTTAGCGATATTGGGCAGTACATCGGAGGAGGTTTTGGGTTGTGCCAGAAATTGGGAAGAAATCGAGAGCAATTTGCAGGAACTTCAGGAAAACCTAAAAGAGGATTGGACTGTGCACGTGGCCAAGGAAGGCCGGCTCTATTACTGCAAGTAAGTCTATACATATTCCCATTTTTTATTTATATACGGTTAAAAATGTTGGCCTAAATCTAAAACTTGTTCGTTCTACATGAAAATCGTTCACTCTTAATCTGTGTGCAGTGTGCACTGTAGTAATCCAGGGAACAAAAAGATGGAATACAGCTTATTACGCAAGAGATGTATGATAATGGTGCTCAAGTTTGATCCTACTGGCTGCTTATAAAAGAAAAGTAGTTCTGAACATATTTAATAAATCGATACGGTTCTTACGTAAGATGGTAAAAATACTAAATGGATCCAAAAGTACCGTTTGTGGGTTAATAAAAAGTTACCATTAAGCATAGATAGAACGAAAAACCCTTTTTAGAACACCTTATACGTTTTTTGTAACTAAGTATTATCAAAAGTGGATGTATTTTTTACACGATCTGGTCCACTTTTATTAGATATATTCCTCTATAACGGAAACAAGAGTACCAAGTATTTTCACGATAAGCAAATTCTTCCATTTGAGCCAATTTCTGGTAATAATGGTATTTTGGAAGTAAAACAGCATTGACATAAATATATTTTTCCCATTATATTTGCCTTAGATCCCTTTTTACATCTTTTATATACAAATGGGGTATTTAACCAATTTCGTTAATTTTTTGATAATGGTGCCCAAGTTTGATCCTACTGGCTGCTTATAAAAGAAAAGTAGTTATGGACATATTTAATAAATCGATACGGTTCTTATGTAAGATGGTAAAAATACTAAATGGATCCAAAAGTACCTTTTGTGGGTTAATAAAAAGTTACAAAAACCATTAAGCATAGATAGAACGAAAAACCCTTTTTAGAACACCTTACACGTTTTTTGTAACTAAGTATTATCAAAAGTGGATGTATTTTTTACACGATCTGGTCCTATTTTATTAGATATATTCCTCTTTATAACGGAAACAAGGGTACCAAGTATTTTCACGATAAACAAATTCTTCCATTTGAGCCAATTTCTGGTAATAGTGGTATTTTGGAAGTAAAACAGCATTGATATAAAACTATTTTGCCCATTATATTTGCCTTAGATCCCTTTTCACATCTTTTATATACAAATGGGGTATTTAACCAATTTCGTTAATTTTTTTCAGGAGAAGAGTAATCAGTTTGCAGATTAAATTAAATTAAGAGTCGCCATTTCAACCCACACATGGGATTTCCTTAATGGAGCTGCATTATTAAAACATATTTGAAAATTTGATTTTCGCAGAAGTGGACGGTACCACGCCTCTTTCTAAAGTTTCCAAAAAATTATAATAGGAGTCGCCATTTGAACTCAAACATGTACATATGTATGTGTTTTTAAACGGTTTTATTTAGCCTCACTCTTGTGTAGCGAGCGAACACAATTTTGTAATTGAAATTTAAATCATTGTGAATGATGACAAAGTGTGATCTCTTATCTGTCAACTGCCTGACAGGCTGTTCAATATGGCTACTTTTCAGCGTTTTGACAGGCTGTTCAATATGGCGGCGCCTATCTTCAGCGGGTGATAGAATGAGATACAGAATGAGACAGCGATAGTCAAATACGAATCAGGTGATCCAATCACTTTGGAATTTTGACGTTTATGCAGAAGAGATCACACTTTGTCATCATTCACAATGATTTAAGTAACTTCCCAATAAGCTACAAGCTTGAAACTTGGAATATAGTTCAGAACCCGATGACAATGCAATAATACTAAATAAAATAATTAAAAAAAATTGTTTAAGTTAAACGGTTTTATTAAAAACAATACTTACATTAAGTAGTAATAATACTTAAAGATAGAAAATAATTGGGTAGGTCCTAGGTACTAGTCATCACACTCCTCATCAGTCTAGGGCGTTGATCAGACAATTAAATAAAAGCGTTGGATGCGTCAAATTTCTATTGATAGTCATATACAAGACCAACTGAACCTTAATCAGGTTATGCTGCGCCTCACATTTTTAGAAATTTCACGCGCCCAACGCTTTTATTTAATTGTCTGATCAACGCCCTAGACTGATGAGGAGTGTGATGACTAGTACCTAGGACCTACCTAATTATTTTCTATCTTTAAGTATTATTACTACTTAATGTAAGTATTGTTTTCAATAAAACTGTTTAACTTAAAAATTTTTTTTAATTATTTTATTTTCAAGTTTTTAGTCTTTATTTAATTGCCTATTATATCTCATTCTATTTAGTTCACTTAGTGACTCATTATTACAAGGACTCTTTCCTGACAATTTGTTACAACCTAAGTCCTCAATACATAATCCTTCCAAAGACTTTACTCGACTCTGCGCCACGTATGCTTGTCCCTCCTCCAACTCCAAAATATTTTGATGTCACTTCTACCGGACTGTATGCAATATTTGTTCCAAATATGAGCCAAATCGGGCATCATAGGTCGCTTTCTATTCTTGCATGTATTAAAAAAAAAAAAATTATGTAAGGCGCGATAACCTCCGAAGAGATCTAAGGCCGAGCTTCTCTTCCAATTTGCGTCGTGCTCCTCTTGATTTTCCCTACAAATTGTCCGGATGGGACCTACATGATTTTATGCCGACTCCGAACGGCATATGCAAGGCAGATGAGTTTTCACTGAGAGCTTTTCATGGCATAAATACACCCGGAGCGCTTGCCAAACACTGCCGAGGGGAGACCCCGCTTAGAAAAATTGTCTTCTAACCGAAAAACCTTATTTCTAAAAATTTTGATGTTGCTTTGCCCGGGGTTTGAACCCAGGGCATCCGGTGTGGTAGGCGGAGCACGCTACCATCACACCACGGTGGCCGCATTTATTATGTGTTCCAAATATGAGCCAAATCGGACCACAAATGCGAGTTTTGTGAATATCTCGATCCATGCGCCACCTAGCGGCTATTTTTGTTACGGCTCGATTTCTATTCTTGCATGTATTATGTGTTCCAAATATGAGCCAAATCGGACCACAAATACGATTTTTGTGAATATCTCGATCCATGCGCCACCAGCGGTGATTTTTTTTCACAGATCGATTTCTATTCTTGCATGTATTATGTGTTCCAAATATGAGCCAAATCGGGCCACAAATACGATTTTTGTGAATATCTCGATCCATGCGCCACCTAGCGGCGATTTTTTTCTTATTAATGCATTGTCATCGGGTTCTGAACTACATTCCAAATTTAAAGCTTGTAGATTATCGGGAAGTTACAAACAATTAAATAAAAGCGTCGGGCGCGTAAGATTTCTATTGATAGTCATAAGTAAGACCAACTGAACCTTAATTAGTTTATGCTACGCCTCTCGATCCATGCGCCACCTAGCGGCGATTTTTTTTTCACAGATCGATTTCTATTCTTGCATGTATTATGTGTTCCAAATATGAGCCAAATCGGACCACAAATGCGAATTTTGCGAATATCTCGATCCTTGCGCCACCTAGCGGCGATTTTTTTCTTATTATTGCATTGTTATCGGGTTCTGAACTACATTCCAAGTTTCAAGCTTGTAGCTTATCGGGAAGTTACAGACAATTAAATAAAAGCGTCGGGCGCGTAAGATTTCTATTGATAGTCGTAAGTAAGACCAACTGAACCTTAATTAGTTTACGCTACGCCTCACATTTTTAGAAATTTCACGCGCCCAACGTTTTTTTAATTGTCTAATCAACGCCCTAGTTTGGTGAGTAGTGTGAGGACTAGTACCTAGTACCTACATAATTATTTCTGGCTTTTAGTATTATTATTACTTAATGTACTTACTTACTTACTTAATTGGCGCTTAACCGTCTAAATAGTTATGGCCGTCCAACAAGGCGCGCCAGTCGCTCTGCCAACCGGCGCCAATTGGTCACACCAAGGGAGTTTAAATCGTTTTCCACCTGGTCCTTCCAACGGAGTAGGGCCCGCCCTCTACCTCTGCTTCCATAGGCGGATTCCGATAGAAACACTTTCTTGGCCGGATCATCATCTTTCATTCGCATAAAATGGCCTAGCCAGCGCAGCGTTTTAATTCGCTGGACTATGTTGATGTCTGCGTACAGATCGTACAGCTCATCATTAAATCTGTTCGGTACTCGCCATCGCCAACACGTACAGGTCCATAAATCTTTCGAAGAACTTTTCTCTCGAACACTCCCGAAGCCGCTTCATCTGCTGTTGTCATGGTCCATGCTTCTGCCCCATATAGCAGGACGGGTACGATAAGTGACTTGTAGAGTATGATTTTCGTTCGCCGAGAGAGGACTTTACTTTTCAATTGCCTTACTAGTCCAAAGTAGCATTTAGTGGCAAGATTGATTCTTCCCTGGATTTCAGTGCTGATGTTGGTAGCGTTGATGCTGGTTCCCAAATAAACGAGGTCTTTTACTATTTCGAAATTATGACTGCCAACGGTAGCGTGGTTGCCAAGGCGCGTATGCGCTGACTCTGCTCGATGACAGCAGGTGCTTCGTTTTGTCCTCATTCACCATCAAACCCATCTTTACCGCTTCTTTTTCCAGTTTGGAGTAAGCAGAACTAACACCGCGCGTGTTTAGGCCGATGATATCAATGTCATCAGCATATGCCAGTAATTGCAGGCTTTTATAGTATATTGTTCCAGTGCGGTTAAGTTCTGCCGCTAGTCTAATTTTCTCCAGCATCAAATTAAAGAAATCGCACGATAGGGGGTCACCCTGTCTGAAACCTCGTTTAGTTTCGAACGGCTCGGAGAGGTCCTTCCCAATTCTGACTGAGCTGATGGTGTTGCTCAACGTCATTTTGCAGAGCCGTATAAGTTTTGCGGGGAACCCAAATTCAAACATAGCGGCATATAGGCAGCTCCTTTTTGTGCTGTCGAAGGCGGCTTTAAAGTCGACGAAGAGGTGATGTGTGTCGATTCTCTTTTCACGGGTTTTTTTTCCAAGATTTGGCGCATTATGAAAATCTGGTCGATGGTAGATTTACCAGGTCTGAAGCCGCACTGATAAGGTCCAATCAGCCGGTTCACGGTGGGCTTCAATCTTTCGCACAATACACTTGAAAGGACCTTAAGTATATGCGATATTAAGAAGGCTGATTCCACGATAGTTGGTGCATTTTGCAGTATCCCCCTTCTTGTGGACTGGGCAAAGAACCCTTAGATTGCAACCGCCGGGCATGCACTCTTCCGCCCATATTTTGCTAAGAAGCTGCTGCATGCGCCTTACCAACTCCTCGCCGCCGTACTTGAATAGCTCCGCAGGCAATCCATCAGCGCCCACGGCCGTGTTGTTTTTCAATCTGGTTATTGCTATTCTAACTTCGTCATAATCGGGCGGGGGGACATATATTCCATCATCATCGATTGCGGGATCGGGTTCTTCATCTCTACGCGGTGAATTGCTGCCTCCATTTAGGAGAGCAGAGAAGTGTTCCCTCCATAATCTAAGCACTCTCTGGACATCAGTTACAAGGTCGCCGTTTTCGTTCCTACAGGAGTTGGCCCCGGTCTTAAAACCTTCCGTCTGTCGCCGTATTTTCTGGGAAAATTTTCGGGCGTTATTCCTGGTGGCTAACAGCTCAAGCTACTCGCACTCACGCCTTTCTGCTTCTGCTTTGTTCTTCCTGAAAAGGCGTCTCGCTTCCTTTTTTAACTCACGATAGCGTTCACACACTCCTCTTGTCGCGCTCGCTTTTGACGGAGCCCTGTAGGCAGCGTCCTTTCTTTCGGTTGCAACGCGGCATTCTTCATCGTACCAGTTGCTTTTTCGTGGCCGCCGGTAATCAATTTTTTCCTCGGCGGCAGTACGAAGTGCTTTGGAGATATACTCCCACTGCTTCTGTATTCCTTCGGGATGAGTTGTGCTCTCAGAGAGCAGGTGTGAGAGTCGAGTTGCGAAATCAATGGCAGTCTGTTGTGATTGAAGCTTTTCGACGTCTAGCTTTCCTTGTGTTTTTTGTTCCTTGGTTTTAGCCGCGTTGAGGCGGGTGCGTATTTTGGCTGCAACGAGATAATGGTCCGAGTCGATGTTAGGTCCTCGGATCGTGCGCACATCTAAAACACTGGAGGCATGCCATCCGTCTATCATAACGTGATCGATCTGATTGCGAGTATTTCGATCAGGAGACAGCCATGTAGCTTGATGTATCTTTTTATGCATGAACCTCGTGCTGGATATGACCATGTTTCGAGCACCGGCAAAGTCAATCAGCCTCAGTCCGTTAGGAGAAGTTTCATTGTGTTGGCTGAACTTTCCGACTGTAGGGCCAAAAACACCTTCTTTTCCCACCCTGGCGTTAAAGTCGCCAAGCACGTCTTTTATATCATGACGGGGGCAGCGCTCGTACGTGCGTTCTAATTGTTCATAAAAAGTGTCTTTCACCTCATCGGCTTTCTCCTCTGTCGGCGCATGGGCGCAGATGAATGATATGTTAAAAAATTTTGCTTTTATTCGGATAGCGGCGAGACGCTCGTCCACAGGCGTGAACGCCAGCACTTGGCGACAAAGTCTCTTTCCCACCACGAATCCGACGCCGAAACTGAGCTTATTCGTATGGCCACTCCAATAGATGTCACAATTTTTGATCTTCTTTCTTCCTTGCTTCGTCCAACGCATTTCTTGGATGGCGGTGATGTCCGATTTTGCTTTGACGAGGACATCATCCAGCCGGGCATCTGCACTAATCTCATTCAGGGAGCGGACGTTCCAGGTGCATGCCCTCAATTCATTGTCCTTCAAACGTTTGCAATGGTCGTCATCAATAGAGAGTATATTGTAACGAATGTTAGCAGCACTGAGCGATGCTATCGTCTCTAAGCCGATGCTAACCAGTGACGTGAATGCACATCAATAATTCAATCATTATGTATCTACATAAACGAATAAATAATTGAGTCTACACATATGTACGTATACGAGCAGCGGAGCGGCAATGCACAAACACATGCATATATCTTATTTGAGTTGTCACAAGAGAGAGCAATAATTTGTGCACGTAGTTGTGGCTGGCGATTTTGTAGCCGAACTAACTAGTAACTTCTGGAAATCGAAGAGCCTAGAAGTATGCAGCGTAAACTATAAAAGCAGGGCAGGCGAGTAAGAAGTAATTCAGTTTGATTTGAGATTTGGATTAAGCGCTATCTAGCGAGCTATAGCAGTATTATTTTGAATAGTAGAGTTTCATTTGAGCTGTCAATCAGTTTGGTTATTAAGCAAGCTATTCGTTGCAAAGTATAAGTGTTATTGTGAAGGCCATTTTGCATTATTACATATTGGAGTTATTTATTCAACAGTTTAGCGATACGAACTTAGAAGAGGGTTGCAAATAAGAGGATTTGCAGCAAATTCGTTACAATATTTATCCGAGGCTTGTTATATTTACTTGTTATATTACTTAATGTAAGTTTTTAATAAAACCGTTTAACTTAACAATTTTTTTTAATTATTTTATTTAAAAATTTAAACACGGTGTGGCTGCCAAAAATCCTACATACCAAATTTCAATAAGCTATAAGTTAATGCCTATATCGAGTAGTTTATGCCGTTATAAGCTACCGTTATGAGTCCGCCGTGATGTGGTGGTTTTTTCAATTAGAAAAAAGTCTCTTAGCGGGGTCGCTGCTAGGCAGTGGTTTGGTAACACCCCTAGTGTATTTATGCCATGAAAAGCTTCTCATGGAAAATACATCTGCCTCACAGCTACCGTTCGGAGTCCGCATAAAACAGGTAGGTTCCCTCTAGCCAATTTGTAGCGAAAATTAAAAGGAGCACGACGCGAACTGGAAGAGAAGATCGGCCTTAAGGAGGTAAATCGCGCTATTTTTATACTCAGCTGAGCAGAGCTCACAGAGTATATTAATTTTGTTCGCATAACGGTACCCTGTAACGGCATAAACTAATCGAGATAAATATAGACTTCTATATATCAAAATGATCTGGGCGAAAAACGAAATTCATTTAGCCATGTCCGTCCGTCGGTAAACACGATAACTTGAGTACATTTTGAGGTATCGTGATGAAATTTGGTATGTAAGTTCCTGGGCATTCATCTCAGATCACTATTTAAAATTAACGAAATCGGACTATAACCACGCCCACTTTTTCGATATCGAAAATTTCGAAAAACCGAAAAAGTGCGATAATTCATTACCAAAAACGGATAAAGCGATGAAATTTGATAGGTGGGTTGACCTTATGACGCAGAATAGAAAATTAGCAAAATTTTGGACAATGGGCGTGGCAAGGCCCACTTTTAAAAGAAAGTAATTTAAAAGTTTTGCAAGCTGTAATTTGGCAGTCGTTGAATATATCATGATGAAATTTGGCAGAAACGTTACTCCTATTACTATATGGGTTCTAAATAAGAACACGCCTACTCTTTAAAAAAAAATGTTCAAGTAAAATTTTAACAAAAATTGAATATCTTTACAGTATATGATATGGTGCAACAAAATACAAAAATAAAAGAAAATTTCAAAATGGGCGTGGATCCGCCCTTTTTCATTTAATTTGGCTAGAATACTTTTAATGCCATAAGTCGAACAAAAATTTACCAATCCTTGTGACAGTTGATCGCCGTTGATCGGATGACGAACACGTCCACTCTTTAAAAAAAATTTTCAAGTCAAATTTTAACAAAAATTGAATATCTTTACAGTATATAAGTAAATTATGTCAACATTCAACGCCAGTAATGATATGATGCAACAAAATACAAAAATAAAAGAAAATTTCAAAAAGGGCGTAGCTCCGCCCTTTTTCATTTAATTTGGCTAGAATACTTTTAATGCCATAAGTCGAACAAAAATTTACCAATCCTTGTGACAATTGATCGCCGTTGAAATGACCTGTAAGATCAGTTGTGTTAACAGAAAAATCAGTTAGATTGATTAGGAATCTGTCAATTTTACAAAATTTTGTTGACTTAAGAGCGACGATTTCTCTTCTGTTAAAATGACTGAACTAATTTGTTCGCTCGACAAAGAACTCGGTTGAATTAACCATAATTCGATCAATTTCACCGAATCTCCGTTAAGTCAAGAACAACAGAACCGATTTGTTGATTTTACTAGCACCATTTCTTTCAGTTAACACATTTCATTTGATACTCATATCGTACAAACACATTCTAGAGTCACCCCTGGTCCACATTTATGGCGATATCTAGAAAAGGCGTCCACCTACAGAGCTAAGGCCCACTCCCTTTTAAAATACTTATTACCACCTTTCATTTGATACCCATATCGTACCAACACATTCTAGAGTCACCCCCGGTCCACCTTTATGGCGATATCTCGAAAAGGCGTCCACCTATTGAACTATGGCCCACTTCCTTTTAAAATACTCTTTAATACCTTCTATTTGATACCCATGTCATAAAAATACGTTCCAGGGTTACCCTAGGTTCATTTTCCTAAATGGTGATTTTCCCTTCTTTTGTCTCCAAAGCTCTCAGCTGAGTATGTAATGTTCGATTACATCCGAACTTAGCCTTGTTGCTTGTTTTAAGCTACTTTTATGTAGACAAAATTTATTGAACCTGTAAGCCTGCTCAGCTGAGTTTAAAAATACGGAATTGATTTCCCGGTTTAAATGCGTTACCAGCATTAAGCGGTCAAGTAGTTGTAGCGTGGGACTAAAGTCTTCTAGTTATTGGTGACTTTTAGAGTATGATTTTCGTTCGCCGAGAGAGGACTTTACTTTTCAATTGCCTTACTAGTCCAAAGTAGCATTTAGTGGCAAGATTGATTCTTCCCTGGATTTCAGTGCTGATGTTGGTAGCGTTGATGCTGGTTCCCAAATAAACGAGGTCTTTTACTATTTCGAAATTATGACTGCCAACGGTAGCGTGGTTGCCAAGGCGCGTATGCGCTGACTCTGCTCGATGACAGCAGGTGCTTCGTTTTGTCCTCATTCACCATCAAACCCATCTTTACCGCTTCTTTTTCCAGTTTGGAGTAAGCAGAACTAACACCGCGCGTGTTTAGGCCGATGATATCAATGTCATCAGCATATGCCAGTAATTGCAGGCTTTTATAGTATATTGTTCCAGTGCGGTTAAGTTCTGCCGCTAGTCTAATTTTCTCCAGCATCAAATTAAAGAAATCGCACGATAGGGGGTCACCCTGTCTGAAACCTCGTTTAGTTTCGAACGGCTCGGAGAGGTCCTTCCCAATTCTGACTGAGCTGATGGTGTTGCTCAACGTCATTTTGCAGAGCCGTATAAGTTTTGCGGGGAACCCAAATTCAAACATAGCGGCATATAGGCAGCTCCTTTTTGTGCTGTCGAAGGCGGCTTTAAAGTCGACGAAGAGGTGATGTGTGTCGATTCTCTTTTCACGGGTTTTTTTTCCAAGATTTGGCGCATTATGAAAATCTGGTCGATGGTAGATTTACCAGGTCTGAAGCCGCACTGATAAGGTCCAATCAGCCGGTTCACGGTGGGCTTCAATCTTTCGCACAATACACTTGAAAGGACCTTAAGTATATGCGATATTAAGAAGGCTGATTCCACGATAGTTGGTGCATTTTGCAGTATCCCCCTTCTTGTGGACTGGGCAAAGAACCCTTAGATTGCAACCGCCGGGCATGCACTCTTCCGCCCATATTTTGCTAAGAAGCTGCTGCATGCGCCTTACCAACTCCTCGCCGCCGTACTTGAATAGCTCCGCAGGCAATCCATCAGCGCCCACGGCCGTGTTGTTTTTCAATCTGGTTATTGCTATTCTAACTTCGTCATAATCGGGCGGGGGGACATATATTCCATCATCATCGATTGCGGGATCGGGTTCTTCATCTCTACGCGGTGAATTGCTGCCTCCATTTAGGAGAGCAGAGAAGTGTTCCCTCCATAATCTAAGCACTCTCTGGACATCAGTTACAAGGTCGCCGTTTTCGTTCCTACAGGAGTTGGCCCCGGTCTTAAAACCTTCCGTCTGTCGCCGTATTTTCTGGGAAAATTTTCGGGCGTTATTCCTGGTGGCTAACAGCTCAAGCTACTCGCACTCACGCCTTTCTGCTTCTGCTTTGTTCTTCCTGAAAAGGCGTCTCGCTTCCTTTTTTAACTCACGATAGCGTTCACACACTCCTCTTGTCGCGCTCGCTTTTGACGGAGCCCTGTAGGCAGCGTCCTTTCTTTCGGTTGCAACGCGGCATTCTTCATCGTACCAGTTGCTTTTTCGTGGCCGCCGGTAATCAATTTTTTCCTCGGCGGCAGTACGAAGTGCTTTGGAGATATACTCCCACTGCTTCTGTATTCCTTCGGGATGAGTTGTGCTCTCAGAGAGCAGGTGTGAGAGTCGAGTTGCGAAATCAATGGCAGTCTGTTGTGATTGAAGCTTTTCGACGTCTAGCTTTCCTTGTGTTTTTTGTTCCTTGGTTTTAGCCGCGTTGAGGCGGGTGCGTATTTTGGCTGCAACGAGATAATGGTCCGAGTCGATGTTAGGTCCTCGGATCGTGCGCACATCTAAAACACTGGAGGCATGCCATCCGTCTATCATAACGTGATCGATCTGATTGCGAGTATTTCGATCAGGAGACAGCCATGTAGCTTGATGTATCTTTTTATGCATGAACCTCGTGCTGGATATGACCATGTTTCGAGCACCGGCAAAGTCAATCAGCCTCAGTCCGTTAGGAGAAGTTTCATTGTGTTGGCTGAACTTTCCGACTGTAGGGCCAAAAACACCTTCTTTTCCCACCCTGGCGTTAAAGTCGCCAAGCACGTCTTTTATATCATGACGGGGGCAGCGCTCGTACGTGCGTTCTAATTGTTCATAAAAAGTGTCTTTCACCTCATCGGCTTTCTCCTCTGTCGGCGCATGGGCGCAGATGAATGATATGTTAAAAAATTTTGCTTTTATTCGGATAGCGGCGAGACGCTCGTCCACAGGCGTGAACGCCAGCACTTGGCGACAAAGTCTCTTTCCCACCACGAATCCGACGCCGAAACTGAGCTTATTCGTATGGCCACTCCAATAGATGTCACAATTTTTGATCTTCTTTCTTCCTTGCTTCGTCCAACGCATTTCTTGGATGGCGGTGATGTCCGATTTTGCTTTGACGAGGACATCATCCAGCCGGGCATCTGCACTAATCTCATTCAGGGAGCGGACGTTCCAGGTGCATGCCCTCAATTCATTGTCCTTCAAACGTTTGCAATGGTCGTCATCAATAGAGAGTATATTGTAACGAATGTTAGCAGCACTGAGCGATGCTATCGTCTCTAAGCCGATGCTAACCAGTGACGTGAATGCACATCAATAATTCAATCATTATGTATCTACATAAACGAATAAATAATTGAGTCTACACATATGTACGTATACGAGCAGCGGAGCGGCAATGCACAAACACATGCATATATCTTATTTGAGTTGTCACAAGAGAGAGCAATAATTTGTGCACGTAGTTGTGGCTGGCGATTTTGTAGCCGAACTAACTAGTAACTTCTGGAAATCGAAGAGCCTAGAAGTATGCAGCGTAAACTATAAAAGCAGGGCAGGCGAGTAAGAAGTAATTCAGTTTGATTTGAGATTTGGATTAAGCGCTATCTAGCGAGCTATAGCAGTATTATTTTGAATAGTAGAGTTTCATTTGAGCTGTCAATCAGTTTGGTTATTAAGCAAGCTATTCGTTGCAAAGTATAAGTGTTATTGTGAAGGCCATTTTGCATTATTACATATTGGAGTTATTTATTCAACAGTTTAGCGATACGAACTTAGAAGAGGGTTGCAAATAAGAGGATTTGCAGCAAATTCGTTACAATATTTATCCGAGGCTTGTTATATTTACTTGTTATATTACTTAATGTAAGTTTTTAATAAAACCGTTTAACTTAACAATTTTTTTTAATTATTTTATTTAAAAATTTAAACACGGTGTGGCTGCCAAAAATCCTACATACCAAATTTCAATAAGCTATAAGTTAATGCCTATATCGAGTAGTTTATGCCGTTATAAGCTACCGTTATGAGTCCGCCGTGATGTGGTGGTTTTTTCAATTAGAAAAAAGTCTCTTAGCGGGGTCGCTGCTAGGCAGTGGTTTGGTAACACCCCTAGTGTATTTATGCCATGAAAAGCTTCTCATGGAAAATACATCTGCCTCACAGCTACCGTTCGGAGTCCGCATAAAACAGGTAGGTTCCCTCTAGCCAATTTGTAGCGAAAATTAAAAGGAGCACGACGCGAACTGGAAGAGAAGATCGGCCTTAAGGAGGTAAATCGCGCTATTTTTATACTCAGCTGAGCAGAGCTCACAGAGTATATTAATTTTGTTCGCATAACGGTACCCTGTAACGGCATAAACTAATCGAGATAAATATAGACTTCTATATATCAAAATGATCTGGGCGAAAAACGAAATTCATTTAGCCATGTCCGTCCGTCGGTAAACACGATAACTTGAGTACATTTTGAGGTATCGTGATGAAATTTGGTATGTAAGTTCCTGGGCATTCATCTCAGATCACTATTTAAAATTAACGAAATCGGACTATAACCACGCCCACTTTTTCGATATCGAAAATTTCGAAAAACCGAAAAAGTGCGATAATTCATTACCAAAAACGGATAAAGCGATGAAATTTGATAGGTGGGTTGACCTTATGACGCAGAATAGAAAATTAGCAAAATTTTGGACAATGGGCGTGGCAAGGCCCACTTTTAAAAGAAAGTAATTTAAAAGTTTTGCAAGCTGTAATTTGGCAGTCGTTGAATATATCATGATGAAATTTGGCAGAAACGTTACTCCTATTACTATATGGGTTCTAAATAAGAACACGCCTACTCTTTAAAAAAAAATGTTCAAGTAAAATTTTAACAAAAATTGAATATCTTTACAGTATATGATATGGTGCAACAAAATACAAAAATAAAAGAAAATTTCAAAATGGGCGTGGATCCGCCCTTTTTCATTTAATTTGGCTAGAATACTTTTAATGCCATAAGTCGAACAAAAATTTACCAATCCTTGTGACAGTTGATCGCCGTTGATCGGATGACGAACACGTCCACTCTTTAAAAAAAATTTTCAAGTCAAATTTTAACAAAAATTGAATATCTTTACAGTATATAAGTAAATTATGTCAACATTCAACGCCAGTAATGATATGATGCAACAAAATACAAAAATAAAAGAAAATTTCAAAAAGGGCGTAGCTCCGCCCTTTTTCATTTAATTTGGCTAGAATACTTTTAATGCCATAAGTCGAACAAAAATTTACCAATCCTTGTGACAATTGATCGCCGTTGAAATGACCTGTAAGATCAGTTGTGTTAACAGAAAAATCAGTTAGATTGATTAGGAATCTGTCAATTTTACAAAATTTTGTTGACTTAAGAGCGACGATTTCTCTTCTGTTAAAATGACTGAACTAATTTGTTCGCTCGACAAAGAACTCGGTTGAATTAACCATAATTCGATCAATTTCACCGAATCTCCGTTAAGTCAAGAACAACAGAACCGATTTGTTGATTTTACTAGCACCATTTCTTTCAGTTAACACATTTCATTTGATACTCATATCGTACAAACACATTCTAGAGTCACCCCTGGTCCACATTTATGGCGATATCTAGAAAAGGCGTCCACCTACAGAGCTAAGGCCCACTCCCTTTTAAAATACTTATTACCACCTTTCATTTGATACCCATATCGTACCAACACATTCTAGAGTCACCCCCGGTCCACCTTTATGGCGATATCTCGAAAAGGCGTCCACCTATTGAACTATGGCCCACTTCCTTTTAAAATACTCTTTAATACCTTCTATTTGATACCCATGTCATAAAAATACGTTCCAGGGTTACCCTAGGTTCATTTTCCTAAATGGTGATTTTCCCTTCTTTTGTCTCCAAAGCTCTCAGCTGAGTATGTAATGTTCGATTACATCCGAACTTAGCCTTGTTGCTTGTTTTAAGCTACTTTTATGTAGACAAAATTTATTGAACCTGTAAGCCTGCTCAGCTGAGTTTAAAAATACGGAATTGATTTCCCGGTTTAAATGCGTTACCAGCATTAAGCGGTCAAGTAGTTGTAGCGTGGGACTAAAGTCTTCTAGTTATTGGTCATCAAAAGTAATAAATAGTGCAAACAATGCAAACAGTGAGGCAATTCACAACGTCTCTTACTGTCTCATTGAGTTTTTTTTATACGGCCCTTGTGAACACTACAATGTGTTGTATGTCGTATTGAAATACGTACGTAAGAAGAGCTCTCAGTAAAATGCATACAAATGTAAATATATGCAACCGCTATACTAAAAAATTGTTCGTTGTTCTTTTGCATTTTGTTACGAAAATTCCTTTAAACTGTTAAAAATTATTAATTATTATGATCTACTTTGTTCCAGCCTCACCTTTTAATGTGGCTGAGAAGCTATCTTTGTTCCAGCGTCACTTTTTAATGTGGCTGAGAAGCTATCTTTCAAATAGGTCCCAACAAGTTCTGTTCAAATGTAATCTCTCGGAATAATTTTAAGTTTCATACGCTGTTCCTTCAGGGAAGTCATCTGGGCCCTTTGCTCTTTACCCTTTTCATAAATGACTTGCCCCAGATCATCCCACACTCCCATACTGTAATGTATACGTATGATTGTCACTCTTATTATACCTCCTTAGCATCCTTAGACCTTCTTCAGGCTGATTTGGACTCGTTCCGAAGCTGGTGCGCACTAAATTGACTAGTTTTAAATTGCTCTAAATTCAAACGTGTAACATTTCACCCAGTGAAGCCAGTTTTGGAACCTTCTTTGGTTGATGACCACCATTTGGAGCGTATATCTATTGTAAATGATCTAGGTCCCTGTGCTTTCAGACAGCATGCTTTAGGCCTTTTATCTTTAATTGTATATTTATGAAATTCACTTTATTGTTAGATATAACGTCGTTAATTGTTTTGTCAATTGTTGTATTTTCGATGTACTTCTATTTTAACTTTTAATTGTATTCATTTTCATATCATTGTAGTTGACAATTTTATATTTGTTGTCCATTTTAAATAAATAAATAATTAAATTAAAAAAATAATAACTTGTCTGACGATAACTTAGCACACTTGATATATATACATAGGCTGCCGAATTGTATTTTCTTTCAAAAATTTTATATGAGACACAACAAGGTATACTTGACAGGTTTAAAATCATAGCACATACGTTGAATAAGAGGGGAGATTATTTTTAGTTATATTTAGATCAGCTTTTCATACATAGAAAGTTTTGATGCAAGTAAGTCCCTGTTATACATGGAAGACAAACATTTCCTTTTTCTCTTTTACTAAATTTTATAGGAAAATATCCCTCAAAAAGGAAATGTCATACAATCTGGCGTCACTGACTAATATAATTTTTTAAGATCTAGTTAATAGAGGAAATATGAGCAGCTAGTTAAGCAAACATTTTAAAATATGTAAATAATGTAATATACCAGTCATTTACAGAAATGTTTGAATAAAGAAATAATAAACTGGCATAAACCTGTTGATTGGTAAACTACTATTTGAGGAGCATTCGTAACAACCCCAACTTTATGTTATAAAAACGTGTTTGGAAATCACATCAGGCCCGAGCTCATAATCAGAGGCCTGTTTTATAGAATTGAAAGAGACAATTTTGTCAAGAACAATTTTTGTCGCTTTATTAGAGACCATTCAACTGATTGTTTACAAGAGACGATTGGATGAAATTTTGTTTGACATTAATTCATTGATCGTGTCTTAAGACATGTTTTGCTTTGACGAGGACATCATCCAGCCGGGCATCTGCACTAATCTCATTCAGGGAGCGGACGTTCCAGGTGCATGCCCTCAATTCATTGTCCTTCAAACGTTTGCCATGGTCGTCATCAATAGAGAGTATATTTATCCGAGGCTTGTTGTTATATTTACTTGTTATATTACTTAATGTAAGTTTTTAATAAAACCGTTTAACTTAACAATTTTTTTTAATTATTTTATTTAAAAATTTAAACACGGTGTGGCTGCCAAAAATCCTACATACCAAATTTCAATAAGCTATAAGTTAATGCCTATATCGAGTAGTTTATGCCGGTTCAAGCTACCGTGATGTGGTGGTTTTTTCAATTAGAAAAAAGTCTCTTAGCGGGGTCGCTGCTAGGCAGTGGTTTGGTAACACCCCTAGTGTATTTATACCATGAAAAGCTTCTCATGGAAAATACATCTGCCTCACAGCTACCGTTCGGAGTCCGCATAAAACAGGTAGGTTCCCTCTAGCCAATTTGTAGCGAAAATTAAAAGGAGCACGACGCGAACTGGAAGAGAAGATCGGCCTTAAGGAGGTAAATCGCGCTATTTTTATACTCAGCTGAGCAGAGCTCACAGAGTATATTAATTTTGTTCGCATAACGGTACCCTGTAACGTCATAAACTAATCGAGATAAATATAGACTTCTATATATCAAAATGATCTGGGCGAAAAACGAAATTCATTTAGCCATGTCCGTCCGTCGGTAAACACGATAACTTGAGTACATTTTGAGGTATCTTGATGAAATTTGGTATGTAACTTCCTGGGCATTCATCTCAGATCACTATTTAAAATGAACGAAATCGGACTATAACCACGCCCACTTTTTCGATATCGAAAATTTCGAAAAACCGAAAAAGTGCGATAATTCATTACCAAAGACGGATAAAGCGATGAAATTTGATAGGTGGGTTGACCTTATGACGCAGAATAGAAAATTAGCAAAATTTTGGACAATGGGCGTGGCAAGGCCCACTTTTAAAAGAAAGTAATTTAAAAGTTTTGCAAGCTGTAATTTGGCAGTCGTTGAATATATCATGATGAAATTTGGCAGAAACATTACTCCTATTACTATATGTGTTCTAAATAAGAATTACGGATGACGAACACGCCTACTCTTTAAAAAAAAATGTTCAAGTAAAATTTTAACAAAAATTGAATATCTTTACAGTAGGTATATAAGTAAATTATGTCAACATTCAACGCCAGTAATGATATGATGCAACAAAATACAAAAATAAAAGAAAATTTCAAAAAGGGCGTAGCTCCGCCCTTTTTCATTTAATTTGGCTAGAATACTTTTAATGCCATAAGTCGAACAAAAATTTACCAATCCTTGTGACAATTGATCGCCGTTGAAATGACCTGTAAGATCAGTTGTGTTAACAGAAAAATCAGTTAGATTGATTATGAATCTGTCAATTTTACAAAATTTTGTTGACTTAAGAGCGACAATTTCTCTTCTGTTGAAATGACTGAACTAATTTGTTCGCTTGACAAAGAACTCGGTTGAATTAACCATAATTCGATCAATTTCACCGAATCTCCGTTAAGTCAAGAACAACAGAACCGATTTGTTGATTTTACTAGCACCATTTCTTTCAGTTAACACCTTTCATTTGATACTCATATCGTACAAACACATTCTAGAGTCACCCCCGGTCCACCTTTATGGCGATATCTCGAAAAGGCGTCCACCTATAGAACTATGGCCCACTTCCTTTTAAAATAATCTTTAATACCTTCTATTTGATACCCATGTCATAAAAATACATTCCAGGGTTACCCTAGGTTCATTTTCCTAAATGGTGATTTTCCCTTCTTTTGTCTCCAAAGCTCTCAGCTGAGTATGTAATGTTCGGTTACATCCGAACTTAGCCTTGTTGCTTGTTTTAAGCTACTTTTATGTAGACAAAATTTATTGAACCTGTAAGCCTGCTCAGCTGAGTTTAAAAATACGGGATAGATTTTCCGGTTTAAATGCGTTACCAGCATTAAGCGGTCAAGATAATAAGTAGTTGTAGCGTGGGACTAAAGTCTCTTCTAGTTATTGGTCATCAAAAGTAATAAATAGTGCAAACAATGCAAACAGTGAGGCAATTCACAACGTCTCTTACTGTCTCATTGAGTTTTTTGTATACGGCCCTTGTGAACACTACAATGTGTTGTATGTCGTATTGAAATACGTACGTAAGAAGAGCTCTCAGTAAAATGCATTACAAATGTAAATATATGTAACCGCTATACTTAAAAATTGTTCGTTGTTCTTTTGCATTTTGTTACGAAAATTCCTTTAAACTGTTAAAAATTATGAATTATTATGATCTACTTTGTTCCAGCCTCACCTTTTAATGTGGCTGAGAAGCTATCTTTGTTCCAGCGTCACTTTTTAATGTGGCTGAGAAGCTATCTTTCAAATAGGTCCCAACAAGTTCTGTTCAAATGTAATCTCTCGGAATAATTTTAAGTTTCATACGCTGTTCCTTCAGGGAAGTCATCTGGGCCCTTTGCTCTTTACCCTTTTCATAAATGACTTGCCCCAGGTCATCCCACACTCCCATACTGTAATGTATACGTATGATTGTCACTCTTATTATACCTCCTTAGCATCCTTAGACCTTCTTCAGGCTGATTTGGACTCGTTCCGAAGCTGGTGCGCACTAAATTGACTAGTTTTAAATTGCTCTAAATTCAAACGTGTAACATTTCACCCAGTGAAGCCAGTTTTGGAACCTTCTTTGGTTGATGACCACCATTTGGAGCGTATATCTATTGTAAATGATCTAGGACCCTCTGCTTTCAGACAGCATGCTTTAGGCCTTTTATCTTTAATTGTATATTTATGAAATTCACTTTATTGTTAGATATAACGTCGTTAATTGTTTTGTCAATTGTTGTATTTTCGATGTACTTCTATTTTAAATTTTAATTGTATTCATTTTCATATCATTGTAGTTGACCATTTTATATTTGTTGTCCACTTTAAATAAATAAATAATTAAATTTAAAAAAAAATAACTTGTCTGACGATAACCACACTTGATATATATACATAGGCTGCCGAATTGTATTTTCTTTCAAAAATTTTATATGAGATTTCCTTTTTCTCTTTTACTAAATTTTATAGGAAAATATCCCTCAAAAAGGAAATGTCATACTTAATAGTCACTGACTAATATAATTTTTTAAGATCTAGTTAATAGAGGAAATATGAGCAGCTAGTTAAGCAAACATTTTAAAATATGTAAATAATGCAATATACCAGTCATTTACAGAAATGTTTGAATAAAGAAATAATAAACTGGCATAAACCTGTTAATTGGTAAACTACTATTTGAGGAGCATTCGTAACAACCCCAACTTTATGTTATAAAAACGTGTTTGGAAATCATATCAGGCCCGAGCTCATAATCAGAGGCCTGTTTTATAGAATTGAAAGAGACAATTTTGTCAAGAACAATTTTTGTCGCTTTATTAGAGACCATTCAACTGATTGTTTACAAGAGACGATTGGATGAAATTTTGTTTGACATTAATTCATTGATCGTGTCTTAAGACATGTTTGCTCACATTTTACTCACAGTTTTTGTACTTTTTCAGACGGAATGAGAATAGAAGGTGTAAAATATTAGCAAAAAACGTGTCCGGGAGCGACCTGTAAGTCCTGCCAAAATTCAAAATACAACACTTCTATAAGTTTGATATAATAAATATAGTTTAAAAAAACTAAACAACACGTCGTAGTTTGTAGCGAGTTATTTAACCACGGCCTTCTTCAATAATTGCCGCTAGATGTGTCTCTTTGCGCCCCTAGCCTAGAGAGTTACAAACATACAAGTGAAGCTAATATAAGCGTGTTAAAAATGAAGTACGTTGAGTCAGTAATGGTAGATAGTAGTGTTTATGTATTTTAAATTAAAGAGCTTAAGGCCTATTTTTATAAATAAAACACTTGATTTTGTGTTTAATTATTTAATTTATTCGATATTTCGACCTTAGTCTAAGGTCATCATTAGGACTGCAGGAAACAATACAAAAACACTAATAAATTTTTCAAATATTAACATTTTTGACATAAGTCATTTTCACATTTAAACAGCATATAAACAACATATAAAAAAATATAAATATAGTTATCATAAATCATCAGCACAACTTACGTTTTAAGCAATGCTTTAAAGACTAAAATGCGAAAACAAAATAAATTAAGCAATAGCGACGATTCAAACAAAGAGTGTGCATAAACAAATGAAGTCCCGTAATTGTAAACAAAAATTTTATAAAAACAATAATACATTAAGCGGCGAAAAAACAGCATGCAGAAAAATTGATCACAGCAGTGTAGTGTTGTTGTTGGGAGAGCTCAAGAGTGTCTTTTGTGCTTTATTATTAGGTTGCGGTAGGCGTAGGCACAGTGTTCAGTGTCTGCCTTATAATTCATACGTTTATTATTAGGGGTGTCAACTATGTGTAGCATTTCTAACATGAAGCGTTTATTATAATTTTTCTCCTCTTCTAAAATGGTGACGTTCTCAAAATCCGGGTAGTGGCCTGTGTCTTTAAAATGTGCTGTTAATGTCAAAAATGTTAATATTTGATAAATTTATTAGTGTTTTTGTATTGTTTCTTGCAGTCCTGATGATGACCTTAGACTAAGGTCGAAATATCGAATAAATTAAATAATTAAACACAAAATCAAGTGTTTTATTTAAAAAAATAGGCCTTAAGCTCAAAGAAAAATAAAACTGATATATATTTTTACCGGCCAATAAGTAACTCAATTATGATTAAACGGCGAGCACACCGAGAAGTAAACGGCACCACACACGTTTACAAAAACATCAACAATGGTTACAATATCAAAACCAAACGTAGCATCAAACAATACCAACGCACTACACATCAACTCGCGAGACTCTCGGAGTCAACAAAATTCCTGGAGAGATGTTGGAGAAACGGCTTTACTCCCAGCTTCATAACAAATGTAACCAAAACCATAAGTTACATTATAAACAACAACATCAATAGTCACAAACTACCAACAAAACTAGCTAATATTGTGAGTAAGTACATAGAGAGAATCAGGTTCAAACTTCTAAATCTTCTCATCACAATAAAACACGAGATTCTACGGCGAAATGGAAAAGAGGTAAATATGTTAAAAACAAAAAAACCAAATTCCGTAACAACACATGATGCCACCACCGAGGTTAAAGAATTTCCTTTATTTAAGTTGATAGCAGATGGCGAGAACTGTATACAAACAATTAAAGAAAAAAAAACAAGAGATTGAAAGGAATAATTTGACAACACTCTTGCAGAACCACATTAACAAGACACACATTTCTGTAAGGGATAGATTTACGCTAGAAACATTGCGCTCCACAAAACAGTTCTTAAAAAACCACGAACAACTTTTGGTTCTGAATGCCGACAAGGGAAACGTCACTGTATTAATGGACAAAACGGAATATAAAAAAGGATGCAAACAATATTAAACGACATTTCCACGTACAAAGTGCTAAAACGAGACCCTACAAATCAACTTCAAGCAAAAAACAACGAAATAGTGGATAAATTATATAATAACAAGGTCATTGACTTGAAAGAAAAGTATCGTCTCAATTGTAAAACGTCTAATCCACCCCGTATTTATGGTCTGCCGAAGATTCACAAAACACGAACTCCACTCCGGCCTATCTGTTCGTCTGTTAATTCCCCTACAATTTATGTAAATATGTTGTACAAATTCTTAATAAACTAACCCTATCATCTAAATATAACATCAAAGACGCAATTGAATTTAAAAATAAAATACACAATACGTATGTGTATGATGACGAGAGTTTAGTGTCGTTCGACGTTGTGTCTTTATTCCCTAGTATACCAGTAGATTTGGCGCTTGAAATCATAGGATCAAAATGGGACAAGATAAAGGAGAACACGTCCATGACAAAGGAACTGTTCTTAACTGTAGTTAAGTTTTGTATTAAAGAAAATCGTTACTTTAAATACAGAGATAAAATATAATAGCAACGATCAGGAACGCCCATGGGTTCTCCAGCATCACCAGTCATAGCCGATATTGTGATGGAGGATCTTTTAACACGGTTTGAAATGCAATCGGCCAACAAACCTAGATTTTTAACTAAATATGTGGACGATTTATTCGCCATAGTAAAAAAATAGGACACAGACAAATTGTTAAATCTACTCAACGGGTATCATAAATCCATTAAGTTTACGATCGAAATAGAAAAGGACGGAAAAATACCTTTTTTGGATACCACAATAATTAAGAGAGATAACCGATTAACAATAGACTGGTACAAAAAACCCACAACATCTGGAAGATTGATTAATTTCTACTCGCAGCATGCTAGAAATATAAAAATTAACACTGCCAAAAATTTTGTGAGGCGTGTTCTCTCCATCAGCGACACATTGTACCACAACAAAAACATCAATATCATTAAGGATACCCTGGAAAATAATGACTTCCCCACGAAATTAATCTACAAACTTATATACGAATTTTACTCGAGGCGTGATAAAGATAGTAATAGGGAAAATCAAACTGCAAAAATTTATAAATCGGTTACTTATGTCCCTGGGTTCTCGGAGAGGATCAAAAATTCCAAACTGTATGACAAGGAAACGGTGCAGCTAGCCTTTACCTACAGCAACCCATTAAAAAAAGTATTCAGCAAACTGAAAGATCCCATAGCTAAAGAGGAAAAATCTGACGTAGTGTATCGGATTCCTTGTATTGGTGACGGGTCCCACATATGCGAGAAAGTATATGTGGGTACTACAAAATCTAAACTCAAGACGAGGATATCCGCTCACAAATCAAACATAAAATTAAGGAATAATTTTTCTGATAATAAAACGGCATTAACAGCACATTGTAAAGACACAGGCCACTACCCGGATTTTGAGAACGTAACCATTTTAGAAGAGGAGAAAAATTATAATAAACGCTTCACGTTAGAAATGCTACACATAGTTGACACCCCTAATAATAAGCGTATGAATTTTAAGGCAGACACTGAACACTGTGCCCACGCCTACCGCAACCTAATAATAAAGCACAAAAGCGACTCTTGAGCTCTCCCAACAATAACACTACACTGCTGTGATCAATTTTTCTGCGTGCTGTTTTTTCGCCGCTTAATGTATTATTGTTTTTATAAAATTTTTGTTTACAATTACGGGACTTCATTTGTTTATGCACACTCTTTGTTTGAATCGTCGCTATTCCTTAATTTATTTTGTTTTCGCATTTTAGTCTTTAAAGCATTGCTTAAAACGTAAGTTGTGCTGATGATTTATGTTAAATATATTTATATTTTTTTATATGTTGTTTATATGCTGTTTAAATGTGAAAATTACTTATGTCAAAAATGTTAATATTTGATAAATTTATTAGTTTTTTGGTATTGTTTCTTGCAGTCCTGATGATGACCTTAGACTAAGGTCCAAATATCGAATAAATTAAATAAACACAAAATCAAGTGTTTTATTTATAAAAATAGGCCTTAAGCTCAAAGAAAAATAAAACTGATATATATTTTTACCGGCCAATAAGTAACTCAATTAAATTAAAGATGTTTTATAAAACAAAAATGGTTGATTTTCCTCAGAGGAAAAACTTAATTCAGCCCTACACTCTTGTACAAATTTACAAGAACATAAAATATGTATGGTAAACCGCAAGCAACCAAGTTGACTGTTTAGTATGATCATGTATATCTTTCCAAAATAATAATAACAAGTTTTTGTGATATATAGCCTGCTTTTCTTCCAGTATGTGGTGTGCTGTTTTTAAAATGTTCTCACTAATTGGTCATCCTACACGTTTTTGGCCGACTCCGAACGCATCTGATAAGGCAGATTATTTTTTTCACGAGAAACTTCATGGCAGATACACAATAGAAGGGTTTGCCAAACAACCAAATCAATTTGATGTTAGTTATTTACCCGTTTTTCAAAAAGGAATAAAAAATATTATTGGAAAATGTACCTCTAATTCCGGCGTAGTCTTTTATTCAAGTAACAATTTTAAATACTCCGAGCGCTGTTAGCGGTATATGAAAAACTTTTTTCAAATTCGATTATAAATACAACAGCTCATTTGTTTATGCACAGGAATCACAAACAATGTGTCAAAAACTACGGTCCAATGAAAACTTTCTAAGGAATACAGGCGGTAGGTTAATATAAAAAAAAAGATTTTTTGAAGGGAAGAGGAACTATACTTTTTTCCAAGATAATGAAGGATTGCTTGAGAGAGGTATTAGGCTGAGATTGTCCAAGTTTTCTACCTTTTTCCGGTTAGACCTTTGCTTTTGCAAAAAATGGCTTAAAACGTTACTCAAACGAAAATGCTCAAGAAATATTCTAATAGTGCAAACCTGCTAATCGATATAAAAAATGTTGTTCATGGCAAGCAGAACACCATTTAAGTTTTTCATTGAAAGAATAGGAAGTGAACTCATCATAAAGTTGATTAATTTTGTGTGTGGCCAATATTTGATGTTACTGTTATGCCAGGTTTTTGATAAGCTCTTGCTCTATCAAACTGCATCAAAACGCAGTTTTTGGAAAAAAAAAAATTACTTTGAACGTTCGCACTCTAAGCACACGATATTTTTATTTTCCCCCTGAAGTCTTTTCTATTTGAAAATATGTATTTTACTTTCTTAATATAAGGGCCTCATTCTCTAATACGTTCGTTTCGCCTCGGAGACGAATCGCTTGTGTATTTGTACTATGTTAAACGATGGCAGCATATCATTAGACAATTGCTTAAGCCTTCCTGTTTGATATAAAATAAGAAAAGTAAAGGCCGATCGAAAATGATAAAGAATAGCATTGCTAGACGACATCGTTCGTCTGAGCTATCGTTCGCAGCACAGAATTAAGCCCTTAATCTTCTTTACAAAACTACTGTCCAGATGTATGGTGCAGCCAAAAATTTAAGCTTGCAAGTATTTCTTGAACCCTTGAAGAAATGCTCACGAAACGACAGAAATTTTATGAGGAGCGTGAAAATTAAAATAAGAACTCACATATTCGAATTTTGTGAAAAGTTTTTCGAATGCAGTCTTTAAATTTATTTCTTACTCCCATTTTGCATCACTACCATTTCAATATTTGATATGAGGAGTACCAAACTAAAACGTAATAAGTGCTTACCTGATTTTTTTTTTTTTGAGACATGGATGGGATCTTCACTCTCTAAGACGTATGTAGTAATCTGTATGGGAAGTAAAAATCAGCAAATTTAGCCATTCTGGGACATTTCGAAAAATAAGTTTAATAGCGAAACGCAATAATTTCATACAATTTTACTTTTTTTTGGGTAGATATTTTTTTATTATTTTATATGAATGAAGATAACTTGTGGAACACTAGTGTATCTACTCCATAAGGATGATATAAGAAGTACTTTAGGAGTATTTAAGAAATATACGAGAACACCACAACTGCCATTATTAAAGCATAGATTGTACGAAACTGTATGAATGTATTCTTTATTTGCACACTCTGTATATAGGTACATAGTGACCCCACTAATCAGCATTGCTGATGGAATGTGTTTAATCAACATTCGAATTTCCACCTCATAAAACAATATTGTCCACCTCGATTACCTCGTTAATTTGATTTTTTTTTTTGCTTTCAATAATTAGCCACATAGAAATCATTCAACGTGTAATTCACTTTCAAAATGCAATTATTAAATCTCTCAGTTTTGTATGATTAATATGTATATATAGCCGTTTATAAATATACTTACACATCATATTTCATTAATGCTAGTCATGTTGCTAAAACTGCTGGTTGGTTACCATCGTGTGAAGATTGGAGCAAGTACGAAGAGCTGCCATATGGATGGGAGAGAGCTATTGACTCGAGAGGGCGTCCATATTACATAAAGTGAGTTTATATACCTTAATTCAAACATGCTGTATTCATTTTTTATTTTTACCCAAGTCATTTAACAAAAACATCCACGTATGAAACGCCTGAAAATGTCCGATTTGACGAAAATCCCCCCCAGCCCAGGATGGTGATTATTCAACGCAGTACAACTCTGGGATTCGGTTTCGTAGCCGGCAGTGAACGGCCAGTGATAGTTCGCTTTGTTACGGATGGAGGGCCTAGTATGAGCAAGGTAAATGAACTATTACGAACTTTTCACTTAAATCATGTTGGCTCGTTAACACGGTACACTTGGATAAGGTTAACCCCAAAAGTTCATGTCCATCTAATCTTCGTGCCCAAATAATCTTGAAACACAATTTCGAAATAGTCTGAAGATAAACCCGAATATCCCGTAGCAATATTTTCGATGTGATTTCATTCGAAATGGCCCCGAAAACGTTTCTGAAACGTCCCGAAATAGTCTCAAATAATCTCAAAAACTAATTTGAAACTACTTTTACGCAGATAACGCCTAAGTAGTTAAGTCTGAAAATTCTTTTGCCTGCGTTTAAAAAATGAGCATCGATTCCCCTCTTCACACTCTATCTTATTATCTTCTACTTTTTATTGCATTTATCCATATTATACTTGTCTATCCCTTTTCCCATTAATCTCTCTCCCACTTACATTCCCTTTCATACTCTCACTACTTCTACCTCACCCACCTCATATTTCTCATATATGGAATCTATATACCAAATTTTGAGTAGCTGCTTCAAAAATTACAACTATACTAAACATTTTCGTAAAAGAGCGTGTGACATATATTGAAATATCTTATGTTTGAGCCAAACAGACTCGGATTTTTGGCAATATGAAATTTGCTTTTCCTCTAAATCTTCTTAGAAGGAAGGCTCTGCTATACACAGTCATGAGTGTGTTTGATAAGAAATATCAATATACAACGTAGATTAGCTACAGTACAGTAAATTTTAGTTGTGTTATTTTTTAATTATCCCTCACTATAGCAGGTACCTTGTAGGTGAGCAGTTTAAAGCCTAATTCAGGGTGTAATGCGGCCCGTGTCTATTGGATGACTTGCATCCAGGACATATTTTCGGCTGCATTTGAACGGAGTCTTCCCAGTAGTGACGGCCTTACCACAGCAAGGAGCGCTGTTGTGGCCGACGGTTTTTATCCCTATTTTTAACATTAGACCGCTGAGCCCGCCTTGTCGTGCAGGTGGTCGTACGACCAAGATGATCTCAAAAACTTCTAAAGAAAGTAAGGATGAGAAGGAAAATGCGACGGCGTCGCAAGCCGTGGAAGAAGAAATCGCTATCAACGATGATTCGGACGCGAATAGCGATTATAGTATGCAGTCAGTGCATAGAACGTGAACAACGAGATAGAGAGCTTACGAAAATGCTAATAAGGTAAAGGAAGGAAACAGCCAGACTCCAGCTTACTCGGAGATACTAAAGGGAGCTAACGCTGAGACTTCGGTTTTCACCGAGAAGAAGATGAACGAATTTGCGAAGCAGTCTCTGACTGTAGCGTTACCAGATTGCAGAAACCCAAATGGCAGATCTCAACCGAAAGGTGGAGATCCGTAGAAGGGGAGGTGATAAGGATCCTGATCAAAATGATGCAAAATGAACCAGGTAAACCGCTGCCATTCTTCGAAACAGCTGGATGGCATAATGGGGCTAAACTGATGACCTGTACCAATAATGCGACTTTAGAATGTTGTTACGTGCTGGTTTTCACCCGTCGGTGGAGTGAATCTAAACTCTCGGACCGACTTGCTCCCTCACTCCCATCCGCTTGGCATGTCGGGGCCAGCGCCGGTACGCTTGCGTTTTTGCACGAACTAGCTCGCCGGACTGTGGGGTGGTTCTTGCGCCGCCCCCAATCATGCACCGTACCATACAAAAAAAAAATCGTACCGATCTACACTTTTCACACCCCAGGGATGTCTCATCACCTTGGTCCCCCGTTGTCTCTCATCCGTGCCCGAACCCCTCATCGGACCACCCCTGAAACCCCCGCTTGGCCATAGATGTTAGTTGGTCAACCGTTCTCTACCCACCCTTCCTTGGCCGGCTGCGGTGATGCTGCTGTTGTTCTGGCGACCCCAAAATTCATCCCTCCTTACCTTTTCAATTCTCACCCGCCCATGTCCCCCCTGTGTCCGTCCGTCCCCATCGCATCTGAAATAAGAAGTCAACCATTTTCAATATTAAATTTAACAATGCATTATGGTTTTATTTCCTCATTCTTACGATAAGTATAAATGTAGATGATTTACACGAGATTAGTTATTTAGGTGTATATGTATGTCCATTCATATACGTGTGTGACTAGTGTATCACTAAGGACTTCGTGTGTGCATGGGTGTGTACGCTTCCACAGCCCCTCTCAATAAGTTTCACCAAGTGTATTTATGCTCCCTCCGCTTGTCACATGGGCTTATTCCCAATTTGTTTAGTCAAAAATGGTATGAGGGTAAGTCTGACATGACCTCTAGGTTGAGGTCCCGTCTGATCCCTACTCCTCGTTGGGTGGCAGCGGCCCAAGACAGGCTTAAATTACAGTTTTCTATTCCCCCCTTCCCTGGCCTACAAGACGTCTTTGGTTACAGGTGAATGGGACTTGGCCTCATTACGCCAATGGTGAGATGTTAGTTTTTCTTTGCCTATTACCCTTCTTGGGAGTCAGGTGACGACGCTACTGACCTGAGGCTCACGCCTCACAATACTCTTATATTTAATATGGACTCAAAGTTCTTCGGGTTCAACCGGATTAATGTATGCGTAGGCATGCACGTCATCTCACAACAAGTTAAGCTTTCTGTGTAATCAAGGTTTTGCGTGCAATTGAACTTATGTGTATGTAGGCACGGGTGCCCTCTCAACTTCCCCGCCCCTGCTTACCGCTACCCTGCCTATTCGGGTGCACATCCCGCATACATATATACCCCGCTTCAAACTTGCTCCCCTTACAACATATACTGCATTCACTACCCCTCTACGCTTAACCTACGAAACCTGACTCCTTGAGTATTCCGAATCCGCCGCGCTGGCTCCGATAGGTGCGGGTGGTACACCCACTGTGGCCCTGGTGTGTTTGGGCGTTCTTGGTCGTGGCAGTGATGGGGTCTTATACATACAGGTGGTAGTGGAAGTCGTGGTGGTAACGGGGCATGTATTGCGTGTCTTCGCCTTGGTGGTTACAGTCGCCGCAACGCGGTGTACAATGGCGATGGCACCGTCGTCATGTAGTGGGCTGTGGAGCCACGCCACGGGTATCGTTATCTTTGCGTGGAGGCCTCCTTTGTGCAGGCGGCACTGCTGCCTGCGCTCTTGTAAGGTGTAGGTGCGTCCGCTCGCTCGCATACCGCCCGTTGTCAACCGCTAAAATCGCCGGTGTGGCGTCTGCTGTCCGCCGAGGACGCCGCCCGACACTTCCACGCTATAAAATGGTTTCCGTTCGCTTGCGACCCGAAATAATCGCACGGATTCCTGGCTCTCCGCTTCCTGTTCCCGGGAGCCGCTGGTGTACCTGAGGTTTGCCGCGTCCTTTATGGGATGCCGCTGGATTCCCGAATGCAATTTTAGTTTGCCGCTGGGTTTACAATGGCCGCGCTGCCAGAATTCCACGACGACCGGGTGACCGCAACAGGGCGAGTGCTGCAGCCGAGGTCCGCTCGGTGATGCCCTCGAAAGGCCGGTCAATCAGTCGGTCCCTTCCTTATCGCCGTATGTCCTTTTCATGGTAGATTCCCACGGGTCGTCCCGACGGGTCTCCTAGTTCATAGTTCCCTTTCGACGCTAGCACCATAGAGCGGAGGTATTTCGGCGCGAGCTTCGCGCTGTACCCTTCTGTGGCGTTGCTTAGATTGAAGTTCCGCCGATAAACTATCTCTCCTTCTCGGTACCTAACCGGTCGATCCCTCGTGTTTTATGTTTGCTGTCCCTTCCTATGTGCCTCTTCCAGACTGCGGATTAATCCTTCTCGCATCATGCTCATCCGATCTCCCCTGTGCAGGAGCCTCATGTCACTTTCTCGCAACGCTTCCAGTCGCCGTAGGGTTTCATAGGCCTTTCCATGTTGAATCATCGTCTGTCCGAACACCGCTTTGTAAGGGTCAGTGCTTATGGCTTCGTGCACCGCACTTCGCAACGCAAACGCTGCATGCGATACGTGCTTATCCCAGGTGAGTTGATCCGCCCCATTGATATTCGTCCTAAGCATGGCCAGCAACGAGCGATTCACGCTCTCCGACGCGTTCGCCTGTGGCGCGTAGGGGGCGGTTTTGACGTGCTTCACCCCGTATGTGGCGAGAAGTCCCACAAAGATGTCCGCCACGAATTGTCTCCCATTGTCCGAATGCAGAGTTTCTGGAACGCCAAAGGTATGGAATATGTCCTTTTCGAGATAACTTACGACGTCCGACGCCGTCGCCTGTCGCATTGGTTTAAAAAAAATGAATTTGGTCAAGTGGTCCAGCACCACGAATATGACGGTGATTCCAGCCCGCGTGCGTGGGTATGGCCCACAGAAGTCTACATATATTCTCTGGAATGGTCTCTCAGTCACGAAACGGTCGATCATTGGCGGACGAGACGACTGATTCGGGGCTTTGGAGCACTTGCATAACTCGCACCTCGCAACAAAGTCTCGAACCGCTCTCACTATTCCAGGCCAGAAGAACCTGCTCTTCAGGCGATACAGGGGCTTCGCCATGCCACCGTGTCCAGCCGATCGATCGGAGTGTGCCTCTTCTAAAAGGTGTTGTCTCAATCCCTCGGGCACCCACACTCTCCACACCGATTCCTCTGACTCCTCCATGCATCTCGGCTGCACTCTTTTGTAGACCACACCATCCTTCACGCGCAGATCCGGCAACCGTTCGGAGTTCTGTTCTATGTGGCACTTCAACGATGTATAGGCTTCATTGGCGAACTCGGGCGACGCGAAATCTATGTCGGCTTCCCCTTCCAGCTCGGCGACCTCCTCCATATACATCCTGCTCAGCGTGTCTGGTACGATATTTTGCGATCCCTTCCTGTGTTCGATTTTAAAGTCGAAACCTTGTAATTTCAGGCTGCACCTCGCTAAACGTCCGGATAGGTCCTTTTGCCCCATTAACCACTTCAAGCTCATGTGGTCCGTGATTATGGTAAACGGCAAACCTTCTATGTAAGCTCGAAATTTCTTCACGCTTACAACTGCTGCTAGACACTCAAGCTCGGTAATTGTATAGTTGCGTTGGGCCGAATTCAGCTTTTGCGACATGAAGGCGATAGGTCTTTCGTTGCCTTCTTCATCCTTCTGAAACAGCACGCTGCCAATACCTTGGGTCGACGCGTCACACTGAACATAAAAGTGTTTGGTGAAGTCCGGATTGACCAGTACGTCTGTTGATGTTAGCGCCGCCTTTAGTTCGCTTGCTCCGTCATCGCGAACACTTTTGCCTTGCGCAAGCACTCAGTCATCGGGGCGGCGATGGTGGCGAAATTTGGTATGAATCGCCTGTACCACCCACACATGCCCAGAAATCGACGCAATTGTTTTACCGTCGCGGGTGTTGGACAATCGATCGCACCTTTTCCGGATCCGTCTTCAGCTCTCCTTGCCCCACTATGTTGCTTCAAGATGGGCACCAAGTATAGCGTCATCTGTCTGGTCTTTCCCCGCCACTTTATGTCAACTCGAATTTTGCCTTCCACCGTCTGCGCTTTTCCATCCGCCGTCTTCAGGTTCTCTCTCAGCTTCAACAACTTGCTTCCCATCCTCTCTGCCCAAGCGCGCGCCACTGATCCGAAGCAGCTAATTGACGCGCCGCTGTCCAGCAATCCTTGCACCTTTGTTCCTTCGATTTCCACTTGCAGGTATGGTCGCTTATCGGTCGCGTCGCGGATTACGGTCTCTTCGATCGCTTTCGCCTCGCGTCGCCTCTCGCGCGAGCTCCTGCGCACATCGAGAACCTTCCGCCACCAGCGGCTCATCCCCGCTTCTGACGTCCTAGGATTGCCGCGCGTGGACTCCAACTTCGGCGAAACTCCGAATATTCGACTCCGCGCAGCATCATACCTAGCTTGCCTTTCGCCAAGTGAAGCATAGTGCGACGGTCTGCTCGTAGACTTCGCCTCGTTGTTGTCTTTCAATACTCTATTTTGGTTTGTTAGAAATGTATGGTCTTGTCTGGTTAAAATCGTGATAGGGTTTCCTCCACGGATGTCACTATCGAAATTCGATGCGCCTATTTTTCCGGGGTCAGACGACGCTGGCAGGGTTCCCCGGGTTTCCCGCCGTTCTCCTGGTTTTTTGACTGACAACTCCAGCACAATTGCCTGTTGGGCTGATTGCACTTATAGGAAACCATGCTATGAAGTCTACCGTCACAAACGTGGCCGTTGACTCCTCCCGGTGGTTGGATATCCTTTTCCGCCGCATTGGCGTCAGTCGAGGTCTCCCTGCGCGTCGGCCTGTCCCTTGCGGATCGGTGAAATGCCTCGAGCGTCTCCGACCCCTCTTCGCTGCGTCCGTCCTCCAGCTCGTCCAGGGCCTTCCTGCGGTACGGCTTCGCCTCGTAGTCAGCCAAGTGCTTTTCCGCGCGCCGACATTCCCTCCTAAGGTCCTCCAACGACTCAATACGGCAGCCGAAGACTAAATTTTTGCTCCTGGGCTTGAGGTTTCTCCGCATTAGATTAACCAAACTCAGCTCCGGTAACCTTGTCCTCATCGGCAGCTCCATACCCCGCACCACAGCATAATACTCCTCAAACTTTTCGTTGTATTCCTCCTTGCGCTCGTTCATCGCCTGACGAATTTCTTCATCGCAATCCGCTTTGCGAAAATGGTCCACTATCGCCGCTCGGAATGCCTGGACGTTCACAGCGCTGTCATCTGGATGTTCTTCAGTGTACAGCCAGTACCACTCCTGCGCGTGGCCATCGAGCAACAGATGAAAATTCGCGTATAAGTCCCGCAACGAAATGTTGTGCTTTTTACGAAGCGTGTCGACTCGGAATAGGAATCGTTCAATTGGTATTGCCTTCGGTCCGCCATCGAGCTTCAGGCGCCAATCGCGTATGGTTTTCGTCGCGCTTCTTTCGCAGTGCGCGCCCGCCTCCACTCGACGTTCAGGGGTTGGGCGCGCTGATCTTCGACTCGCGCTGTTCAGGTACGCGCCTCCACTTTGCTCTTGCTCATCGGCGCTGGCGCTTGCCGCTCCAGCTTCCGTGTGCAACAGCCAATCGTCGCGCTCTGATTCTCCCCGATCGGGTGGCCCTGTGTCCTCTAGCGTCGACAGTCTGCCCGCCAACCGTTCATGTCCCTTCTAAGTGTCTGCACGGCCTCCTTGACCGCTTCCGTGGTCGAGCGACTCATCTCTAATTGATACTGCACAAACATCTTCTCGAACTTCTGCATCAGTGCGCTGCTCATCGCATCGGCGGCTGCGTTGTTGGGGCTGGGATCCACCTTCGGCGTGTGCGTTACAGTGTGCGACTGGTCCTGTTGGTCTCGTGTTCCGGCTTCGTTGTTGTTTTCTTGATTGGAGCCCGCTCCCGTGCCGTCCTCCTTACTTGCTCCGGTGACCCGTTCTCGTTGTCGGTGTTCTCGTCGACCTCGCCACCCGTGGCGTTTCGAAGCCCTGTCCTCTTCTTGGTCATCTCCGTATCCTGCTATGTGCGACGCGCTGTATTTCCAGAATTGACTTCCGACCTACGCAAGAAGATTACGGCGCTCCCTCGAGGTCACTAACGCGTCGATGCCACAAACCCGCCGCCGGCTATGGGACTGACCTTCTTACCGCTAGCGCGATGTTACCGCTATCCTTTACCCTGGCCCTCGGATCGCCGAAAGGCACACACAAGTACCAACGCTTGAAATGTTATAGAACAAAAAAATTCTAAGGTGTATATAGAAGCGAGATTTTATACTTCGCAAAAAAAAACTCTCAATATAGGCTGTCCCTCCGGGAAGATAGCTTTCACTTAAGTAATACTGCAGTGTCAACCGTGCTCCGTTAGCTTGGTCAACTCCCCCTAATAAAACTTTACCAACCTAAATAAAATGAAAATCAGGTATATATACGTGGTTGTATAAACGTGTTTATGAATAGAATGCAAAATGTAATGATATGCAGCAAGTTAAAATAAAGCGAAAATAGTGACTCATTCCTTTTCAGATACGATGAGCCTGTCCTACCTAACGTCGCCCGTCTAATTCTGTCCCCCCTCTAGCTGTAAATCCCTGTTCCATTCCAGCCCTAAATACTATTAGCTGGCGCTGCACTAACCAACTAAGCTACCTAGCTAGCCTGCCCCCCGATTGGAACCTTCCCGCGAATACTATCGTCCGCTCTAGCACTGGCAAAACGAGCTATTCGCGATCGCGATTCTCAGCGAACCAAGCCAGTCCTCTGCCACTGTTGTCCGGATCGAACCTCACCAAAACAAGCTGACAGACGAGCGACTCCATTCACTATACCCTCCCAACCTCGATACTATTGATCAGCTCTACTGGAGCCTAGTCAAGCTACCGATGTTTTGAAAACAAAAAAAATTAAAATTTGAATTTGGAAGTCCCCCTAAAGAAGATGCGAATACCCCTGAAGTGTGTCCGACTATTTTATTTAAGGTCCACCAAGCTGTGGGCCTCACCGTTGGGCGCCATTTCTGTTACGTGCTGGTTTTCACCCGGCGGTGGAGTGAATCTAAACTCTCGGACCGACTTGCTCCCACACTCCCATCCGCTTGGCATGTCGGGGCCAGCGCCGGTACGCTTGCGTTTTTGCACGAACTAGCTCGCCGGACTGTGGGGTGGTTCTTGCGCCGCCCCCTATCATGCACCGCACCATACAAAAAAAAAATCGTACCGATCTACACTTTTCACACCCCAGGGATGTCTCATCACCTTGGTCCCCCCTTGTCTCTCATCCGTGCCCGAACCCCTCATCGGACCACCCCTGAAACCCCCGCTTGGCCATAGATGTTAGTTGGTCAACCGCTCTCTACCCACCCTTCCTTGGCCGGCTGCGGCGATGCTGCTGTTGTTCTGCCGACCCCAAAATTCATCCCTCCTTACCTTTTCAATCCTCACCCGCCCATGTCCCCCCTGTGTCCGTCCGTCCCCATCGCATCTGAAATAAGAAGTCAACCATTTTCAATATTAAATTTAACAATGCATTATGGTTTTATTTGCTCTTACGATAAGTATAAATGTAGATGATTTACACGAGATTAGTTATTTAGGTGCGCCTACCCTTAGCTCCGACGCAGCAGAGCGCCGATATCAAAAATGATTAAGAAAGAGAAATGTCGCGTTCGTGCGACTTTAAACGTACTGGACATCTGGGTCAGACATAAACCTTCAATTCAAAAAAAAATTCACTTAACGACGCTGTCTGCCCTTGTCCCGCTTACATCTAACAGTGAACACCGGGTTCAAACAACCAATCTATTCCTACGTTCGCTTAACCTAGGCAATGAGTATATGTACATATGTCCATTCATATACGTGTGTGACTAGTGTATCACTAAGGACTTCGTGTGTGCATGGGTGTGTACGCTTCCACAGCCCCTCTCAATAAGTTTCACCAAGTGTATTTATGCTCCCTTCGCTTGTCACATGGGCTTATTCCCCCCCCGCTTCCACAACCCCTCTCAATAAGTTTCACCAAGTGTATTTATGCTCCCTCCGCTTGTCACATGGGCTTATTCCCCCCCGTACACGCACATGCATCCACTCAGCTCCACACAAGTGTGGCTTTATTAAAAAAAACGATAATTTGTTTGGTCAAAAATGGTATGAGGGTAAGTCTGACATGACCTCTAGGTTGAGGTCCCGTCTGATCCCTACTCCTCGTTGGGTGGCAGCGGCCTAAGACAGGCTTAAATTACAGTTTTCTATTCCCCCCTTCCCTGGCCTACAAGACGTCTTGGGTTACAGGTGAATGGGACTTGGCCTCATTACGCCAATGGTGAGATGTTAGTTTTTCTTTGCCTATTACCCTTCTTGGGAGTCAGGTGACGACACCACTGACCTGAGGCTCACGCCTCACAATACTCCTAAATCTAATATGGAGTCAAAGTTCTTCGGGTTCAACCGGATTAATGTATGCGTAGGCATGCACGTCCTCTCACAACAAGTTAAGCTTTCTGTGTAATCAAGGTTTTGCGTGCAATTGAACTTATGTGTATGTAGGCACGGGTGCCCTCTCAACTTCCCCGCCCCTGCTTACCGCTACCCTGCCTATTCGGGTGCACAACCCGCATACATATATACCCCGCTTCAAACTTGCTCCCCTTACAACATATACTGCATTCACTACCCCTCTACGCTTAACCTACGAAACCTGACTTCTTGAGTATTCCGAATCCGCCGCGCTGGCTCCGATAGGTGCGGGTGGTACATCCACTGTGGCCCTGGTGTGTTTGGGCGTTCTTGGTCGTGGCGGTGATGGGGTCTTATACATACAGGTGGTAGTGGAAGTCGTGGCGGTAACGGTGCATGTATTGCGTGTCTGCGCCTTGGTGGTTACAGTCGCCGCAACGCGGTGTACAATGGCGATGGCACCGTCGTCATGTTGTGGGCTGTGGAGCCACGCCACGGGTATCGTTATCTTTGCGTGGAGGCCTCCTTTGTGCAGGCGGCACTGCTGCCTGCGCTCTTGTAACGTGTAGGTGCGTCCGCTCGCTCGCTTACCCCCCCTTGTCAACCGCTAAACTCGCCGGTGTGGCGTCTGTTATCCGCCGAGGACGCCGCCCGACACTTCCACGCTATAAAATGGTTTCCGTTCGCTTGCGACCCGAAATAATCGCACGGATTCCTGGCTCTCCGCTTCCTGTTCCCGGGAGCCGCTGGTGTACCTGAGGTTTGCCGCGTCCTTTATGGGATGCCGCTGGATTCCCGAATGCAATTTTAGTTTGCCGCTGGGTTTACAATGACCGCGCTGCCAGGCAGTACTACATCCTCCAAATTAAAAATGAATCGGAGGATTTGTTGCAATCACAGCTTGGAAAAATGTCTTAGGTAGTATTTATATACGCCTTATAAGGAGGAGTCCTCAGGACCATAACCCCAATAGGCTAAAAGCAGAGGAGGTGGAAAAGGACCTCGAGAACGGCTAAAAGCTGGAGAGGTAGAAAGGTCTTAGAAGACCTGGAAATAGCAGGGAAAGACAGACGTATAGGCGAAGAGGCGGACGAGTTGGAAGTTGGCAACAGCTCAAAGATGCTGCGAGTCTAACAAAGACGTTTCCAGCAGGATAGGGAGAAATGGACCTCCAGACCCTGGAAACAGCGGAAAGAATGCATTGTGTGAGCGCAGTGGCAGAGAATTTGGAGAGAGACAAACAGCTCAAAAGCGCTGCTAGCCTTACAGATAAATCTCCAACGCAGTAAAAGGGCTTCAAGCGGGCTTCGTTCGAGGGTTCGTTTGATGTGGCGCTGATACAGGAGCATTTGGAGGAAAGGTTCCGGGACTCAGCGTTAGAGCTGCAGTCATGGTTTGAAAACACCTATACTCGTGTATGCTATCTAATTTCAGCACCGAAGACCTAGCGGTAGTCGCAATAGGGGAGAAAAGAGAACCTTCCCTTATCCTGGCATCCTGCTACATGGCCCATAACGTGGAAGCCCCACCGGAAGAGGTGAAAATGCTGGTGGATCAGGAAGGGGGAGGCGATATTAACGATAGAGGGGACTCACCTCTTTTTTGCTATATACTACAGACTAGTCTATAGGTGGCTAATAGGGGTAGCATTCCTACATATGTTGGAACAACGTCAAGTAATGTGCTTGATATTACATTGAGCTCCGAGCATGATATTTATTTATTTACATGATAAAAATGTACATATGTATACAGATCAAAAGCTAAAATTTAAATATATCAAAATTTCAACAATGTTATGGTAGAACAAATAATATATAACAATACAATTGAATTTCTGCATATACTATAGCTAGAAATAAAAGAAAAAAAGTCGTATGCTAGCGGAATGCATCAGATTCCGCTCAGCAATCATTCGGAATGCAGAGGGTTCCGATCGGCTTCCTGTGGAAGTGCAAACAAGATTCCAATCAGAATGTCGTCGGAATGCGGCGATAGAACTCCGATAGTATAGTGTGGTATGCCATCACAATGCATAAAAAAGTAACATGATTTACGTTGTTGGAATGCACCGGATTCCAATCAATTCGATGCCTGACACATAAAAATATAATCCCGGAATGCATACGATTCCGGTCAGTATCTCGTGAGAAAGCATGTTTTAACGTTGATGGAATGCACCAGATTCCAATCAGCGCGGTACTGTCTGGTTTCTTTTTTAATGTTCCAGGTTGAAGAGTCAATGTATTACATCTATCATTATACGATATCGTATCTGTGTTTTTTACGGCATGTAAAAAAATAAATTAGATGCTATCTCTCAGGTGAGATAGGCGGGTATTGCATTACGTAAATTAGCAAAAGTACATTCAAAACTAATACAGCCATAGAAGTCATTGTAGTGCGAACACCAGATAAGCAGAGGAATATTTTTAACAAAGTTTCGACGACAAGGGGTAAATGAAAAAGTACATAGTGTCTGGATACTCTAGGAGGGACAGCAAAATTCAATCGGCTTAGAAGGTCTGCGGAGTAAATTTCTCCAATAACGAGCTTATGGATAAACAATACCCTAAGTAATATTCTCCGATTTACTAGACTGGGTAAGCTAATAAGAAGAAGCCTACTTATGGGTATGAATGGAGGGCCCTTGACAGGCCATCGTTCTCAGACCATGCATATATCAGCTTCAGCATCCCCCTAAAGAGGGTAGAGAAGGGGAAAACCTCTGAAACCCAAGGGCAACGGACTGGTACAAATTTCAGAAATCTGTATCAGGTAGACTGAGGCAGCCTAAAGAGATGTACATGCCTGAGCATCTGGAGTTGGGTTTTCTGCAAACACGGAAAAAACCGACCTAGTATTTGTTACTAAGAAATACAAGGACCCTGTTTGGACAAAGCACGTCTTCACCGCCCATTCGATCTTGGAATCGGTCACTAACCCCTGCACTACCCGCCCCGTGATCGAAGTGTGAGTGCTGTCTGCTGGCTCTTCTGAATGATCTCCCGATGGGAAATGTGTATTAAAAAGCACCCCAAGGGACTCCTCACTATTACGTGACCATTCCCCCTTGCTAGGACTTTTCTAAATCGTGCTCTTTCTCTGGAGCACTCTATGTTCGCACAGAAAATTTTCCATTAGCCCTCTTCGCTCTGGAAATTTCACGCTAGCAGATCTTCAATAGATCCCTATACTCGTCCCAACACGCTTCGCTTTCTGCGGTCTTTGCCAGCTTAAACATTTTTTTTACCTGTCTTCTGAGAAGACTCAGCTCATTGCTCCATCATGGGGGCTTTGCTTTTCCTCTGAATCTTTTAAGAGGGCAAGCTCTGTCATACGCATGTTACCATGACTGCAGCTCGTAGCCTTCCTTCCGTTTGCGCGTAGTGAACGCCAAATCCGCGCGTGCTGAGCCCAGACACCTTTCCTCCCGATGAGAGCTACGGCTCCTGCATCAGAGCCACGTCCAACGAGCTCTCCTCAAGGGTTAGGGGGAGTTCGCTTGACCTCACTTTACTCTGTTGGACGTTTATCTGTAAGACTCGCAGCACCATTGGGTTGTTTGTCCCCATCCAACACCTTCGTCGTGAGGTCTTCGTACCCCACTTGCCTTTTTGGTTTAGGGCTATCGAGGCCTTTCTCCCACTTCTTCCAAATTACGATTGTTATCCTGGGGAATTCTGTTTCTGAGGCGTAAATGCTGTGCTGGGTGCTCCTCTGTGCGAATCGCAGCACTATTTGGCTGTTGGTCCTCTTCTAACACCGTGTTGACGTCCGCGTCCTCCACCACCTCAAACCGCGCGTTCGTGTCTTTGGAACCACTTCCTCCAGCCACCGCAAGCTCGCGATTACGTCGGAAGCTCTCATCTTCCCACCATTGTATCGCTTAATGCGTTTTTGTCGTCCTTGACTTGCGACTCAGAAAATCAGCAGTAAATTGTGCTAGGCTTGAAAAATAAACTAAAATTTTTGACTGCATTTCTCGGCATATTTAAAATATGTATCCGTTTCTTAGTTATGGGTGGCACTATTTATGATTGTTAAGACCTATATAATTTTTCCTTGCCCACTCGAAGATGGATGTTTAAGGAATTTTTGAGCATACATATACCCTCATGATTTCCGGATAGATAGAGCTGTTCATCGTCAGCATACGCATACATACGTATATGCATGTTGGCACGAATTGAATATGCCTTAAAAACCACAGAAAAAACATGATTTTTAATAAGTTTTTTCCGTCTAACTCTGCCCTACCCCTCTACACTTTTTCCTAATCTTTTTATTCACTCGTCCCTCCGTCTTTTTCGCTTCATCTCCATCTTCGTCTCATTCTATCTCTTTCTCAGTCTCCTTCTCTCTTTTCTCTTCTCTCAAGTTTTTTTTCTCCTTCTTCATCTCTTATTGCCAGTCCCAGAGGGTGGTATGTATTTTGTTCCAGTCCCATTCCGAGTCTTAGTCCCAGTCCCACTCCGAGTCTCAGTCCCAGTCCTAGTCCTAATCCCAGTCCCAGTTCGTCTCTGGTATACTTACCGGAAAAAAGCATCGCAAATAATATAGGCAAATTTATATACGAAATTTCAGGCAAATCGAATAGGACGTATGTAAATAGGTATGTGGGTATTATTAATTCTTGTCTTTATTTCGGCTTCGCATGCATATTTATCAGTTTTGCCAGGTTGATGCGACTAAATCGAATATCACAATGAACTTTAGAGCTCTCAGCAACAGCTTTCGTTTGATATCCATAATACACACACATTCTAGTGGTATCCGGGACCATGTTTTGGCCTATATCTCGAGACCCTAGTCACTCAGCGGTGTAAAACTGACGCTGTATTATAGCACACATCAACAACTTCAATTTGATACCCATAATATAAAAACACATTCTAGGTGTATCCGGGTCCATGTTTTGGCCTATATCTCGAGACCGTAGTCACCCAGCGGTGTAAAACTTACTCTGTACTAAAGCATACATCAGCAGCTTCAATTTGATACCCATAATGTAAAAACACATCTAGGTGTATCCGGGTCCACGTTGGGCCTACATCTCGATACCCTAGTCACCCAGCGGCATAAAACTTACTCTGTACTAAAGCACACATCAACAGCTTTAATTTGATACCCATAATATAAAAACACATCTTAGTGTTACCCTGATCCACGTTTTGGCCTATATCTCGAGACCCTAGTCACCAATAGGTATGAAAACTACCCTGTACTCATCAACAGCTTCAATTTGATACCCACAATGTAAAAACATTGTCTAGGTGTTCACGGACCCACGTTTTGCCTATATCTCCAAACCCTAGTCACCCAGGGGTATGAAAATTATCCTCTACTAAATCACTCATCAACAGCTTTCATTTGTTATACATATTGTATAAACACATTCTAGGAGTACCCGGGTCCACGTTTTGGCCTATATCTCGAGACCCTAGTCACCCAGGGGTATGAAAATTATCCTGTACTATAGCACTCATCAACAGTTTTCATTTGATATCCATATTGTATAAACACATTCTAGGGGTACCCGGGTCCACGTTTTGGGCTGTATCTCGAGACCCCAGCCTCCCAGTTGTATGAAAATTATCCTGTACTATAGCGCTCATTAACAGCTTTCATTTGATATACATAATGTGTAAACACATTCTAGGGGAACCCGGGTCTACGTTTTGGGCTATATCTCGAGACCCTAGCCTCCCAGTTGTATGAAAATTATCCTGTACTATAGCACTCATCAACAGCTTTCATTTGATATCCATATTTTATAAACGCATTGCCCACTCGAAGATGGATGTTTAAGGAATTTTTGAGCATACATATACCCTCACGATTTCCGGATAGATAAAGCTGTTCATCGTCAGCATACGCATACATACGTATATGCATGTTGGCACGAATTTAATATGCCTTAAAAACCACAGAAAAAAACATGATTTTTAATAAGTTTTTTCCGTCAAACTCTGCCCTACCCCTCTACACTTTTTCCTAATCTTTTTATTCACTCGTCCCTCCGTCTCTTTTGCTTCATCTCCATCTTCGTCTCATTCTATCTCTTTCTCAGTCTCCTTCTCTCTTTTCTCTTCTCTCAAGTTTTTCTCCTCCTTCTTCATCTCTTATTGCCAGTCCCAGAGGGTGGTATGTATTTTGTTCCAGTCCCATTCCGAGTCTTAGTCCCAGTCCCAGTCCCACTCCGAGTCTCAGTCCCAGTCCTAGTCCTAATCCCAGTCCCAGTCCGTCTCTGGTATAAAAAAAAAAAAATAAATGTAAGGCGCGATAACCTCCGAAGAGATCTAAGGCCGAGCTTCTCTTCCAATTTGCGTCGTGCTCCTCTTGATTTTTCCCTACAAATTGGCCGGACGGGACCTACATGTTTTATGCCGACTCCGAACGGCATCTGCAAGGCAGATGAGTTTTCACTGAGAGCTTTTCATGGCATAAATACAATCGGAGCGCTTGCCAGACACTGCCGAGGGGCGACCCCGCTTAGAAAAATTTTCTTCTAATTGAAAAATCTTATTTCTAAAATTTTGATGTTGCTTTGCCCGGGAGTTGAACCCAGGGCATACGGTGTGATAGGCGGAGCACGCTACCATCACACCACGGTGGCCGTCTCTGGTATACTTCCCGGAAAAAAGCATCGCAAATAATATAGGCAAATTTATATACGAAATTTCAGGCAAATCGAATAGGACGTATGTAAATAGGTATGTGGGTATTATTAATTCTTGTCTTTATTTCGGCTTCGCATGCATATTTATCAGTTTAGCCAGGTTGATGCGACTAAATCGAATATCACAATGAACTTTAGAGCTCTCAGCAACAGCTTTCGTTTGATATCCATAATACACACACATTCTAGTGGTATCCGGGACCATGTTTTGGCCTATATCTCGAGACCCTAGTCACTCAGCGGTGTAAAACTGACTCTGTATTATAGAACACATCAACAACTTCAATTTGATACCCATAATATAAAAACACATTCTAGGTGTATCCGGGTCCATGTTTTCGCCTATATCTCGAGACCGTAGTCACCCAGTGGTGTAAAACTTACTCTGTACTAAAGCATACATCAACAGCTTCAATTTGATACCCATAATGTAAAAACACATCTAGGTGTATCCGGGTCCACGTTGGGCCTACATCTCGATACCCTAGTCACCCAGCGGCATAAAACTTACTCTGTACTAAAGCACACATCAACAGCTTTAATTTGATACCCATAATATAAAAACACATCCTAGTGTTACCCTGATCCACGTTTTGGCCTATATCTCGAGACCCTAGTCACCAATAGGTATGAAAACTACCCTGTACTCATCAACAGCTTCAATTTGATACCCACAATGTAAAAACATTGTCTAGGCGTTCACGGGCCCACGTTTGGCCTATATCTCCAGACCTTAGTCGCCCAGGGGTATGAAAATTATCCTCTACTAAATCACTCATCAACAACTTTCATTTGTTATCCATATTGTATAAACACATTCTAGGGGTACCCGGGTCGACGTTTTGGCCTATATCTCGAGACCCTAGTCACCCAGGGGTATGAAATTTATCCTGTACTATCATCATCATCATCATCCTCCTCAACTCCTATTGGAGCATAGGGCCTCGACCACCGACTTAAATCTTATTCTGTTAGGTGCAGTTCTTGTGATGTCATTCCACGTATATCCTGCGTCTTCGAGTTCTTTATCCACAGTTCTGCGCCAAGTTTTCGCAGGTGCACCAGGTCGTCGGCTTCCTTGTGGATTCCATCGCAATGCTTGTCTGGCTATATTTACTGGAGGTCTTCTGAGAGTGTGACCAATCCACGACCATTTACGCTTGGTTATTTCTGTGGTAGCCTTAGGTTGATTTGTTCTAGACCATAAGTCGTCATTTGAAATTCTTTCCAGCCATCGAATTTTCAGGATTCGGCGCAGACATTTATTAATAAAAACTTGTAGACGTTTCTGAATTGAAGTTGAGCTTTTCCACGTCTCGCAAGCATAAAACAGTACTGATTTAACATTCGAATTAAACAGTCGAAGCTTCGTTTTTAAAGATATTTGGCTGGACCTCCACACGTTTGCCAGTTGCCCAAAAACCATTCTTGCTTTGTTTATGCGAGACTGAACGTCCTCATCTGCACCGCTCTTATTTGAGACAATACTACCAAGATAAACAACGGACTCTACACCTTCGATTTCATTTTCGTCAACCGTAAGCGTCAATGGCCTTGATGAAATACTATAGCCGCATCTTATGACTTTGGTTTTCGCTGTATTGATGCTTAGTCCGGCCTCCTTTGCATGTGTGTTGACAGCTTCTAAATTGTGTTGAAGGTCAGTACTTCTGTGGCTTAGCAGACAGACATCGTCTGCATATTCTAAATCCCCTAGCTGAGTGAAAGGCGTCCACTGTACACCGTGTCCACCATTTTCTGCGTTCCTCATAATCTCGTCTAATGCCAAGATAAACAAGAGCGGCGAGAGTATGCATCCCTGTCGCACCCCGCTTTTAATTTCGAAGGGTTCTGAGAGGCGCCCATCGTGACTGACCCGGCACTTAAATTCGGCATACATTGCCTTTATAATGTTGATTATTTTATTGGGCATCCCTCGTTTTCGTAGTATTTCCCAAATATATTTCCTGTCGAGACTATCAAAAGCCTTTTTAAAGTCGATAAAAAGTAAATAAGCTGATGTTCTGTATTCACAGCATTGTTCAACAATGATTCGGACGGTATTTATTAGATCAACACAGGATCGGTTTTGTCTAAAGCCAAACTGATTTTCTCTTAGAGTTCCATACACCGCCTCTTGAATTCGGGACAGTAAGATCGTGGAGAACACTTTGCTAGGAATCGAGAGTAAGGTGATACCTCTGTAGTTGTTACAATCAGAGGTATCTCCCTTTTTTGCGACTTTTACAAGTATGCCTTCATTCCACTGACGAGGGTAGGATTCTTCTTCCCATACCTGACGGAAGATTGGAAGTAAGGTTTCAGCTGCGGTATCTGGATCTGCTATGAGGTATTCAGCATATATGTCATCAGTTCCTGGGGCCTTGCCCTTTTTTAAGGACTTGATTGCTGAAATTATTTCATTTTTCGTAGGGGGCGCGCTGTTTACCCCATTGAAGTGGGGTTGGCTGTTGTAGTTTGCAGCAATAGTGTTGGAATTTAAGGTCGCTTCACCTACAGGATTATTTAATACTTTCTGGAAGTGTTCCACCCATACACTCATTTGTTGTTCGCTTTCAGTAATAAGATTTCCGTTTAAGTCTTTTACTGGTTTTTGACCACTCCTGTATTTTCCGGTGAGTTCCCTACTAATCTCATATAGTTCCCTCATATTATTTAATCTGGCTGCCGTTTCAGCTCGACTTGCTAATGTGTCAGCCCATTCCCTCTTGTCTTTTCTAGCAGACTTCTTAATTTGCTTGCATTTTTCTTTATACCTTGCGGATAACTGCCTTGCTTCCTCCGTGGCATTGTTGTTCGTCCGTCTGAGAAGCGATTCTTTAATTTTCCGCCGCTGTTCAATAAGTGTCCACGTATTATTTGTTAGCCATACTTTCTTTGCTTTGTTTTTGTGTCCAAGGATACTGCTACCAAGTTCTTGGTAGATATTATTAACGGAGTCTAGCCTGTCACCTGTACTATCACTCATGTTTACCTGTTCAACACGTTCGCGTACTGCGGCATTAAAGGCATTTTGATATTCTTCATGCTTTAGTTTCTCAATATCAATTTTCTTGCTAATTTTTGGAAGGTTTTTCTGTACTGCGGCTACCTTAAATCTGAAACTACCAGCTACAAGGTAGTGATCGCTACCAATATCTGCTCCTCTTTTAACGCGCACATCTAGCAAGGATGACCTCCATCTGCTGTTTATTAGTACGTGATCAATTTGGTTATTAGTGCGTTGATCCGGAGACGTCCATGTTGTTTTGTGGACTAATTTATGTGGAAATAAGCTTCCACCGATCACCAGACCGTTTTCACAACAAAATTCTATAAGCCTACTACCATTGTCATTCCGGGTACCAGGGCTGTGTTTACCCATGTATATATCTAGACCATCATTGTCAGATCCAACTTTAGCATTAAAGTCGCCCAGAATAACACATATGTCCCCTTGATTAACGTGTGAATTTACGCAGCTGTTGAGCGTATCGAAAAATTCGTTTTTGATTTCGTCATTTTGGCTTTCTGTTGGTCCATAAACATTGATGATGACTAGTTTCCTTGCTCTAGTGCGGAGTTTAAGTATAATAATTCTGGGGCTTATCGGCACCCAATCAATAATACTTTTCGCTATTGTACTTGTTATTAAAAAACCTACGCCGCTGGTGTGACTCTCTCCTTCATTTCGGCCCGAGTATAGGAACGTTGTTCCTTGGTCATTTATTCGGCCATATCCTGTCCATCTGCACTCTTGTATGGCTAATATGTCTATTTTGTATCGGTGCATTTCCCTCCGTAGCTGTTCAAGCTTACCACTCTCATAGAGAGTTCGTACATTCCATGTACATATTTGTATTTTATGCTTCATGCCGATTCTGTGATGTTTGTTACTTTCAGGAATATGATCTTGGTCGGTCGTTTCAGTTTCATTCATCCTAATATTAAAGCGTGAATTTGGCACCTCCACATCCGATGTGCCAGCTGCCGAAGCAGAGGGATTGTGTCGCAAATGCTGGTTACCCCGTGGAGAATAGTTTCCGTTATCGTTTTGATCCATGCTAGAATATTATTTAAATTTCAATCAGCGAGTGATGAGTTCACAGATTGCTCGAAGCAGGCCGCTCCTTACATGGAGAACAGACGCCCACCTGCCGGCTACTCGGCTCCCAAAGAGGCGACAGGATTTTTTTTTTTTTTGTACTTTGGTTTATTAACGAAGTGTCCTTCTTCGGCCTGTGTGGTCCGCGGGAGATATTTGATTTCTCTCCTACCACCCATATCTGGGAGGCATTCCCCTATCCGCCACCTGGGGACGCGCCCTCTAGGGATTTCAGGCTCCCCCAAAGGGATCCTGTACTATAGCACTCATCAACAGCTTTTATTTGATATCCATATTGTATAAACACGTTCTAGGGGTACCCGGATCCACGTTTTGGGCTATATCTCGAAACCCTAGCCTCCCAGTTGTATGAAAATTATCGTGTACTATAGCACTCATCAACAGCTTTCATTTGATATCCATATTGTATAAACACATTCTAGGGGTACCCGGGTCCATGTTTTGGGCTATATCTCGAGACCCTAGCCTCCCAGTTGTATGAAAATTATCCTGTACTATAGCACTCATCAACAGCTTTCATTTGTTATCCATATTGTATAAACACATTCCAGGGGTACCCGGGTCCACGTTTTGGCCTATATCTCGAGACCCTAGTCACCCAGGGGTATGAAGATTATCCTGTACTATAGTACTCATCAAAAGTTTTCATTTGATATCCATATTGTATAAACACATTCTAGGGGTACCCGGGTCGACGTTTTGGCCTATATCTCGAGACCCTAGTCACCCAGGGGTATGAAATTTATCCTGTACTATAGCACTCATCAACAGCTTTTATTTGATATCCATATTGTATAAACACGTTCTAGGGGTACCCGGATCCACGTTTTGGGCTATATCTCGAAACCCTAGCCTCCCAGTTGTATGAAAATTATCGTGTACTATAGCACTCATCAACAGCTTTCATTTGATATCCATATTGTATAAACACATTCTAGGGGTACCCGGGTCCACGTTTTGGGCTGTATCTCGAGACCCCAGCCTCCCAGTTGTATGAAAATTATCCTGTACTATAGCACTCATTAACAGCTTTCATTTGATATCCATATTGTATAAACACATTCGAGGGGTACCCGGGTCTACGTTTTGGGCTATATCTCGAGACCCTAGCCTACCCAATATGCTCACAAAATTTCATGAGAATCGGTTTAGCCGTTTCGGAGGAGTTAAGCCTCTAACACCGTGACAGAAGAATTTTATACACTAGATTGTTTGTTTTAAGTCAAATAAGGTTTTAGACAAAAAATATATGATGTGGAATGGTTTATTTAAATATTTAGTTCAAATAAGTCGCTTGGACACGAATTTTTGGGTTACACATAAACAAAGCAAACCGTGTTAAAAGCTTTTTTGTGCTACTTGCTCTTATCTCACGTTTATTCTTTAAATAGCTTCAACCAGGTGATCAAATTCTAGCTGTTAACGGAGAAGATGTCAAAGGGGCTCCACGGGATCATGTTATTCAGTTAGTACGTGCTTGTGAGTCTCAAGTAACATTAATGGTGTGTCAACCGTCGCATACTATCGCTCCTGGTCGTAAATCGACACTTCTCTCAGCAGGGAAGCGTGCGAAATTGCGAACACGTCCAAACCGGGTACGATTTGCAGAGAGTGTATGCGTTAATGGATCTCCATTGTTTCCAGTGAGTTGGCTTTTATATATTCAACATGTTTATATTTAAATACTAAATTAAATACAAGAAAAAGATAATACAGATATTATTATATTCCCCAGGCATCAGCGTTTTCTTTAGGCGATATTTGTGTGCCGCCGATGGCAAATGTATTGAAAGTTTTCCTAGAAAATGGTCAAACGAAGTCGTTCAAGTATGATGCCACAACCACTGTGCAGGTATTTTATTTTTAATGCTGTTAGTGTCTATAAAGAGTTCGGCTGGACGCACATGAGGCCCAGCGCCATAGACGCGTACAAGACGCACGAAGCTACTCTCAAACCTTGCTACAAAAGCAAACAGCTGTTGACAAATAAAAAACTTAAGTATTTAAGCTTCATTCGCATTGTGCAAACTGTGTAAGGCAACTTTACACCATCGCCGATTAATAAAAAAGATGATAAAAAAATTTTAAGGACTACCTTTATATAAACGGACCAAAAAATAGAAGCCAATTTTTCCTTTAATACAGACATAGTCTTTTTGAATTTTGACTAAAAAACTTTAACAATAGCTCTTGTAAAAGAATTTTGGGATTTAAAACTATAAAGGTGGAGCGCAATCTATCAATTTAAGGCAAACCATGTACTTGGGATTAACTAATTGATTATTTAAAATTTAAACACGCACTCTACCTTTATAATTTTAAATCCCAAAATTATTTTACAAGAGCTGTTGTTAAAGTTTTTAGTCAAAATTCAACAAGACTATGTATCAAAGGAGAAATTGGCTTCTATTTTTTGGTCCATTTATATAAATGTAGTCCTTAAAATTTTTTTATCATCTTTATACTCAGTTAAGCAGAGCTCACAGAGTATATTAACTTTGATTGGATAACGGTTGGTTGACAGGTATAAAGGAATCGAGGTAGATATAGACTTCCATATATCAAAATCATCAGGATCGAAAAAAAATTTGATTGAGCCATGTCCGTCCGTCCGTCCGTTAACACGATAACTTGATTAAATTTTGAGGTATCTTGATGAAATTTGGTATGTAGGTTCCTGAGCACTCATCTCAGATCGCTATTTAAAATGAACGATATCGGACTATAACCACGCCCACTTTTTCGAAAAACCGAAAAAGTGCGATAATTCATTACCAGATGGATAAAGCGATGAAACTTGGTAGATGTTTAAGCCACATAAACTATGACTTCTTTCGTTTGTTTCATTAGCCATTGAGTGTGCTTGTAATTCTCAACTTGTTAGTGAAATATTCTAAAGATATACAGACCAATTCTAAATATTCTCGCGGAATTTTGTTCTCGCGGATTTTTTTATTCCCGCGGAAAAATTCCTCCAATTCTTTTCTCCTAGGGAGAAGAATAATTGGGGAATAGGAATTTCGAATTTTCGAAGTCAGCTGTTTTGTTAATTGAAATTTCGTTGCATATTTATTTTGTTTAAAAAATTGAAAAGTTTAATTATTGTTGCAAATTTGTTGGAAATTAAGAAATAAAATATAAACATTGCACAGTATTTATTGCATTTCATGTGGTATTCACTGAAATGAGTAATGAATTGGTGCCACAGCAACATCAACAGCGGAACATAAGAAGAAGACGGCCGCATAACACAAATCTGCCGGAGTTGCCTGCTTTCATTCAGCAAAGCAATTTTCTGGCGGCCAAGTTGACTTGATTTCGTCCTCCATCATATGCCAAAATCTATTTAAGACTTATTAAAAAATCCTTGTGCAATTTCTGGATGGCTGCATCAAATATACAAAGAGCTCTTCCGTTGCTTATGATATACTTTTCGACTTAAAATAATGAATATAGTGGTTGTTGTTGTTGTTGTATTAACAGTGGAAATATTGTGGTAGAATGTAAATACATATTTTAGCACAAATTTGTACAAATAAGTGTTCTTTCTTAAAATAACCAATTTCCTTTAACTATTTTGATGCATTCCCTTTAATTTAACAAGTGAAAAAACTCCTATGAAATGGCAGAGAAATCTCCCTCACATTCATAATACCTACTTTTCTCCCATAACCGGTTTCCGTTTTTTCGAACATTGTTCAGAATAGGAGGAAAGGGAGAAGTGGAAAAACTCACAAGGAATTTTTATTTAGAATACGAGGAATGGGAGAAGGGAGAAAACTCGCACGGAATTTTCGTTTAGAATTGGGCTGATAGTTTTAGTTTTTAATTTAAAATTGAAGTTCTTCGAGTAGAAGATGGGGTGCCAATACCTCAGAGCCCAGTGCTCACCTCCATATCACATTTTCTAAGGGTTCTTCAAATAGAAGATGAGGTGGCTCATTAGAGCGAAACCTCAGAGCCCCCAATGAATAAATACAAGAGGTTCTTCGAGTAGAAGATGGGGTGCCAATACCTCAGAGCCCAGTGCTCGCCTCCATATCACATTTTTTAAGGGTTCTTCAAATAGAAGATGAGGTGGCTCGTTATAGCGAAACCTCAGAGCCCCCAGTGCTCGCCCCCAATGAATAAATACAAGAGGTTCTTCAAATAGAATATGAGGTGGCTCATTAGAGCGAAACCTCAGAGCCCCCAGTGCTCGCCTCCATATCACATTTTTTAAGCGTTCTTCAAATAGAAGATGAGGTGTCTCATTAGAGCGAAACCTCAGAGCCCCCAGTGCTCGCCCCCAATGAATAAATACAAGAGGTTCTTGAAATAGAAGATGAGGTGGCTCATTAGAGCGAAACCTCAGAGCCCCCAGTGCTCGCCCCCAATGAATAAATACAAGGGGTTTTTCAAAGCAAAACAAGGTGGCTCATCCCGCAGCCAATACCTTGGAGCCCCCAGTGCTCGCCCCCAATGAATAAATACAAGGTGTAACAGGTGCATAGTGACCTCTCTAAATAAATTCAAAAATAACAAACAAATACATTAAAATAAAGATATCATAAATAAGGGGTACCGATGCTTTGCATCGTGCCGTATTTTAAATACACCATAAACAAAGTAAAATAACATACAGTCCATTAAAATATTAATTTATAAAATAAAAAAGATAATAAATTTAAAAGATGCTTGCTTGCAGTGGGCTTTGAACCCGCAATCCCAAACGTGTGAGTCGGGTACGTCATCCACTGTGCCACGACTCATACGCCTACAAGCACATCAAATTACTCCCTTATAACTCATATTAAACTGCTCGCCCTCAACTGCCCCACGCTTAGCTATGGTCCTTCGAGCCGGATGACCGGCTCCTATGGAATTACAACTAGACGACTAAGCCGTCTGGGGGGGGGGGGGGGGGGGGGGGAGCATGTTTAAGCGACTTAAACTATGACTTTTTTCTTTCGTTTGTTTCATTAGCCATTGAGTGTGCTTGTAATTCTCAACTTGTTAGTGAAATATTCTAAAGATATAGTTTTAGTTTTTAATTTAAAATTGAGGTTCTTCGAGTAGAAGATGTGGTGCCAATACCTCAGAGCCCAGTGCTCGCCTCCATATCACATTTTTTAAGGGTTCTTCAAATAGAAGATGAGGTGGCTCATTAGAGCGAAACCTCAGAGCCCCCAGTGCTCGCCCCCAATGAATAAATACAAGAGGTTCTTTGAGTAGAAGATGGGGTGCCAATACCTCAGAGCCCAGTGCTCGCCTCCATATCACATTTTTTAAGGGTTCTTCAAATAGAAGATGAGGTGGCTCATTAGAGCGAAACCTCAGAGCCCCCAGTGCTCGCCCCAATGAATAAATACAAGAGGTTCTTCAAATAGAAGATGAGGTGGCTCATTAGAGCGAAGCCTCAGAGCCCCCAGTGCTCGCCTCCATATCACATTTTTTAAGGGTTCTTCAAATAGAAGATGAGGTGGCTCATTAGAGCGAAACCTCAGAGCCCCCAGTGCTCGCCCCCAATGAATAAATACAAGAGGTTCTTCGAGTAGAAGATGGGGTGCCAATACCTCAGAGCCCAGTGCTCGCCTCCATATCACATTTTTTAAGGGTTCTTCAAATAGAAGATGAGGTGGCTCATTAGAGCGAAACCTCAGAGCCCTCAGTGCTCGCCCCCAATGAATAAATACAAGAGGTTCTTGAAATAGAAGATGAGGTGGCTCATTAGAGCGAAACCTCAGAGCCCCCAGTGGTCGCCCCCAATGAATAAATACAAGGGGTTTTTCAAAGCAAAACAAGGTGGCTCATCCCGCAGCCAATACCTTGGAGCCCCCAGTGCTCGCCCCCAATGAATAAATACAAGATGTAACAGGTACATAGTGACCTCTCTCTAAATAAATTCAAAAATAACAAACATACATTAAAATAAAGATATCATAAATAAGGTGTACCGATGCTTTGCATCGTTCCGTATTTTAAATACACCATAAACAAAGTAAAATAACATACAGTCCATTAAAATAGTAATTTATAAAATAAAAAAGATAATAAATTTAAAAAATGCTTGCTTGCAGTGGGCTTTGAACCCGCAACCCCAAACGTGTGAGTCGGGTACGTCATCCACTGTGCCACGACTCATACGCCTACAAGGACATCAAATTACTCCCTTATAACTCATATTAAACTGCTCGCCCTCAACTGCCCCACGCTTAGCTAGTAGATGAGTTGAACTTATGACGCAGAATAGAAAATTAGTAAAATTTTGGACAATGGGCGTGGCACCGCCCACTTTTAAAAGAAGTTAATTTAAAACTTTTGTAAGCTGTAATTTGGCAGTCGTGTAAGATATCATGATGAAACTTGGCAGGAACGTTACTCCTATTACTATATGTATGCTTAATAAAAATAAGCAAAATCGAAGAACGACCACGCCCACTTTTAAAAAAATTTTTTTTTAAGTTAAATTTTAACAAAAAATTTAATATCTTTACAGTATATAAGTAAATTATGTCAACATTCAACTCCAGTAATGATATGGTGCAACAAAATACAAAAATAAAAGAAAATTTCAAAATGGGCGTGGCTCCGCGCTTTTTCATTTAATTTTTTAGGATACTTTTAATGCCTTAAATCTAACAAAAATTTACCAATCTTTGTGAAATTTGGTAGGGGCTTAGATTCTAGGACGTTGACTCTTTTCTGTCAAAAAGTTATGAAACTTGGCAGGAACGTTACTCCTATTACTATATGTATGCTTAATAAAAATAAGGAAAATCGAAGAGCGACCACGCCCACTTTTAAAAAATTTTTTTTTTAAGTTAAATTTTAACAAAAAATTTAATATCTTTACAGTATATAAGTAAATTATGTCAACATTCAACTCCAGTAATGATATGGTGCAACAAAATACAAAAATAAAAGAAAATTTCAAAATGGGCGTGGCTCCGCGCTTTTTCATTTAATTTTTTAGGATACTTTTAATGCCTTAAATCTAACAAAAATTTACCAATCTTTGTGAAATTTGGTAGGGGCTTAGATTCTAGGACGTTGACTCTTTTCTGTCAAAAAGGGCGAAGCCACGCCCAGTTTTTATTCACAGTGGACCGTCTGTCCTTCCGCTCGGCCGTTAACACGATAACTTGAGCAAAAATGGATATATCTTTACTAAACTCAGTTCACGTACTTATCCGAACTCACTTTGAATTGGTATAAAAAATGGCCGATATCCCATTATGACCACGCATACTTTTTCGATATCGAAAATTACGAAAAATGAAAAAAATGCCATAATTCTATACCCAATACGAAAAAAGGGATGAAACATGGTAATTGGATTGGTTTATTGACGCAAAATATAACTTTAGAAAAAAACTTTGTAAAATGGGTGTGACACCTACCATATTAAGTAGAAGAAAATGAAAAAGTTCTGCAGGGCGAAATAAAAAACCCTTGAAATCTTGGCAGGAATACTATCCGTGGTATTAAATATATAAATAAATTAGCGGTATCCAACAGATGATGTTCTGGGTCACCCTGGTCCAGATTTTGGTCGATATCTGGAAAACGCCTTCACATATACAACTACCACCACTCCCTTTTAAAAGCCTCATTAATACCTTTAATTTGATACCCATCTCGTACAAACACATTCTAGAGTCACCCCTGGTCCACCTTTATGGCGATATATCGAAAAGGCGTCCACCTATAGAACTAAGCCCCACGCCGTTTTAAAATACTCATTAGCACCTTTCATTTGATACCCATATCGTACAAACATATTCTAGAGTCCCCCTGGTCCACCTTTATGGCGATATCTCGAAAAGGCGACCACCTATAGAACGAAGGCCCACTCCCTTTTAAAATACTCATTAACACCTTTCGTTTGATACCCATATTGTAGAAACGCATTCTAGAGTCACCCCTGGTCCACCTTTATGGCGATATCTCGAAAAGGCGACCACCTATACAACTACCACCACTCCCTTTTAAAACCCTCATTAATGCCTTTAGTTTGATACCCAATCGTACAAACGCTTTCTAGAGTCACCCCTTGGCCACCTTTATAACGATATCTCGGAAAGGCGTCCACCTATAGAACTAAGACCCACTCCCTTTTAAAATACTCATTAACCCCTTTCATTTGATAACCATATCGTACAAACAAATTCTAGGGTCACCCCTAGTCCACCTTTATGGCGATATCTCGAAACGGCGTTCACCTATGAAACTAAGGATCACTCCCTTTTAAAATACTTATTAACACCTTTCATTCTAGAGTCAACCCTGATCCACCTTTATGGCGATATCCCTAAATGGCGTCCACCTATAGAACTATGGCCCACTCTTTAATGCCTTTCATTTGATACACATGTCATACAAACACATTCCAGGGTTACCCTCGGTTCATTTTCCTACATGGTTATTTTCCCTTATGTTGTCACCATAGCTCTCAACTGAGTATGTAATGTTCGGTTACACCCGAACTTAACCTTCCTTACTTGTTTTATTTTCAATTTTTTAGTACTGCCTACAAAAAGGAAATTGCAACTTTGATTAGTAATTTAAGTAATTCCTAAGTGAAAATTCGTATCTTTATTGATTTGTTCTAATTAGCAATATTTAATAGAATTAGTGGAATTTTCGCTGACAACACTGGCGAAAACAACAGAATTTCACCTCGCATCATAACAAGAGAATTTCACCTCGTTTGTCAGCTACTTAATTTGCATAGCTAAAAATGGTGGTGAAAGTCGCGTACGCCTAGAATTATGCAAGGACGTGCATTGACTTGGCCCTTCAACGAGGTGGAATTCTACAATGCCTGCAACACTCAGGAGGCAAGCCATGAAGGTATGGCCTAATCTTCTAAATAGTTCGACTTGTGCGCTACGTAGCTCAAATTTTTTGAGCAAACATTGCATTGTCACCGAGTTTTATACTATATTTCAGGTTTCAAGTCTCTAGATATCCAGGAAGTTAGTTAAAAATCGATTGCAAGATTCCCAATTTAAAACTAGTTTTCTCAATATCTCGATCCATGCGCCACCTAGCGGAATTTTTTTTTGATAAAATATTGCATTGTCACCGGGTTCTGACCTCCGGCCAAGTTTCATGTCTCTAGCTCATCGAGAAGCTACTCGAAAATCGATCGCAAGATTCCCCCCGCTTTTAAGTTGCAGTTATCTTGACTAGCGCGCCACCTAGCGGAACTTTGTTTTCTATAAGTTGTATTGTCACCAGGCCTCTAACTAAGTGCCAAGTTTCTAGGTAACCGGGAAGTTAGTTAAAAATGGATTGAAATATTCCCAAATTAAAATTTGTTTTCTTACTATCCCGATCCACGTGCCACCTAGCGAATTTTTTTGATCAAATGTTGCATTGTCACAGGGTTCTGACCCACGGCCCAAGTTTCAATTCTCTAGCTCACCGGCAAGTTACTCAAAAATCGATCGCAAGATTCCCCTTGTTTTTGAGGGATTTGTAGTTATCCAATTGGCACGCCACCTAGCGGAGCTTTGTTTTCTATAAGTTGTATTGTCACCAGGCCTCTAACTAAGTGCCAAGTTACAAGTTTCTAGGTAACCGGGAAGTTAGTTAAAAATGGATTGAAAGATTCCCAAATTAAAATAAATTTTCCTAATATCTCGATCCATGCGCCACCTAGCAGAAATTTTTTGATAAAATATTGCATTGCCACCGGGTTCTGACTTACGGCTCAAGTTTCATATCTCTATCTCACCGGGAAGTTACTCAAAAATCGATTGCAAGATTCCCCTCGCTTTTCAAGGATTTGTAGTTGACTCACTTAGCGCCCCACTTAGCGGAATTTTGTTTTCTGTAAGTTGTATTGTCACCGGATCTCGAAATATGTGCTAAGTCACAAGTCTCTAGGTAACCGGGAAGTTTGTTAAAAATGGATTGAAAGATTCCCAAATTAAAATTAATTTTCCTAATATCTCGATCCATGCGCCGCCTAGCGGCATTTTTTTGATCAAATGTTGCATTGTAACCGGGCTCTGACCCACGGCCCAAGTTCCAAGTCTCTATCTCACCGGCAAGTTACTCAAAAATCGATCGCAAAATTCCCCTCGTTTTTCAGGGATTTGTAGTTATATCAATTAGCATGCCACCTAGCGGAACTTTGCTTTCTTTAAATTGTATTGTCACCGGGTCTCGAACTATGTGCTAAGTTACAAGTCTCTAGGTAACCGGGAAGTTAGTTAAAAATGGATTGAAAGATTCCCAAATTAAAATTAATTTTCCTAAAGTCTCGATCCATGCGCCACCTAGCGGAATTTTATTGATAAAATATTGCATTGTCACCGGGTTCTGGCCCACGGCCCAAGTTTCAAGTCTCTAGCTCATCGGCAAGTTACTCAAAAATCGATCGCAAGATTCCCCTCGTTTTTCAAGGATTTGTAGTTATCTCAATTAGCACGCCACCCAACTATGTGCTAAGTTACAAGTCTCTAGGTAACCGGGAAGTTAGTTAAAAATGGATTGAAAGATTCCCAAATTAATTTTAATTTTCCTAATATCTCGATCCATGCGCCACCTAGCGGAATTTTTTTGATAAAATATTGCATTGTCACGGGGTTCTGACTTACGGCTCAAGATTCATATCTCCATCTCACCGGGAAGTTACTCAAAAATCGATTGAAAGATTCCCCTCGCTTTTCAAGGATTTGTAGTTGTCTCACTTAGCGCGCCACCTAGCGGAATTTTGTTTTCTATAAATTGTACTGTCAGCGGGTCTCGAACTATGTGCTAAGTTACAAGTTTAATAAAATATTGCATTGTCACCGGGTTCTGACTTACGGCTCAAGTTTCATATCTCCAGCTCACCGCGAAGTTACGCAAAAATCGATTTCAAGATTCCCTGCGTTGTTTCAGGGATTTTCGTTTATATCGATTCGTTTGCCACCTGGCGGCATTTTGTTTTCCACGAATCCTAGTGCCATCGACTCGCAAACTATGTGCTAAGTTTCAAGTCTCTGGATCACCGAGAAGTTAGTTAAAAGTCGATCGCAAAATTTCCATTTTAAAATAAATTTTCTGTATATCTCCATCCGAGCGCCACCTAGCGGATTTTTTTCACTTGCATTGTAATGTCTCAGATCTGAACTATGTTCTAGGTATCAAGTGTCTAGCTCAACGGGAGGTTACCGAAAAGGACTTTTCCGTGGGTCAAAAATTCGTATGGAAATGAAGGCGACTTAATATAAAGGTAAAAAAATCGATTGCAAGATTCCCAATTTAAAACTAGTTTTCTCAATACCTCGATCCATGCGCCACCTAGCGGAATTGTTTTCATAAAATATTGCATTGTCACCGGGTTCTGACTTACGCCCCAAGTTTCATGTCTCTAGCTCATCGGGAAGTTACTCGAAAATCGATCTCAAGATTCCCCCCTTTTTAAAGGATTTTCACTTATCTTGACTAGCACGCCACCTAGCGGAACTTTGTTTTCTATAAGTTGTATTGTCACCAGGCCTCTAACTAAGTGCCAAGTTTCTAGGTAACCGGGAACTTAGTTAAAAATGGATTGACAATTCCCAAATTAAAATTTGTTTTCTTACTATCTCGAACCGCATGCCACCTAGCGAATTTTTTTTGATCAAGTGTTGCATTGTCACCGGGCTCTGACCCACGGCCCAAGTTTCAAGTCTCTAGCTCACCGGCAAGTTACTCAAAAATCGATCGCAAGATTTATAGTTATCTCAATTAGCACGCCACCTAGCGGAACTTTGTTTTCTAGAAATTGTATTGTCACCGAATCTCGAACAATGTGCTAAGTTACAAGTCTCTATGTAACCGGGAAGTTGGTTAAAAATGGAATGAAAGCTTCCCAAATTAAAATAAATTTCCCTAATATCTCGATCCATGCGCCACCTAGCGGATTTTTTTCACTTGCATTGTAATGTCTCAGATCTGAACTATGTTCTAGGTATCAAGTGTCTAGCTCAACGGGAGGTTACCGAAAAGGACTTTTCCGTGGGTCAAAAATTCGTATGGAAATGAAGGCGACTTAATATAAAGGTAAAAAAATCGATTGCAAGATTCCCAATTTAAAACTAGTTTTCTCAATACCTCGATCCATGCGCCACCTAGCGGAATTGTTTTCATAAAATATTTCATTGTCACCGGGTTCTGACTTACGCCCCAAGTTTCATGTCTCTAGCTCATCGGGAAGTTACTCGAAAATCGACCGCAAGATTCCCCCCTTTTTAAAGGATTTTCAGTTATCTTGACTAGCACGCCACCTAGCGGAACTTTGTTTTCTATAAGTTGTATTGTCACCAGGCCTCTAACTAAGTGCCAAGTTTCTAGGTAACCGGGAACTTAGTTAAAAATGGATTGACAATTCCCAAATTAAAATTTGTTTTCTTACTATCTCGAACCGCATGCCACCTAGCGAATTTTTTTTGATCAAGTGTTGCATTGTCACCGGGCTCTGACCCACGGCCCAAGTTTCAAGTCTCTAGCTCACCGGCAAGTTACTCAAAAATCGATCGCAAGATTTATAGTTATCTCAATTAGCACGCCACCTAGCGGAACTTTGTTTTCTATAAATTGTATTGTTACCGAATCTCGAACAATGTGCTAAGTTACAAGTCTCTATGTAACTGGGAAGTTGGTTAAAAATGGATTGAAAGCTTCCCAAATTAAAATAAATTTCCCTAATATTTCGATCCATGCGCCACCTAGCGGAAATTTTTTGATAAAATATTGCATTGTCACGGGGTTCTGACTTACGGCTCAAGTTTCATATCTCCATCTCACCGGGAAGTTACTCAAAAATCGATTGAAAGATTCCCCTCGCTTTTCAAGGATTTGTAGTTGTCTCACTTAGCGCGGCACCTAGCGGAATTTTGTTCTCTATAAATTGTAATGTCAGCGGGTCTCGAACTATGTGCTAAGTTACAAGTCTCTAGGTAACCGGGAAGTTAGTTACCCCAATTAAACTTAATTTTCCTAATGTCTCGATCCATGCGCCACCTAGCGGAATTTTTTTAAATAAAATATTGCATTGTCACCGGGTTCTGACTTACGGCTCAAGTTTCATATATCCAGCTCACCGAGAAGTTACTCAAAAATCGATTGCAAGATTCCCAATTTAAAACTAGTTTTCTCAATATCTCGATCCATGCGCCACCTAGCGGAAATTTTTTGGTAAAATATTGCATTGTCACCGGGTTCCGACCCACGGCCCAAGTTTTAAGTCTCTAGCTCATCGGCAAGTTACTCAAAAATCGATCGCAAGATTCCCCTCGTTTTGCAGGGATTTTTAGTTATCTCAATTAGCACGCCACCTAGCAGAACTTTGTTTTCTATAAATTGTATTGTCGCCGGTTCTCGAACTATGTGCTAAGTTACAAGTGCCTAGGTAACCGGGAAGTTAGTTAAAAATGGATTGCAAGATTCCCAAATTAAAATTAATTTTCCTAATATCTTGATCCTTGCGCCACCTAGCGGATTTTTTTTTAAATAAAATATTGCATTGTCACGGGGTTCTGACTTACGGCTCAAGTTTCATATATCCAGCTCACCGAGAAGTTACTCAATAATCGATTGCAAGATTCCCTGCGTTGTTTCAGGGATCTTCGTTTATCTCGATTCGTCTGCCACCTGGCGGCATTTTGTTTTCCACGAATTGTAGTGCCATGGACTCGCAAACTTTGTGCTAAGTTTCAAGTCTCTGGATCACCGAGAAGTTGGTTAAAAGTCGATCGCAAAATTTCCATTTTAAAATATATTTTCTGTATATCTCGATCCGTGCGTCACCTAGCGAATTTTTTTTTTTGTCACTTGCATTGTAATGTCTCTCAGATCTGAACCATGTTCTAAGTATCAAGTGTCTAGCTCAACGGGAAGTTACCGAAAAAGAGTTTTCCGTGGATCAAAAATTCGTATGGAAATGAGAGGGAGAAACATGAAAGCGACTTAATATAAAGGTAAAAAAGTGGATTTCTAGTTTATAAAATTGTTCAGGCTTTTAACCGCTTAACAACGTCTAACAATGTCCAACCAAGCTTTTTTGGTTTTAAATACTTATTCCCACTTTGGAAATATACATTTTTTTATTTATTTATTACAGCTTAATTAAGCCTAGCTTATATCTATTTACAATGTATATATGTATATAATTATCTTAACTAAACTAACATATTCTAACCTAGTTATATATAAAGTGCTGAACTGTGGCAGACCTCCGAATCATGCCAACAATATTTTGATGCCAGTTATCTCTGGATGAAGACCATTTACGCATAAGCACGAAGGCGACATCCGAGCGGCGATGCACTGATATTATCGAGTGATGCGTTGCAGTATGTGCTTCGGCGACTTTTACGCATGTTCGTTAAGCGCGAAGGCAACATCCGAACGGCGATGCACTGATATGATCGAGCGATGCATTTCAGTATGTGCTTCGGTGGCTTTTATTGTATGCACACGAGAGCTTGGAAGGCGCTTCATATCAGAATATTTAGCAGCCATACATTTGTATTGATGTTATGGAAGCCTGCCTAAACAGTACTAAATTGGTAAAATAAAAAAATTGCTGTCGAATGCTTAGCCAATTTAGAGCAGAGAGATAGGTGTGTCGTAGCGTTTTTTGAGAATGAATCTCATAGCTCGGTTCTGTTGCTTTTGTAGCTTGTATATCTGACTATCTCGCAATATGAAGTCGGGCAGTAAATAAAATGTGGTTCGATTATTGATCTGTAAACCATTACCTTGTATTTCTTATTTAAATATTAAATATTATATTTGTGTAAAATATATTTTTTTAGCTATTTTTCCTACTGTATAATCAACGTGCTCATTGAAATTGCGTTTATCATCTATTTTTATTCCCAAATATTTGATGGTGTTGACTTTTTCGATTAGTTCGTGGTTAATATTAAAATTTTGCAGGTCGCTATTAGGGAAATTTCGTCTGCAAATGACCATAAATTTGATTTTGTTGACATTCAATTTAATAGCGTTTTCTTTTCTGGCTAAAGTGTTACGCTTTTTGTACGCCGCGCAAGGGTTTTTGTTCTATTCTAAAAAACAGGCAACGCCTTTTTTGTGAAAATTGTTGCCTGCTCGCAATGCAAAAGCGTTACACTTTTACCCTGTATAAAATGGCGGTGTGGCAATGCAACTCTGTGAAACTCTCAATTCGCTCTTAAGTTCCACATATACTCTGTTAATATGAGTGAATATGGTGAGTTGAAATGTTCGTTGTATGCACTATAAATGTTGAACATTTTCTGGGGTAGGAGTAACTCTATTAAGGCTTTACCATTTACTTAGGCAACAATTTATTTCTGAAAAGAAAACGCTATAAGTCTGTTCACGCATAGCCAATCATAAACACTATGTAGATCTTGTTGTTGTTGTTGTTGTAGCAATGCTCGCCCCACCCAATAGGCGCGACCGATCACAAATTGTCATCAATATCCTCTAACGGGAGTCCAAGGAAACTTGCCGTTTCAACAGGGGTGGACCATAAGGAAAGGGGTGTTAGAGGCGTTGGTTCCACATTACAATTAAAGAGATGGTTGGTGTCATGTGGGGACACATTGCAAGCAGGGCATACATTTTGTATGTCGGGGTTGATTCTGGATAGGTAAGAGTTTAACCTGTTACAGTATCCAGAACGAAGTTGAGCAAGAGTGACACGCGTTTCCCTGGGGAGTATGCGTTCCTCTTCTGCGAGTTCTGGATATTTTTCTTCAAGTACTGGATTCACCGGGCAATTCCCGACATAAAGGTCCGACGCCTGTCTATGGAGTTCACCAAGGACCTGCTTGTGTTTTTCCGCTTCATACGGCTGGGTTCTCAGGTGCCGTATTTCCTCAAAATGCTTACGGAGATGACTCCTTAGGCCCCTAGGCGGTGCTGGTTCGTCAATCAGATGTCTGTTGGGATGCCCAGGTTTCTGGGTATTCAACAGAAACTGTTTAGTCAGCATCTCATTTCTCTCCCTGATGGGGAGTATTCTCGCCTCATTATGCAGATGGTGTTCTGGGGACATAAGTAGACAGCCCGTGGCGATTCTGAGAGCAGTATTTTGGCAGGCCTGTAGTTTCTTCCAGTGGGTGGTTTTTAGGCTTGGCGACCATATGGGTGACGCGTAGCACGTAATCGGCTGGCTAATTGCTTTGTATGTGGTCAAGAGCGTTTCTTTATCTTTTCCCCAGGTACTGCCAGCAAGGGATTTGAGGATTTTATTACGGCTCTGAATTCTTGGAACAATTGCGGTTGCGTGCGCACCAAAATGTAGATCCTGATCAAACGTCACACCCAAGATTTTGGGGTGTAGGACAGTCGGTAGCGTAGTGCCATCGACGTGGATGTTCAATATGGTCGACATTTGGGGCGTCCATGTTGTAAATAAGGTCGCGGAAGATTTAGTCGGTGACAATGCCAGGTTTCGCGAGGCGAAAAAACTGGAGAGATCAGGGAGATAGCCGTTTATTTTATTGCATAGCTCATCGATCTTTGGGCCTGGGCCTGTGGCCATTATTGTGCAGTCATCGGCGTAGGAAACGATTGTGACTCCTTCCGGTGGTGAAGGTAGCTTAGATATGTAGAAATTAAACAAAAGCGGGGATAGGACACCACCCTGTGGCACCCCTTGTTTAATTCTCCTTTGTTTTGATGTTTCGTTTCTGAATTGCACCGATGCCTGCCGACCACCCAGATAATTTGCGGTCCACCTTTTAAGACATGGGGGAAGGGTGGACCCTTCCAGGTCTTGCAGTAACGAGCCATGGTTGACCGTATCAAAAGCTTTTGATAGGTCTAACGCTACGAGTACTGTTCTATGGTGGGGATATTGATTCAAACCGCAATTTATCTGGGTGCTAATGACATTTAGCGCGGAGGTAGTGCTATGGAGTTTTCTGAAGCCATGCTGATGAGGGGCTAGCTGCAAATGTGCTTGGAAATAAGGGAGCAAAATGGCTTCAAGCGTCTTTGCCACTGGCGATAGGAGAGATATCGGACGATATGACTCACCTACGTTAGCTGGTTTCCCATGCTTTAGTAGCGGGACCACCTTGGCCATTTTCCATTTCTCGGGTATGACAAAGGTGGAAAGAGACAGGTTGAAGACATGCGCTAAGTATTTGAAACCCTCTTTCCCTAGGTTTTTAAGCATCGGCATGGCTATGCCGTCTGGGCCCACTGCTTTGGATGGTTTAGCGCGACCAATGGCGTCCTCAACCTCTCTAGCGGTGATGGTAATTGGTGACGCGCTGAGTTTGTGTTTATGTGCGTGTCTATTGGCTCTCCGTCTATCTTTGTCGACCGTAGGATGCATTATATATTGTCGGCAGAAAGCGCTCGCGCATTTTTTCGCATCCGACAGCACCTTATCGCCAAAGGCGATGGAAACTTTGTCTTTGTGCTTAGTCGGATTCGATAGGGACTTTACGGTGGACCAAAGTTTACCTACACCGGTAGAGAGGTTACAACCTCTTAGGTGCTCTTCCCATTTCGCCCGCTTGTGTTCGTCCACAAGCAATCTGATGCGTTGGTTTATATCCCTTATTTGGGGGTCGCCTGGATCAAGCTGTCTTATAAGGTCGCGTTCCCTCGCTAAGCTCGCGGCCTCCGCCGGGAAGTGGGGCCGGATTTCGGGAATTCTCCCGGCGGGAATGAAATGTGCCGAGGCGGATTCAATGACCTTACGGAAGGCACGCTCCCCTTGGCGGGCATCAGTCGGGATAGGGAGGGCAGCAAAGCTGCTGTCTGTTGCAGATTTATATTCTTCCCACTTTCCTTTTTTGAAGTTTATGAAAGTGCGTTTTTCGGTGACGATGAAGTCGGCAGTACGCTCGAACGAAATAAGTATGGGCAGGTGGTCGGATGCCAATGTTACCATCGGCTGCCAGTTGACGCAGTTTACGAGTTCTGCGCTCACGATTGAGATATCTGGCGAGCTATGACAGCTTCCTACCATACGTGTGGGGGCGTCTCCGTTTATTGTGCAGAACGTCGTTTCGTCTATTTGATCCGCCAACATCTCACCCCTACTGTCCGCCCGCAAGTTTGAATGCCATAGGTCGTGATGGGCATTGAAATCGCCTAAGATAATGCGATTGTTGCCAGTGAGTAAGGCCTCGATATTAGGGCGGTATCCACTGGGGCAACAGGTGACAGGAGGGATGTAGATGTTGATGATTTCTAGATTTGCATCGCCTGACCGGACAGATAGGCCTTGACGTTCTAAGACATTGTCACTGCGGTCGATGCCAGGATCAAATATATGATATTGTACAGAGTGGTGTATAATAAACGCGAGGCCGCCTCCATTTCCGCTCTCGCGGTCTTTCCTGTGGACATTATAACCAGAGCAGGTCTGCAATGCAGATCTTGCTGTGAGTTTAGTCTCTTGAAGCGCAGCAATGCGGATGTTGTGCCGCTTCATGAAATCGACTATCTCCGTAATCTTCCCAGTTAGTCCATTACAGTTGAACTGCAGAATTCTGAAGTGCATGAGGGGTGACGCCGCCACTTTAGGGGTAAGTGAGGGGTGACTACGCCTAGGTTGTGGAAGGCCAGGACGCAATTGCTGTTGTGGCCTTGGGACTGGGCGCCCTTGGGCAAGCATTGGGGTACCCGGATGATTTGGGTTTGCGACCTGGCAACATGGCGCGATGAAACCCGTCGGGGGGTTGCCGTCGCGGAGACCAGAACATCTAGGAAAGTGGCACCACCCAAGGCAGGAGCTGCATTGAGCGGATGTCGCAAACCTATATATTCTGTGCTGGCAGACGGTGCAAACGGAGGCAGGGACTAAGAGTCTGTTTCCCTGACCTGCACGATTGCTGCCAGAAAAGAGGGGGGGAGAAGAAGACGGGGGCAGGGGCTGATGCTCAGCATTGCTACCAGCTCTACTACGAAGGTAGTAGTCATGAGTGGTATCATCTGTTTGAGTTGTTGGCGCCGTGGGGCGCGAGCAGCAGCGGGTACTTGTTGTGGCTTGCTGAGCAGCGAAGCTGCTGGAAGGTAGTGGGGATACGCTTAGGCGTAGACTACGGGACGCCCTTGGGCGTGAGCAGCAAGGAGCCACAAAAGATTTATAAAAGTTACGTGGACGTCGGGTTTTGGGATCAAGCCCAGAACAACCTGTCCGATGCAACCATCCCTTGCACGAGACACACTGAACAGAGTATGACCGTCCTAAAAAGATTCTTTTCTGGCAAATGCAGCAAAACCATTTCTCATGACCGGGGTCAGGAGACGGACCCGGATTGGGTTCGATACCTTCCCGGAGTAAGAGAATATGTAGCAGTCCTGCTGCAAGGAGCTGCTGGGAGGATGACAATTTGTGGGACGGACGAAACAAATTAAATGGGGTCACACTGAAATGACAGTCCTTGGTCGGGAAAAATCCCGAGTCGCTCCGGTACATAGAACCGACTGCCTTGGGAAACGAAATCTAGATCTTCTTGCAACTTAGTATATATTTCAGTTATATTGTCTCCATTAAGCATGACTATTGTATCGTCCGCGAAGAGTTTAATATCACAGCACTTTATGGAGTTAGTTATATCATTGATATAAATATTGAACAGTATTGGTGCCAGCACCGATCCCTGCGGAAGGGCAACTGGTACCTCTCTTTTCTCCGATAAGGATTTTCCAACTATTGTTCTTTGATTTCTATTAATGAGGAAGTCTTCAAAACATTTTGATTCATTACCAGTGACACCTATGTTGGCTAGCTTTTTTATTAGTAGCTTTTGAACTATCGTCTCAAATGCACGTTTTAAATTTAAAAATACAGCTATTATATGTTTAGATGTTACTGCATCTGTTTCTAATAACGCTATATAACTTTCTTCTCTACGATTTGTGTTTTCATACAGCTTTAAAACTTAAAAGGCAACTTTACACCACCGCATATTAAAGACAAAAAGGATTTCTAGTTTCTAAAATTGTTTAGGCTTTTAAACGCTTAACAACGTCTACCAATGTCCAACCGAGCCTTTTTGTTTTAAATACTTCTTCCCACTTGGAAATACACATTTCATAACTAATACTCGGTTTTTCAGTGCTAGTTTAAACTTCAGTAAAAGTTTACTAGAGTTAAACCCGGACCGAACCGAACAAAGTGGCAAGGTTGAACTGTAGTCAACTTAAACTGGAGTGCAAACTTGGCCTGGGAAACCGAGCCTAAAGAGTATTTTCTAACACCTAGCGTCCAACATTGCTGTCCGCTTAGCTACATGTAGCTTTCATGTTTTGTTGATTTCATGCAACTGACGCCTCGTGTGCAGCTCCCAAGGAAGCGTACTATAAACGGTCTTAGCATCAAGCGCAAACAGATATAGCTATTAAGTAAATTTTTTTTGCACGGGAGAAGTAAGGAAAAGGGTGATGGTAAGGCAGAGGAAGACTTAAAGGAGAGGGTATACGTGAAAAGGGATATTGAGAGATAGGGGAAGAATACAAATTTCAGGATATAATAGGGAAAGGGCATAAAGTATACTTTACGAATTGAGCTTTTCATATACATAAGTACTGACTTCTGATTAATATTTTCTGCGGAGCAAAGCTCCGTTTAATAGCCGTTAAAAAATGGAGATTGCCGGCCCCTCGCGCAGGCGGTAATGAATTAAATATCTATCCTCTTCTCTATTGAATTAATAAATAAGTGGTTTTGCTTGTTTGAGGCCTTCGCATTCTAATGTATCGTCAAATAAGTGAATACTTACTTCCCAAAGTGCGCCCATGTAGCAATCGTCCAGAGGTGGAGAGCAGCTAAAACGTCATTAAAAAGAATTGCTCTAAATAGCCCTTGGGAATGAAATATTTCCCCACTTCAGAATGACAAATATCAATATAAAATACAATAAACATAAAAACTTCGCGCGATTTAGCTCCGATCAGGTTAAGGCCAAGCTTCTATAGCAATTTGCGCAGTGCTTCCAATTTAGTTGCTGAGAAGCTGAAAAGTTTGCAAAAGTGGCAGTCTGGAAATATCCAGGGACGCAGGTTTGCGGTGAATTATGGGAGCAGAATGGCTTCGAGTGTCATGGCTATTGGCGATAGGAGAGATATAGGACGATGTGATTCTCCTACGTTAGCTGGTTTATGGTTACTTACGATGGAGATGTCTGGAAAACTATGACAATGAAATATATCCCAACTTGAGAATGACAAATATCAACATAAAATACAATAAACATAAAAACTTCGCGCGATTTAGCTCCGATCAGATTAAGGCCAAGCTTCTATAGCAATTTGCACAGTGCTGCTCATTTAATTGCTGAGAAGCTGAAAAGTTTGCAAAAGTCGCAGTCTGGAATTATCCAGGGGCGCAGGTTTTCGGTGAAATATGGGAGCAAAATGGCTTCGAGTGTCATGGCTATTGGCGATAGGAGAGATATAGGACGATGTGATTCTCCTACGTTAGCTGGTTTATGGTTACTTACGATGGAGATGTCTGGAAAACTATGACAATGAAATATTTCCCAACTTGAGAATGACAAATATCAACATAAAATACAATAAACATAAAAACTTCGCGCGATTTAGCTCCGATCAGATTAAGTCCAAGCTTCTATAGCAATTTGCGCAGTGCTCCTCATTTAATTGCTGAGAAGCTGAAAAGTTTGCAAAAGTGGCAGTCTGGAATTATACAGGGATGCAGGTTTGCGGTGAAATCTGGGAGCAGAATGGTTTCGAGTGTCATGGCTATTGGCAATAGGAGAGATATAGGACGATGTGATTCTCCTACGTTAGCTGGTTTATGGTTACTTACGATGGAGATGTCTGGAAAACTATGACAGCTTCATATCATACGTGTGGGACGTCCCCGTTTATCGTGCAGAACTCCGTATCTGCTATTTGATCCGCCAGCATCTCACCCCTGCTATCTGCGTGTATATCAGAATTCCACAGATCGTGGTGTGCATTGAAATCGCCCAGAATAATGCGATTTTCGTCAGTGAGTAGTTCGCTGATATTAGGGCAGTATCCACTTAGGCAGCATGTGACAGGAGAGATGTAGATGTTGATAATTTCTAAATTTGCTTTTAGGACACTGTCGCTGCGACCAATGTCGGAATCAAATAGATTATATTGCACTTGCAAACTTGAAATAAATGAAAGAGGAACGCTGATGAGTGACGTTAAAAATTTATTGTCTTTGTACTTGCAATACTTGCCTATCTAATTTAAGAGATACAAGCTAATTTAATTTGCCGGCATTTTATTGCTTCCATAAAAAACAGGAACTATCTCGCTTAAGGATGGAGGAACATTTATCAACATGTATCATTAAGAAGGAACAAGACAGTACTGTGTTGATTGGAATCTGGTGCATTCCAACAACGTAAAAAACATGCATTTTTATGAGTCACTGACCGGAATCGTATGCATTCCGGTAGTATAATCTTATGGGTCAGGCATCGAGCAGATTGGAATCCGGTGCGTTCCAACAACACAGGTCATGTTACTTTTTTATGCCTTGTGATGGCGTATCCTCATTACACTACTCTTAGCACTGCCGGATTCCCATCACATGCTGATTGGAATCTTGTTGCATTCCAACAGGAGGATTGGAATCCACTGCATTCCGAAATCATGCTGAGCGGAATCTGATGCATTCCGCCAGTATAAGATGTCGGCGTAAGATCTTATTTCTGCTCATATTTCTTATTATTATTACATTCTGAAATTAAAGAGTAATGTTCATTAATATTTCTTTGTTAGTAATATAACATTGTTGAAATCTCGATATATCTTAAATTTTATCTTTTGAGTTGTATATTTATATATCTTTTATATCATGCAGTCGACCATAGTTTGTCGTCGACTTTAAATAATAAATAAATAAAATAAAATAAAATAAAAATTATTGAAGAAATGCCCTCCTTTTATACAAAATTTCCTATTTTACACATACGTAATTACACTAATACTTACACACTAAAGGTATCTACAGTCCTAATGCATACATTCTGCGTCAGCATATTAGTTTGACCTAATTTTAGATATTTGTTAATATGTAAATATTTTGGCAGGCACATTGACAAACTGTTATTGACGTTCAGTCACGCTATTAACGAATTGGTCAATGTGCCAGTTAAACGTAACCGGATATGGGTCTTGCTGTCGGCATTTGTATGTGATGTTGAAATCCCGCTGTGTTGGGGTGAATATAATTTATGTGGGTCGATATTGTAATATGAATGCAATATGAATGTGTGAGGTCGATATGTATATATGCATAAAAAATGCATTGGCATTGAAGAGCATAATGCATAATGCTACACCATCCACCTTAAGAAGAGTCATATATAATTGGAGACAATTGTATATGACTATTCCAGAGACTTAATGGCCCACTTAACTTTTTAATCGTTTTTCATATTGTATTGTAGTTTATTACTCAATGGTAATTTGATATTACAGTGATGAGTGTGCTTATGCCGTTTTTATTTGTTTACCTTAATTTACATTTGTTTTTAATATGCCGACTTTTGTTATTTCTATTTTTTTCTTATCATGCAATGTTGTTTTTTTTTTTCATTGGCATGTTTGTATATTTATTATTATGAGTAAGGTGGAGTGCTTACAGTGGGGTTTTTTTGGTTATATTACAAAAAATTTATATTGGTTTAAGTTTATTCTTATGAATTATTATTTCCTTATTTTTATTGGTCCTATCAATATTGCCTATTCTATCTGGTATTAATGTGAAATTGTTGTTTTTATCAATATTCTTAACCTTATACTGTCCTTTATATTTATTATCTAACTTATGGCCAAATGACCTCGGGGAAATATATATTTATTTCTTTAATGCGTAGATAAGTTAAAGTAAAAATATTTTTCCTAAAATTATGACCTCTCCTATCACTATTTCCTATTCTATGTGGTATTAATATGAAATTGTTGTTTTTATCAATACTCTTTACCTTATACTGTCCTTTATATTTATTATCTAACTTATGGCCAAATGACTTCGGGGAAATATATATTTATTTCTTTAATGCGTAGAAAAGTTAAAGTAAAAATATTTTTCCTAAAATTATGACCTCTACAAAAGCGAAGCATAAGATAAATGATTTATGTTTTCTTTATTATTACTATTAACCATAGTTTTTTTTCATTTGTTTTTTCATTTCATTTGAGTTCTTAAACATACTAAATAAGAAATCTGTTACTAATTATATAGAAATTTAGGAGCTGTAATTGATGGAAGAGCAAGGTAGTTTATATTAGTGGTAGTAGTTCCGCTAATGGGTAAAAAGAAAGGTACAGTGGATGCAAAAAATTTCGTATGTTTTAATATTAATTTTATATTTGTTGTATTTTCCTGCTATATTTTATTTTTGATCTTAAGTGTCATGCCATTTCTGCGGCGGCAACGAAGGCAGAATCGTCATAATATTAATGAGGAATTATTTCAATTTTTACCGGGATTTGTCACATTCACAATCTCTTGGGTTTGTGCAATTATTTGATCTTAGAGAACTTGGGTACCTTTTTATTATTTTAAATTTGCCTACTCGAGTACTAATCTATCATTTTCACCAATTTTTCCCTCAGGACAACTGTATTTTTCCTTATAAATTTCAAGTTATGGATTGCCGGCATTTTTCAGCCTGGTCGAATATTGTCCTAAGTCAATAACTTCCTCAACACTCAGGTTGCTTGAAATTTTTTCTACGCTAACATTTTTCTATCCTAAGATAAAAACGAGCCCGACATGTCTTTTTATTACAAATTTATATAGCGCTTCACATATACTTTAAGGTTCTCTTTGTGACTTTTCTTCATTTTCTGTTGTTGGTAATATTATTATTGCCTGGTTTTCTGTTTTATTTTTGAATTTGGCGTACTTCCACTGACACGGGATTTTTATTCAAATATAATTTGAAAGAATAATTATTTCCGATGGTATTTCCATATGATCTTCTGTGCCTTTTGTTATTGTTTCCTGACTATCTTTGTCTTTAAAGATATCAGGAGCATTCAAAGAAATTATGCAATTTTTTTATTTGCTTTTCACTTTAGGCAGGGTTAATGAAGCTGCCTTTACTGCCGATTGCGACATTTTGAAGTTTATTATAAATAAATAAAATAAAAGAAGTTTATTATTTGGGGTTTAGTTTTTATTATTTTATTTGTTGCTCTTCCTCAGCTTTGGGTTTAGAAATTTGGGAAGAAAAAAAATGTTTAGACGCGCTGTTGCACGTTTTTCAATTGCCTATATTTGTGCTTCTTGTAGTTTTTGAGCATCATAGCTATTGTGATGATCAATAGCATGAATGCACAAATTAGGACTGCTAACCAAACATCTGTCATGTTTGGCAAATCTTTTGTATCTACCTCGGCTGGTGGTTCATATTTTACCAACTTACTTTCAGAGTTTTTCTCATTATTTTTGTTACCAACTTCGTATCCTGATATACCTATTAGGATACCATTTAATATGATTTTCCACCATGCCATATTTAAAGAATTAACAATAAATTTTTATTAATTATCCTGTTTTTCTGGCTCGAGGTCCCTGTTTTATAAATTAAACACAATTGTTTCTTTTTTCAAAAAACCGGTATATTTCGATTGCTTTACGGCAATCGTCTTCAAGGTTACAGAGCTAATAAAAACATAATAACAACAATTAACAAATATACATATCAAACATTTAACATATTTACATAATTTTCTTAACACGTCTGCTTTATGTGACGTGGAGTATGGTACTCTCTTTTCGGTAGCAGGTGTTTGTAGATATGAACGGAATGGTCCACATCACTCTTATAGTTGAGTCGTATGTTTGTCGGTACGTTGATAATATTGTGACGAATTAACCGTTTAGACGGTTAAGCGCCAATTAAGTAAGTAAGTAAGGGATACTATCATCTCTTAAGCCGATACTAAGCAGTCACTTGTATCTACATAAACAAATCAATCATTATGTCAACACATATGTACATGCAGCAGCGGAGAGATACTCACAAAAGTATGCAATCATCAGGAAAGTATTTCTCACACATACACATGCATATATCTGAGATGCTCACAAAAGTAGACAATCATGGGTGGAAGTATCACTCACATATACACGCGCACATGAGAAGCTATAAACGTGCATCTGTAGTTTATAGCTGGTAAACAAATAGTAAATTCTAGAAGAAGAAACCCCTAGAAGTATGCAAACAGACCACAGAAAGTATAAAAGGAGCGAAAGCTGACTATGAAGCAATCAGTTTGATTTAAGCACGCTATTGGTTGCGAAGTATAAGTGTTATTGTGAAGTATTTTCAAAGTAATCTAATAAAGACTATTTTGCATTATTGAATATTTGGATTATTTATTCAGCAGTTTAACGATACGGACGTTAGTAGAAGATGTAAAATAAGCGGACTTTCCCTAAATTCGTTACGATATATAACATTTCAGGAGTAAATCGTTTATTATAGTGTTGTTCTTGTTGCAGTATTTTGGTCTCGTCAAAGTTGGGTATCTGGCCGCTAGTTCCACAGTGGGCCATGAGTGCAATTTTGTGATCATTTTGTTGATGGCATTGTTTTAAATCAGATTTGTGTTGTGATAACGGTATCGCGTTAGCAGCCACTTGTATCTACATAAACAAATCAATCATTATGTCTACACATATCAACATACAGAAGCGGAGAGATACTCACAAAAGTATGCAATCATCAGCAAAGTATGTCTCACACATACACATGCATATATCTATATAGATGCTCACAAAAGTAGGCAATCATCGGGGGAAGTATCATTTACATATACACGCGCATATGAGAAGCAGTAAACGTGCATCTGTAGTTTATAGCTGGTGAGAAACGCCTAGAAGTATGCGAACGAGACAACAGAAAGTATAAAAGGAGCGAAAGCTGAGTAAGAAGCAATCAGTTTGATTTAAGCACGCTATCAGTTGCGGAGTATAAGTGTTATTGTGATGTATTTTCAAAGTAGTCTAATAAAGACCATTTTGCATTATTGAATATTGGAGTTATTTATTCAGCAGGTTAGCGATACGAACTTTAGTAGAAGGTGTAAAATAATCGGAGTTTCCCTAAATTTGTTTACGATATGTAACATTTCAAGAGTAAATCATTTATTATAGTGTTCTTGTTGCAGTATTTTGGTCTCGTCAAAGTTAGGTATGTGGCCGCTAGTTGCACAGTGGGCCATGAGTGCAATTTTGTGATCATTTGGTTGATGGCATTGTTTTAAATCAGATTTGTGTTGTGATAATCTTGTTTTTAATTTTGACTTGGTTATACCGACATAAATGTTATTGCACGTTTCCTCAAGATTGCCTTTACAAGGAATTTTGTATACAATGTTGCTTTTGTCCATATTTGATATATCAAATATCAACTGTGCAACTAGCAGCCACATACCTAACTTTGACGAGACCAAAATACTGCAACAAGAACAACACTATAATAAACGATTTACTCTTGAAATGTTACATATTATCAACGTACCGACAAACATACGACTCAACTATAAGAGTGATGTGGACCATTCCGCTCATATCTTTAAACACCTGCTAACGAAAAGACAGTACCATACTCCACGTCACACAGAGCAGACGTGTTAAGAAAAGTATGTAAATATGTTAAACGTTTGATATGTATATTTGTTAAAGGATAATTAGTTGAAGAAAAAGGTTGCCAAAAATTATAATAATTTTTCATATTAAGAATTTTTTCTTTATTTATTTATAAAAAAGTATATACATTTTTTCCAATATTATTATTTAATTTAAGCCCTATTAGGGAAAACCATCCTAATCATCCTACAGATTTCCTCTTCCTTAGTTGTGGGATTTATTACATCTTCTAGGGTTGGTTCTCTAGTCATTCCTATAATTTTCCAGAGGGTTTTTAATGAATTTAATTCTTTTTCTAAGTCCCTAGTTTTTAAAGTATTCTCGTCCCACCATTGGAGGGTGTATTTTGAGAAGTCCCTCTGCATTCCAACTTACTCAAAGAGAAATTTTCTTAAATTATTTTAAAATTTCCTTTAATTGTTAGCAATGTAGCTTTTCAATATACTTAAAAAAAATTTTTTTCCTCAATTACAATAAATATTTTCTTTATTTATTACCTATTTCTTAATTCTTTAATTTTTTCTATCAATTTTAATCTATCTATTTTATTGGTGGTAATATTTAGATGCTTAAAAGTTTCAGCTATTTCTTTTTTCTTTTTGAATTGTTTACCTCCCCGTTTTCTTCTTCTTTGTTTTATTGGGGAAGGTATCGTAGGAATTTCTTTTTATTTAGCTTATTCCGTCGCCGATACTTTTCTATGGTAGTCGGTGTCGGACCTTGCTTTTCGGTTTTATTTTTTTTTTTTTTAGAATCTCTTCGGAGAGTTTTATGAATTTTCTTATTGTGATTTCACACTCTTTAAATACCCTATGAAATTCTTCTTCTGTCGTTATTTCGTTCATATCAAAGAAATAACTAAAACTCTTTCTATTTTCTTTTTATAGTTAAATTTTTTTTTTCTTTGGTAAATTATCTTTAGAAAAAAATTTTTTTTGGAATTTTAGAAATATTTTACATTATACTTTTTTTCAAAATGCATGGTAAAGCGTCCATACTTGACTTGGAGTCCGCCAACAAGATCAATGTAACCTTCAATAATGTTACCATGTATGTGTATGGGGTAGGTCGATACGATCACATATCACCCTAGAGGGATAAAATTCTGGGATGCCACATCCTTAATTACTTGGCTGCTAGGAACTGCATGTTCATGTTTAAACTATTAGAATGTAAGGCCCGCAAGTATCTTTATGACAAACTGCGTTTTACCAGGTCTTAAAGAAACCGTAAATTGGTGGTTCCAATGTTCAAATACTTAACGTCTAGCAGATTGTTTTTTATTAGCGCTGTTAGACTTTGGAACTCAATTCCCGAATTAATTAAAGTGGGGCTGAATAATAGCAACTTCAAAAGCATTTTACTGAAATACTTCGCTAATGTTGATATTTCTTCTATAATTTTGCTAAAATACTATTTCTAAAATAATCTTTATGTCATCTAATATCCTTGTTTTTCCTTTCATTGTTTTCTGTACCTCTGCTATTCATATGTCTAGATTAATTTGTAATAGTTATAAAATTAATTTAAGTAAATGCATATATAAACGCATACTTTTATGTCAGTACGTAAATTTTAGTTTTCTTTAAATTTTATATTGTTTGTTTTTTTATATTGTTATTGAACTTCCCATTTACATAAAATGTATTAGCATAAGTTTCTAATGCCAGTTGATGTATATATAAAAGATTATGTTCTTAGTTGTACAAATTTGTTAAATAAATGAAATGAAATGAAATATAAGGCCGCTCAATTGATTCTAAATCTTAAGATTATACTTATAAAAATTATGTCCAGGTTGCTGCTAGTCTTTCCCAATGTCTTTGTTTACCAACGTATGCTGCCAGTCACAATTTTCGTTCAGTATTCCACTTCCTTATTCTGAAGGAGTCGGTTTTGTTGAGATATGCCAAAATATTAGTAATAGTAATCCAATTGTGTTGATCGATTTAAAGCCCACTAGTTTCCAATAATAGGTGATTGCTCCTTTTCTTTTTGTCGCCTGTGTGTCCATTAGTTTAACAAACTTTGCAGGATTTTTATCCAGCAGGAGTTGTCCATTAGTTTAACTAACTTTGCAAGATTTTTATTCAGCAGGATGTGTCCGAAACAAAATTTTCTTTATACTTTAAAACTGGGCAGGATCTCTGGTCAGCTAGATCTAGCGAATTTTGCTGACGAGCAAATGTTCTGCTAATTGAAGATCAGGCTGGCAGGATCGCCATGTAAACCTGAAATAAATGAAAGAGGAACTCTGATGAGTAGCTTTAAAAATTGATTATCTTTATTGAGGAAATGCCTTTCTTTTTATACAAAATTTCCTATTTTACACATACTTAATTACACGAATACTTACACACTAAAGGTACCTACATTCCAAATGCATACATTCTGTGTCAGCATATTAGTTTGACCTAATTTTAGATATTTGTTATTATGTAAATATTTTGGCAGGCACATTGACGAACTGTTATTGACGTTCAGCCACGCTATTAACGAATTGGTCAATGTGCCAGTTAAACGTAACCGGATAGGGGTCTTGCTGTCGTCATTTGTATGTGATGTTGAAATCCCGCTGTGTTGGGGTGAACATAATTTATGTGGGTCGATATTGTAATATGAATGCAATATTAATGTGTGAGGTCGATATTTATATATGCATAAAAAATGCATTGGCATAGAAGAGCATAATGCATAATTCTACAAATGCATTGGCATAGAAGAGCATAATGCATAATGCTACACACTGAGTGGTGGGCGATAAATGCGAGCCCGCCTTCATTTCCTCTCGCATGGTCTAATTCTATGGACATTGTACACAGAGCAGGTCTGCAAAGCAGATTTAGGTGTGAGTTAAGTCTCTTGGATCGCAGCAATGCGGATGTACCGCTTCATAACATATTCTATATCCGTGATGTTCCCAGTTAACCCATTGCAGTTTAACTGCAGTATTCCTAAGTGCAACGGGGAAGACTTCGTTACTCTGGGAGCAAGAGATGGGTGAATGGGCCTGGGTTGAGGAAGGGTAAGTCGCAAGTACTGTTGGGGCCCTGGGACTGGATCTCCATTGGTAAGCATCGGAGTACCCGGTGTAGTTGGGTGTGCGGTCTGACAGCATGGCACGAGGAAACCCTTATGAGGATAACCGTCACTGGGATCAGAAAATCTTGGAAAGGGCAAGGAGCATGACGATTTGTGAGAGAGACGCAACAAATTAAATGAGGTTACACTGAAATGACAGCCCTTGATCGGGAAAAATCCCGAGTCGCTCCGGTACATAGAACCGCCTGCGTGGAAAGCGGCTTTGATTTTGGTCAAAAGAGTTTCTAAATACAGTATCACTTTCTAAGTAAATATCGTTTCGCCTTGATTGAACAGTTCTTTCCGATAGCTGATAAAAATTCGGACCAACGGCGATATCTCCGGCGATCGATTCTTCAAATATGTCGTATCGGAGATAATGGCTAACGCGATAAAAATCTTTAATATTTGTTAGTATTTGTCTAGCAAACACTGAAGTTTTTCACTTTTAACGATGTTTTTCAATTTTAGCTTTGTTTGTCAAAGCGTTTATAACGACCTTTTCCTATCTCACGGGCGGAGATTTTTGCTGCTCTCACACAGATTGATGCACACGTACAAGACAAAAGCACTATCTGCACTGTGAGGTACAAAGTGTATTTGCCGATCAATTGACTAACGCCTGCTGACACTGAAGGACGTTTTTAAACGGTTTTATTTATCTTGATTCTGTGTAGCGAGCGTAGTTTATGAATTTGTTTTAATTGAAATTTAAGTAGCTTCCCGATAAGCTACAAGTTTGAAACTTGGAATATAGTTCAGAACCCGATGACAATGCAATAAAAAGAAGAAAAAATGGGTCGACATATTTAAAAAACTCGTTTTTTTGGTCCAATTTGGCTCATACTTGGAACACATATCACATATAGAAATAAAAATCGCTTTATGAAAAAAAATTCCACTAGGTGACGCAAGGATCGAGATATTTAAAAAATCACATTTGTGGTCCGATTTGGAAAACATATTACATACAGAAATAGAATTTACTTTATGGAAAAAAATTCCCGCTAGGTGCCGCAAGGATCGAGATATTCAAAAAACTCGTATTTGTGGTCCGATTTGGCTCATAATTAGAACACATATTACATACAGGAAAGAAATCGCTTTGTGAAAAAAAATCCCGCTAGGTACCGCACGGATCGAGATATCAAAAATCTCGTTTTTGTGGTCCGCTTTGGCTCATATTTGGTACAAATATTACATACAGTCCGGTAGAAGTGACATCAAAATACTTTGGAGTTCGAGGAGGGAGAAGCACACGTGGCGCTGAGTCGAGTAAAGCCTTTGGAAGGATTACGTATTCAGGAGTTAGATTGTAACAAATTGTCAGGAAAGAGTCCTTGTAATAATGAGGCATAGAATGATAGATAATAGGCAATTAAATATAAACTAAAAACTTGAAAATACACAGATTGACGCACACGTACAAGACAAAAGCACTATCTGTACTGTGAGGTACGAAAGTGTATTTGCCGACAATTGACTAACGCCTGCTGACACTGAAGGACGTTTTTAAACGGTTTTATTTATCTTGATTCTGTGTAGCGAGCGTTGTTTACGAATTTTTTTTAATTGAAATTTAAGTAGCTTCCCGATAAGCTACACGTTTGAAACTTGGAATATAGTTCAGAACCCGATGACAATCCAATAAAAAGAAGAAAAAATGGGTCGCCATATTTAAAAAAATCGTTTTTGGTCCAATTTGGCTCATATTTGGAACACATATTACATATAGAAATAAAAATCGCTTTATGAAAAAAAATTCCGCTAGGTGGCGCAAGGATCGAGATATTTAAAAAATCACATTTGTGGTCCGATTTGGAAAACATATTACATACAGAAATAGAAATTACTTTATGGAAAAAAAATCCCGCTAGGTGCCGCAAAGATCGAGATATTCAAAAAACTCGTATTTGTGGTCCGATTTGGCTCATAATTAGAACACATATTACATACAGGAAAGAAATCGCTTTGCGAAAAAAAATCCCGCTAGGTGCCGCAAGGATCGAGATATTCAAAAATCTCGTTTTTGTGGTCCGCTTTGGCTCATATTTGGTACAAATATTACATACAGTCCGGTAGAAGTGACATCAAAATACTTTGGAGTTCGAGGAGGGAGAAGCACACGTGGCGCTGAGTCGAGTAAAGCCTTTGGAAGGATTACGTATTCAGGAGTTAGATTGTAACAAATTGTCAGGAAAGAGTCCTTGTAATAATGAGGCATAGAATAATAGATAATAGGCAATTAAATATAAACTAAAAACTTGAAAATAAATTAATTAAAAAAAATCTGTTTAAGTTAACCGGTAGGTAGCACCTAGGTACTAGTCATCACAGTCCTCGCCAATCTAGCGTGTTGATCAGACAAATAAATAAAAACGTGGGTCGCCTCAAATTTCTATTCTCATATATTTACAAATTATATTTTCATATATGTATACGTAAAACCAACTGAACCTTAATCAGGTTATGCTACGCCTCACGTTTTTAGAAATTTCACCTGCCAAACGCTTTTATTTATTTGTCAACGCTCTAGTTTGATGAGGAATGTGATGACTAGTACCCAGGACCTACTTAATTATTTTCTAGCTTTTAGTATTATTATTACTTAATGTAAGTATAATTTCAATAAAACCGTTTAATTTTCACCATGTAAATGGTAAAAATTAAATGCAACATAAAAAACAAAAATGTGTGGTTAAAATGTAAAACCGTTTAACTTAAAATTTTTTAAAAATTATTTTATTATGTATGTGCTTAAATTTTTCACTTTGCTTTTTTTTCATCAGGAGATGCGACGTTTTTTTAATTCGATGTAAAATATATTTTTGCATAAAAGGAGCAATGTAATATTTAGGAAAGGTTAAGGCCATAGAAGTATTAGCTCTATCAAAAATTTAAAAGCTTGCTATTAAATTTTATAAATATTGTAACGAATTTCCGCTTATTTCAAATCTTCTACTAAGGTTCGAATCACTAAACTGTTGAATAAATAACTCCAATATTCGATAATGCAAAATGGTCTTTATTAGACTACTTTCAAAATAACACTTATATTGCTCGACAGAGAGCGTGCTTAATCAAAACTGATTCTCGCGTCTCTACTGTTGTCGCCTTTTATACTGTCTGGTTTCCTCGTTGCAGACTTCTAGGCTTTTCCATTCCAGAACTTACTAGTTAGTTATCAGCTACAAAATCACCAGCCACAACTACGCTTATAGCTTCTCATATGCGCGTGAGTAATACTTGCACAAATTATTGCCCTCTCTTGTGAGCACCTCAGATAAGATATATGCATGTGTTTGTGCGATGCTTCTGCGCTGCGTGTACGTAGATATGTGTAGACATAATGATTGAATTATTGATGTGCATCAAGTCACTGCTTAGCATCGGCTTAGAGATGATAGTACCCGTTAGTGTTGCTAATATTCGTAACGATATATCGAATAATTCCACTTTAAATTCTCAACTTTTTGCAGTTATAATTTTTTACTAAACAAAGGAGAGGTAATATGCTGATATTTCACCATCTACCAAACAAGGAACCTATTTTAGTTTTCATTTGAAACTATGTATGTAATTTATAAAGACATGTAAAGAAATGCGAGTTTACTGGGTGTAGTGCTGAAGTCTCTCATTTCTTAACCCAAGCACAAAATGGTATAGTATACGTTTGAGCATCACTTGTTGATGTAAATCATTTTATTATCATTCAATGAAAAGGCACGCCAGTTATTTACACTTTTTAGAAATATCTGAATCTACTAAATATCTGACTCTCTTAACTAATTTCTAGAAATAGTTTCGCAGTTGCATAGGAAAATGATATTCAGTTACTGATCGTAAAACGTAATACGGACCCATACCTGCTGCAAACTGTTTCTACACTACAGTGTATACATACATGAAAATGTATGTATGCACCTACTTATGAATAGAAGCTTGTGCTGGAACTCACTTTCGAGCGAAGTTTCATGTTGAACCGCAAGGCGAATTCAGTTCTGGTATGGATTCGCCTTGAATGTGCCAGGTAAACTTGAATAGGCTCAGTACGCAATTTTTCTCGAAAGTTAGTCGCAGCTCATAATACCGACAAGACACAATTCAGACAGACTAAAATACTGCGATAACAAAATGCAGAAAAAATGTCTAATGATAATTAGCACCTTGTACCGGGGGGGAGTCATGATTATGGATGGTCGCAATGTGGTCGTGTCTGGATTAGGTATTTCAGGATTATATAAGTATACACCCAGATGAAGGATTATTTTAATTGTTAAAAACTTGTATAATTTCTTAAAGGATGTCGTGGGATCCCTGTTAGACAAGTTGTGTCTCAACGTGGGAGAAATATTCAGTCTTGTACTTGAGCATGTCAAAAGCTTGAAACGGAATAAACTTACTTTGCTCGATCCTGAGGAATCGCTGGCACGCGTAAATAGTGTTTAATTATACTTTTTGCTCAATTTATTGGAAAGTTTTTATTTTGACACCATTACAGATTGCCGCACGACCAGGTGCTCATAAGTTACGATGCTTATTTCGAGTTTCTTTTGTTCCAAAATCCGCCGCCGACTTAGCTCAAAAGGATCTAAATGCATTAGATTATTTATATTTGCAATGTTGTAATGATGTTACCCAGGAACGATTTGCGCCCGAACTGCAGCCAGAGATCGCTTTAAGACTAGCAGCATTACATATGCATCAACATGCTTTAGCCAACAACATCTCACCAGCGAAGTTAACAGTTAAAGTTGTCGAGTAAGTGAAGTAGCATTCGTTTTACTTAGTAACACAATTTTTAAAACTTTATTTTAAATTATTGATTTACTATGAAAGGATTTCTTTGTTCGTTCTGTGGGCCTCGTGGTTTGTTTTCATAAGGAATCTTACTTTAATGCACTTCACGCACACACTTATACATTTACATATCGAAAATTATAACAGAAATTATCTATGCCCCACATTCATAAAAAATAATAAAATTTAGTTTGAAAATACTAAATAACTACGCTTTTATAGTTAACCAAAACAACACGGCTATTATTTCTAATTGCTGTTTTTATATGCAGGTCCCTTTTTCGCTCTTATTTGGAATCCAAATCTATAAATAAAGTTTTGGTTGTAAAGATGAAGATTCGCGCTATTAGCGAGCTTTGGGCATTATTGGTCGTAGTGCTTTTGTTTAGCTATATTTTATTAAAATAATTTGTTAAAAATAAACGTGAGCACACAAAGAATTCTATTTGTACTATGGCACTATTAGATTAGGTTAGAACTAACACTGCTTTACCGGCAGTTGCGAACATTCGCCAGATGGCACCGCAAGCGCATGTAAGTTTTTATTGATAGACTAGCTGACCCGACAAACGTTGTTTTAGCATATAAATAATTTTTGAGTAATTTCTAGTGTAGACAAAAAATAGCTCAGTATGTAAGAATGTGGTATATGCGTGAAATATGCATGGAGCGCTGTGAACGATGAGGGAATATAAAAATTAAAAAAAGTCCAACATTATTTTTAAGTTATTATAATTTATTCCTTAAAATTATTTATCATTAATTAATCAATTATGACAGTAACACTAACAAACAATATCAAACTCTCAATGCTATAGCGTGAACAATATTTTTTGTTAGTCCATCTTTAGCTAACAGAATCAAACTGGATGGGATACCCACTCGAGAGCATGCCACGTATAATTGTCCATGTGAAAAACATAGTGTTCTCAAATCTAAGCCCCAAATAGACATCGTTTGGCCTTGGGATTTGTTTATAGTCATTGCAAATGTCAATCTAATCAGAAACTGAATACATTTGAATTGAATTGGCACATCTGTAGCTATAATAGAAATCCGTGGTATTAATATATTTTCACCTCGGAACTTGCCATTTATAATGCTGGCTTCGATCACGTTTTTCATTAATGTTTGAATGACTAATCGCGTACCGTTGCACAGCCGGGGCGGGTTCAAATTACGAAGCAAGATAATCGCAGATCCAACCTTTAATTAAATTAGCTATAATAGAAATCCGTGGTATTAATATATTTTCACCTCGGAACTTGCCATTTATAATGCTGGCTTCGATCACGTTTTTCATTAATGTTTGAATGACTAATCGCGTACCGTTGCACAGCCGGGGCGGGTTCAAATTACGAAGCAAGATAATCGCAAATCCAACCTTTAATTGTAAATTATGCGGTGGCATGCCTGGCAAATCCAGTGAGTTCAAAAACTCTGTTGGAAAATTTACTGCTTCGCTGTCGTCACAAAATGTATCAATAGATTTATATGATACCAAGTTCCCTGGCAACAACATTTGTATCTTCAGATTTAAATTGTCAACGTCTACATATTTTGCGCTAAAATTGCGCTTTCTGCAAGCTACTCATGATTTATGTACTGTGTGTATATATTGGGAAATATTTGTTCAATGAGAGTATCTTGCGAATCAACGATTGTGCAGAAGTCGGTCTGTAATTTTACGTATCCAGTTTCATCTATAGCAACTTTTCCATCACCGATATCTAAGAGTTGTTTTGAAAATGTTTCAGCGGATGGATCTTGAAGCATTTGAACGCGCATATTTACTTTCAGGTGTACTTTTTCAACATTACGCCACAATGAAGATGGTTTTAAGCAAGCGTTGATCTCATCAGCGTATGTTGAACGTGGAATAACTGGAAGTGTTTGCCTGAAATCACCTGAAAAGACCAACAGAGTTCCGCCAAATAGTTTGTCGTTGTTTTTAATATATTTCACTGTCCTGTTCAACGCCTCAAGCGAATGTTTGTGTGCCATAGTACATTCATCCCAAATGATAATTTTACACTGTTTCAGCACGGTGGCCATGGACGATTGTTTCTTAATGTTGCATACTGCGTCAGGGTTATTCTGAATATTTATTGCCAGCTTAAATACTGAATGAGCTGTTCTGCCTCCATCAAATAAAGTTGCTGCAATGCCCGATGATGCAACGGCCAATGCGATGCCATTATTTGATCGTATTTCAGCAAGAATTAGCGAAACAAGGAATGTTTTGCCAGTTCCGCCCGGTGCATCCAAAAAGAAAAACCCACCTTGTCCAGCTGAAACTTTGTTCATAATGCGATCATAAATGGTTCTTTGTTCCTCATTCATTAGAGGGACATTGCGGGCAACAATCGCTGCCATTTCTACAGTGCTGTACTGCAGTTCACGATTCATTTCAGTATTCATTAAACCAGATGCAGTTCGGTTTGGCGAATTCATACCGAAATGACTGAGTGGTAAGTTGGCAATGACAATGCATTGTACATTGCGTCGCTGAATGTTATGGTTAGATCGTGGCACCGTGCACGATGTTGATGCAATATATCATCAGTCATTGAATCTTTGTGATTATCCCACAGTATCTGTGCTCGGGCTGGGAAACATGTAGCCAACACTATAGCGAATAGTAGACGAATTTGTATTGCTGTACAAGTTCAATGCAATTCCCACAGGTTGTCGTCTTCGAGCAAGCCGAGTGCAAGGCATGCATCATTTATAGGGAATAATTTTAACAATATTCAAACAAAACCTAACCCACTTGTGATAAAATCAATTTTACAAATATTATTAATCATAAATCAAAAATCGTTAAACCTATCGTAACAAAATTCGGCAGAGATGTTGCCCTTACTATAAGGAATGTTTGAAGAAAAATTAACGAAATCGGTTAAGGATCACGGCCACTTTTATATAAAAGATTTTTAAAAGGGTCGTGGACGAACAAAATAAGCTATATCTTTGAAAAAAGAGCTTTATGTGAATGGTATTTCATTTCCCAAGTGAATTTATAACAATAAATTGGAAAAACTTCAAATTTAAAAAAATGGGCGTGGCACCGTCCCTTTTATGACTAAGCTATTTTCTATGTTTCGGGAGCCATAACTTGAAGAAAAATTAACGGATCGTAATAAAATTGGGCACACAGATTTTCCCTATAGCAGGAAATATTTCTAGAAAAATGGACGAGATCGGTTAAAGACCACGCCCACTTTTATATAAAATTTTTTTAAAAGTGTCGTAGACGAAAATAATAAGCTATATCTTAGCGAAAAAAAGCTTTGTATAAATAGAATTTTACTTTTTAAATTGAATTATAATATTAAATTGGAAAACACTAAAATTTTTGAAAATGAGTATGGCACCGCCGCTTTTATGACTAAGCAATTTTCTACGTTTCGGGAGCCATAACTCGAAGAAAAATTAACGGATCGTAATAAAATTGGGTACACAAATTTTCCCTATAGTAGAAAATATTTCCGGTAAAAATGGACGGGATCGGTTAAAGACCACCGCAACTTAGATATAAAACAAGTTTAAAGGGTCGTAGACTAGAATAATAAGCTATAACTTAGCAAAAACTAGTTTTGAATCAATGATATTTCACTTATCAAGTTTTATTGTTAGAGGAAATGGGGAGACATTTTTTTAACGGGCGGTGCCACGTGTTATGTAGAAAAGTAATTTATCTGAAATGAAATGTGCAATTGAAGCTCACGCTGAGTATATAATGTTCGGTTACACCCGAACTTGGACACTGTAGTGTTAAATTGGGTCACTGCATTTAAATCTGGCAACTCCCCCTCTAATAAATAAGAAGATGCAATGCTCATATTAACACTTGGCATCACTTAAAATGTTAGAGTGGAATGACGCGGAGATTCAACCTCATTGGTTGAATATCCTGTTACTCGAATTTATGACGCCATCGCATCATACAATTTTCCCGTTATGCGCAAAAATGCATACCGAGATGGTTGCTGCTGAAAGCGCAGTTTAGTTTAGTTTCAGTTTGAAGTGAACCGGTGTCCTATACAGAACGAAAAATAAAATTCGAAGGCTCAAAGTGTGTAAATCAAAACTTAAATGAAAAAACTAAAACTAGAAATAAAGACTAACTAATTTTAAAATTAAATAAGTTTTTATTAATTTAAAAAGGTAACAACAAAAGAAAACGCAGTGAGTGTGTGCGTACAGGCGTGGGGCTGCAAGCCCAAAATTAAGTGGCATTTAAATGCCACGCTACATGGCAACCGTGACATTTCCATAGAACAACTGCATCATAAAGAATTGTGTAAAGTGTTGAAGAGTCTACACAAACCGATAAATCAAAAAATTTCAATTTTGAAGAGCATGTAATTTCTGTACACAAGGGCTTCACATTTTTGTATTATAAAGTGTTTAGCAACAGCAACTTCGCCGGCACGGAGTTAGCGCAGTGCGCTACCCACGCGTGTGAAAAAAAATGTTTGTTAAACTTAAAGAACCATTTAAAAAGAAACTTGGGAAATTTATTTAAGTCCCACTTGTAAGAAACTATATACATATATTAAAGAAACTAAGAAATTAATAAACTTTTAATAAAACAAAATTATACAAAAGAAAATAGTTAGTGGCCAGTGCCTGTGTGTAGATAGCGTGTGTGGGTGTGCTCGCAGAACATATTTTCAACGTTTCCTAATTTGGAAACAACAAAATGTACAACAAAATACAAATTTAACATTAATTTAATTAAGTACAGGGGCGGTTGTAACAAAATGCCGCTAGTGCCGTAAACGCATATTTTATTAAATTACATACAAAAATACAAAAAATGATACACAAAACATTTAAAACTTCGACATTAACTACAAAACTTTTAAAACATTAAAATAAAATTTAAAATCTACCAAAAATGTTGAAATTGAAATAAACAAAAACTACAAAAATTCAAAAATCCTACAAAAAAATTTATTTCAAAACTAAAAATCAACACTATTAACAAAACCAATGAAGTTTTGAAACCAGCTGTACTTCAGCTACCAAGCCACTTGCGTAACGGCATCCCTACATTAATAACGGCACAAACGCCAAGAATTTTATATATACATTTATAACGGCGAATGAAGTAACGCCACAAATACCAAAACATCGACAGAGGAGTTACATTCCCAGAAAGTCAGCAGCAGCGGGAAAATACCGTAAGCACCGAAATTTCCAGCAGCGCAGCAACATCAAACGCAGCACCAGTCCGCAGGAAAGGGTTGACAGCAGTAATGTATGTATGTCTATTCATTTAACTGTACTTATTTCATTAAATTATATTTTACTTATCATAATTTTCTATCACATACTTTTCTAACAACTAAATTGGTCAAGATGTGCATTTTGAATTTTTCCCATGAATAATTGTATATAAAATCCCAACAAGCAAAGTAAATGTTGGTAGGAATTTGGAAGGGGATTTGTATACTTGCGTGAATGTCCGGTACAATAAAAGAAAAGCACTTCTTAGTTCAACGATTTAATGAGGACTAAAAGATAAAATTCATGTGTACATATAGTTAACTCATCAATATATGTAATATGTCTTATTCATTCTAATTATTAGAAATATGTTCTCAATAGGAAATATTGAACTTAAAACTCCAAGTTATTATTTCAACACTCTTTCTTAAGTTAAATATTTCTTCAGTTAATTTTTAAGACCAAGCATTTGAACAAATTTTACATGTTTCTGTTTTTGCAGATTTTTTGTAAAAATATCAGAAACATTTTCATTTGTGGAGACGTACTCTAATTCTATTATTTTTTGTTCGACAACTTCTCGGATATAATGATATTTCAAATCTATGTGCTTGGTTCGCTTGTGGAACACAGGGTTCTTTGAAATTTGAATTGCGCTCATGTTGTCGCCTTTTAACTTAACAGGACCGATGTCGTGAATAAAACCAACTTCTTTAAGTAAGCGCCGCAGATATACAGCCTCTTTTGCTGCCGTACTTAAAGCGATGTACTCAGCCTCTGTGCTGCTCAATGCGACTACATCTTGCTTCTTTGCTTGCCAGGAAAAAGCGCTACCTGCCAAAAAGAACGAATAACCGGTGTATGACTTCCTATCTAAATTGTTACTCGCCCAATCCGCATCCGCATAGCCTTCTACCGGTTTACCATTTTTGCAGTAGTGTAACTTTAAATTGATGGTTTTTGATAAGTATCGTAGGACATGTTTTGCACCAGCCTCATGTTCGGTGTGGGGTTCTTGGTTTCTTTGTGCTAATAAACTTACTGCGTGCATAATGTCTGGCCGCGTTGAAATGGCCAAGTACATTAAAGATCCAATTAACGATTGATAGCTTGTTGCGTCTATTTTAGTGCACTTGTCATTTCTGCAGCTTACTTGAAAACCAGGATCTAGAGGTGTGCTTACCGGACGACATGATGTCACACCATACATACTCAATAACTCGTTTATATAGTTCTTCTGACACACAGAAATCGCACCTGTCTTACCCTGACGTTCTATTTCGAAGCCAAGAAAAAATGTCATTGCCCCGCTATCGTGTAGTTGAAATTTAGACGATAATGATTTTTTAATGCTCGCAATCTCTTTCTCGCTTGGACATGCTAAGATAAGATCGTCGACATAAACGGCGATGTAACTATAACTGCCATTGTATTGTTTGACATACTAACACGGTTCGCTTTTGCATGGGCTGAAACCCATATCTTTCAATGCTACATCAAGAGTACTATTCCAGTGTCGCCCAGACTGCTTTAAGCCGTAAATGGCTTTATTTAGCTTTAAAACTTTATTAGGATTGTTATTGTCTACAAATTCTTCTGGTTGTTTAAGGTAAATTTCTTCCGTAAGCTTACTATTGAGATATGCATTGGAAATATCGATCTGATGTAAGTGAAGCTCTTTCTCAACGGCAATAGCAAGTAGCATACGAATTGTTTCATATCGTATTACAGGCGAAAAAGTTTCCCAGTAATTTAAACCCAGCTGCTGACTGCAGCCTTTTGCTACTAGTCTCGACTTGAACTTTTGAATATTGCCATCTGAATCACGTTTTATTCGAAAAACCCGCTTCGATCCAATCGCTTTTTGACCATCAGGCAGATCTACTGCTGACCAAGTGTTGTTAGCAAGAAGCGCCGAATATTCTTCTTCCATTGATTTCTTCCACTCAAAGGAGTATTCGCTTGACAATGCTTCTTTGACCGATCGAGGCGTGTCTACATCTTCACCATATTGTAGATAATTTAGCATCTGATACTCTTTTTTGGGACGCCCTACTTGACCAGTGTGAATAATTTTTGGCCTACCTCGACCGCGACGTGATTCGTTTCCATTTCTATGAGACTCACCAATTATTTGCATTTCATCCGAAACGATTCCATTCTCTGCAACATTGCCTACATTTGCCTCTTCTACCTCTGTTTCGTCTTCGGTGCAACTTTCAAACTCTTCATCTTCTTTCCGCTCTTCTTCAACATGTTTACGATCGTCGATTTTTACAAAAATTGTAGCAATGTCATTTTCATCTCTGTTTTTGGTGTCACCTTCGGGCACAGCTAAGTTGACTTCATCTTCTAAAAATTTTACGTCACGTCTTACACAAATTTGCCTCGTTTCCTTATCATACAAGCGATAAGCTTTTGCAACCTCAGAATATCCGACGAACAAATACTCTTTGCCCTTTGCGCTGAATTTACCACGCTGCGTTTTATTTAACGCGAATGCGCGCGAACCAAAAATCCTGAAATGTTTTACCGACGGCTTTTTGTTGTACCAAATCTCATAAGGAGTGCAATCTCTAAGTAGTTTTATAGGTGCGCGATTACGTAAATATACAGCTGTGTGTATAGCTTCACCCCACAATTCTTGTTCTATATTTGCATGCACCAGCAAACTTCTAGCCATTTCTACAATTGTGCGGTTAACTCTCTCTGCCACTCCATTTTGCTGGGGAGTATATGGCACAGTTAACTGCCTTTTAATTCCGCACTCATTTAAAAAATCGGTAAATTTATTGTTTATGTACTCCGTACCATTGTCACTTCGGATCTTTTTAATTTTCTTCTGAGTTTGACATTCCACCATATTTTTGAATAATTGAAACTTTTCAAATACTTCGCTCTTTTCTTTAATACAATAAACAAAAATCATTCTCGAGAAATCGTCAATAAATGTGAGAAAGTATCGTGCACCACCTACTGATTTTACGTTTATGGGTCCACATACATCTGTATGCACAAGCTCTAATATTTCTTTTGACTCAATTTCAAATTTTTTTGGAAAAGGCATTGCACTTAATTTTGCTTTGTTGCATGTGTCACAATTTGTTTTTGTTTTCACATCTTTTGTGTCCATACCTCGCACTAAACCTTTGTCGGCAATTTTCTTTAAACTTTCGAAGTTTATATGACCATATCGATTATGCCACTTTAAATTATTTAAATAAATTTTTGAACCTTGTACTTGCGCATTGAATATAAACAAATCATTTTGTAATCTAGCTCTAAGCAATGTTAACCCTATGGAATTTTTTACTTCCACAACATAGTTTTTGAATACCACTGTATGTTTATGCTGCAGAGCTTTGTTAACAGAATAAAAGTTCATTTTCAGTGAAGGCACAAACAATACATCACGTAGCTCTATTTCACATTCATTTGTTTTTATTTTGACCGTACCTATACCTTGTGAGTAAGTGAAATTATCTGCTGCTAACATAACTTTTTCTCGTTTTTCGATGAATGACACGAACATATTCTTGTCGCAACACATATGTGTTGTTGCACCACTGTCGACACACCAATTGTGTTTACTTCGTTCATCCCCCACAGCAGCAGCATATACAGCGTAAGAAAGCTCGTTAATTTTAGAACTTTGTTTATCTTCACGATCATATTGTTGTTTGCCCTTTCTTTTGCATTGTGAAGCCGTATGGCCACGCATGCCACAACTAAAGCATTTACCCTTGAACTCATTTGACTTTACATGACTTTTTGCTTTTGTATTTATTTTATTACCATTATGCGCTGATTCTTTTAGACTTGTATAAACAGCTTGCGCAGGAGCTTTTTGATCTGCTTGTTGTTCCCTTCTAGCACCCTCTTCTAACAGCTTTACTTTTAAAGTACTGAAACTCGGCAATTCATCACGAGTCTCGATAGCTACCACGAAGTTTTCGTACTCGGACGGCAAACTAGATAATAGTATTATGACTTTTAGCTCTTCGTTTAACTCGATGTTCACTTCGGCTAATTTATCTACGACTTCGACAAACGAATTTAGATAAGTTGACATGCTTTGACCAGCAGACATACTGCAACCAAGCAACTTTTTATAAAGCGAAACTTTTTGTAAAGGTCCCCTCGGCACATGAACATCTCGAAGCCTCTTCCATGCTTCCCCTGAAGTTTTACAAGCCTTAATATTGCTGAGTTGCGTCGGTTTTACGCATAAAATAATATTAGCTAGCGCTTTTTGATCATCTTGATCCCACTTTTCTGCATTTTCATCACTGCGCTTACAATCTTCATTAACGATGCGCCATTGGTCCATATTAACCAATATGCTGCGCATTTGCATGCACCACACATCATAGTTATTATCGCTCAGTTTTTCGATTTGCAAACTCGAATTCATTTTTAAAATTTTATTTTGTAAAACCCGATTAATTATTAAATTTTAAATAACTTCACACGCGATCTGGGACCATAACCTTTGTTGGTAGGAATTTGGAAGGGGATTTGTATACTTGCGTGAATGTCCGGTACAATAAAAGAAAAGCACTTCTTAGTTCAAAGATTTAATGAGGACTAAAAGATAAAATTCATGTGTACATATAGTTAACTCATCAATATATGTAATATGTCTTATTCATTCTAATTATTAGAAATATGTTCTCAATAGGAAATATTGAACTTAAAACTCCAAGTTATTATTTCAACAGTAAACGTAATTAAACGTAATGTAAGTTTCAAACCACTTTGACAGAAAAATTTTTTTTTGTAAAAATAAAGCTTTTTTCTAAATAACTGTTCAAATACTTTTCCAATCGATAAATTTTTATTTCAATCAGTTCATTCAAACATTTATACCTTTTTATCAATTTACTTTCACAATTTATATTAATAAACATTTACCCTAAAAATTAAAAATATATTATTAAAAGTAATAAAGTATAAATTTAATATCGAATTTATTATTAACAAAAAAAAAAAATTTCAGAGTTTTTGTGCATTTGATAGCCTATGAATTGTAAGCAATTCAATTAAAAACATTTCTCCAAAAAAAAAAAAAAAATTTTAATTTTACCATTTGCACAAAATTCTGAACTCTCCCATTTTTGATATGCCATTAAATGAAATTTTTGCCTTAAACCACGTAAATTTAATAGGAAAAATTAAAATAGGTATTTCTCTAGCCCATAATTTAGAGAAAATCCGCAGACCGGATGTTCCTTTGTTTTCGAAAAAAAAACAAATTATATAATTTTCTTAACCAGACTTACCATTTTATAAAATTTATACCAAACGCGATAAATTTTAACCGGATTTTTAAATAATACTCGGATTTACAAAATATTTACCTGATTTACAAAATTTTTCTTTTAAAATAATTTTCAATAAAATTACCGTATTTCAAACACATGTACGATTCTGAGGGCAATTCCAGCGATAAATCAAGCTCTAAAGGAAGGTGTTCACTAGCTCGTCAAGAAGATTTTTTAGGATTTAATGACTCAGATATCGCAGAAAATAATAATTCAAATTTTCAGTCAGGAGCTGACTTTTCCAATTCTCACTCTACTTCAAATTCTTCTACTTTGCCTTCAACAAATAATTCTTCAGATTTACAATCAAATAACAATATTTCAATCATGGCAACCTCAGAACAGAAAAAGGTGTTCATTACCAGTTGCGCCTCAATTATTAGGGACAACTACAGCGGCGATCCACTGACATTAGAATCTTTTATCGACAAAATAAAATTAATTGAAGTCTTCTCAGATGAAAATTTAAATAGTACTTTTATTGCATTTTTGAAATTCAAACTTGAGGGAAAAGCACGCGAAGCATTGCCAACCATGATAAACTCAGTTGAGGACATAAAGACTGCCTTGAGAAATAGAATAAAACCGGACAACTCGAAAGTTGTTTCTGGTAAAATCGCGTCCTTACATGTCATCAATAATAACTACTCGGACTTTGCTAAGCGCGTTGAAGAACTATCCGACGCATTGGAACGTTCTTTGATTATTGAAGGTATGATACAAGCCAAGGCACATGAAATGGCCGTAGAGCAAACAGTGAATGTGTGCAGGTTGAACACTCGTTCAGAGTTGGTCAAATCCATCCTGGCTTCAACTACCTTCAGTGATTCAAAAGACGTAGTTGCAAAAATGATAGTCGAACGTAATAATGAAGTTAAAGAAAGACAAGTACTAGCATTCCGTACTCGTGGTAATTGGCAAAGTAGTTTTCGAGGAAATTATAGAGGTAATAATTTCAATAATAGGTACAACAATCCAAATGCAAGATTCAACAATAACAATAGAAATAACTACAACAATAATAATTACGGGTACAATAATTCTAATAGAGGTAATAATGACAGATATAGCACTAATAGAAACAATCAGCCTAGTAGTAGTAACAATAATGCTAATAATAATAATAGACGTTCAAATTCGCGAAGTAATACCAATGTACGTGCTTTAAACGTGAACGATCCTCAGGAGCGAACACTGGGGGATCGGGATCACGATTTAGACAATTAAACGAATCTTCTTCAAAAATATTAAAATCCATTTACTGCTTGAACCTTAATTATTCGGATTTTATTGAACTTCAATGTAGCGATTCCTACAAACCATGTACTTTTCTAGTAGATTCTCAAGCAGATATTTCTTTAATCAAAATTTCAAGTTTATCTCAAAATTGTAACTTTAACAGTAATGAAATAACCAACATAACAGGCGTAACACCTGAAACAATTTCAACTTTAGGAACTTTAAAAACCAACTTAATTGCATATAAATTTTTAATACCGCATACCTTACATGTAGTTAACGACAATTTCAATATACCTTCAGACGGAATACTCGGCAAAGACTTTTTAAAATTAAATAAATGCATTATTAATTATGCAAGCGATAGCATAACTATTAATACCGGCTTAAAAACACTAAATATTCCAATTTTGCACGGCACAAGTACCGATTCTTTAGTTATTCCTCCGAGATGTGAAGTTTATCGGTCATTTAAATTACCAAAATGCGATAATCCTGTTTTTGTAGACTCACAAGAAATCTGTAGTGGTGTTTTTACGGCAAAGTGCATTGTTGACACAAATAATCCAGTTCTAAAAATTTTAAATGTTACCGACGAAGTAAAACATGTCAACAATTGCAATATCGTAACGGAAGATATCACCAACTACAATGTCTACAAAATCAATGAAACTTCAAAAGATCAAAAACGCTTAAAGGAATTAACGAAAATTTTGAAAAATCAAATGCCGGGTTATACACAAAAACAATTACTTGATTTATGTTTAAAATATGCCGATGTATTCGCTTTAAAAACTGATCGTATGACTTTAAATAATTTTTACGAACAAAAGCTACGTTTAACTGATAAAAATCCAGTCTATATAAAAAATTATCGTTTACCATATACACAACGTGAAGAAATTAATAAACAAGTCGAAAATTTAATGCGAAATGATTTAATAGAACCCAGCTTTTCTAATTATAACAGTCCTTTAATTTTGGTGCCGAAAAAAGATCCTTCAGGCCAAAAGTCGTATCGTATGTGCGTTGATTTCAGAGCAGTCAACAAAAAGCTTATCGCAGACAAATTTCCGTTGGCACGCGTAGACGACATACTCGACAATCTTGGCAGAGCCAAATACTTTTCAACTTTAGATCTTTTTTCTGGTTTTCACCAAATACCACTTCATGTCAATTCTAGAGACGTTACATCTTTCAGTACAGATCGAGGAGCCTTTCGTTGGAAAGTTTTACCTTTCGGTTTCTTTTTCACGTATGATGTCATTAGCATTTTCAGGCATTTCGACAAATCAAGCTTTTATGTACATTGACGATGTTATCGTCATCGGTTGTAGCGAGACACATCACCTCAAAAATTTAGAAAAAGTTTTCGATACTTGTGGAAAATTCAATTTAAAGTTAAATCCCAACAAATGCAATTTCCTTCGTTCTGAAGTAACTTTTTTAGGCCATAAATGCACCTCAAAAGACCTGCTGCCAGATGACTCAAAAATAGACGCACTTAAAAAATACACTAAGCCTAAAGACAAGGACGCTGTTAGGCGATTCGTTGCATTTGCAAATTATTATAGGCGCTTTATACCTAACTTTGCGTCACTGGCAGCCCCTTTAAATCGTCTAAATCGAAAAAAAGTTGAATTTGTTTGGGATGATGCTTGCGAAAATGTTTTCGAAAAATTAAGATTATCATTAATGTCTCCTCAACTATTACAATACCCTGATTTTTCAAAAGAATTTATTATCACTGTAGATGCATCTAAGAGTGGTTGTGGCGCTATATTAAGCCAAAAGCGTGGAGATAATGATTTACCGATTTGCTTTGCATCAAAATCTTTCAATAAAGCAGAACAGAAAAAGGCAATCATAAAATTAGAACTTTTAGCAATACATTTTGCTATAAAACATTTTCGGCCGTATGTTTACGGTACACATTTCACGGTAAAATCAGACCATAGACCATTAGTTTATCTATTTAATATGAAAGATCCTTCCTCGAAACTCTCTAGAATCAGATTAGATTTATCAGAATACAATTTTACAATTGAATATATTAAAGGAAAATCGAATGTCGTGGCTGATGCTCTTTCGCGTATAAGTATAGACGAGATTAAAGATTCGACAAAACACGTTTTAGCCGTTAAAACGCGATCACAGACTAAACAAGAATTACAAAAAGAAAAAATAAGTTTAAATGATACGACTTCTAATGATAATAAAGTAAAAGTTTATGATAAATTTTCATACAATTTTTCAAAAAAGATACCGCGAGTAAAATCAAATATACAATATAATAAAAACAAGGAGATCTCCAATTTACAAATTTATGCGCATTTAAAACATAAAAAATATAATTTACTTAATCTCGTGACTGTTAACGAAATAGCGAATTTAGATGAGTTACTTTCGAGGCTGGAAAAAGCAGCCGACAATCACAATATTAAACAATTAGAATGGCCTAAAAATGATATATTTTTCAATAATTTTTCAATTACGAATTTTAAAATCCGCGGAAATGAAATTTTAAAATCATTACAAATAATATTGACGGACCCTGTAGAGACCATAACAGACAATGAACAGAAACAAAAACTTATGACAATTTATCACGAAGATCCAGTGTTAGGAGGTCATTGCGGAACAAAAAGGTTATATGCCAAATTAAGAACTAAATATTACTGGAAAAACATGACACGTGATATAGCGAAATTTGAAAAAAATTGCAATAAATGTCTTTTAAATAAAGGGAGACCAAAAACAAAAGAAAATCTTGTCCTTACTCCAACACCCTGTAAACCATTTGACATAGTAATTATCGATACAATAGGTCCACTTCCAGAATCAAACTATGGTAACAAGTTCCCTGTTACTATGATTTGTGACTTTTCTAAATACCTGGTAACAGTAGCTGTACCAGATAAATCAGCAAAAACTATTGCATGTGCTATTTTTGAAACCTTTATATTAACATATGCTACAATGAAAGCCATTAGATCCGCTTTGTGGACGGAATACAAAAATGAATTATTCTCGGAATTAACAAAACTTTTAAAAATTAATCATGATTTCTCAACAGCTTATCACCACGAAACTGTTGGTACTGTTGAAAGAAACCATAGAGTCTTTAACGAATATATACGTGCATATCTAGATGAAACGTATTCAGATTGGGATACGTATTTGAAATACTTTACATTTTTACATAATACTACAAGTAGTTCGGTTTTTAATAATAAATTTACTCCTTTCGAATTAATATTTGGCAGAGAATCTACAATGCCACATGAATTAAAAAAGGAACAAATCGATCCGATTTATAATGTAGAAAATTATACAAAAGAGCTAAAATATAGAATGCAAAAATCTCATAAAATGGCAACAAATCTAATCTAATATATATTATAAATGGGAAAGTTTGGATGTTAAGATGTTTGGATGTTTGGATGTTTAGATGTTTGGATGTTTGGATGTTTGGATGTTTGGATGTTTGTCCAGACGTTTGGCTTTGTGACTCAATAACGCAAGAACGGCTGGACCGATTGGGATGAAATTTTGCACACATATAGCCAATAGTCTAGAAGGATCTACTAGCTATATATTTTTCAAAAGGGGCGTGGTCCCCGCCCCCTAGGAACAGTTATAATTTAATTATTATATTTTTTCGTCTTTGCGACTGAATCACGCCAGAATGGCTACACGGATTTTGATGAAATTTGGGACACAGACAGTAGTCTACTAGCGAAATTTTTTTCGAACATGGAAAGAGGGGTGGCGGTCCCACGACCCTTCGAGAAATTATTTTTCATAATTTTTACACATTATAACTTTACGTATACTGGCCTTCACCAATAGCACAGACTCAAGGGGTCAAATAAGTCGAGGGCTTACAAAGTAAGCAGTGACACCCTCCGCCCGCCCCCCTTTATCACCCCCTCTGGTGTAAAATCCATAAATTGTTATAACTCAATCTAAATTTTCTCCTAAATCAATAGTTTTTGGTATCTGGTACATACAGAACGAGATCTAGACAATTTTGGAGGAACGATCAGTGGTCCTCTCCTCTACTCCCGCCATCCGCCCTCCATCAATTGTTTTTATTAGCACGCTTTTATTAGCTTTACCTGTATGTTTCTATCAAACTTTTTGTTCGCTCCAATGCGCCTGCTGCCTTATTAACATGGTTTTATAATTAGCTTCACCTTATTTGTGATCCCGTAAGGGTCATATCGAGACCCTTCCGGGATCATTTCTGGATGGTTTTCGGGATCGGTCCGGGATTACGCCGGGGTAATTTCGGGACTTTTTCGGGACTATTTCGGGATCATTTTGGGACCCTTCCGGGATCATTTCTGTATAGTTTACGGGATCCGTCCGGGATCCCGTCGGGGTTATTTTGGAACATTTTCGGGACTATTCCGGAATCATTTCGGGACTATTTCGCGATCATTTGGGGACCCTTCCGGCATCATTTCTGGATGGTTTTCGGAATCCGTGCGGGATCTCGTCGGGGTCATATGGGGACTTTTTCGGGATCATTTGTGGGCTCTTCCGGCATCATTTCTGGATGGTTTTCGGGATCCGTCCGGGATATCGTCGGGGTCATTTGGGGACTTTTTCGGGATCATTTGGGGGCTCTTCCGGCATCATTTCTGGATGGTTTTCGGGATCCGTCCGGGATCTCGTCGGGGTCATTTGGGGACTTTTTCCGGATCATTTTGGGGCTCATCCGGCATCATTTCTGGATGGTTTTCGGGATCCGTCCGGGATCCCGTCGGGGTCATTTCGGGACTTTTTCGCGGCTAATACGGGATCATTTGGGAACCCTTTCGGCATCATTTCTGGATGGTTTTCGGGATCCGTCCGGGATCCCGTCGGGGTCATTTCGGGACTTTTTCGCGACTAATACGGGATCATTTGGGAACCCTTTCGGCATCATTTCTGGATAGTTGTCGGGATCCCGTCACGGTCATTTCGGGACTATTAGGGGATCATTTGAGGACCTTTCCGGCATCATTTCTGTATTGTTTTCGGAATCCTTTCGGGATCCCGTCAGTGTCATTTTGGGACTTTTTTGGGGCTAATACGGGATCATTTGGGGATCCTCTAGGGGTCGTTTCGTGACTTTTTCTGTTTTATTTCGGGATCATTTGGGGACCATTCCGGCATAATTTCTTGATGGTTTGCCGGATCCATCAGGGTCATTTCGGGACCATTTTGGTATCATTTGGGGACCCTTCCGAGATCATTTCTGGATCCGTCCGGGATGCCGTAGGAGCCATTTCGGGATTTTTTGTTACTTTTCCGGGATAGTTTTTGGACCCTTCCGGGATCATTTCTGGATCTGTGCGGGATCCCATCTGGGTCATTTCCGGACTATTTCGGGATCATTTTGGGATCCTTCCGGAATCATTTCTGTATGGTTTTCGCGATCCGTCGTTGATTCCCTCGGAGCCATTTCGGAACCTTTTCTGGAGTATGTCGGGGTCATTTGGGGACTTTTTCGGGATCATTTGGGGCTCTTCCGGCATCATTTCTGGATGGTTTTCGGGATCCGTGCGGGATCTCGTCAGGGTCATTTGGGGACTTTTTCGGGATCATTTGGGGGCTCTTCCGGCATCATTTCTGGATGGTTTTCGGGATCCGTCCGGGATATCGTCGGGGTCATTTGGGGACTTTTTCGGGATCATTTGGGGCTCTTCCGGCATCATTTCTGGATGGTTTTCGGGATCCGTCCGGGATCCCATCAGGGTAATTTCGGGACTATTAGGGGATCATTTGTGGACCTTTCCGGCATCATTTCTGGATAATTTTCGGTATCCGTTCGGGATGCCGACGAGTTCATTTCGGGATTATTTCGGGATCATTTGGGATACCTACCGGCATCATTTCTGGATGGTTTTTGGGATTCGTCCGGGATCCCGTCGGGGTCATTTCGGGACTTTTTCTCGACTAATACGGGATCAGTTGCGGACCCTTTCGGCATAATTTCTGGATAGTTGTCGGGATCCGTTCGGGATCCCGTCACGGTCATTTCGGAACTATTAGGGGATCATTTGAGGACCTTTCCGGCATCATTTCTGGATAGTTTTTGGAATCCTTTCGGGATCCCGTCAATGTCATTTCGGGGCTTTTTCGGGATCATTTAAGGATGGCTTTCAGGATTCGTCCGGGAACCCGTCAGGATAATTTCTGGACTTTTCCGAGACTATTTCGGGATCATTTTGGGACCTTCCCAAGATCATTTCTGGATGGATTTCGGGATTTGTCCGGGATGCCCTCAGGGTCATTTTGGGATTATTAGGTGAGCATTTGAGGACCGTTCCGGCATCACTTCTGGATGGTTTTCGGTATCCGTTCAGATTCCCGTCGGAATAATTGCGGGACTTTTTCGGGATCATTGGGGTCCCTTCCAAAATCATTTCTGGATGGTTTTTGGGATTCGTCCGGCATCCCGTCGGGGTCATTTCGGGACTTTTTCTCGACTAATACGGGATCATTTGCGGGCCCTTTCGGTATCATTTCTGGATAGTTGTCGGGATCCGTTCGGGATCCCGTCAGGGTCTTTTCGGAACTATTGGGAGATCATTTGAGGACCTTTCCGGCATCATTTCTGGTTAGTTTTCGGGATCCTTTCCGGGTCCCATCAGGGTCATTTCGGGACTTTTTCGGCATCATTTAAGATTGGTTTTCAGGATTCGTCCGGTATCCGTCAGGGTAATTTCTGGACTTTTCCCAGACTATTTCGGGATAATTTTGGGACCCTCCCAAGATCATTTCTGGATGGATTTCGGGATCTGTCCGGGATGCCGTCAGGGTCATTTTGGGACTATTAGGTGATCATTTGAGGACCTTTTCGGCATCACGACTTTTTCTCGACTAATACGGGATCATTTGCGGGCCCTTTCGGCATCATTTCTAGATAGTTGTCGGGATCCGTTCGGGATCCCGTCAGGGTCTTTTCGGAACGATTAGGTGATCATTTGAGGACATTTCCGGCATCATTTCTGGATAGTTTTCGGGATCCTTTCGGGGTCCAGTCAGGGTCATTTCGGGACTTTTTCGTGATCATTTAGAGATGGCTTTCAGGATCCGTCCGGGAACCCGTCAGGGTAATTTCTGAACTTTTCCGAGACTATTTCGGGATAATTTTGGGACCTTCCCAAGATCATTTCTGGATGGATTTTGGGATCAGTCCGGGATGCCGTCAGGGTCATTTTGGTATTAGGTGATCATTTGAGGACCTTTCCGGCATCACTTCTGGATGGTTATCGGTATCCGATCAGGATCGCCTCGGAATCATTGCGGGACTTTTTCGGGATCATTTGGGGTCCCTCCCAAGATCATTTCTGGATGGATTTCGGGATCTGTCTGGGATCCCGTCAGGGTCATTTAGGGGTGCGTTCGAGATCCCGTCAGGGTCATTTCGGGACTTCTTCGGGAATATATCGGGATCATTTCTGGATGGTTTATGGGATCCGTCCATGACCCATTAAGGGTCATTTCGGGACTATTAGGTGATCATTTGAGGACCTTTCCGGCGTCACTTCTGGATGATTTTCGGTATCCGTTCGGGATCCCGTCGGAATCAATGCGGGACTTTTACGGAATCATTTGGGATTCCTTCCGGCATCATTTCTGGATGGTTTTCGGGATTTGTCCGGGATCCCGTCGGGGTTATTTCGGGACCTTTTCGGGGCTAATACGGGATCATTTGGGGATCCTCTAGGGGTCGTTTCGTGACTTTTTCTGTATTATTTCGGGATCATTTTGGGACCCTTTCGGCATAATTTCTGGATGGTTTGCCGGATCCATCAGGGTCATTTCGGGACCATTTTGGGATCATTTGGGAACCCTTCCGAGATCATTTCTGGATCCGTCCGGGATGCCGTAGTAGCCATTTCGGGATTTTTTGTTACTTTTCCGGGATAGTTTTTGCACCCTTCCGGGATCATTTCTGGATCTGTGCGGGATCCCATCTGGGTCAATTCCGGACTATTTCGGGATCATTTTGGAATCCTTCCGGAATCATTTCTGTATGGTTTTCGCGATCCATCGTGGATCCCCTCGGAGCCATTTCGGAACTTTTTCTGGAGTTAGTCGGGATAATTTAGGGACCCTTCCTGGATATTTTCTGGATGGTTTCTGAGATCCGTCCGGGAGCCCGTCAGGGTAATTTCGGAACTTTTTCGGGACTATTTCGGGATCAATTTGGTACCCTTCAGGCATCATTTCTGTGTGGTTATCTGGATAAGTCTAGAATCGTGTCGTTGTCATTTCGGGTTTTTTTGGGACTACTTCGGGAACTTTTGGAAACACTTCCGGGGCGTTTCTGGATGGTTTTCGGAATCCGTCCGCGACAGCGTCGGGGTCATTTCGTGGCTTTTTCTGGATAATTTCGTTATCATTTTGGGATCCTATCAGGTTATCAGCTCATAAAGTTCTTTTTTTTTACTCAATTACAAAAATAAAATGCATTAGACAGAAAAAAAATTTCAAACAGATAACTTTATAAGCAGGCTAACGTGAATAGCCCACATATTTCATTTTCTCCTTGCGGACGGGGCCGCGGGTAAAGGCTAGTATATATTATAAATGGCAAAGTTTGGATGTTTGGATGTTTAGATGTTTGGATGTTTGTCCAGACGTTTGTCTTTGTGACTCAATCACGCAAGAACGGCTGGACGGATTTGTATGAAATTTGGCATGCATATAGCCAATAGTCTAGAAGGATCTACTAGCTATATATTTTTCAAAAGGGGAGCGGTCTCCGCCCCCTAGGAACAGTTATAATTTAATTATTATATTTTTTTGTCTTTGCGACTGAATCACGCCAGAACGGCTTCACGGATTTTGATGAAATTTGGGACAGAGATAATAGGCTACTGGCGAAATTTTTTTCGAACATGGAAAGGGGGAAGGGGGTCCCACGACCCCTTCGAATAATTACTTTTTAACAATTTTTACACATTATAACTTTACGTATACTGACCTTCACCAATATTACAAACTCAGTGGGTGAAATAAGTCGAGGGCTTACAAAGTGAGCAGTGATACACCACCCCCCCCCCCTCCTCCTTTCCACTATCGTGCAAAATCTATAAATTGTTATAACTCAATGTAAATTTTGTCCTAAAATCAATAATTTTTGGTATCTGGCTCATACAGATCGAGATCTAAACAATTTTGGAAAAACGATCAGTGGTACTCTCCTCCTCCCGCCATCCGCCCTCCTTCAATTGTTTTTATTAGCACGCTTTTATTAGCTTTACCTGTATGTTTCTTGGTAACTCTTCATTCGCTCCAACGCGCCTGTTGCCTTATTAACATGGTTTTATAATTATCTTCACCCCATTTTTAATCCCGTTTGGGTCATATCGAGACCCTTCCGGGATCATTTCTGGATGGTTTTCGGGATCCGTCCGCGATCCCGCCGGGGTCATTTCTGGACTTTTTCGGGACTATTCCGGGATTATTTTGGGACGCTTCCGGGATCATTTGTGTATAGTTTTCGGGATCCGTGCGGGATTCCGTGGGGATTATTTTGGGACATTTTCGGGACTATTCCGGGATCATTTCGGGACTATTTCGCGATCATTTGGGGACCCTTCCGGCACCATTTCTGGACGGTTTTCGGGATCCGTCCGGGATCCCGTCGTGGTCATTTCGGAACTTTTTCTCGACTAAGACTGGATCATTTGGGGACCCTTTCGGCATCCTTTATGGATGGTTTTCGGGATCCGTCCGGGTCCCGTCGGGGTCATTTCTGGACTTTTTCTCGACTGATACGGGATCATTTAAGGACCCTTTCGGCATCATTTCTGGATGGTTTTCGGGTTCCGTCCGGATCCCGTCAGGGTCATTTCGGGGCCCTTTCTCGACTAATACGGGATCATTTGGAAACCCTTTCGGCATCACTTCTCGATAGTTTTCGGGATCCGTCCGGGATCCCGTCGGGGTCATTTCGGAACTTTTTCTAGACTAATACGGGATCATTTAGGGACCTTTTCGGCATCAGTTCTGTATGGTTTTCGGGATCCCTTCAGGGTCATTTTGGGACTTTTTCTCGACTAATGCGGGTTCCTTTGAGGTACCTTCCGGCATCATTTCTAGATGGTTTTCGGGATCCATCAGGGATCCCGTCGGGGTCATTTCAGGACTTTTTCGGGACTAATACGGGATCATTTTGGGACCCTTCCGGAATCATTTCTGTATGGTTTTCGCGATCCGTCGTGGATCACCTAAGGACCCTTCCTGGATATTTTCTGGATGGTTTTAGAGAACCGTCCGGGAGCCCGTCAGGGTAATTTCGGAACTTTTTCGGGACTATTTCTGGATCATTTGTGGTATTTTCCGGCATCATTTCTGTATGGTATTCGGGATCATTTGGAGTCCCTTCCGGCATAATTTCTGGATGGTTTTCGGTAATTTCGGGACTATTAGGGGATCATTTGAGGACATTCCGGCATCATTTCTAGATAGTTTTTGGGATCCGTGTGGGATCCCGTCGGGGTAATTTCTGGACTTTTCAGAGATTGTTTCGGGATTATTTTGGGCCCTTCCAAGATCATTTCTGGATGGATTTCGAGATCTGTCCGGGATCCCGTCAGGGTCATTTAGGAGTCCGTTCGAGATCCCGTCAGGGTCATTTCGGGACTATTAGGGGATCATTTGAGGACCTTTCCGGCATCATTTCTGGATAGTTTTCGGAATCCGTCTGGGATCCCGTCGGGGTCATTTCAGGACTTTTTCGGGACTAATACGGGATCATTTTGGGACCCTTCCGGAATCATTTCTGTATGGTTTTCGCGATCCGTCGTGGATCCCCTAAGGACCCTTCCTGGATATTTTCTGGATGGTTTTTGAGAACCGTCCGTGAGCCCGTCGCGGTCATTTCGGAACTTTTTCGGGACTATTTCGGGATCATTTTGGTACCCTTCAGGCATCATTTCTTTGTGGTTCTCTGGATAAGTCTAGAATCGTGTCGTTGTCATTTCGGGTTTTTTGGGGTTATTCCGGGAACTTTTGGAGACCCTTCCGTGGCATTTCTAAATGGTTTTCGGCATCTGTCCGCGATAGCGTCGGGGTCATTTCGTGGATTTTTCTGGATAATTTCGGGATCATTTGGGGATCCTATCAGGTTATCAGCTCATTTAGTTCTTTTTTTACTCAATTACAAAAATAAAATGTATTAGACAGAAACATCTTTTTAAACAGATAACTTGATAAGCAGGCTAACGTGAATATCCCATATATTTAATTTTCTCCTTGCGGACGGGGCCGCGGGTAAAGGCTAGTTTAATTAATAAACATAAAATTAGAAATAAAGAATTATACGATAAAAAGGCTAAGCCTTTAGATATTAAAATTAATGATAAGGTTCTAGTAGAAACAGAACCGAGAAATAAACATAGAAATATATATCAAGGTCCCTACATAATAAAGAATATCGATGGACCAAATGTAACAATTTACGATGAAATCAATAAAATTGAAAAAACTGTACATAAAAACCGTGTCCAAAAATTTTATTAAAATTGATAGTACTTTTAAATTTGACTAATTAATCTTTAAATATAAATATATTTTAAGAATGCGCCAAGGAATGTAAAAAAAAAAAATAAAACATTTTTTTTAATGTTAATTTCGATACGGGCTAATTTACTAAAAATATGTCACCTAAATAATATAAAAAGGTAGTAACTTCCTTACGTTAAGTAGTAGTAATAGTAGTAGCTTATACAATAAGCTTACCATACAAGATAAAATATCGGCTCACTTCAAACTAAACTAAATTATCAAAATCTAAAAATTAACTTTTCCTACATATTTCTTTTTGCAACTTTCAATTTTAACTCATTTTGATATAGCCTAAATAAGAATGTGGCAAGACTGATCACCTTGCCAAATTCTTCTTTTCTAAAGGGGGATGATGTAGTGTCAAATTGGGTCACTGCATTTAAATCTGGCAACTCCCCCTCTAATAAATAAAAAGATGCAATGCTCATATTAATACTTCGCATCACTTAAAATGTTAGAGTGGAATGACGCGGAGATTCAACCCCATTGGTTGAATCTACCGTTACTCGAATTTATCACGCCATCGCATCATATAATTTTCCCGTTATGCGCAAAAATGCATACCGAGATGGTTGCTGCTGAAAGCGCAGTTTAGTTTAGTTTCAGTTTGAAGTGAACCGGTGTCCTATACAGAACGAAAAATAAAAGTCGAAGACTCTAAGTGTGTAAATCAAAACTTAAGTGAAAAAACTAAAACTAGAAATAAAGACTAACTAATTTTAAAATTAAATAAGTTTTTATTAATTTAAAAAGGTCACAACAAAAGAAAACGCAGTGAGTGTGTGCGTACAGGCGTGGGGCTGCAAGCCCAAAATTAAGTGGCATTTTACTTGTTTATTTTTCGCATTTCATTTTAGCCATTTTTATTCCGTGTTTTTTTATGGTTGCATATTCTTACAAAAGAGGAGTTATGTATTGGCCATGTATATACGTGCCAGGGATGTTAATTCGAGATCATGGTATGCTTTTTATGTTATGTAAGGAAGTCTATATCTATCTCGATTCCTTTATGGCATTACGTACTACCGTAATCCAATAAAAGTTAAGATACCCTTGTGAACAAATACAATCTAACGATATGTGTTTATTCTCTTTTAGGCGTGAATTTGGTTTAGAGAGATTTGTTCCCATAACTCTCTTTGAAGGAATGAAGCGAAAGGAGCTTAGGCGACTTATATCACACTTTCTCAGATTGATTGCAGAAATGACCGGCTCATCTACCAAAGTTTTGACTCAGCTTCAGGTAAGGTTTCTAAAAATATTACCATAAACGTAGGGGATTAAAGCAAAAATATATATTTGCTTATTCAGTCAAAATTACACTACTTGGACATCATAGCAAGTTTACCAAGTTACGGAGCGAAATGTTTTAGTACAAACCAAAGAGAAGGGGTCGAACGTGTTTTACTAATTAGTCCACGTTTTGGCTTAAGTCAAATAGCCAGTATAAGAAATTCGGTGGTAAGTATTTTTATCTCCATTTGCGTATTAAACTCCTAATTGTTAATTATATAATTAGATTTCCCATATAAATTTCTCCCATCGATACCTCTAGAGTGTAATCTCTAATTGGAAGCACAAAATAAAAGATAAATGACAGAAAATAATCTAGCTCTCAGGGATGGAACATATTTAAACGCGTAGATTATCTATTGACGATTTTATTGTAGACTAAGGCATGTGTAAATGTGGTCTTAGGTTATTAGTTTTGTGTTTGAAATGTTTATAGGTATCTTATACTTATTGGCTCATGGTAAAAAAGGGTTAATTCCATTTTCACTTTTGATAAAAAAAGAGCTTATTGAAGTTTCTAGCACGGTCAAAATTAAGCAATTAAGTTTTGCTTCATCCAATTTATAAAGGAGAGGGTGATTTAAAAGTAAATATTGGGTTTTTTAAACGGTTTTTTAGGTTGACTTGACAGGCTCGCTGGTTGGATGGCTGGCACAAATTTTGTAATTGAAATTTAAGTAACTTCCCCGATAAGCTACAAGCTTGAAACCTTGAATATAGCTCAGAACCCGATGACAATGCAATAATAAGACAAAAATTGCCGCTAGGTGGCGCAAGGATCGAGATATTCACAAAAATTGTATTTGTGGTCCGATTTGGCTCATATTTTGAACACATAATGCATACAAGAATAGAAAGCGACCTATGAAAAAAAATCGCCGCTAAGTGGCGCAAGGAACGAGATATTCACAAAAATCGTATTTGTGGTCCGATTTGGCTCATATTTTGAACACATAATAAATACGAGAATATAAAACGACATATGAAAAAAAGCACCGCTAGGTGGCGCAAAGATTTAATATATTCAAAAAAGGCGTATTTGTGGTCCGATTTGGTCCATATTTGGAACACATAATATATACATGAACAGAAAGCGACCTATGATGTCCGATTTGGCTCATATTTTGATCAAATATTGCATACAGTCCGGTAGAAGTGACATCAGAATATCTTGGAGTCAGAGGAGGGACAAGCATACGTGGCGCAGAGTCGAGTAAAGTCTTTGGAAGGATTATGTATTGAGGAATTAGATTGTAACAAATTGTCAGGAAAGTCCTTGCAATAATGAGTCACAAAATGAACTAAATAAATTGAGAAATAATAGGCAATTAAATAAAGACTAAAAACTTGAAAATAAAATAATTTAAAAAAAAATTTTTAGTTAAACGGTTTTATTGAAAACAATACTTACATGAAGTAATAATACTAAAAGCTAGAAAATAATTAGGTAGGTCCTAGGTACTGAGTCATCACACTCCTAATCAATCTAGGGCGCTGACCAGACAATTAAATAAAAGCGTTCGACGCGTAAAATTTCTATTGATAGTCATATACAAGACCAACTGAACCCTAATCACATTTTTAGAAACGCGTGCAACGCTTTTATTTAATTGTCTGATCAACGCCCTAGATTGATAAGGAGTGTGATGACTAGTACCTAGGACCTACCTAATTATTTTCTAGCTTTTAGTATTATTATTACTTCATTAAGTATTGATTTCAATAAAACCGTTTAACTTAAAAAAATTTTTAAATTATTTTATTTTCTTCAAAATGTATATATATAATGTTTATACTTGAATCATATGGTATCTTTAGTATTTTGTTACAGATATTTTTATTGTAAAATGAGGACGTAAAAGTTAAAAAGAGAATTAAAGGAAATAAACACATTTTGGCTTATCTACAATAAATTGGGTTTTTTTAATTCAAATATATTTATAAAACTTTCAAAAGACGTTGGTAGAAAATTAATGCGAGGTTGATATTAATCATTACTCTGTATCGAGAAGAAAAGGGAAATTTCTTTCACATTTGAAAGATTGTCAATTTTGGAATCGTTTTTCCTGTCACACCGCGATACAGAGTTGTGCAAGTGAGACTTCCTGACACTTAACTTCTGGGAGATATCATAAGGTGCCCATATATGTCTAGGGGATTGTGTTTGGGGGGGACAGAGTTGGCAGACTTGAAGCTTGCACAGCTGAACGCCTCCATAGGCTGCTTTAGTCATCCCTTTTATTCTTACCAAGTGCTACCCGCGGGGAGTTACAACACTTTTTACCGCTTTAATCTGACAAATCTAATATTGACTAGACGTTTGATAATTTACTAATGCATGATACTAAATGAGCTTTGCTCGTAGCTTCATAATTGACGATTTATTGTAGATTAAGGCATGTGTAAACGTGGTCTTAGGTTATTAGTTTTGTGTTTGAAAAGTTTATAGGTATCAATTAAAAGACGCAAATATCGTCCTCTGTGACTCAAGTTATTGGCTCATGGTAAAAAAGGGGTTAATTTCATTTTCATTTTTGATAAAAAAAGAGCTTATTGAAGTTTCTAATGCGGTCAAAATTAAGAAATTAAGCGTTGCTTCATCCAATTTATGAAGGAGAGGGTAATTTAGAAGTAAATATTGGGTTTTTTTTCTTCAAAATGTATGTAATGTTTATACTTGAAAAATATGGTATCTTTAGTATTTTGTTACAGATATTTTTATTGTAATCACATTTTTAGAAACGCGTGCAACGCTTTTATTTAATTTTCTGATCAACGCCCTAGATTGATGAGGAGTGTGATGACTAGTACATAGACCTAATTATTTTCTAGCTTTTAGTATTATTATTACTTCATTAAGTATTGGTTTCAATAAAACCGTTTAACATAAAAAAATTTTTTTAATTATTTTATTTTCTTCAAATTGTATATAATGTTTATACTTGAATCATATGGTATCTTTAGTATTTTGTTACAGATATTTTTATTGTAAAATGAGGACGTAAAAGTTAAAAAGAGAATTAAAGGAAATAAACACATTTTGGTTTATTTACAATAAATTGGGTTTTTTTAATTCAAATATATTTATAAAACTTTCAAAAGACGTTGGTAGAAAAGTAATGCGAGGTTGATATTAATCATTACACTATATCGAGAAGAAAAAGAAAATTTCTTTCGGCTCATTCCATTTCAAGACACCCGGTCCGCGGAGGACATGATTTTTGATTTGGATGAAATTTTAATATGTTGTTCTTTGGTCAAAATAATGAAACACGTGTATTTTTTGCCTTAAAAAAAATTTTTTTTCGGATTTATCGGCAATGGAATTCCATAAAATGCAGTCGGTATTTTTTTATTCACCTATTTTTTCAACTGTGAATAACTTTGTCAAAAATTATCCGATTCTCATGATTTTTTCTTTGAAATGTTCGTTATTATATTTACTTTTATATAACTTTATAAACAATAGCATATAGTTTAAAAAAAAATTTTTTGTTTAGTATTTAGTAAAAACTTATGACTTTTCAAAAATTAATTTCTCAAAAAACGTTATCTTTTTTTTGTTTAAACTTTTTCTATATTGAGTGAGCAGTTCATATTTCAACTTGGCTAAATGCCTATTAGCCGAAACTGGTTGTTTTCGAGATATGAATTTTTGAGATTCTCATGATTTTTTCTTTGAAATGTTCGTTATTATATTTACTTTTATATAACTTTATAAACAATAGCATATAGTTTAAAAAAAAATTTTTTTTTCTTAGTATTTAGTAAAAACATGACTTTTTTCAAAAATTAATTTCTCAAAAAACGTTATCTTTTTTTGTTTAAACTTTTTCTATATTGAGTGAGCAGTTCATATTTCAACTTGGCTAAATGCCTATTAGCCGAAACTTGTTGTTTTCGAGATATGAATTTTTGAATATTAAACATTCTCATGATTTTTTCTTTGAAATGTTCGTTATTACTTTTAATTTTATATAAATTTATAAACAATTGCATATAGTAAAAAAAAGTAATTTTTTTAGTATTTAGTAAAAATGTATGACTTTTTTTCAAAAAATAATATTTCAAATAACGGTTATTGTTTTTTGTTTAAACTTTTTCTGTATCGAGTGAGCAGTTTATGTTTCAACTTGGGTAAATATCATTTGGCCAACGCTCGTTGTTTTCGAAATATGAATTTTTGAATATTAATCTTTTTTTCGCCATATATTGATGCATTACATATCAGCATACAAGACGATCAATGCCAAACGCTTCAAATTAATTAAAATATCACATTTATTATTGGAAACATTCATTTGTTGTTATTTTTCATTTTTTCGAAATCAAAAATCATATCCTGCGCGGACCGGGTATCTTGAAATGGAATGAGCCTTTCACATTTGAAAGATTGTCAGCTTTGGATTCGTTTTTCCTGTCACACCGCGATACAGAGTTGTGCCAGTGAGACTTCCTGACACTTAACTTCTGGGAGATATCATAAAGTGCCCATATATGTGTAGGAATTGTGTTGGGAGGGGACAGAGTTGGCAGACTTGAAGCTTGTCAGCTAAACGCCTTATAGGCTTTAGACATCCCATTATTCTTACCAAGTGCTTCCCGCGAGGAGTTATAACACTTTTTACCGCTTTAATCTGACAAATCTAATTTTGACCAGCCGTTTGATAATTTTCTAATGCATGATACTAAATGAGCTTTGCTGGTAGCTCCATAATTAACGATTTATTGTAGATAAAGTCATGCGTAAACGTGGTCTTAGGTTATTAGTTTTGTGTTTGAAAAGTTTATAGGTATCAAATAAAAGGCGCAAATATCGTCGTCTGCGACTCAAGTTATTCGTTCATGGTAAAAAACGGTTTAATTCCATTTTCATTTTTGATAAAAAAAAAAGAGCTTATTGAAGTTTCTAATGCTGTCAAAATTAAGCAATTAAGCGTTGCTTCGTCCAATTTATGAATGAGGGGGTAATTTAAAAGTAAATATTGGGTTTTTTTTCTTCAAAATATATGTAATGTTTATACTTGAATCATATGGTATCTTTAGTATTTTGTTACAGATATTTTTATTGTAAAATGAGGACGTAAAAATTAAAAAGAGAATTAAACGAAATAAAACACATTTTGGTTTATCTACAATAAATTGGGTTTTTTTTAATTCAAATATATTTATAAAACTTTCAAAAGACGTTGGTAGAAAATTAATGCGAGGTTGATATTAATCATTACTCTATATCGGGAAGAAAAGGAAAATTTCTTTCACATTTGAAAGATTGTCAACTTTGGAATCGTTTTTCCTGTCACACCGCGTTACAGAGTTGTGCCAGTGAGACTTCCTGACACTTAACTTCTGGGAGATATCATAAAGTGCCCAATATGTCTAGGGGATTGTGTTGGGGGGACAGAGTTGGCAGACTTGGAGCTTGCCAGCTTTACACCTTATAGGCTGCTTTAGACATCCCTTTATTCTTACCAAGTGCTACCCGCGAGGAGTTTATTTATTTATTTATTCAGTCTATGAATATACAGTTCTTACAGACTGCCAATAATGATAGATACAAAAAATATTAATACAAAGATAACAAAATATACATGTAAATATATATTTTACAATAAATAATAAGTTCTTACAACTAACAAATTAAAAACAATTAAATAGCTGATTTTAAAATATTTATAAAAGCGTCCCTACACATCGAAAAACCAAGCTCAATAGAAGATGAAATCTTATTGAATTCGTTCTGGACGCGTGCAATTGGCGCATTCCTTCCATAATTGGTTCTAATATTGATACCATAAAACGGGCAAACATTACGAAGATCCCTCCTTGGAACATTAAAATTAATTTCCACAAGAAGGGCAGCGCAGTCTACATCTCCGTGGATAATGCCAAACAAGAAAGTCAAGGAGAGAATAGATCTCCTAGCTTCCAGGGATTTAAGATTCAAAAGAAGTACACGAGGAGTATATGGAGGAAGAGGGTATGTAAACCTTAATGACCGCAAAGCATACTTAAGAAAAACTTTTTGAACTCGCTCAAGCCTGTTGATTGAGAATTGTTGGAAAGGTATCCAAATGATGGTAGCATACTCAAGATGAGAACGCACGAATGAGGAGTAGAGTACTTTTAAAGTATACGGGTCAGAAAACTCCGAACTATTACGCCGAATGAAGCCTAGCATAGCATAGGCCTTCGCAATGATGAAATCAATATGGTTCACGAACATAAATTTTGTATCAAAGAAAACTCCAAGATCTTTGATTTTATCAACAGTCTGCAACGTACTGTTAGCGATACTATACGAACTGTTGAGATTTCAACGAGATTTTGAGTAGGTTACGTGGAAGCATTTATTTATATTTAATGAAAGATGAGCTATAATGCACCAGGAGTAAAGTTTATCAATTTCAACTTGAAGATTAATCATATCGTTAGCGGAATTTACAACAGAGTAAACTTTGAGATCATCGGCGTACAACAGAAATCTAGCGTAAGAGAAGCATGAGTTAATGTCATTGATGAATCAGACAAAAAGTAATGGTCCCAAAATACTGTCCTGCGGAACGCCCGATGTCGCCAAGAAGGGATCTGATGATACCCCATCAATAGAGACGGCACACCATCTGGTACTTCGATATGATTTTAGCCATTGCAAAAAGGTTGAGTGAAAGCCAAGGCAGTACAGTTTGTGAATTAGAGTAGCATGCGATACCTTATCAAAAGCTTTGGAAAAGTCGGTGTAAATACAGTCGACCTGATGACCAGATGAAAAGGCAGAGATACAATATTCACTGAACTTCACAAGATTGGAAACGGTATAGCGCCCAGAAACAAACCCATGCTGTTTCGGACAGATCGAGTGCTTCACTGAAAAATAAATCTTTTCCTTGACAATGCACTCAAATAGCTTAGAAACGGTGGAAAGCTTTGAAATTGGTCTGTAATTGCAGACATCAGTCTTACTGCCTGATTTATAAATAGGAGTTATCGAGGCGATTTTCCAGGCATCAATAAACTCACCAAAGCTAAGTGACAAATTGAAGATGATCTCTAACGGGACAACTAGGGAAGTGCATCCTTTTAGCAAGACAGCCGAGAGACCATCAGTGTCAGCTTTAGTAGAGTTACTCAGTTTCGAGATACCACTGATGATATCTTCAAATGAAATTGACATTGAACCAAAATTTAGGGACGAAGACATTTCAGACGAAAAGTCGGACGAGGGAATAGAACACATATTTCAGTTACATCTGAGTATAATGCGTATTGAAATTTAGTAGTACACATTTTATGCGCAGCAATTGCAGAGGTGTATTTAAAGTTTGACGCTTAGCAGTCCATATAAAGTTTAAGCGTATAGACGTTTACGTGTAAAAAAACACGGCTAATGTAAAGCATGTGTGCAAACGTCAAATCTAAATGTCACGCAGAACAAAAATTGGAAATCGAGTTATGTTTTCACGCAGCAAATTCAATTTGGATTACTCTCATACAAGTTGTATATGCATGAGACATTTTTGACAGAAAATGACTTGCGTGCGTTTATATTAGGCCCAGCTAGCATTTTTTGAAATTTCTGATCATAAAATATTCAAATATCATACCCCAAGATGATTAAAAACGTTCAAATTTAAAGGTATTTTTTATTCGAAAATTAATGTATCGTCGGGAGAAAAATGTACCATAAATGTGATTATTCTTGAATAATAATTTTTGATTCATGTTTCGAAACACTTTTTATTCATATTTGATATCATTGTAAAATTGAACTTTAATTGTTTTAGAATAATATTTGACTGCTTTTCACGGTCTTTTTCTGATCATATTCGTGAACATATTTCAATCGTTTTGGTTGAGATTTTTGAATCATTTTTGAATACGGTTATCATGATTTATTCTTCATATCTCATACAAACTAAGATACTACATGATAATCATATTTCATCAGGTGAAGAAGGCATACGGAAGTGAGCTATTTGAATAATCTTGACTGATATACACCTGCGACTACAACATCCAACATCAGTTACGATCGTCAATATCTTAAAAAACGATAAGGTACGGGATGTTGAAGCCGTAGTCAGGTATGTCAAGAGAGTTTCACTTACCTGAGGTTCAAATAGCTCACAAACTTTGTATTGTCCAACCATTATGTATTTTCTTGGCGGCCGAAGGTGGAGAAATGATTGGGGACATCTTCGTGATTGAAAAACAATATTCAGTTTTTGATCTTCAAAAGTATTCATATTTGATTATTCTTTTTGTTGATTTTTATGAAATATTAAAATCCAATCATCAAAGGACTTCAAAAATGATTCCAAAAAGTGATCGAAAAATGATTTTCAGTTTTTGATCATCAAAAGTATTCATATTTGATTATTTCTTTTGTTCACTTGTATGATAACTCATAATTTAGTCAGAAAGAGTAATCAAATTGTACTGATATGTAGGGAAATTCAAAATTGAATCACCTAAATGCTGAGTGGGGGTTGGCTTGTTATATTTTTTTTAAATAGTTTGATAGTTGCATAGTTATCGTTTGAGTGAAACTGAGTTTCAGTCACTGATCGTAAAACGTAAGAGACCCAGCATTTTTATTGGCAACAACCTGCGGTTTAAACAGCTCACTTTCTCATTATTTTATCCCCTAAAAATATGGTTACCTATAGTATTTAATTATGAATGAAATATGATGAAATGATGCAGGACAATCGTATTCAAATGCTAAGTCAAATACTGCAACCTTCATTAGTTTTTTACGGTTTGATTATATTCTTTAAACAGCCCCAGCCTATATCAGCTATTGAGGACTTCAATCATGTAATCGTAAGCCGAGATGATGATGTGACTTGTAGCGTTACCATCTATATGCAAGGGGATAAGCTTATAAAGTTTTCGATGGAAGATCGTGATGCTAGTGAATTCTCATTAGTTTTGTCTGGGTACTACCGGTTATTAACAGGTAAACTGCTATAGAAAATGGAAAACAAATATTAATATTTTACACTTAACATCTTTATTGCGGTTAGGAAAAAAACTTTCAGTTGAACGGGAAAAGGAACAGCGTTATGATGATAATGCGCCATCTTATTTGGCCCAACATACTGTTTTGCCAGCTACTTGGAGCTATTTGGCCCCCTTTCACAATAGGGCATACAGCATGAACTTCCTTATGATGCCCACTTATCAGCCACTATCAAATAAATTATTACTGACGGTAACAGAAAAGCAAGCTCTAAATGAGACCACTCATGTCAGTAATAATCAAGGCGATCAAAATATAAACACTTCAATCATAATCGAAAGTAATCAAAAACCAAAGGTAATGTCATATGTTAGTTATCCTGTGATGGATGTAGATATTCATAGCGTTATGGCTACAGAGCTCCTAGAGGAAGCAAAAGATTCGGGAATGAGTGACAGTAGTGGAGGCAGAAGTAATTATTGTGATCGGTCTAATTTTTTAAATACAACTGCCTTTATTGAGGCTAAAAACGAAGAGGTACTTCGGCGTGTTCATGAAATGCAAAAGATGGTGCAAAACTCAGAACAGTATTTGAATGAGCAAGGTGAGTTGTTGCCCGAGTACGCTGTTCCGCGTAGATTCGTCTTCAACAACACCAATTTTTACGGCAACATATACACATGGCAAAATGAGGCTTTAAATACAGATCAAAATTTTGCGAAAAGAGACGGTTTTATTGAGTTCGATAGCGATTGCGAAAGTATAAATAGCAGTAAAGTATCTTCAATAGAGGATACTCCTCAACCTGGAGCACTTAAGCACAGTGATTCTCTAGTACTTTTGGCAGAAGCAATAAACCAGGATTTAAATGGTATAACAAAGAGTTTGAATTCTATTGGCGGCGAGCTAACATTGGATGACACAAGTATAAGTACAAATTTCAGTCCACGGGCTGGGCGGAAATTTAATAGTATTGGGCAATTACTTAGCAATCTGCAGCTAAACAGCGAATTTTCCCAAAGTGAAAGTGATTCGGAATCTGTTAACTCTCCCACAAATTCACCAACTGCCCGCCGACCGCTAATACTGGGTTCTATTGAAAAAACAGTCGGACCAAACGTAAATTTGGCATATCGTAGTAGCTTTGGCTTGCATAGTCCCGACGGAGGAAATTTCGGCCCAGATAACAAAGATTATAATTTAAAAGACTATTTGAAGCAATTGAAAGAAATAAGTAATGTTGAAGATAGAACCCAGGATACAGATATTGCTGCAAAGAAACTTTCAGAAATTTATGGTTTCGAAATACGTGGAGATACTTTTATCGAAACTGATGTGGATGTAATAGATTTAAGAGCAATCCCGCCACCATGTACCCCTGACGAGCTAGACTCGATTTCTTTACTAAATGCGGCACCTAAAGGCTTCGATGAAGGGTGCAAAAAGTTATCAGTATTCGGTGTTGACGGTGATTTAGACAAATTTCTAGCTGAGGTTGTTGTGGCGCCACCGACCCAAAAAGCAACTCCGGCTAAAGAATTAACACCAGAGGAAATTATGTCTTTTATAATTCCTCCACCACCAAACCTAGAGGAGCTTGAAAATTTAAAACAGCAAAGCAATATTTCACAAATGCCAACGGAAAATCTTTACAGTAATTCTATGTTAGAGGCACGTTCGTTATTGAGTCAAACTGCGGAACAAATTTTCCCTAATAGATCATCAACGCAAAGCAATAAAACAAGGGAGTTGTGCGTAGGTGGGCATGTGATTGAGTATGCTACAGTAGAACGAAGAGGTAAATTTTCATGCTGTCCAAAGTCTACAAAAGATGAAGGTGGTGAAAATTCGATAGAATCGAAAAGAATAGATTTAAAATTGCCACCTCGTTCACAAAGCACAGATAATCCACCACCAGTCCGGCCACCCAAAAGTGCAGAATTAATCCAACGCTTTTCACCAAAGAAACAAAAAATCAATACTGGTATCATGCAAAATATAGAGCAAACTGTTGCCCATACAGTGAAAAAATCATATGAAGAAAGTCCACCTTCTCTACCACCTAGGATAAGTACTTCTAGACGGATTGAAGACAACTGTACCTCTACTTTGATGAGTGAAGTCCCCAAAAAACCACCTCTTCCACCAATGGCCCACCGTCCCAGTCCACGTGATGTTCATATAAATGTAACAAATTCCATCAAAGAAAGATTATCGCCAATTCCGCCACTGACACCGCCACGAATTTTCCCGATATCTAGACCAACTTCAGTACAACCAAATAATAATATTAACCCATCACCCAATGGTCATCACATAACTAGTATTGACTTCCCAACGGAATTTATTCAAAACCCTGCAATCGATAAACGTTCCACTATCTCTTCACTCAGTTCTCCGCAATTTACCCGAAAACTACACCATTCTGGGCCAGTCTCCGTACCAATAAATCCAAACATAGCTCATAAATTCGGCGAAAAATATATTATAAAAAATGGGCACGTTATTGATAGCGAAGCGTTATTAGCCAAAACCGATATGGCAATGACAGGGCTATTAGTGAAACTAGATCAAGTAGCTGCTCAATGTTCAGCAGCTCAACTAGCAGGTGGTGGGATTAATATCGATGAGGATAAATTTCAACGAGAACGCAATGAATTAACTGAACAAACATTAGTGCTGGTAACTGCATCAAAATTTTTAGTAATAGCCATGTCAGATATGACTTTATCAACATTGCCGGAACACCTCACTTCATGTCTCACCGCAATCCGACGTATCACTGAACTTACACAAGATATGACGCGGCATACATCATCACCATTACAAACTCGTAATATTGTTCTAAAAGTACATGATGTGGCATCAAGCTTTAGAGAACTAGTTGGAGTCAAAATCGGTCCTCTAGGTGCCGGACAGCTAGCACTGCAAGCTGAATGTCTAGCCAATGTATTGGCAACTTTGCTCCGAAGTTTAAGGGTATTTTCACCTTAAATACTTCTAGACTTCCGAATTGCTGACAGCCATAACCAAAGCAGATACGCCATCAAAGTAAGGCATACTCCATCTCGTCGAATTCTACTCAAACATGCTGATACCCATCCCAAGAGATGGGTTTTGTATGATATATTTAAATATGCTTACTTGACTGGAATTATTAAATTAATATTAACATTCAACTTAATGCAGTCATATGTAGTCTCTTGATTATATGAATCGTTGGATGTGCAAATTCAAACTAAAGTTGACTAGAATTAAACCTCGCCACGTTGGCCGTTTATATAAAAATTTACTACTCATCTCAGTTTAAGCGGTTGAAGTGGCAGGGTTAAACTTTTGCAGGTGTTTAACTGGAGTTCACGCTCGCACTAAAAAGCCAGGTCTTTTATTAATACAAAACGGAAGCCAATGTCAAAATATAGAACCTGAACAGCAAAACTGGATAACATATGTATATACATACAGTCTTCTCGATTAAGAAGTCATTTATGTTTACAACACACCTACTGAATAATTATTTTACTATCCACTTACTTCATACACAGATATACTATGTACGTACCATATTTAAGTAATAGGCCCAAATTTCAACATATCAAAGTCTTTTAGCAAATTTCCACTTAAAACTTTATCCGAAATTGGCCGTCTGACCGTTAAATCTTGCAAGTTTTATCATACAAAATTAAATCTCGAAACGTAGAAGATTTAAGTTAAATCTTCAATAATTTATTTGATCTGTACAATATTCCAGGTATCGCAACCTAAAATTCATATGTCGTTATTTTTTTGGGAAAATGTTTTAAGGTAGGAGCAAGGTGTATTGAATTGGACTATAATGTCAAAAAAAATGTTAACTTTTTAAATTAAAAATTTGTGAAAGCCAGTTTGCATTTTTAAATAAAACAGCATGATTACAAGGACCAGAACGTATGAACGTTGCGCTGTGGACGACAACAGGGAGGACAGCAAAAAAGTCGTTTTTTTTAAAACGCGAACTAAGACGGAAGCGATGGGAAGAAAACTAGGGTTATATTTACGAATTCATCACTAGCTTGTGAAAATAATTTTGGCGAAACTAGTTTTATCAGCTCTCCGTCAGATATGAGTGTCTCCAAATGTGCTTGGTTGTATCCAGGAGCTGTTCCTATGCCAATTGAACAGAATTTTTCAAGCTTAATTTAGCAAAAGACCATACTATTTGTTTACGATTCGGAAACTGAAAAAGGAATCCTTTTCGAAAGCAGATTTCGAACCGTAATATTCAGGTTAAGAAGAAAGTAAACTAAACACACACAGATACTTAAAAATCCCAACAAACAAGAGTTTTGGAAGTGGGAGAAATCATCAATCTTGGGAAATCAATAAAACAACCACATACGGTTAATTCATTTATTTACATTTGTTTGACGGAATAGTCCCTTACAAGAGAAGCAACTGAACTATCAATCCGACTTTGGGTAGGAGTAATTTTTAAAATCATGGATGACAGATATTTGTTTCTTTCGAGATTTTCAAGTTAAAGCTCTAAGTGGAGATATTAAGCCGCCATTAGTCTTACATAGCATACACTTCAGTGACTTCCCGTTCTGTATATTGTCACTGATTACTAAATACATTGAAATGTTTAACCCGTCTTATGGTCCTTTTCACGGCGGAGAGTTGACTTGCATTCCACAGCTTAATCGCTAAAGTTTAACGGCTCAGTACTGGTGAGTTACACTAGTTAGAAATCAAAGGTTGTCTAACGTGTTTTGTGCAGTAAAAATTTAGTTAAATGTAGAAATGCAAATATGTAGTTGATTGTGGAATGTAAGTTACCTCGCCACTGTGAAAATTACCCTCACAAGTTTGATTTTATAAGCAGAGCGCGAAAACATTGAAGAATTTTTTTTATTTTCATCTTGTAAACCAAACTTACAAATTTTTTATTTCAAAATATGTATATGTGGTTATCCTTTTTATCAGTTATATTCGTTTCAATATTTCTTTCGAGGTGCATGCTACGACTTAGGGAAAGGAGTCCCAATGATAACAGAGGCAGTGTCTACATACATAGCTGGTCCAACATCCAGCAATGTTCTTGATATTACTTTGAGCTCTGAGCACGATATATGAAGGTATGACTGGAGAGTCCTAGATAGACCATCCTTTTCAGAACATGTGTATGTAAGCTTCATCCATCCCCGAAATAGGGTAGAGAAAGGAGGAACCTTTAGAAGCCATAGGTCAATGGACTGTAGCGAATTGCAAATAAAAACAAAACTAGAACAACCGAAAGAAGTTGCCACTATAGAAGAACTAGAGGAATCCAATAACCTCCTAATAAAGATAAATTATGACTGCGTACAACAGAGCTTCTCCCCTAAGAAGATTCAGAGAAAAAGAAGGGCAGCCATGAAGGAGAAAGGAGCTGGGTCTTCTTAGAGGGCAGGTCCTCTCATTGTAGGCTATCAATGCTTAGCATAACGGTAACCCAGAAAACAACCCCGACGGCTGCACGGTATGCCATTCTGCACATTCCACCTATAGACCTGCCGACGAAAAACATAGCGTTAACAAGTGCAACGAAACTCAATGCCATGGGACATAGTAGTATAGCGTCATCAAATATTGGACGGGCAGACTACCTAATTCCCTACCTGCGCTTCGATGAAGATCCATCTCAAGGGCGTTCAAACAGCAGACGAGGTGATACATGTGTATACCGATGGTTCCAAAGTAATGGAAGGAGTAAGGTCTGCGGTACACTGTGCAGATCCGGAAATAAACAAGTCACACAAGCTGCCAGTTCGCTTCCCAAGGTCGTCGGTTCTATGTACCGGAGCGACTCGGGATTTTTCCCGACCAAGGACTGCTATTTCAGTGTAACCCCATTTAATTTGTTGCGTCCCTCCCACAAATGGTCATCCTTCCAGCAGCTCCTTGCAGCGGCACTGCTCCATATTCTCTTGCTCCGGGAAGGTATCGAACCCAATCCGGGACCGTCTCCTAACCCCGATCCAGAGAAATAGTTTTGCTGCATCTGCCGGAATCTTTTTCGGACGGTCATACTCTTGTCAGTGTGTCTCGTGTAAGGGATGGGTGCATTGGACAGGTTGTTCTGGGCTAGACCCCAAAACCAGACGTCCACGTAACTTCTATAAATATTTTGTGGCCCACGTTCTAGGACGTCCCGGATTCTGCGCCTTAGCGCCCCCCGCTACCTTCCAGCAGCCCCGCTGCTCAGCAAGCCACAACAAGTACCCGCTGTTGCTCGCGCCCCACGGCGCCACCAACTCACGGGGCTGCTCCCACTCATACCTACAATCTCCGTAGTAGAGTCGGGAGCAATACCCCTGCATCAGCCCCTGCCCCCGTCTTTCCCCCCTCTTTTCCGGCAGCAATTGAGTAGGTCAGGGAAACAGACTCTTAGCCCTACCTCCCTTTGCACCGTTTGCCAGCACAGAATATATACGTTTGCGACATCCGCCCAATGCGGCTCCTGCCATGGACGGTGCCACCTTCCTAGATGTTATGGTCTCCGCGACGGCAACCCCCCGACGGGGTTCATTGCGCCATGTTGCCAGACCGCATACCCAAATACACCGGGTACCCCAATGCCTACCCAAGGACGTCTAGTCCCAGGGCCTCAACAGCAATCGCGTTCTGGCCTTCCACAACCCAGGCGTAGTCACCCGTCACATACTCCCAGAGTGACGACGTCTCTCCCTATGAACTTCCGAATTCTGCAGTTAAACTGTAATGGATTAACTGGGAAGATCACGGAGATAGTCGACTTCTTGAAGCGGCACAACATCCGCATTGCTGCGATTCAAGAGACTAAACCCACAGCAAGATCTGCATTGCAGACCTGTTCTGGGTATAATGTCCACAGAAAAGATCGCGAGAGCGGAAATGGAGGCGGCCCCGCTTTTATCACACACCACACTGTGTAATATCATATATTTGATCCCGACATCGACCGCAGGGACAGTGTCTTAGAACGTCAAGGATTATCTGTCCGGTCGGGCGATGCAAATCTAGAAATCATCAATATCTACATCCCTCCTGTCACCTGTTGCCCCAGTGGATACCGCCATGATATCAGCGGCGTACTCACTGGAAATAATCGCATTATCTTAGGCGATTTCAATGCCCATCACGATCTATGGCATTCAAACTTGCGGGTGGACAGTAGGGGTGAGATGTTAGAGGATCAAATAGAAGAAACGACGTTCTGCGCTATAAACGGAGACGCCCCCATACGTATGGTAGGAAGCTGTCACAGTTCGCCGGATATTTCAATCGTGAGCGCAGAACTCGTAAACTGCGTCAACTGGCAGCCGATTATAACATTGGCATCCGACCACCTGCCTATACTTATTTCGCTCGAGCGTCCTGCCGACTTCATCGTCGCTGAAAACCGCACTTTCATTAACTTTAAAAAAGGAAGGTGGGACGAATACAAATCCTTTACAGACAACCGCTTTGCTGCCCTCCCTATCCCAACTGATGCCCGCCAAGGGGAGCGTGCTTTCCGCAAGGTCATTGAATCCGCCTCGGCTTGTTTCATTTCGCCGGTAGAATTCCCGAAATTCGGCCCCACTTCCCGGCAGAGGCCGCAAATTTAGCGAGAGAACGTGACGTTATAAGACAGCTCGATCCTGGCGACCCCCAAATAAGGGATATAAACCAACACATCAGATTGCTTGTGGATGAACACAAGCGGGCGAAATGGGAGGAGCACCTAAGCGCTTGTAACCTCTCTGCCGCTGTAGGTAAACTTTGGTCCACTGTAAAGCCCCTATCGAATCCGTCTAGGCACAATGACAAAGTTTCCATCGCCTTTGGCGACAAAGTGCTATCGGATGCGAAAAAATGCGCGAGTGCTTTCTGCCGACAATATATAATGCAATCTACACAAAAATAGACGGAGGGCCAACAGACACGCACGTAAACATAAGTTCAGCGCGTCACCAATTACCATCACCGCCAAAGAGGTTGAGGATGCCATCGGTCATGCTAAACCATCGAAAGCAGTGGGCCCAGACGGCATAGCCATGCCGATGCTTAAAAGCCTAGGGAAAGAGGGTTTCAAATATTTAGCACATGTCTTCAACCTGTCTTTTTCCACCTTTGTCATACCCGAAAAATGGAAAATGGCCAAAGTGGTCCCGCTACTAAAGCCTGGGAAACCAGCTAACATAGGAGAGTCATATCGCCCGATATCTCTCCTATCGCCAGTAGCCAAAACGCTTGAAGCCATTTTGCTCCCCCACTTCAAAGCAAATTTGAAGCTAGGCTGTCATCAGCATGGCTTTAGAAAACTCCATAGCATCACCACCGCGCTAAATGCCATTAGCACCCAGATAAATTATGGTTTAAATCAGAAGCCCCACCATAGAACAGTACTCGTAGCGCTAGACCTATCAGAAGCTTTTGATACGGTCAACTATGGCACGTTACTGCAAGACTTGGAAGGGTCTACCCTTCCCTCATGTCTTAAAAGGTGGACCGCAAATTATCTGAGTGGTCGGCAGGCATCGGTGCAATTCAGAAACGAAATATCACTTTTGTTTAATTTTTACATATCAAAACTACCTTCGCCACCAGGAGTTACTATCGTTTCTTATGCCGATGACTGCACAATAATGGCCACAGGCCCGGGCCCAAAGATCGATGAGCTTTGCAACAGAATTAACGGCTACCTCCCTGATCTCTCCAGTTTTTTCGCCACGCGAAACCTGGCATTATCACCGACTAAATCATCCGCGACCCTGTTTACAACTTGGACGTCCCAAATGTCGACCATTTTGAACATCCACGTCGATGGCACTACGCTACCGACTGTCCTACACCTCAAAATCTTGGGTGTGACGTTTGATCAGGATCTACATTTTGGTGAGCACGCAGCCGTAATAAAATCCTCAAATCCCTTGCTGGCAGTACTTGGGGAAAAGACAAAGAAACGCTCATTACCACATACAAAGCAATTGGCCAGCCGTTTGCGTGCTACGCGTCCCCTATATGGTCGCCAAGCCTAAAAACTACTCACTGGAAGAAGCTACAGGCCTGCCAAAATACTGCGCTCAGAACCGCCACGGGCTGTCTTCTTATGTCCCCAGAACACCATCTACATAATGAGGCGAGAATACTCCCCATCAGGGAGAGAAATGAGATGCTAACCAAACAGTTCCTGTTGAATACCCAGAAACCTGGGCATCCCAACAGACATCTGATTGATGAGCAGCACCGCCTAGGGACTTAAGGAGTCATCTCCGTAAGCATTTTGAGGAAATACGGCACCTGAGAACGGAAACGCCCCCACACGTATGGTAGGAAGCTGTCACAGTTCGCCGGATATTACAATCGTGAGCGCAGAACTCGTAAACTGCGTCAACTGGCAGCCGATGGTAACATTGGCATCCGACCACCTGCCTATACTTATTTCGCTCGAGCGTCCCGCCGACTTCATCGTCACAGAAAACCGCACTTTCATTAACTTTAAAAAAGGAAAGTGGGACGAATACAAATCCTTTACAGACAACCGCTTTGCTGCCCTCCCTATCCCAACTGATGCCCGCCAAGGGGAGCGTGCTTTCCGCAAGATCATTGAATCCGCCTCGGCTCGTTTCATTCCCGCCGGTAGAATTCCCGAAATTCTGCCCCATTTCTCGGCAGAGGCCGCAAGTTTAGCGCAATTGGCCAGCCGTTTGCGTGCTACGCGTCCCCTATATGGTCGCCAAAGCTTAAAAACTACTCAAAGATTCTTGAGATTAAAAGAAGTCGAGAGCTGCACGTAATTAACCAAGAAAAGGTGTGGAACCAAGCGCAGGGCTGCAAAGATTCTAAGATCATGTGCAGGTCTAAAAGCTTAGGTTGATAAAGTTACTCTAATAATTGAAAAAAGCGAATTTTAGGTTCATGATGGGTATTCTGCCTTCTGGCGTCAGTGATAGCAGATGTAAGAAGTGCGGGTTGGATGAGGAAATGATCGGGCACGTTTTAGGAAAGGCACAGTTATCAGAACTTGAAGCAGCAGATAGATAGATAGACAGGTTGTGAGGTTAAACACTGCGACCTATTGGTCTATTGTGCCCTAATTCTCTTCACAACACCTCGTAACAACAAACCGAAATCTCTGAGAAAATCCAGAATGGTTCTCGGCTTCAAAGAGTGTATGTGACTACTTTCTAATTTTGGTGATCCTAGGATCCTAAGTCTTCCTCTCGCGACCGCATCGCTTGGGTATTCCCCTTCTGGTATCAGTGATATCAGATGTAAGAAGTGCGGGTTGAATGAGGAAACGATCGGGCACGTTTTGTGCTCGTGCGCTGCGCTCGCCAGGCTAAAACTCCAGCCATTAGGAAAGGCACAGTTATCAGAACTTGAAGCAGCAGGTATACAGATAGATATGTTATGAGGTTAAGCACTGCGACCTATTGGTCTATTGTGCCCTCACCTCGTCCAAACCGAGTTCTCTGAGAAAATCCAGAATGGTTCTCGGCTTCAAAGAGTGTATGTGACTAATAATTTTGGTGATCCTAGGATCCTAAGTCTTCCTCTCCCGACCGCATCGCATTCCATCAGGTCGTGTTCTGCAGTCTCATCTTCGCGATCACAGAATCGACAGAGGCTACTAAACGATATACCTAGTTTATACATGTGGCTCTTTAGCCTGCAGTGACCTGTCAGTATGCCTGTTAAAATTCTATGGCTGCTTTTTGGCAGGCTAATCATGGCTTGCTCCGCTTGCTCGTTACCATCCTCTGTGCAGGTACCCAGGCTAAACGGATGGTGTTATTGGCCATAGGCTGCTGCGAAGACGATGTTCTTTGACTCTCCCTGAATTACTATCTTCGCCTGAACTGCTACGAGGTCTTGACTCATAAACTCTGTAATGCAAAAGTAGTTAATGGAGTTGTTAAGCATTACGCACGCTCTTGGTCTTTCCGCAGAAAGATCCCAAATTACCATATTGTTTCTCTCTAGTAGGCCTCTTACCTGACCCTCATACACCCAAGGTTCTTGGATGAGTGCCATGCCCAGATCTTCCGAGGCGAACCACGTGCTATTACTGGCGAAGCAGATTGATCTGGGCAACCTTTGTGTATGGGCTGGTCAGTGCTGGAGCCTTAATGGCTCGTCCTCACCGGACAGCCCCAGGGTTTCCTCTCCTCCAACGCTAGGTCTTCTAAATTTAGACCGTCCAGTAGCTCCTGTGTTGAGGGAGTTCCTGTGTTGGGGGAGGTGATTACCCCGGGTGTTGAGTCTTGGATGACGAGACACTGGCTAGGCACTGTTTGGATGTTGTTGCTGCCTCCGCGGTTTGTTCCCCAGTGTTCTGCCCTTGTCTTGGTGCGTGGGTTTTTTACATAATGGCTGGGGCTTTTTGCTTCCAAAGCCTGACCGGGACGAAGCTGAACCGATAGTTTACCTTGAAACAAGCTTCCTTTATTTTGATAAACGATCTCTCGTCAATTGCCATGTTTATCCGTAAGCCTCCCTCCTCGGCACTACTGCTTCGCCACATCCCAACATTTAAGAAGGTATTCTGTGCCTTCAACAGTTTGAGTGCGAATTGCTGATCGTTACTCCTGGGGAGATACATAGTGACGGTATGCGTCGGCGGTATACCATCCCCTTTCCTCGTAATAAGGGCAGGACCCTCCCAACCGTGTAGAGTTGGTGTGATCTTGGTCAGCCAAGCTGTTTCGTCGTCCTTGCAGTCTACAAGGAGTAATCCTGGCCTAAAATAATTAAGGCATCCGAGTATTTTTGTATTTTTGGCCTCACTTGCGCAGTTTATGCCCCAGGTGTTGGCAGCGGCGCATTCGACCTCCTCGAGTTAGAAGGTGTGGGTTAGCTCTCTGTCCCCTGGACTGTGGTGTGTCCTTCCGTCTTTCCTGAACTCTTCTCCGCCTGTCAGCGGGAGCGCTCTGTTTCCCGTTACGGCTTTGTTGATGCCCGCGGTTAAGTGACCCGCGGTGGTGCGATGCATGCTCGCTTTCTGCCATTTCTCTCTCGCCTCGCCCTAATTTCCAGGCGGGTGGGTTCTTCCTGCTCGGCCTCATGTGTTGCAGTGCCTTCTCGCGTGCACTGTCCGGAGTCTTTCCCTGCTTTAGGTTTCGACGGTACCATCTTTTGCCTGCTCCACTTAGCCCGATCCTTCTTGGGTTGTCAAGGCCAGCTGGCTCCCTCAGTTCGGGTCAGTTTGCACCATGATGCTGCTCTATGCCACAGTCTGCGAACGACGATGACCTTGCTCTGGCGTTTACATTTCTGTTCGGCGAACGTCTTGCACGTTCGGTCTGCATCCTCTTTTTCTGTATCGCTCGGCTTTGTCGTCCCTTGTTTTTGATCGTCGTCATTCACCTGGGTATGCACGGTCACAGGGAAGCAGCAAGTAGCATATGTCTTAGAAACTTTCTAATTTTTGCCAAGAGGAGGGGTTATTTTATAACATAGAACCTGGTTTCTGGTAAGGTTTTTCAGTTTGGTTATTGAGCAAACTTTTGGTTATATTTTGGACTCATTCAGTCAATGTGAGGTCGTCAGGGAACAGCCAGTTCAACCTAACCTAACCTGGCTTACAAGGGGAAACTAAACACATTTCTTGAGAATTTTCATATAATCTGGATTAGAGATATACGCCGCCGATTTTCGTCGTTTTTCGCATGTCAAACATATCGGCGCGGCGGCGGCGGCGGCGTCCGGCGCGGTACTGTATTTCTCAGGCCATTTATTGTTCATGTCGAAAATTAGACGGATATGGTCGAAAGGGGTATCAACGAATGCGCATCACTTCCAGTTATAAGAATCCAATTGCGAAATATAACTTTCTACCCGTTCAAAAGTAATTAAAAAAAACAGGTGCTTTTAATGCCAGCTTAACACGGATTTTGCATGACCCAATTCACCAAGTTATTAAAACAAAACACTAAAAGAAAAGTTATATAAAAAACTAGAAGACCCGGCAGACGTTGTCCTGCCCTAAATTTGGCCTATCTGCATACATTTTAATAAGCTTTTTCCGTCTGACTCTGTCCCCCCCCCCTCCCCCTCTTCACTTTTTCCTAATCCTTTTATTCACTCCTCCCTCCGTCTTTTTCGCTTCATCTATCTCCATCTTCGTCTCATTCTATCTCTCTCAATCTCCTCTCTTTTCTCTTCTCTCAATTCCTTCTCATTTTCTGCATCCCTCATTGCCTGTCCCAGAGGGTGGTATGTATTTTATTCCAGTCCCAGTCCCACTCCGAGTCTCAGTCCCAGTCCTAGTCCTAATCCCAGTCCCAGTCCATCTCTGGATAATATATTACTCTGAGCTAAAGCACTCATCAGCAGCTTTCATTTGATATCCATATTGTATAAACACTGTCTAGGCATTCACTGGTCCACGTTTTGGCCTATATCTCGAGACCCTAGACACCCAGGAGTATGTATATTACCCTCTACACAACTAAAGGCTCTCCTGAATTTAAAAAAAAATGTCATAGTACCTCTAAATCGCGGGCCCCCTTAGAAACCCCACACTCTCGGTGGGCCTGGTGATGTGCTATACTTGATATCATTCGCTATAATATTTTTTATTGATAAGCAGGTTGTTTAATTAAACACCAAGCAATTACACGGAAGTATATCCGCACCACCTGAAAATATGAGTGCCACTGCGTATACGTAACATTTTATTATCACGTATAAACAAATAAAAAAATTTGCAATAAAATAATATTGCGACTATAAATTGGGATATAACCTATCCTATCTCTCTAGTTAGATCGAACTACACACGGGGTGAAAAACAAATTCAAAATCGGTTCAGTAGTTTAGGAGTCCATCGCGGCCAAAAATGTTGTGACACGTGTTTTTTATATATTAAGATTTAAATGCTAACTTGCATAATTTAAAAAAAATTAAGAGGAACAATGAATTCAAATAAAATGACCCAAGTCGAACATGTTTTCAAATTGTCCTTAAGATGTTAAAAATGCAAGGTACCCGAAACAAATGCTGATTTTTTCAAAAATTCTATATTCCGATTGGCGTAAGTAATAAGCGAAATTAGTTGTGCAAAATCCTTTAGTAAGCAGGTCCCAGGGGTTTAAACTCTCCTTTGAAATGATTCTCACCTCATACTTAAGTTGAAGAAAGAAGTGTTTTAAAAATCAGTTGGCGTTATATTCAAACATCTGTTGTTTATTTGCGAAACTTTAAAATAGCGTCTGATGTGTTAATTTTGATTTTCAAACTTCATCATTCAACACCCAAGTCTCCCGTTTTGACATTTCCTAAACTTGGCGGCCCTATCCCAACTAGTCCAACCAAGTTTAAATATCACCTACACGTTTCGGCTCCTGTTACAAATGTCAATACGTAGGCACATATATTTCCCAGGTGAGGGTCTGTCCTTCGCAAGAACACTAATAGTGGTGAAGCAAAAGTTTTCCTCAGACAGTCGAACAAATGACCGGGTGTGCTACTACTCTAACGGAGTGGGCAGTCGAACTAGTTTGAAAATTGAAGCCACGCGGTTATTCATAATGAATTATTGTATCAAAAGGCCGGAAAACAACAGTTTGAACTGAGCGTTTAACCTTAACATCTTTCAACTTAAGATCAGTCGACTTTCATTCTAAAATACCGTTTTGGTTTAGCGAAGACTATTGAAATCAATGTTTCGAACACAAACGTCTGCAAATTTTGGTCTGCATTTAAAAAGAGGTATCCAGGGTCCTTGTAAAATTTAAATTATGTTGGATTATACTATTTTCACCCATGAGTTACGCAATAATATCCACTTGGACTGCTTATGATTTTGAGGGCGGCAACTTGGCCGAATAGTTACCCCCTAACGTTTCAAGGTGTTTCTCTGGTAGTGCTCGGCAGTATAGCGCGACAAAAAAATCCATTAGAAAGTCTTCTGAGCTATACATAGAGCTTCTAGTGACGTTCACGAAGGTATGAGTTCGAAGTCGCAGTCCTATAGCTTCTGTGCTGGGATGTTGTATGAGGGCCAGGAGGGGTGGTAGCGACTGGTGGTGGACAGGATTGCTACTGTTCGCACTTCGGGAATTATAGCTCTTAAAACAGCCGAAAAAACTAGATGCCTCTTTGACGCGATTAACAATAGGGCGTTGGTGCTCGTCGTTAAAACTGTGCCATAAGAGCCATGAGTATTAAAAGACCATTAATAGCAACCGTAAGTCGCCTTTGTGCGTGACCAGCAAGGAGTCACAAATAATTTAAAGAAATCGTGACGATAACGAGTATTAGAAGTTAGACCAGAACATCTCCTTCGGTGAAACTACGCTTTGTACGAGACATACAGACAAAAGTGTGGCCATTTTAAGTACTTCAATTTTTTTCGGCAGACACAGCAGTACCAGCCCCTTAGGCCGGGACTAGGTTCGAAGCATCCCTGGAGTAAGTGAATGAAGGAAAGTGCCTCCGCAAGGAGCTACTCTTGAAATTTTTGGAACGATCCGCGAGACTTTGAGGCAAAAACCCCGGATCTTTCCAAAATCGCCAATATCTTGATTCCGTTAAATACATACAAACAAAACCTTTCCTAAATATTATTTTTTTAAATAGAAAAAAGCTTTTTAAAACAAGAACACCGGTGCGCCGCCCACGCCGCCGCCGCCCATATAGTGATCGGCGTAAATCTAATCTGGATACTACGCTTAAGATCTAAGTCGCGTTTATATTTTGGGATGCCATTTATGCTTTTTCACTTAAATGTTGGCATTTGTATGAAGGCATGCATTTTCTGATGGTTTTTTTAGTTTTAGAAGCCAGATCGTATGCATGTTAGTATAATCAAGGCCCGTCACATAAGGTTTTTTATACAGCATCGTACATTGTCAGATGAGTAAATTGCATGTATTTGCACAGAGAACCATACATTGCGCGACCTTGGCCACGGTTGCCTCTTTGGTCCCATTTTCAATACTTTGGTCCTCTTTAGGCAGTAGCCACAGTTTTTGTACCGTTCTTTCTAAAAATTCTATGCAAAAATTTTGAAAGTGTTACTTCTCGTTTGTCACGTCTCTATTGTAATCTTTCTCACACAACTCAAAGTAGCTCAATGAGTTCAACAAATTCCAGGACTATTGTGAGTTAAGCCACCCAAGATGGTTGAAAACGAAGCAGGTTGGCATATGAAATATTTTGACTTTTGTGAATTGCAATCAAAAAATTCATTTTAACTAATGACACTGGATCACAAATTCTGCACCAGAGACGCCATTATGAAATTCCTATGTAAAATCACCCCCTGATTTCGAAAATCAAGGTTATTTTTAATTCTATGGTAACGTTTTTGAGATATTTACGAATAACGGTTTTTTTTTTTTTTAAAAAAACATTGGGTCCACTTAATCATATATATCTCAAGAACGAATTGAGCAATTCCAAAACGGTTTGAAGCTTTTAAAAGGTAATAAAGTTTTCTATAAACTATGCATACAACACTTTTTGCTAGGCCCTGCATATTGAAAGATAACGAACAATCATTACGGATTTTTTCCATTTTTTTGTGAAAATATAAAAAATTTGTACGTTGCGAGGAAGGATCTTGAAGCTTTTAAAAGGTAATAAAGTTTTCTATAAACTATGCATACAACACTTTTTGCTAGGCCCTGCATATTCAAAGATAACGAAGAATCATTACGGATTTTTTCCATTTTTTTGTGAAAATATAAAAAATTTGTACGTTGCGAGGAAGGATCTCGAAAACTTTTTATTTTTTTGCAGATTTGCTTTTTTCTCTCTAAGCTCTGTTTTATTACAAAAAAATAAGCTTTCATTCAACAAAATCGATGAACTAATTCAAAAGTTATAAGCATTCAAGTAAATATAAAACACATATGTATCAGTAGGGTACTTAAGTATTAAATGGGAATATTTACGTGAATGCTTATGACTGTTGTATTAGTCCATCGATTTTGTTGAATGAAAGCTTGTTTTTTTGTAATAAAACAGAGCTTAGAGGAAAAAAAACAAATCTGCAAAAAAATAAAAAGTTTTCGAGATCCTTCCTCGCAAAGTATAATTTTTTTTATATTTCTACAAAAAAAAAATGGAAAAAATCCGTAATGATTTTTCGTTATCTTTGAATATGCAGGGCATAGCAAAAAGTGTTGTATGCATAGTTTATAGAAAACTTTATTACCTTTTAAAAGCTTTAAACCGTTTTGGAATTGCTCAATTCGTTCTTGAGATATATATGATTAAGTGGACCCATTTTTTTATTTTTTTTTTTTTTTTTGAAAAAACCGTTATTCGTAAATATCTCAAAAACGTCACCATAGAATTAAAAATAACCTTGATTTTCGAAATCAGGGGGTGATTTTACATAGGAATTTCATAATGGCGTCTCTGGTGCATTTTGGCTGTAAACCAGTGTGATTAGTAAACAAAATACGTTAGGATGTATTTGTCTTGTATGGTATGAATGTTCGAACAATGTTTCTCGAAATTTTGAATGGGAATGAGCAAGTCAAAATTAGTTTAACGTACTAAGATCGAAGTTTTATTTATGTTAACAAACTCAACATCTTGCGTGAATGTGACGATGTTCTATTCTGCATCAAAACTCATGTTCATAGAAAATCCATTCTAACGCGGCCATAAGTTTCGAAGTCAAGTCAAGGTTAACTATGTAAGACTAACGACGGATTTAGTAGTTTTGAAAATATTTGTATTTACACGTTTTTTTACTATTACTCTTTGCTACTCCTTTGCAGGTATAATTTCACCTTATTAGGATTAAGATAAGTCAAAGGCAGCAAGTGCATTTATGTATATGTATGTATGTACATATGAAGTTACCGATTATGTTCCAGTGTATTTACCATGACGCGCTTAACACATACATACGCAAGTATTCATGTGTCCTTAAATATTTTATTACATACAATCACGTTGTGCCTGAACTGAGTTTAAATTGAAGTTTCTCTCACTTTAAATTTTTTTACATATCCTGAATCTGCAAACAAGTTAAAACCTTTTACAGGCAACTTTTTGAAGAAATCGATTATGTGTTGTGTTTAAAAAAATTGATTTTGCTTTTGATATACCGCACTGTTTTCGAACTCAAAACAGGAATTAAATTAAAAGAATTATAATGTTCAGGAAAGGAAAAAACTGATAAACTTCCCCATATACGCCAATGCAACTATTAGATTTTATCAAGCCCTCTTTGGGTGAGTAGTAGGACTTACATATATTTAAAAGAGTATACATACTCGTATGAGGAGCTCCAAACCAAAAGCAAAAATTGCAATCGAACAGTTTCGAGAAAATTGAGAAAATATAGTCAAAAATGGAATTTTTCAGAAAATAATTGTTTGGTGTGATACTTTTTTGATCTGTGGCTATTTGTTTATGAATCCGAATGACATGTAAAAATAGAGTCGCACCCGTAGAATACACCGAAAAAATAAAAATTCAGAGGCTTTTCCATGGAATACGGGATGTTGAAACGAAGCGAGCACCCCAAAACCTACATTCGCAGAAACGGTATCACATGCATTGGCTCAGGAAACTGCCTCACTATTGAGTAAACCAGCAAACAAAGCTCATCGTGTGGAAGTAGAAAGGCCAGATTGGGTAGACACAATTTTAGAAGCACTGAAGGGATCGCAACAGAAAAATGCCGGAGTTATGAAATGTTTCAAGTGCGGCAACCTAGGTCACATTGCACGTCATTGCAGCACCGGTCCTAATAGTTCCAACAATGTGGGTGGTCGTAAACGCAGAGCTGAGGGAGATGAGCAAATCTCCAAGTCCACTCAATCGTTAAACTAAAGCGAGTCAGCCGCAAGGGACGACAGCTGGCTCCCGCAAATTGAATTCCCTATAATCTCTATCTCGCAAATTGGAAGAAGGTCGAGCAATCTCGCTGTCGGAAGACTTGTGGATGGAAAGGAACGTTTACTGACTGTAGGTACAGGTGCACCTCATTCCATTATTCGAACGGATTTAGTCAACAAGAAGGTAATACCATTGCATGGAGCAAGATTCCGTACAACCACTGGAGAAGACACCCAAGTTCTAGGAGAAGTAGTAGCATGTGAAGTCGCAATTAAGAACGTCATAGTACTACACAATTTTATAGTTCATAATTGGAGTGGGCTTCTTAATCGGCCAAGGCATCAAGATCGACATGCAAAGCAAGACGATGCGATATGAGAACATGGATGTGCCACTTAATTTCTGCTACGAAAAAGGCTACAGCAGTAAATGGGTGCTGGTGGAGGAGAATCAGCAAATACCACCAAAATCGAGGTTTTCATCTGTGCAAGGATTGATGGAGATTGTGGAACAAACAAATTGTGAGTTTTCGAGGCAGCAAACAAATCAACAACGAATATACTTGTAAGGGAAACCCTGGCTATGACTAAACAAGATGGACGTTCAAGTCACCACTCGAACTAACCAAAGGAACTATATTGGGAAGATGCCAAGAGGCTGAAGTAGTTATTAATTGTAAACAGGTCCCGGGAAACGTTTCAACTTGCAAGACTGATCTTTCAAATGACATCACGGCATACACGGGGCGCTAGAGGAAGACTATCAGAGTAAGGCAAAACAACTGCTCCTAAAGCACACAAACATATGTATTTGACCGAGATGGTTCCAAACCAGGCCGCACCAAAGTTGTGAAACATCAAATTGACATTGGAGATGCGACGCCGATCCGTCAAGCTCCTCGTAGTGTTCCACTGGGCAAGCGTTATACAGCCCACAAGGTGGAGGGCAGTGTGGCGAATATTAGCAGTTTTATACATCACAATGATGCTACTAAAGAAATGCACATCCATAATAAAGCAGAGAGGATAGATAGAATAAGAGACGTCATTTCATACTTTTTGCGAAATGAATTTGTAATGTCCCATTTGAGGAGTCATTTTAAATTGCTTCTACACATTTCATGAGGTATTTTTGATTGTTTTAAAGGATCGTATTGATTAAGCAATTCGTCCTCTTTCCAACAATCACAATATATTGTTACGAATATTAGCAACACTAAGGGGTATTGCCATCTTTAAGCCGATGTTAAACAGTGAATACTATGCACATCAATAATTCAATCATTAGGTCTACACACATGTCCATACGAGCAGCGGAGAAGCAACGCACAAACACATGCATATATCTTATCTAAGGTGCTCACAAGAGTTGTGCAAGTATTACTCGCGCGCATATGAGAAGCTATAAACATAGTTGTGGCTGGTGATTTTGTAGCTGATAACTAACTAGTAAGTTCTGGAATGGAAAAGCCTAGAAGTATGCAACGAGAAATCAAAAAGTATAAAAGGCCGCGACAGTAAAGGCGCGAGAATTCAATTTCATAGCTATCAATCAGTTTTGATTAAGCACGCAATCTGTCGGGCAATAGTAGAGTTATTTATTGTGAAGTACTTTAATAAAGGCCATTTTGCATTATTAAATATTGGAGTTATTTATTCAACAGTTTAGTGGTTCGAACTTAGCATAAGGTGGCAAATAAGAGGATTTGCAGTAAATTCGTTACAATATATTAATACAAAGATCTTAAAAATGTGTAGAAGGCAATTTTCTAATACCCGCCAATCAGGTACATTACAAATAAAAATTTAAATTACGTCTCTTATTCTATTTATCCTCTCTGAATAAAGCAAGCAGCCACACTTATGTACATGAACACATCAAACAAGCAGCCATACATACACATAACCAGCAGCTTGAAGCAAAGGGATTATTTCACATACACATCACATTATTATCAGCCAAGAGCAGAAGTTGTTACTCACACATACAGATAAATAGCCAAGAATGAGATACAACTGTTTTAGAAGGCATGTTCGTGAAAAGTCTAGACCTTAGGAGAAAGAGGTGAACGAGGGTAACGGAGAGTACGAAAGCAGCGCGGTGCAAGCGATAATCAATCAGTTTGATTTTAATTCCCAAAGTAGTCTAAATAAAGCGCATTTGGCTATAGTGAATATTTGAGTTATTTATTCGACAGTTCAGCTTTTCGAACGTTAGCAGAAGGTGCATACTTGTCAGGAATTTCCCAAAATTCGATACAATACAATATAAGCGTGTTAAAAAGGCTGATTGTCTTAGAACTTTATATTCCGGCCTTGAAAGAAGATTGAACTTATGTGCTGTCTTGCTACATACGAATTATTTACCTATTTGTTCTGAAACTTCGAAAAGCTTTTTTCCGTTTAAGTAATCATGTAATCGTTCCCGATAAAGCGTTAATTTGGAATACTCTGGGCACGTTTGTTTGATACTACGTCACGACGTCCGAATGTTCCAAATAAGTATATAAATTATCCAAATATTAAAACGATTCCATAAATATTTAATTAGAGACGATTGTACCGAACATACGGAATGAATAAGTTAACTCAATGAGTAAACCATTTCGTTATGGCATTTCTAATGCTATTTTTAAATGAGTCGACTTTCTATATGAAAAGGCATGATGAAAAGGTGATTTCTTCGCAAAACTGTCAAGCGGTTTTTTTTTTGTTTACATCCCCATCATGGCTCAATTATATGGTTGGCTCATCTCATCAGCTGATTTTTTTTATTTCATTGCATGGTCGATGGGATTGTCAAAAGGAGATGGCAATCTCAAAATGAAACCAACAAATTGGCAACATTTTCTTACACATACAAAAACTGCTAAGTTTTATGTTTCCATTCCATACCATTCGCACGAACACCAATATACAGATTTTGATAATTTGAACAGACGTTATTGTACAGATGAGCCAACCATATAGTTCAACCATGCATCCCCATTTTACTTTTTTATACGTTTTTAATTTTTTTAAATTCGTTAGGTTCAAAAATTTTAAGAAGTTTTCGCGTAATTTTTGACGGCGTTAATTACAGTCAATATTTCTAAAGTGCCGATATGGTGCGTGGAGGAAAAAGAACTAGGGTATTAGCAAAAGTCCTTCCGTTTCCGAAAACATTGAATAATTCCAACTGCGAATGTCTATATTCATTTGCATACACTTGTTTTTGGATTAATTTTAAACTAGTTATCTATTACATTTTAAATTTTTCTCTTCTTGAACAGGAAATTATGAAAATATATAATACAAACTGATAGTTTTAAACCTTGACTAAATTGCTTTAGTGAGTTAATCAATTAATTAGTTTTTTATAAAAACGATGAAGAATTTTCAATAAAAACGTGATACAATATATATCGTTGGGTTTTTTCTTTTGGCCGTGTTGCAATATTAGATGGTAATGAGGTGAATTTGCAAATTAATGGAGCATTTCAACCTTGCAAAGTGTTGATAGTTTCATGCGCCGGACCCGATTCGTCCCATTGTTTATGGTGAGTAACTGGCTGATGGGGAGTGCATTGATTACAGTTTTAACTAATCTGATAAGCTACTTAAAGCAACTAAACCTTCGGGGTAATCCGCAGCTTTTTCACTGAGATTGTGTCTTTGAAGTCCACAAATCGAAATATGTGACACTTACATTGTTAATAAATCTTCCACCAAAGTTTTTATCACTTTTCGTTTGGTTGTGTTCAATCGACTCACATGTATTTGGCCAGTAAATTATTTTTAAACAAAATAGAAGAAAAAATAGTATCTTATAGTGTTTTCTTTTTTGAAAGAAATGGTTGCCTAAATAAATAGTAAGACCTTAATAGAATTAGTCCTACCCCAGAAAATTGTCAACTTTTGTAGTGCATGAAAAGAACACAAATATCTAATTTTTGCAAACGCACTGTCAACAATAATAAGAACTCATTAGCAGTAATTGCATTCATTTAAATTTTCTTTGATTAAAATTTGTGAAGTTACGAAAATAAATTGTCACGGTCATTTGATTTAGCAGGGTTACACTGTCACATTGTTATTTAATGCAGGTAAAAGTGTAACGCTTTCGCGTTGCTCGCAGGCAACAATTTTCACAAAAGAACGAAATACCCCGTAAAGGCGTTGCCTGCTTTTAGAATAGAATAAAATATATTTACAACCCTTGCGCGGTGGAGGCTCCGTTATCTATTGACCAACTACCGTCTATCTAACAGCGTTTGAATTTTACAGGAGAGGAGAAAACTTATTTTAGACCCTTTTCCCTATAGGAATTTTTTCATGATAAATTAAAGTACTCTTTTCAATACCAATTTCACACAGAAAATCGAACCAATTTGTTGAAGAAAATTCCTCAGAAGAGGATCGCGGCCTGATTCTTCCTTTTGCGGGAAAACACAATACAATTCTTGAATTGAAAATTCTGGCATGCGGTTGACCGTTGAGATTTGATATTTTCTGGTTATGTCCACTGTCCACCAAAAATTCGGTTTTGGATAAAATATCAATAACGCAAAAATATATGGTAATTCTATACGACAGCATGACACTGGTAATACGCGTCCAAAAATACCGAGAGAGGTGTCAAAAGACTCGTATTGACCTCGACAACAATAATACGAAGGCGGAAAATAGAAATTTTAAATGAAAAGATATTAACGAAAAACCGTCCATAGTATTTTTGCGCAGAACACCTTTATGCATTGGCGGCCTTTGGCTGCCCTTATAAAAAATTACATTGGGTGCGTTCAACACCACTTTTAAGCTATTGCATAGATTTTATCCCGGGCTTGGCGACTAAATCAAAAAAAAAACCGTAACGGATATTTGTCAAAAAAGATCCGAAAAGGTTCGTAAAGGTTCGGTGTTAGCAACAGGCCAAATACATAAAATTGGATCTCTATCACAAACAGCGGTGGGCACCACTACATTAACACGGTTACCAAATTGAGAATGTGTTAGTAAACACGAACGCGTAGCGAGCACGAAAGCAAAATCAATTATATATTTAGTTCGATTTCAATGCTTGAACGGTGAACATGTGTCACTCGCACTCTTTGGTACTCTGTTTTAAGCGCGTATGCGACACTTCCTTACTGTACGACCATCGAAATCAAACTAAAAGAGCTGTCGTTGACTTTCACGAAGTCGCCATTGTGCTATCGCTTATCGTATACATATATGGTCGCTTACAAGCCAACCTAATAAAACCGCACTGCGTTTTCTTAGGGCACGCAAACAACCGGCGTTTTTTGCCCTAACCCAAATAAGCATGCGTTGCGACAATGTAAAGCATGTGTGCAAACGTCAAATCTAAATGTCACGCAGAACAAAAATTGGAAATCGAGTTAGGTTTTCACGCAGCAAATTCAATTTGAGTTGCTCTCATACAAGTTGTATGTGCATGAGACATTTTTGACAGAAAATAACTTGCGTGCGTTTATATTAGGTTGGCTTGTTAGCAGGTGCTAAGCTCACGCCCACCCCGGATCATAAAGTTAAAGTTAAAGTGAATTTTAAAGTTGAAGCGAAAGTTAAAGTTAAAGATAAAGTTAAAGTTAAAGTTACAATTAAAGTTAAATTTGAAGTTAAAGTTAAAGTTGAAGTTAAAGTTAAAGTGAATGTTAAAGTTAAAGCGAAAGTTAAAGATAAAGTTAAAAATAAAGTTAAAGTTAAATTTAAGGTTAAAGTTAAAGTTAAAGTCAAAGTTAAAGTTAAGGTTAAAGTTAAAGTTAAAAATAAAGTTAAAGTTAAAGTTAAGGTGAATGTTAAAGTTAAAGCGAAAGTTAAAGTTAAAGTTAAAAATAAAGTTAAAGTTAATATTAAAGTGAAAGTTAAAGTTAAAGTTAAAGTTAAGGTTAAAGTTAAAGTTAAAGTTAAAAATAAAGTTAAATTTAAGGTTAAAGTTAAAGTTAAAATCAAAGTTAAAGTTAAGGTTAAAGTTAAAAATAAAGTTAAAGTTAAAGTGAATGTTAAAGTTAAAGCGAAAGTTAAAGTTAAAGTTAAAAATAAAGCTAAAGTTAAAGTTAAAGTGAAAGTTAAAGTTAAAGTTAAGGTTAAAGTTAAAGTCAAAGTTAAAGTTAAGGTTAAAGTTAAAGTTGAAGTTAAAGCGAAAGTTAAAGTTAAATATAAAGTTAAAGTTACAGTTAAAGTTAAAGTTAAAAGAGTTTTGTTACCGATCAATTTGTTTGGCATGCTAATTTTTAATTTTTATAAGCTTTTCTGATCTAATTGTTGATAGTGCGAATAAAAGAGACTTATTCCACCTTTTAACTCAACGTTTTGCCAAATTTCCTTGTTAAAGTTAAAGCTAAAGTAAAAGTTAAAGTTAAAGTGAATGTTAAAGTTAAAGAGAAAGTTAAAGTTAAAGTTAAAAATAAAGTTAAAGTTAAAATGAAAGTTAAAGTTAAAGTCAAAGTTAAAGTTAAGGTTAAAGTTAAAGTTAAAATCAAAGTTAAAGTTAAAGTTAAAGTTAAAGTTAAAGTTAAAGTTAAAGTTAAAGTTAAGGTTAAAGTTAAAGTTAAAGTTAAATATAAAGTTACAGTTAAAGTTAAAGTTAAAAGAGTTTTGTTACCGATCAGTTTGTTTGGCATGCAAATTTTTAATTTTTATAAGCTTTTCTGATCTAATTGTTGATAGTGCGAATAAAAGAGACTTATTCCACCTTTTAACGCAACGTTTCGCCAAATTTCCTTGGCATCATCAGGAGTTAAGATATCTATATTTATTTAATAAAAGAAAGCGAACATTACAATAAGTTTTGTATATTTTTTTAACATGCATATATATAGAGATATGTAAGGAGACGGTGAACATGATTACACATAAAACAAAACTCGCGATTATTGAAAAGGACGACGCAAATATAATTTTAGATACACTCAACAAATACCACAACAAGTTAAAATTCACTATAGAGAAAGAAGTAAATGGCAGTATCCCTTTCTTGGACACCCGCATTCACAACAACAACAATAATTTGATTTCAGATTGGTCAAAACAAACCCCAAATATAGACAACCAAACAAAACGATACTTCAGTGTCATATACATTCCCAGGCTGACAGAAAGTCTCGCACATGATCATAATAATAAGAAAACATCCCACACAACATTGGCATTTAAATCGAATTGCACTTTAGCGACGTGTTTCACAAAAGCAAAAAGCCCTATAGATATCCAACAACAAAGTAATGTAGTATATGAAATACAGTGCAAAGGTAACGACAGCGAAAACTGCAACAAAGTGTACATCGGCACAACAAAAAGAACACTAGGTACGCGATTAGCTGAACACGAAGCCGACATCATAGTACAGGTTTACAAGTATGATATGTATGAGAAGGAAGCAATTCCTTTCCTTTTCTAACACATTGCAGTTTGACACTTCGGTCAGTGTCAAACTATTGTGGAACTCAGTGCAACCTGCGTGGAACATGCGTTTGACACTGAACGAAGTGTCAAAATTACCGGGGTTGCTGTCGTTGGAAGCGACGCAGGGAAACAAAAAAAGGAGCGGAATATCAGATATGGGTTGCTGTGATGGTTAATTTTTTTGAACGAATTTAGTATGAATATGAGGTGCACCTATATGGGTCCTACAGAAAATTATACAAAAGTCTTGAATTGGGGTATCTGAGGACGCGTAATTATTCCAGCATTAAGAATTCAAACACGGGTGCTAAGTTTTTCTACCCGTTCAAAAGTTTTGCGCAAAAAACAGTTTGAAACGAAGGTCGACTGCAATAACCCGTCAAAAATAGTAGAAAGAGATATGAAAAGATGCGTTTTGTGCTTTTATCGATAGTCCAAAGGCGAAAAAGTATTCGAGTTATTGGAGGCGAGGCAAAAACGCGTCTATTAATACCTCCACCGACGGTTTTGGTCGTGTTTTAGCAATCGTCCCCTATAATAAAGTATCACAATTTGTTAATTAAAATTGTCCAAAACATATGGATTTAAAGAGATATGTAATTAAGTGCTCGTTTGAAAGTAAATAAGGATATTTCTTTGTAATTTTACAATAAAAATTTTACTACACTTTTCTTGGACCAAGAACTACAACAGTGCCGAATAACATCCACAAAAAATACGAACAAGAACAAGCATTTTATCAGGTGAGCGTGGCTGTGTATGTGCGTGCTGCTACATATCCTACTTGTAGACCTGCACTATGGCCGACATACGCAAACAAAAACAAAGCACAGGATTTAAGGGGTTGTGTAGCGCAATATATAGCTTCTCCAACCCAATTGTCAACCTCACCTTCGAGCGGCGAATCCCGTTTCACTAACAGACGAGGCTCTGGCGACCCCAAGCTCCTCATGGAACTTGGGGGTGGGGAGGGAGGGATGGCCTGAAGGTTCAATGTGGCCATATAAATCGTTCCCGAGATGGTCGGCCCAGCACCTCAATGGTGCTGTGTTACCGGAGCGTATCGGATCTGTATCCGACAAAGGACCATCACATCGATAACACTCCCCAAAGCCTTCGAGGAGTAACCTAATCGCTACAACAACAGGCGAAACGTTGAGTTAAAAGGTGGAATAAGTCTCTTTTATTCGCACTATCAACAATTAGATCAGAAAAGCTTATAAAAATTTAAGTTAAAGTTAAGGTTAAAGTTAAAGTTACAGTTAAAGTTAAAGTTAAAGTGAATGTTAAATTTAAAGAGAAAGTTAAAGTTAAAAATAAAGTTAAGATTAAAATGAAAGTTAAAGTTAAAGTCAAAGTTAAAGTTAAGGTTAAAGTTAAAGTTACAGTTAAAGTTAAAGTTAAAGTGAATGTTAAAGTTAAAGTTAAAGTTAAAAATAAAGTAAGTTAAAGTTAAAGGTAAAATTAAAGTTAAAGTGAATGTTAAAGTTAAAGTTAAAAATGAAGTTAAAGTTAAAGTGAAAGTTAAATATTAACTTCTCATTTATTCAATAAAAGTAAAAAATTTGTTTTCTTATCGGTCACCACGCTTAAAAAGGTTAACTTGAATTAATATCAAAGACAAAACTTGAATTAATATCAAAGAAAACAAAATGTTGCATAAATATTATAATTGCATAAGTTGATAATATGCAATAGCTTTACCGCGGCAGTCCCCGAGTGCCACACGTCCTTTTTTTGTGGCCCGATGAAACCAGGCTAATCCTGTTTTTTTTTTTTTTTTTAATTCATACATACTTTTTTTTTTCTTTTTTATACATACTTTTTTTATCCTAATTCTTATTTATGTGTTATTTATAATTTTTTTGAGAGGCAGTGGCTTCTTAAGCGCCGAGATCTAAAACCGCTCAGCTACAGAGAAACTCATCAGCTGAGAAATATAGATTCACAAAATACAATAGATTAAAAGTATAAATATAATTTTTAAATCATTAAGAGAAGATAGAACCGTCTTTTTTATGGCAAAGAGCGAGTCCGAAACGTCAATTATTCGCGAGTGAGAGTTATAATCTTCACACAAACATTGAAAGGGTTCGTGTAGTTGGAAATTGCTTCTGCATTGTTTAAGAATTATAGGTTTATAATGCCTTGAAACTCGGCATGGAACATTCAAAACATTCTTCCAAAAGAAATGGGCTTGAAATCGATCCGTTTAAAAGTCTAGCTTTGTAAGTGGTGATGGGCGTTTCTTTATCTTTTCTCCAAGTGCTTCCGGCAAGAGATTTGAGGATTTTATTACGGCTCTGGGTTTTCGGTACAATTGCGGCTGCATGCTCTCCAAAATGTAGATCCTGATCGAACGTCACACCCAAGATTTTAGGGTGTAAGACCGTCGGTAGCGTGATGCCATCGACGTGGATGTTCAATATGGTCGACATTTGGCGCGTCCATATTGTAAATAGATAGATCTGGCGAGCTGTGGCAGCTTCCTATGATACGAGTGGGGGCGTCTCCGTTTATTGTGCAGAACGTCGTTTCCTCTATTTAGTCTCATGTCCACCTGTAGGTTAGAATGCCATAGATCGTGGTGGGCATTGAAATCGCCTGTGATAATGCGATTATCGCCAGTGAGTAGTGCGCTGATGTCAGGGCAATATCCACTGCGGAAACAGGTGACAGGAGGGATGTAGATGTTGATGATTTATCGGCTGGCCGGACAGATATGCCTTTACGTTCCAGGACACTGTCCCTGTGGCCGATGTCGGGATCGAATAGATATGAATGATATGCGCGAGGCCGCCTCCAATTCCCCTCTCGTGATCTTTTCTGTGGACGTTATACTCGGAGCAGATCTTGCTGTGAGTTTGGTCTCTTTGATCGCAGCAATGCGGATGTTATGCCGCTTCATGAAATCAACTATCTCCGTGATCTTCCCAGTTAACCAATTACAGTTTAACTGCAGAACTCTGAAGTTCAACGGGGGAGACGTCGTCACTCTGGGGGTAAGTGACGGGTAACTACAACTGAGTTGAGGGAGGCCAGGATGCAATTGCTGTTGTGGCCCTGAGCTTCAACGCATTGGCATGAGCATTGGCACCGTCCAAGGCAGGAGCTGCATTGGGCAGATGTCGCAAACATATATATTCTGTGCTTGCAAACGTGCAAAAGGTGGTAGGGGCTAAGAGTCTGTTTCCCTGACCTACTCGAATGCTAGTGTCGGAAAGAGCGGGAGAAGAAGACGGTGGCGGGGGCTAATGCTCGGCATTGCTACCAACTCTACTACGGGGACTGTGGTTATGAGTAGGAGCGGTCGTATAAGCTGATGGCGCCATGGGGCGCGAGCAGCAGCGGGTACTTGCTGAGCAGCAGGGCTGCTAGAAGGTAGTGGGCGGCGCTAAGGCCGACTAACGGCACGCCCTTGGGCGTGAACAGCAAGGAGCCACAAAAGATTTATAAAAGTTACGAGGACGTCGGGTGTGTGGACTTGTAGGTGTTTTTATCATGGTATAAGGATAATTCCATTGACAGTGGTCGATCTAAATATTGACTACCTGTATCTTGTGTTTCGTAAGTTTTTGAATATATGGGCAATTCACAAGAGAGTCGAATTCATGTAAAGTTTTAAGATTTGAACTGCTTCCATGGTTTCTAATATTAAATTTGATTGACGCATAGCACATACGGCGAATAGGAGACCATGTGAATTACCTAATAGTTCAGACATTTACAAACCGTATTAAGAGGGAGGGAGGAAAAAAATTTAAGAAAAATACGAGAAAATAAAGTAGTGTCATATAGGTATAATGCATGGCTCATCTCATCAGCTGATTTCATGTTTTGCATTTTACTGGTATTGTGGAAAGTCAAAAGGAGATGGCAAACGTAAAATGTAACCAACACATTGACAATTATTTACTGTCGTGGTGGTCAGTTTTTTAGTTTCACATCACCTTCAGTTATTTTTTCAGTAAATGCATCTAATTTATCGCATTATTTTCCCACAACACACAGGTATTGCAATGTTTTGTTTTCTCTCCATTCCATTCGCCTAACACCAACACGCAGAGTTTGACAATTTGAACAATGGTATGCTGTTGCTGTAGAGATGAGCCAACCATATATGTACATAGCTTAACCATGATATAATTTGAACAAATTCAATTCAAAAATGATTTCAAAATGTGAATTAAAAAAATATTTTCAGCTTTTGATCATCAAAAGCAAAAAAGTTTGATTATTATTTTTGTTCATTTTTATAAAATCTTAAAATTTATTTTATAAATCGTCATCATCAAAATAAATCATATTTCATTATTTCCTTTCCTTAATTGTATGATAACTCAGAATTTAATCACAAAAACTTATCAAATTGTATTGATATGGAGAAAAATTCCAAATTGAATCATCAAAATGCTGTGTGGGATAAATATGTAAATTTGTGTGCAATTAAGAAATATTAAGTTGGAAAAATATCAATAATGTCGGCAACGGTTATACCTTGCGTTTTTATCATGATCTATACCACGATATAAGCATGATAAACACACAAAGTATAACCGTTGTCTCTTCTGGTCGGTGATGATTTTTATTTTTATTTTTATTTTTTTGAAGCTTTTGCGGAATATATTATTTAAAAATCAAACTCAGCAAAAGGAAATCATAAAATAAACATAAAATATTAAAACTTGTTTTTGTTTGAGAAAAAAGCAAATACATATGTACATATGTGTGCAGGTGAGAAATTTTAACGGTTATACCTGGTAGGTGTTTTTATCATGGTATAAGGATAATTCCATTGTCAGTTGTCGATCTGCATATTGACTACCTGACAATTAAACAGGTGACATTTCGTGCTATCATCTTATAAATCGTCATCATCAAAATAAATCATGTTTCATTATTTCCTTTGCTTAATTGTATGATAACTCAGAATTTAATCACAAAAACTGATCAAATTGTATTGATATGGAGAAAAATTCCAAATTGAATCATCAAAATGCTGTGTGGGATAAATATGTAAATTTGTGTGCAATTAAGAAATATTAAGTTGGAAAAATATCAATAATGTCGGCAACGGTTATACCTTGCGTTTTTATCATGATCTATACCACGATATAAGCATGATAAACACACAAAGTATAACCGTTGTCTCTTCTGGTCGGTGATGATTTTTATTTTTATTTTTATTTTTTTGAAGCTTTTGCGGAATATATTATTTAAAAATCAAACTCAGCAAAAGGAAATCATAAAATAAACATAAAATATTAAAACTTGTTTTTGTTTGAGAAAAAAGCAAATACATATGTACATATGTGTGCAGGTGAGAAATTTTAACGGTTATACCTGGTAGGTGTTTTTATCATGGTATAAGGATAATTCCATTGTCAGTTGTCGATCTGCATATTAACTACCTGAAAATTCAACAGGTGACATTTCGTGCTATCATCTTAAGCAAAAAATCTTTAATATTTTTGTGGTTATTGGAGCTTTTCGGTCGATAATTTCAAGACAAAACACAAGCTTTCTTTTTCTCCTACACGTTTCGATGGGTATTTTCCATCTTCCTCAGGGAGGATTCAATTTTAAATAACTTAAAACATATAAACATTACTAAACATATATAAACAACACTTAACATTAGTTCATTCATCTTCACTGAATCGTCCACTAGCAGATAATTGGTTTTGAAAAATTATAGCATAAGTTTTTCTTTTTCTCATACGCGTTTCGATGGGTATTTCCATCTTCCTCAGGGACGATTCAATGTTAAATAACTTAATTAAAACATATAAACATTACTAAACATAAATAAACAACACTTAACATTAATACATTCATCTTCACTGAATCGTCCACTAGCTGATAATTGGTTTTGAAAAATTATAGCAATTTCTGTGCGCACTAAAAAATCCAATAATTTTGCCGGGTAATATACCAATTATCAGTTGTTTATTTCGTCAGGGCATATATGCTGCGAGGGGAGCTCTAGTTATCTGGAACTCCAGGGAATTAGAACCCAAATAGACAGTCACGTTTTTTAAATAATATATTTGTGCCTCAAGGAAGCCAAAATGCCAAACATATCATGTGAAACTTATTCTACTACTGACATGGAAATCGGGTAGATTGGTTTGATTACTGAAACCCGGGAACCACGGTAACCAGGATAAGTTATCCTTTCTGTTAGCCCTATTAAAGAATTGTCAGTCCAGTCATTTTTCGAAAAAGGACACTGAAGATTGCAAAGCGCAGAGACCGGCTTGTTTCAAACCAAGTTTGACAAAGGATGACGGAAAATCGTTGCAATATATATAAAAAACAGGGTCTTACGTCCTTAACTTCTATTTATCTTTTATGTCCACATTTTGAAATACGGAGCTCTGAATTAAGGTAAAAGTCTGGTAGCGTATTAGCAGTCAACCCCTTAATTAGACTTCTACCTAAAGTAATAACGATACTACATGTTTCATTGTAGTATAAACACTTTGTACGACGGCATGGGAATTACCCTCTCCTACCTATATTGGTTTAGGCAACGCTATGCTAAATTTTTCCACCAAGAGAAGCTTCGATAATCTACTTTTAAATGAGAAATTATAACCTCATAAGGACAATGGAATTGCCTTCTTTCTTATACCATGTTTTTGGCGATCTTCACTTTGAACGCAAACCACTGTTTTAGAAGGCTTGGTTGATTATCACAGTATCTTAGCATTTATATTTCAATCGCCAAGCATATATTTCAGAATTTTTTCATATTAAACATATTTCGAAAAGATTTTAGTCAGACGAGGGCCTATTAAAAATTACATTTTTGAATTGCATTAAAAACTGTATAAAGATAAGTGATAAGTTGTAATTTCGCAAGTGCGATCTGAGTATCCATATCTAGCACGGCAAGGAACACTGCGATTTCCAACAGTGAATTATTAAAAAGGCAACAACAAGAAAAAAATACAAATTATCTTAACACTGCCGACATATATTTTCCTTCGTCTGCACTCAAATTTTGATTTGGCTTACTCAGCGGTCCCTTAAAAACGTGAAGAATTAAGGCTTGGCATTACGAAGCTTAGTATTGGCAGACAGTAGACTGCACCATAAAATATGCGGGAAATTGTACACATTCAGGCAGGGCAATGTGGCAATCAGATTGGAGGAAAATTTTGGGAAGTAATATCTGATGAACATTGTATCGATGCCACTGGAACCTATTACGGTGATAGTGACTTACAACTAGAGCGCATTAACGTTTATTACAATGAGGCAACGGGGGCTAAATATGTACCACGCGCAATACTGGTCGACTTGGAGCCGGGCACCATGGACTCTGTACGTTCTGGCGCCTTCGGACAAATCTTTCGGCCAGACAATTTTGTGTTTGGACAATCAGGTGCTGGCAACAACTGGGCCAAAGGTCATTACACGGAGGGTGCCGAATTAGTTGATTCAGTACTTGATGTGGTAAGGAAGGAATCAGAAGGATGTGATTGTCTACAGGTAAATATTTAAATCCGGTAATAATTCACAACAGGGATTGGCTGCTTATATGCGTCCAAAAATATAGGGAGAGGAGTCAAACGACGTCTTCACATCGGTATAAATAATCCGAAGGCGAAAACCAAATTAAATCTTTCAAGATATATGTATTTGCAGCTGAAGTTGGCAATTTTCATGGTGTTGTTTTAATTTTGTTCTACACAGGGAGAAAAATTACAAGGGGATTTTGCACGGATAAAATTTGGATCCCACGCCGTTGGTGGACCGGCCAGGTAACTTTTTACAACCGCGCCAGGACGCCAATGCGAAAAGCTGTTCTGCGCAAAAATATTATGGATCCCACCCAATTTTCGGAAGGGCCCAGAGTAATTTTTCAGTTTTTTGTCAAAATTTGTTGCCTTCGAATTATTAATGCTGAGGTCAAAACGCGTTGTTTAACACATCTCCCGATATTTTTGGATGAATATAAGCTATCGACCCTGTTGTAAATTATTACCTAAAGTAAAATAAATTGAGCTTTGACTAATGGCGTTGGCGGCCTTCGCCGGCGCTTATAAAAAATTACACTGGGTGGGTCCAACACCGGTTTGGAGACCAAAACTATATCCGCGCAAAACACATGTTTACATTTTTTTTTTGTGGGTACCACAACATTACAACAACCACATGAAAATCGCCAACTTCAACTGCAAATATCTCCGGACAGGGATATAATTTTTCTTTTCCGCCTTCGGATTATTGTTGAAGTCAATATGCGTATTTTGACACCTCCCTCGATATTTTTGGTAGCGTATTAGCAGTCGTCCCCTCAACTAGACTTTTACCGACTAATGTTGTAAAAAGACAAAAAAATTAACTTTCCTTTTCCGTTTTTATTTTTTTTTTATTTCAGGGATTTCAACTAACTCATTCTCTAGGAGGCGGTACTGGTTCAGGTATGGGCACATTATTAATTTCGAAGATTCGAGAAGAATATCCTGACCGTATTATGAATACATTTTCGGTCGTACCATCGCCTAAAGTGTCCGATACTGTTGTGGAGCCGTACAATGCTACATTGAGTGTACATCAACTGGTAGAAAATACGGACGAAACATATTGTATCGACAATGAGGCGCTTTATGACATCTGCTTTCGTACACTAAAATTAACAACGCCCACTTATGGCGATTTGAATCATTTAGTATCAGCGACTATGTCTGGTGTTACAACATGCCTGCGGTTTCCTGGTCAGTTGAATGCAGATTTACGTAAACTAGCAGTAAACATGGTGCCTTTTCCACGATTACACTTTTTCATGCCTGGGTTTGCTCCATTGACTTCACGTGGTTCACAGCAATATCGAGCGCTGACCGTCCCTGAACTGACGCAGCAGATGTTCGATGCCAAAAATATGATGGCTGCATGTGATCCACGTCATGGGCGATATTTAACAGTAGCAGCAATATTTCGAGGACGCATGTCCATGAAAGAAGTTGACGAACAAATGCTTAATATTCAAAATAAAAACAGTAGCTTTTTTGTGGAGTGGATTCCAAATAATTGCAAAACTGCAGTTTGCGATATTCCTCCCCGAGGTCTAAAAATGTCTGCAACATTTATTGGCAATTCAACTGCCATACAAGAGTTATTCAAACGGGTATCAGAACAATTCACAGCAATGTTTAGACGTAAAGCCTTCCTACATTGGTACACCGGAGAAGGCATGGATGAAATGGAATTCACCGAAGCTGAAAGCAATATGAATGATTTAGTATCTGAGTATCAACAATATCAAGAGGCGACCGCCGATGAGGAAGGTGAATTTGATGAAGATGAAGAAGGTGGCGGTGATGAATAACAGCCGCATTTAAATGGCTGACGAAAGCTGGGGTTAGCCAATGTCTCTGGCTTTGGAGTTTAACATGCAATCATTTTTTATATGTATAATTTGTCATTAGAAGCAACAGAAATACACGAAATTACATTTGGACTAAACTCATAATCACCAACTTTTGGGTTTCAAGGGGTGCTTTAGCTCAAACCTTGCAAGGGGCAGAGCTGTAAAAAGATTGAATCAATTGTGTGCATTCTCTCAGCATTCTTTTAAAAAGTTGTGAAATTTTTGGTTGCATATTATAAATCTTCATTCCTGAATGGCTTAAAATACTTTAACTCAAAGCCAAAGTGTGAGTGTTATGGAATGGTCCCAACACGAGACGAACTAAGAGGAAAGCCCCATATGTCCTACGGCGTCGATGGCGTGTTCAGAAGAACGCATCACTTGTCGCTGCAGGAGATGTGAGGATTGCCGCACCAACAACACCCAAGCCAAGGTGTTGAGGTACCCGTGCCGATGGCTGTGTGGTCACCGGGTGTATATTGAAAGGCTGATCGCGAACGGTCCCCTCCGATGCCCGGGCAAGGTCGGTTGTATAAGTGCCTTACCCCCGGTATGCTGGCTCTGCCGGGGGCTGACTAACCATTCCATGCAAACTCGTGGGAACTGTATGCCCAATATAAATACAAATAATAAGGAGGGGGAGAAAGGGAGCGTTCTGGGAACGCTCTCTGAAGACGATCTTCTGGCGACGCCAACAAACTCCTGGGGGAGCTCAACCTGGCGGAGATGGGTGAGGATGGGTCGTCAATCCAATGCTCAGGGTGGCTCAAATTAACCTGCAGCATTCAAAAGTTGCCTCGGATAACCTGCTGGTCCTCCTCAGGGAGGACATTGATGTCTGCCTAGTGCAGGAACCATGGATCTGGCGGTCACAGGTTATGGGCCTAAAGACCCGAAACTATAACCTCTTATACACACATGGAGAAAGTAAACCGAGGGCGTGTATCCTCGTTAGGAATACTATTAATGCTTTCTTTTTACCTAATTTCAGTAGTTACGACGTTGCTGTGGTCAAGGTCGAGTCAAAAAGCGGCCGAAGCATGACGTTCGCCTCGGCTTATATGGCCCACGATCGACCCGCTCCTCCAGAGGAGGTCGCGAAAATGATAGCACAAAAAATCAAGAAGGATACCATCGTGATGGGTTGCGACGCCAACGCAAGGCACGCGGTTTTGGGGAGCAGCAAGGTAAACGAACGGGGTGAGTCTCTGTTTGAATTTATATTAGCTAACAGCCTTTACGTATGTAACAAGGGCAGCTCTCCCACCTTTAGTTTTCCGAGTACGACGAACTTCCCGGGGTCGGAGGAAGTCCTTGATATAACACTAACATCTGACTTCCGGGAGCTTACGGTAAGAAACTGGTAGGTGTCGAAAAAACTTTCCCTGTCGGATCACCGGTTGATCCTTTTCAACATAGACTGGGAGAAAGAAATAAGTCAGCCGCACAGAAACCCCAAACGGACGTCCTGGAGCCTATTTGACAAGATAGTCAGCGATAGACTCCATAGAAGTAAGATGCCTATACAATCTACAGACAGTCTTGACGACCGAGTTCGGTCTCTGGAGAAGTTTTCAGGTGGCCTTTATAGTTGCCTGTCCAATTTCGAGGAACAAAAAGACCTTCCCGTGGTGGGACAAAATCTCAGCGACCTGAGGTCAAAGCTGAGGAGGGTCTTCAACGACTGTCACTTCAGGAACGATTTCCGAGAGTACAGGACGGCTCTGAGGGAGTATAAGAGAGCCATATGGACAGCAAAATCAAGCTCCTGGCGAGAACACCGCGAGTCGATTGAGTCCACGAAGGACTCAGCCAGGCTGGGAAAGATTCTTGCCAAGAGTCATTCAAACAAGACATTTGTCAAGCGCGCCGATGGAACATGGGCAGGATCGGCGGCTGAGGCTCTAAACATCCTTGTAGATGCTCACTTCCCGGATGGATAGGGGGAGGGAGTACGCGATACAAAGACGGCACATCAGGAAATACCTGTTGGCCTCATAAACAACCTTTTAGCGGAGAAGAAAATTGCCTGGGCAATAGATAGCTTCTCTCCATATAAATCACCGGGCGTGGATGGTATTCTACCTATTATGCTGCAGAAGACTCAGAAATCTTTGGTTAAGAAGATCTTCGAGGCATGCATTCGTCTCAACCACATTCCGGTCTCGTGGACGAAAACAAGGGTGGTTTTCATCCCTAAGGTCGGCAGAAGGGGGCATGAAGTAGCCAAAGACTTTCGGCCAATAAGTCTCACGTCCTTTGTTCTGAAAACGTTCGAAAGGCTACTAAATATACATATACGGGAGCTTCTAGGTGAAGCTCCACTTTCCACGGCACAGCACGCGTACCTGAGAGGGAAATCCACGGGAACCGCGCTACATGAGGTAGTTCGAACGGTGGAAAAGTCCCTTCATCACAAGCAGTTCAATCTAGCTGCGTTTGTTGATGTGGAAGGCGCGTTTAACAATGTAAGAGCTGAAGCGATTGAGGCTGCCCTCGGTAGGGCAGAGGTTTAAGAACCACTACGGCTTTGGCTTTCAACCCTACTTCGCAACCGCGAAATAACAGCAGAGCTAGGTGGAGCTAGTGTTGGCAAGCAGGTATGCAGAGGCACACCACTGTGTGGGGTTCGCACTGCAGTGTGTTTCAAGCAGAAATCCTCGCTATTTGGCAATCCTGCAAATCACTGGAGGGCTTGAATGTAGCTGGTAAAGTTTGCACCCTGTCGGATATCCAAGCAGCGATAAAAGCGCTTTCTTCGCCACACATTAACTCAAAATTAGTGTGGGCTTGTAAGCGACTCATATCCCAGTTATCCACCAATCTAGAACTACGCGTTATCTGGGTCCCGGGTCATAGGGGGATTGAGGGTAAGGAGAAGGCCGATGAGCTAGCATGCAGGGGCTCATCGGAGATGAACGAGGAAATAACCAGTGTCGAAATAGGCATACCCTTAGCAGTAGCCAGCGCGAATATCTAAAGCTTCTACTTGAAGAAAGCACAAACAAAGTGAAATAACATCACCACCTGTGCAATATCAAAATCCATTTGGCCAAACTATGATGGAAAGAGGACGAGAAGTCTTCTGAACAAATCAAGGGCTAACACACGCAAACTGATAGCAGTCTGCACCGGTCATTGGGCAGTAGGTACGCATGCGGAAAAGATGGGCATTCCGTATAACGAATACTGCAGAAGCTGCAAAGATCCAAATGCCAGGGAGACAGTAGAACACTTTATGTGTAAATGCCCGGCTCTAGCTAGAGCCCGGCTCTAGCTAGAGCCCGGCTCAGGTTCCTTGGAACCCCGTTTCTTGAAGACCTCAGAGGGTTATCTGTGATAGCAATCCCGAATATTCTTAATTTTATCAACTCTGGCTGGTTGTAATACATTGACCATAACATTCTGTATGTTTTTAGACGAGTTACATGGCATCAAAACGGCTTTAAATATCTACTTAGGCGACCAGGGTTGCAGCCATTTCACCTACCTACCTACCTACCTATTCCAAAAACAAAATACATTTTTTCAAATTTAGAAAAATTAAAAAAATAACAATAAGGTATAGGTTTACCTCGGAAATGAAGAACGTAGAATAAGAGTATTAAACCTTTCTTTATACATATTGTCACGGATATTAACATCACTAAGTTATACCATCACTAAGGCGATGCCAAGGCCACGATAAGCAGTATTTACGTCAATAATCAAATCATGTATACACATTGTGGGGATAAATGATTTCCACATCTAATTAAACGTTTATTTAACTTTAATTTGAACGTTTATTTGTCAATAAAATTCAACTTAAAACTAGTACAAAATTTATGCGTGTTAATTTCAGAAGTTCTATAAAGTTAATGCTTGGGAACGAAAAAAGAAGTGTTCCTACTGAATACGATTGTAGTAACAAAAAGGAATAAGAAAAAGTACCAATTCCGAAATAATGCTGCCACCCGTGACAGTGGTGTGTAGAGTTCCCACACTACTCCCCCCAAATGATGGCTTGAGCTGGTTGAAAGTCGAATTTAACCTCCGGAATGGAACTACGGTGTGGCTGTTAAGCACTGTAATGGCAGGCTTGTTGACGTGGCCGGTTCCTGAGGCGGATTTGGCTGGTTGAACACCCGTCTGTGTGGGGTATTGCCAAAGACATCGTCGCTTGCCAAATGTGCTGGTTTCAGTCGTTCGATGTTAACGTTTATTTCTCTGCCGTTGACGTCGATCGTGAAAACTCGTTCGTCAATCCTTTTTAAAATTTTATGCGGACCCAAGTATGGCTGGTCGAGTGGTCGTTTGGTTGCGTCGATTCTTAAAAAGACGTGTGTACACGTCAGCAAATCCTTGTGACAGAAAGTTTTTTGGCGGCAGTGATGTGTTGTAGGGGCCGGTCTGATTTTTCGCATATGTGTGCGGACATCTTCGAGAAACGAATTCCGGTCGACTGGTGAATCACCATTGATGAAAAACTCGCCCGGTACACGAAGTGTCGTTCCATAGAGGTATTCCGCTGGTGACGCCTTAAGGTCTTCTTTGTAACATGTTCTTAAACCTAGCAAAACCGAAGGTAATGCTTCTGTCCATTGAGTTATCTGGTGGCACATGATGGATGCCTTCAGAGTTCGATGCCAGCGTTCCACTAACCCGTTCGCCGCTGGGTGATACGCTGTAGTTCTAATTCGCTTGCCGCCAACCAAACGTGCAAGGGCTGTGAATAGGGCACTTTCAAATTGCGTACCTTGGTCAGTTGTGAGCAGTTTGGGGCATCCGAAGCGGGCAATCCAGTGTGAGAAAAACACTTTCGCGACCATGTTCGCCGTAATGTCTTTGATTGGGACTGCCTCAGGCCATTTTGTGAACCTGTCAATCATAGTCATGCAATACTTAAAACCCTGCGACTCCGGCAAGGGCCCCACCAGGTCCAAGTGAACGTGATCAAATCTTTCGTCAGGGTCAGGGAATGACGTGGGTGCTACATGTGTGTGGCGGCCTACTTTGTAGCGTTGACATGGAAGACAATCGCGGGCCCACTGCAAAACGTCTTTGTTCATTGACGGCCATACGCATCGCTGGGCTATGATTTTGACTGTGGCTCGGCCACTAGGGTGAGCTAGATTATGTAGTGCTTCGTAGATTTTCCGGCGTAACTGAAGGGGTATGAACGGTCTGATGTTGTTAGTTGAAACGTCGCAGTATACTATGAGCCGACCGGATCCGAAAGTGAGGGTTTGGAGCTTGAGTGAAGTTTCATTGCGAATTAGCAGCTGTTGCAGTTCGTCATCTGATTCTTGTGCGCGCGATAGTTCTTCGTAGTTGATTATTTCCGGAAGATGTATGGTTTCAACACGTGAGAACGTGTCTGCTACATGGTTGTCGGAGCCGGAGATGTGTTGAATATTAGTGGTGAACTGGCTTATAAATCCCAGCTGTCTGATCTGGCGTGGCGACGACTTGTCTGAATTTTGGCGGAAAGCGTAGATCAGCGGTTTATGGTCGGTTCTTACAACGAATTCGCGTCCTTCAATCCAATGGCGGAAATTTTTTATTGCCTCGTAGATTGCTGTTAACTCCCTGTCATACGTACTGTAATTTTGTTGCGCAGGCGATAGTTTCTTGGAGAAGAAGCCGAGCGGTTCCCAGGTGTTGGTGTGTTTTTGTTCGAGAACGGCTCCTATTGCTGTGCTGGATGCATCGCAAGTGATTCGAATATCAGCAGTGGGTAACGGATGCGCTAAAAGCGTTGCGGTTGCAAGTTGCTCTTTGATCGCAGCGAAAGCTTTTTCGGAAGCGTCTGTCCATGGCACCGGTCTTCGGTCATTTTTCTTAGACTCTTTTAAGAACTCGTTGAGTGGTGCCAGGACGTTAGCGGCGTTTTTAATGTGGCGTCGATAAAAATTGATTGCTCCAATGAATCTTCTCAGATCGAGGATTGTCTTCGGCTTGGGGAAATCGCGTAGTGATTTGACTCGGTCTGGCAACGGTGCTGAGCCCTGTGCTGTGATACGGTATCCCAGAAAATCGACGGCGGTTGAACCCAGTATGCATTTATCTGCATTAATGCAAAGGCCAAACTGACTCAGTCTTTGGAATACCAGGCGGAGGTGTTGCTCGTGTTGCTTCTCATTGTTTGACGCTATTAGCAGGTCGTCGATGTAAGCATATACGAAGTCCAATCCGGATAGTGCTTCATTTATGAAGCGTTGAAACGATTGGGCTGCGTTACGGAGACCGAATGGCATACTGACGAACTCATACAAGCCAAACGGTGTGATTACAGCTGTCTTGGGAATGTCTTCTTCTGCTACTGGTATATGGTGGAACGCACGCCGGAGATCAATTGTGGAAAACAATTTTTTTCCCTGCGAGGACGGTGGTATAGTCCTGCAAAAGCGAGATCGGATAACGGTCTGGTATGGTCTGCTCGTTTAGCCTACGGTAATCTCCGCATGGTCGCCACTCTCCATTCTTTTTCCGAGCCATATGGAGTGGACTAGCCCAGGGGCTATTGGATGGTCTGGCGTGGCCTAGGTCGACCAAAATCTGAAACTCTTCTTTAGCAACTTTGAAGCGTTCGGGGCACAGCTGGCGTACACGTTGGACGCAAGGTGGTCCGGTGGTTGGTATATAATGCTTTATCGAGTGCTTGGTGGCCGTACGGTTCGATGGATCATCCAGTAATTCAGGAAATTCTCTGAGGATGTTTGTGAATTTGCTCGGTTTATTGAGGGCCGTTATCGCTGTGATTGGTGCTGTTGTGTATGCACCTGTGCTGCGAGAACCCGAGTTGGGGTCTATGATACACCCCCGTTTGAGGTCGACTATTAGTCCGTGTTCGTGAATTAGGTCTGCACCGATGATTGGGTATGGTACGTTAGCCATACAAAAAATCCAATGAATTGGTCGACGGAGCCCAATATTGAGAGTCAGCTCCTTTTGTCCGAATGTTTCGATGACAGTGCCGTTTGCAGCCTGTAGTCGAAATTGGGTTGCTGTTAGTTTGCCCTGACGGGGAGGGGGAGTGACTGAAATATCCGCGCCAGTGTCGACGAGGTATTTTGTGCCTGTTGTGCGGTCGTAAATGAATAGTCGGCGGGGTGTTGGTTTGCCGCCAGTGGTCGCCGAAACTACTGGGGGCATCTTGCGTTTCCCTGATTCTGTGAAAATGTGCATGGTTGTGTGCATCTATTGGCACGTATCCCGAACCTGCGATGATAAAAGCAGGTGGAAGGTGGTGAGCTGTTGGCGTTCGGGCTTTGAGGTATGTTGGGTGCCTTGTTGGAGGACTTGTTCTGTCTGCCTTCTTCTCCGAACGCAGTTGTCATTGTTAATTTTTCAACCTGCTTGGGTAATCTGTTCATTTGTTCTCGTAAACTGCTGCTTGTGTTATCAGCTGTATGTGCGACTGGCATAACGTAACGATTGTCGGAGTAGCGCTGAATTTCCATTAGCCGATTTGCCATCAGTGCGAGTGTGGCGTTATCAGGTTCGTTAGATGCAGCTAGTGCTAATTGTACCTGAGGTGGGAGTCGATCGAGCCAAATTGTGCGGACGAACGTAGTATTTAGTTTGTTTCCGCCCAGTCGATTGATCTCTGCAAGTAGTTCCGATGGACGTCGCTCGCCCAACTCAAGACCATATAGAAGCATTTTGAATTTACGTTCCTGTGAAATACTATACTATAATGGTTGACTAGAACTTGTTTCGTTGGGTCGGAAGTGATTCTCCTGAGCTGGAACTGCGCCTCGACCGCGGCAAACCACAGCTGCACTTGTTGCGTCCAAAATGGAGGTAAATCAAGTCGCTCGAATTTATCTATATGTGTCGCTAGTTGTTGATTACCAACTGCTTCATAAAATTCCTCGGCGCCAGCTCCGCCTTGCAAACCAGCGTTGTCGTTCTGGCTTTCTGTTGCATTAGTGTTCATATTGAGTGTGCTGACCAATTATTGGTATATTTATTAAAATTGAAGGAGTCACCAATTATGTGGGGATAAATGATTTCCACATCTAATTAAACGTTTATTTAACTTTAATTTGAACGTTTATTTGTCAATAAAATCCAACTTAAAACTAGTACAAAATTTATGCGTGTTAATTTCAGAAGTTCTAGAAAGTTAATGCTTGGGAACGAAAAAAGAAGTGTTCCAACTGAATACGATTGTAGTAACAAAAAGGAATAAGAAAAAGTATCAATTCCGAAATAATGCTGCCACCCGTGACAGTGGTGTGTAGAGTTCCCACAACATATATAAGGCAGCCGAAAGATGTCACACACAGATGCATTTACTTATACGCCTATGTATGCGCGAGAGACTGTAAACTACAAACATTCACATCAATAATTCAATCATTATGTATCTACATAAACGAATAAATAATTGCGTCTACACATATGTACGTATACGAGCAGCGGAGAGTCAATGCGCAAACACATGCATATATCTGAGAAGTTTGAGAGCTACTGGACTAGTAGATTCTGGAAGCGCCTAAAAGATGTGTAAAATTGTGCAATTTTAGTTATAGCTGAGAAGTTTGAGAGCTCATGGGCAATGCTAGTACATTCTGGAAAAATGCTAACGAGGAAACCAAAGGGTATAAAAAGCAACAGATGTAGAGGCGCGGTAATTCAGTTTGATTTGAGTTGTCAAGCAGTTTGATTAAGACGATAGTATAGTTTCATTGAGCTATCAATCAGTCTGGTTATTAAGCAAGCTATTCGTTGCACAGTTTGTTATTGTGAAGTACTTTAATAAAGGCCATTTTTTCCATTATTCAATATTGGAGTTATTTATTCAACAGTTTAGTGATTCGAACTTAGCAGAGGATTGCAAATAAGAGGATTTGCAGCAAATTCGTTACAATTGGTGTCAGAAGAGGAATTGTTGAATAAATTCCAGAAGACAACAAGGACATGGCAAAGTTCAGTGAATTAAAGATCCAGCAACTGAAGAAGGTGTTGGAGAGCCGTGGATTGAATACAAGCGGCGTTAAACTCGAACTTCAGGCACGGCTACGAGAGGCAATGGAAGCAGAAGGAATTGATGTGGAAGAGTATGTCTTTCACCTTGATGGCGAGGAGACAACAAAAATTGAAGAGAAAAACGAAACATCGCAGACGGTTACCAGCACAGACTTGAACATGATATTGGCTGCAATATCTGCACAAACATCGACAGTATCATCAATGTCGTCGCAATTGGCATCCCAACTGGAAGCGCAAGAGGCACGTATAACAGAAATGTCATCGCAAATATCCGCCAACATGTCATCTCAACTAGAAGAACAGAAAACGTATATGTCATCTCAACTAGAAGAACAGAAAACAGATATAACATCTAAGATGGAATCCCAAGAGACACGTATAACATCAAAGATTGAAGCACAAGAAACGCGTATTTCGGAAATGTCAGCACATATTTCAGCACAGATATCATCTCAGATCTCCACACAACTAGAAGAGCAGGAAGCCCGTATATCATCTAAACTGGAAGCGCATATGGAAGAAAAACTAACCCAGTTTCATGAAGGTTTCAGTGGTCGACAGGATAAAATCGAGGCCGAGGTGGATGCTTTGAGAGGGCGTATCGAGCAGTTACAACTAAATCGTCCAGCAGTTTCAGCGAGAAATCCAAAGGTAAAAACACCATCCTTTGACGGTTCTGTTCCTTTCCAGGTCTTTAAGCTACAGTTTGAGAAGACCGCAGCAGTAAACAACTGGAATGCGGAAGATAAAGTTGCTGCACTGTTCGTGGCATTGAAAGGGGCCAGCAGCGGAAATCCTACAGACGATTCCCGAAGGAGAGCGGAACAATTATGAAGCATTGATGGCTGCTGTAGAACGACGTTATGGAAGCGAGCATAGAAAACAGATATTCCAAATTGAGTTGCAAAACCGCTACCAAAAAGCAAATGAGACATTGCAGGAGTTTGCTTCGGATGTTGAAAGGTTGGCTCATCTCGCAAATGCGGACGCACCCGTGGAATACACCGAGAGGGTAAAAATCCAGAGTTTTATAAATGGCATACGAGACGTGGAAACGAAGCGAGCTACATACGCGAACCCAAAACTGACATTTGCTGAAACGGTATCACATGCATTGACTCAGGAAACTGCCTCCCTATTGAGTAAACCAGCATATAAGGCTCATCGTGTAGAAGTAGAAAGGCCAGAATGGGTAGACACAATTTTGGAAGCACTGAAGGGATCACAACAGAAAAATGCCGGAGTTATTAAATGTTTCAAGTGCGGCAACCCAGGTCATATTGCACGACATTGCAGCACCGGTCCCAATAGCTCCAACAATGTGGGTGGCCGTAAACGCAAAGCTGGAGGAGATGAGCAAGAGCGAGTAAGAGGTAGAGAGCTAGATCCAGCTATTGAATGCCCTGTGATATCTGTGTCGCAAATTGGTAGAAAATCGAGCAGTCTTACCGTCAGAGGGAATGTGGATGGCAACGAACAAATACACTGACTGTAGATACGGACGCATCTCATTCCTTGATCCGATCTGACTTGGTCAACAGGAGAGTAAAACCGTTACCTGGAGCAAAGTTGCGTACGGTTACTGGCGAGTATAACCAAGTTCAGGGAGAAGTGATATGTGAAGTATTGATTGGGAAGGTCATGGTTCTACACAAATTTGTTGTGGCGAAGATTGTTGATGAAGTTATATTGGGAAAGGATTTCTTGGTTGACCATGACATCAAGATCGATATGCAGAGAGGGGTGATGCGTTATGAGAACCAAGATGTGCCACTTAACTTTAGTTTGGAAAAAGGGTTCAGCAGTAATCGGGTACTGGTGGAGAAGACTCGACGAAGGCCACGAAATTCAAAGGTAAAGGTTCATGGAACAAATGGGCCAAACAAATCAAAACCGAAGGTACCTGTGAGAGAAACACTGGAATTGAAAAGCCCTAACGGACGCACTAAAACGAAGAACGAATGCAAGGGTGGTTTCAAGCCAAGGCACACTACTGTTGTGAAGGGTCGGAACGATACTGATTATGCAAAGCAAATCCGTCCAGCGCAAGCTCTGCGAAGTAGTTCTTCATTGGCCGAGCAACAGAGTGCGAGGGAACGATCGAGGATAATGAGTAGTAAGATGAAACACAGGTACGACAAGGGAAAATAATTCGGAAGGTTTTCGGGAGGGAAATTTGGTACTGTTATACAACCCTCACCGGCGGAAAGGTGTTCCATCCAAATTTCAGTGCAGTTGGGAAGGCCCGTACAAGGTTGTGAAGAAGATCAGTGATATCATTTACCGCATACAAAGCATTGAGAAACCACGGAGTAGAAGAGTGGTACATGTGGCGATGCTGGCAGCGTTTAGATCGAGAGATTTGTCTGATCGGGACGATCAGACTTAGGTGGAGGGCAGTGTCACGGATATTAACATCACTAAGTTATACCATCACTAAGGCGATGCCAAGGCCACGATAAGCAGTATTTACGTCAATAATCAAATCATGTACACACATATATAAGGCAGCCGAAAGATGTCACACACAGATGCATTTACTTATACGCCTATGTATGCGCGAGAGACTGTAAACTACAAACATTCACATCAATAATTCAATCATTATGTATCTACATAAACGATTAAATAATTGCATCTACACATATGTACGTATACGAGCAGCGGAGAGTCAATGCGCAAACACATGCATATATCTGAGAAGTTTGAGAGCTACTGGACTAGTAGATTCTGGAAGCGCCTAAAAATGTATAAAATTGTGCAATTTTAGTTATAGCAGAGAAGTTTGAGAGCTCATGGACAATGCTAGTACATTCTGGAAAAATGCTAACGAGGAAACCAAAGGGTATAAAAGGCAACAGATGTAGAGGCGCGGTAATTCAGTTTGATTTGAGTTGTCAAGCAGTTTGATTAAGACGATAGTAGAGTTACATTGAGCTATCAATCAGTCTGGTTATTAAGCAAGCTATTCGTTGCACAGTTTGTTATTGTGAAGTACTTTAATAAAGGCCATTTTTTCCATTATTCAATATTGGAGTTATTTATTCAACAGTTTAGTGATTCGAACTTAGCAGAGGATTGCAAATAAGAGGATTTGCAGCAAATTCGTTACAATATGTACATACATTTCTTCTGTACGCGTTTTTGTTACTGAACTCCTCCTAAACGACTGGACCGTCTTTGATGAAATTTTGTGTGTGTTCAAGTGGATTTGAGGATGTTTAGATTAACAATTTGGTCTGTTTTCTTTCGACCTCCTCTAAAAAAAATATTTAATGGTGCGATTGCCTTAAAATTTGGTACAAAGATACTTCCTTGACTATCTTATTATTTGAGAAACATCTCTTTCCGTAATGTAAACGTGTGACGGACCTCTTTCAAAAAATATTTGCATTCTAGAAAGTGGACCAGGGCCCATCTTTGGAATGAATAAATCGTAAGCTTGATATTTGAGAAACGTTTCTTTCGGAAAAGTGAACCAGTAGCTGACCTATTCCACAAAATGTAATTTATGGTGAGTTTTTTTTTTTTAAATTGGTACAGTATTAGTTCCTCGACCAGCTAATTATATGAGAATAATTGACGCTGCGAATTGCTTGAAATCTCGTATAGGAGTACTTCTTTGGCGCGCTTAATAGTGGAGAAACTGTTTTTTCTGCGAAGAGGACCAGTGCCCAACATATTCGAAAAACTTTTATTTATATGCGATTTGTTTAAAATTTTGTACAAGAGCTTCTGTACGATCTGGCAGCCTGTAGGAACTTATTTCTGGACATACACTCAGCTGAACCGACCGCTTCCGTTAATTTTATGCCTTCGGTAAACATGTGTATATTATGGTCTGCCATTTCCGCACCCTTGGGCCAACCCTCTGCTCTATACCATCTCCCAAGCTCAGGCACCGGCCATGTAGTCCTTTCACCCTGCTTCCAAGCTGTCATGAGGCCTTGAGTCTTTTTGCATTTGTTTATGCTATATTCTTGGCCAAAATATTTGCAGACGGGATAAGCAGAATGGTATGCAATGCTGTTCCTGGGATAGTTTCTAGGGCTCACGTTATGGTAATCATTGATAACCTGCATACCCCCTATAGATGTTTGGTATACGTACATTTTGTATGACTGTCCACCAAACAAGGATACCATAGTAAAGTATGGGCTCGACAACTGCCCATTCCCATCGCCATTTCTTAAAAGTCCCTGCACTGCATCTCCCTTAGATAGGACTTTCCCCAGTATGGCCATTTCGCTGGAGCATTCTATGCCCGGCCAAAAAATTTTTCCATGAAATCCTGAGGAGATTTTTATATTCCCAGCACTCCTCGAGGTCCTTTCTACCTTCTCTGCTTTTAGCGTATAAGGGCCATTGTCGTTAGGACTCCTTTTTCTAATGCGTATATGAAAATTGTCAGCGCCCTCCGTGGGTCGAGATACGTGAAGTACGTTCCAATCCTGTTGGTAATTTCGGGTTTTGAAGCTGCACCTGCGTGGTATCCAAACCCTAGCTTTTGGTATGTTGTTGTTGGAGCGATAAGGACACTCCCCGAAGGCCTTGGGAATGTTATCGATGTTGATGGTCCTTTGCCGGATGCAGATCCGGTACGTCCCGGTAACAAGCACGATAAAGGTACTAGCCCGACCATCTCGGGAACGATTTGGTATGACCACAAGAAACCCATACCAAGCCGCCCTCCCACCACCTAGATCCATCAGGAGTTCGGGGTCGCCAGAACCTCGGCTGTTAATGAAACAGGATTCCCCACGGGTAGGTGAGGTTGACAATTGGGTTGGAGAAGCTATATATTGCGCTGGCAATCCCTTGAGAGGTTTGCGCTACACAACCCCTTGAATCAATTTGGTATTTTAGTCGCCTCTTACGACAGGCATACCTACCGCGGGTATATTCTAAGCCCCCTAACCCGCTGGGGTGGCCTTGGGTATCGTAGGGATCAGTGCTATATCCACCATCTTCAGCCATTCTAAAGTCACAATATTAGTGCAGGTCATTAGTTTAACACTATTACACAATCCAGCTGTTTCTAATCCTGTTAGTGGTTTATTTGCTTTGCAAATTTATAGGTGTGGTTCCTGTAATTCCGGCGAACTTTCCTCCATATTCTTGGCAATAGTCTAGTTGAGGGGTCGACTGCTAATACGCGTCCAAAAATATCGAGAGAGGTGTCAAACGATGCGTCCTGACATCAGTATTAATAATCCGGAAACGCAAAGGAAACATTTTAAGTCGTTCAAAAGATATTAACGAAAAACCGAAAAATTACCCATGGGTCCCTCCGGAACCGGGGGTGGGATCCACAGTGTTTTTGCGCAGAACACCTTTCTGCATTGGCGGCCTTCGGCCGCGCTTATAAAAAATTAACCAAAAAAATATCGAGAGAGGTATCAAACGACGCGTCTTGCATCAGTATTAATAATCCGAAGGGGGAAAATAAAAATTTTAACTCGTTCAAAAGATATTAACGAAACACCAGAAAAAGACCCGCAGGGACCTCAGAAACCGGGGGTGCTATCCATAGTATTTTTGCGCAGAAAACCTTTCTGCGTTTCTGCGTTGGCGGCCTTCGGCCGCGCTTATAAAAAATTACCCTGGGTGGGTCCAACACCGGTTTGGAAACCAAAACTGTATCCGCGCAAAACACTTATGTTCACAATTTTTTTGGTGGGTACGCAACACTACAACAACCACATGAAAATCGCCAGCTTCAACTGCAAATATCCATCAGTATTAATAATCCGGAAACGCAAAGGAAACATTTTAAGTCGTTCAAAAGATATTAACGAAAAACCGAAAAATTACCCATGGGTCCCTCCGGAACCGGGGGTGGGATCCACAGTGTTTTTGCGCAGAACACCTTTCTGCATTGGCGGCCTTCGGCCGCGCTTATAAAAAATTAACCAAAAAAATATTGAGAGAGGTATCAAACGACGCGTCTTGCATCAGTATTAATAATCCGAAGGGGGAAAATAAAAATTTTAACTCGTTCAAAAGATATTAACGAAACACCAGAAAAAGACCCGCAGGTACCTCAGAAACCGGGGGTGCTATCCATAGTATTTTTGCGCAGAACACCTTTCTGCGTTTCTGCGTTGGCGGCCTTCGGCCGCGCTTATAAAAAATTACCCTGGGTGGGTCCAACACCGGTTTGGAAACCAAAACTGTATCCGCGCAAAACACTTATGTTCACAATTTTTTTGGTGGGTACGCAACACTACAACAACCACATGAAAATCGCCAGCTTCAACTGCAAATATCTCCGGACAGAGATACAAATTCTTCTTTTCCGCATTCGGGTTATTGTTGTCGAGGTCAATATGCGTCTTTTGACACATCTGTCGATATTTTTGGTAGAGTATTAGCAGTCGACCCCTTAACCAGACTTTTACCATATTCTTTAGTTTAATAATATTTTGGGTAACGTTTTACAAGACGTTGCACTACCTAATTTTTATCGAACATTATAAAAGGTGGTATCAAAAGACGCGTCTCGACCTCCGTTTTAAGAATTTTACTTCTGTCAAAAGATATAAGCAAAAAATCGGTTTAGTTTAATAATATTTTGGGTAACGGTTTACAAGACGTTGCACTACCCATGCAATGCTGTTCCTGGGATAGTTTCTAGGGCTCCCTATAGATGTTTGGTTTACGTACATTTTGTATGACTGTCCACCAAACAAGGATACCATAGTTAAGTATGGGCTCGACAACTGCCCATTCTCCATCGCCATCTCTTAAAAGTCCCTGCACTGCATCTCCCTTAGATAGGACTTTCCCCAGAATGGCCATTTCGCTGGAGCATTCTATGCCCGGCCAAACAATTTTTCCATGAAATCCTGAGGAGATTTTTATATTCTTTCCAGCACATAACGCGAATATGAAAACTGTCAGCGCCCTCCGTGGGTCGAGATACGTGAAGTACCTTCCAATCCTGTTGGTAATTTCGGGTTTTGACGCTGCACCTGCGTGGTATCCAAACCTTAGCCTTTGGTATGTTGTTGTTGGAGCGATAAGGCACTCCCCAAAGGCCTTGGGGAATGTTATCGATGTTGATGGTCCTTTGCCGGATGCAGATCCGGTACGTCCCGGTAACAAGCACGATAAAGGTACTAGCCCGACCATCTCGGGAACGATTTGGTATGACCACAAGAAACCTAGACCAAGCCGCCCTTCCACCCCCTAGATCCATCAGGAATTCGGGGTCGCCAGAGCCTCGGCTGTTAATGAAACAGGATTCCCCACGGGTAGGTGAGGTTGACAATTGGGTTGGAGAAGTTATATATTTCGCTACACAATCCCTTGAATCAATTTGGTATTTTAGTCGCCTCTTACGACAGGCATACCTACCGCGGGTATATTCTAAGCCCCCTAACCCGTTTGGGTGGCCTTGGGTATGTTGTTGTTGTTGTTGTAGCGATAAGGTTGCTCCCCGAAGGTTTTGGGGAGTGTCATCGATGTGATGGTCCTTTTCCGGATACAAATCCGGTACGCTCCGTTGCCATAGCACCATTAAGGTGCTAGCCCGACCATCTCGGGAACGATTTATGTGGCCACATTAAACCTTCAGGCCATTCCCTCCCTCCCTACCCCCAAATTCCATGAGGAGCTTCGGGCCGCCAGAGCCTCGTCTGTTAGGGAACCAGGATTCGCCGCGGATAGGTGAGGTTGACAATTGGGTTTGGAGAAGCTATATATTGCGCTGGCAACCTGAAGGGTTGCGCTACACAGCCCCTTGAATCTGGTATTTTAGTCGCCTCTTACGACAGGCATACCTACCGCGGGTATATTCTGATCCCCTAACCCGCTGGGGTTGGCCTTGGGTATCGTAGGGATCAGTGCTATATCCACCACCTTCAGCCATCCTCTGCAGCAATTCTAAAGTCACAATATTAGTGCAGGTCATTAGTTTAACCCTATTACACAATCCAGCTGTTTCTAATCCTGTTAGTGGTTTATTTGCTTTGCAAGCAACCGGCGTTTTTTGCCCGAACCGAAATAAGTATGCGTTGCGATAATGTAAAACATTTATGCATATGTCAAATCTAAATGTCACGCAGAACAAAAATCGGAAATCGAGTTACGTTTTCACGCAGAAAATTCAATTTCGGTTGCTCTCATACAAGTTGTATGAGCATGAGACATTTTTGACAGAAAATGACTTGCGTGCGTTTATATTAGGTGGCATGTTATATGTGCATGAGACATTTTTGACAGAAAATTACTTGCGTGCGTTTATATTAGGTTGGCATGTAATTGGAAGCACAAAATATAAGAGAAACGTGAAATATTTACAGGGGTATGTAAACGCGTAGATTATCTATTGATGATATAATGTAGATTATGGCATGTGTAAACGTGGTCGAAATGAATTTGAATGGACATTTTCCTGAAAAACTCGCCATCGAAACGATAGAAAAAATCACAATCAAAACTATCGACATAAAAAAATCGATGGTTTTCAGAAAATTAACCCATCGATCGTTTTGCAGCTCTAAATGCTTGATAACACTCGCCGCCATAGTATTTTTGTTAATTCTTCGCTTAGTGCTTTTAATTAGAAGTAGGTATGCACTGATAAGATATGAACCACATACCTAAGTGTAAGTTAATAACGGCGTTCTTCGTATTTTACGAAATAATTATATTTTAATCTTTCTCAAAGTCATGAGGTTAGCGTTGCTTCAACTAAAGGTCGGCAAGGACAAAACCACTAATGTTCAAAATGCTTTGGCTAAAATTGCAGAAGCGTTTCGAGAATATACTCCACGTCTGGTGATATTACCTGAATGCTTTAATTGTCCTTACGGAACCAAATACTTTAGAGATTATTCTGAAACGGTTCCCGATGGATATACTTCGCAACATTTGTCTGCAGCCGCAAAATCGTACGGTATATACATTGTTGGTGGTACAATACCAGAGTTGGGTGAAAATGATGCCATTTACAATACCTGCACAGTGTGGGATCCGAAGGGAAATATGATTTCAAAATATCGTAAAATGCATCTTTTTGATATAGATATAAGAAATGGTCAACGGTTTAAGGAATCAGATACTTTAACCGCAGGTCAAAATTTTTCCGTTATTCAGATAGATGATCATAAAATCGGAATAGGTATTTGTTATGATATACGTTTTGAGGAATTGGCGAGGGTATATCGCAACGAAGGTAGGTTAAAGTAAAAGTTAAACAGAAATAATTTTAAATATTTTTTTTAATGAAGGTTGCGAGATGTTAATATACCCCGGGGCATTCAATATGACCACAGGTCCCTTGCATTGGGAACTGTTGCAACGTTCACGGGCCAACGATAATCAGTTGTATGTAGTAACTACTTCTCCTGCTCGTGATAAGGATGCTGAATATGTCGCTTGGGGTCATTCCATGGTTGTTGATCCATGGGCAAAAGTTTTAAAAAGCGCCGGTGTTGGTGATGAAATTATTTCAGTTGATATTGGTAAGCGGAAGCATTTAGATTCACGTCAATAAACCTAAATTATTTAATTATCTTCAGATTTTTCACTGGTGAAACAAGTTCGTGAACAAATTCCAACGTTTAGGCAACGGCGTTTGGACTTGTATACAACAAAACCTGTAAATACGTGTTGGAATTGAAACCACGATTTTATATATTTATAAAAACTATTTTATTGATTGCAAACTATGCCAAAAGTAGGCGCGTATATTTACTAGCCCATACCACTATTAATTCGTACACCCAGCATTTTTCTGAAGAAACATCACAAAAGAGACACAATTTGACCATTATTAATTCGTACAGTGATCTTTATTTATTTTACAATTGTGTAACGTCGCCTTTATTTCTTAACACGGCTTGCAGCCCCTGGGGCATTGTGTCAACCAAGCTTTTGCATTCTTCGGAAGTTATAATCCCAGATTTCCTGAATTTTGGACCTTAATCCGTCAATAGATGTTGTTGTTATTGTTGTTGTTGTTGTTGTTGTTGTTGTTGTTGTTGTTGTAGCGATAAGGTTGCTCCCCGAAGGCTTTGGGGAGTGTTATCGATGTGATGGTCCTTTGCCGGATACAGATCCGGTACGCTCCGGTACCACAGCACCATTAAGGTGCTAGCCCGACCATCTCGGGAACGATTTATGTGGCCACATTAAACTTCGAGGCCATTCCCTCCCTCCCCAACCCCAAGTTCCATGAGGAGCTTAGAGTCGCCAGAGCCTCGTCTGTTAGTGAAACAGGATTCGCCGCGGATAGGTGATGTTAACAATTGGGTTTGGAGAAGCTATATATTGCGCTGCCAACGTGAAGGGTTGCGCTACACAGTCCCTTGAATCTAGTATTTTAGTGGCCTTTTACGACAGGCATACCTACCGCGGGTATATTCTGACCCCCTAACCCGCCAATAGATCTTTGGGGGTTGTTTCGTAGCTTTCTTTTCATGAGTGCCAACAAGCTCTCAATGGGATTAAGGTCCGGGCTAGATGAAGGCCAGTCCAAAGTTTCGATATTATTTTGCTGAAGCCATTCTTTAGTTTTTTTCCAGAGTGGGGGTAGCACCATCATGTTGAAATATATATCGTTAGCTTAATGTGAAAATGTGCTAAGTCAACTTTTACGAATTTTACAGGAGACGATTAAAAATGTATAATTTTGGAAATACCCCTTTTTTTAAACTGTGAATGAATACCTTAGTTGCAGTACTTTTGAGTGTAGAAGCCAGTATGAATTCACAATGGTAGCAGCTTTGAAAAAGATAAATAAAAATCTAGTATGCTAACCCAGCAGCACTTTTATGATTTATCACAATTTCCGCACTCAAAACAAATTTTTTCTCCTGACAGCACTTTTTACTCAATATGTTTCCCCATCACTCCTCACCTTTAGTGATTGAAATATAACACTAAAACTATATATTTCACAAGAAATACTATTTATTTGTCAAACTATTTCTAACGGTTCTGATCTGGACTCTTGCCGAATGGTGCGCAGACAATAATTTATTTTTAAATTCAAACAAATGCTCTGTTGTATCTTATTGTAAAAAGACAACTGCCACATACTTTATCTACAAATTAAATGCTAAATCTCTTAATCGTTGTCAAGAGAGTAAAGACATGGGTGTAATTTTTTACACCAAACTCTCTTTTTCTAGTCACATTGCCTTCGTTGTTTCAAAATACGAAAATTTCTTTACGTATGCTTTACTGGCTAGACGGTCTCTGCTGGTATATAGCAGGCACAAATTGCTTGGTCTTCAGGCTTTGCATGACAGAAGAACTTTTATCTCCCTCCTGCTTGCCTATAATGTAATAGAGTTTAGCACGAATTGCTCTGATTTATCTAATTTGTTCATTCCATATATTCCCCTGCGTTATCTTCGGCATAATAGATTATTTATCGAAATAACTCATAAAATGAATTATGCTATGAATGAACCTAAAAATAGGGCTATACATCTAGCAAATCGATTCAGTAGTGTTATTAATTTTAATAACAGCTTATATAAGTTTAAGCTTGAATTGTTTTCTATTTTTGACTAGTCTGTAAGAAAGCATGTAGTTATCGACATGTAAGAATTGAAGTAGATTATGGTCAGCGCAAAGCATTTATCAAACACCAAAGGCATGTCTCAATTGGGTGAATCCAATTTCAAGGAGTTGTGTTGCGCAACCCTGTCAAGGGGTTTCCAGCGCAATATATAGCTTCTCCAACCCAATTGTCAACCTCACCTACCCGGGGTGAATCCTGTTTCATTGGCAGGCGAGACTCTGGCGACCCCAAGTTCCTCATGGAACTAGGGTAGGTGGCGGGATGGCCTAGAAGGTTTAATGTGGCCATATACATAAATCGTTCCCGAGATGGTCGGGCTAGTACCTTAATAGTGTTTTGTTACCGGATTTATATCCGGCAAAGGACTATCAACATCGGTAATACTTCCCAAAGCCTTCGGGGAGTGTCTTCATCGTTAATACAACAACAAGAACAACATCAGCAACAAAGCATGTACTTTTAGACTGAATGAATTAAATAAATAAATAAAATGCCCGCACAAAGAAATTATTAGTAATTCAGATTGATATTATTCCTCGTATTCCAATGAAACGTGAACCAGATACGGATAGAGATTTAATATGCCCCGATGGTATTGGGGAGTGTTATTGAGGTTGGTGGTCCTTTGCCGGATGCAGATCCGGTACGTTCCGGTACCAAGCCCAACCATCTCGGGAACGATTTGTTATGACCACATGCGACCACCTTCTAGGCCATAACGCCCTCCCAACCCCTAGATCCATGAGGAGTTCGTGGCCGCCATAGCCTCGGCTGTTAAGGAAACAGGATTCGCCACGGATAGGTGAGGTTGACAATTGGGTTTGGAGAAGCTATATATTGCGCTGGCAACTACACAACCCCTTAAATTCGGTATTTTAGTCGTCTCTTACGACAGGCATACCTACCGCGGGTATATTCTAACCCCCAAAGCTGATGGGAACCTTCGGTACGTATTAAACAGTCCCGGTGATATGCTTCGGTTTTCCACGGAATGACTCTTTTCCTTGCATCGCCCAAACATACATCTGTAGGGTTAAATACCCTACTATATGGTTTGGGCGTTTTGTATGGCAAAGCTGCGCAAGAAGTTTCTAGATATAAAAAATACAACTCTGTTGAGTATTCGCTTGGAGTTATAACGCAATATTATTTTTATTCTTTTAATGTACAAACATTGACATTGTAATTTTAGTTATATTTTAATAAACTTTTGAGTAATCAATAAAGATTCCTAAAGTGGGGACCCCGCCGATTAACATGCCAAACGAAACGGAAGAAAGATTTGTTGATGCGGAGAGTATGCTTCATTTGGGGCGGCTCGCAGTGAAGCCACCACCATTTTGGAAGCCCGATCCAAGGTTGTGGTTCGCCCAAGTGGAAGCGCAATTCGTGCGCGTGGGTATCACGACCGATGACACTAAATATTATACCATCGTGGCTGAAATTGATTCAGCAATATTAATGCATGCCAGCGACATTATTACATCGCCTCCTGCCACCGGCAAGTATGAAGCGTTAAAGAATAGGTTGTTAGCGGGGTTTGGGGAGTCAGCGGAAAAAAAATTAAAACGTCTTTTTGATTCGTGCGAGCTGAACGACAAGAAACCATCAACGTTGTTGCGAGAGATGAAGGATTTAGCACACAATCGGTTAGACAACGATATTTTAAAAACAATTTGGTCGCGACGCTTGCCGATGCAGATCCAGCAAATTTTAACGACATTAGATGAGGACGTCGAAGAATTGGCTAAAAAAGCTGACAAAATTTTGGAAGTAACGACGGGGGGTGAAGTCAACGCTATGGGAACGACTACTAACGACACAGAGACGGCAATTGCCGAACTTGTATGTCGTATGGACAAATTCGAACAAGAAAATCGCAATAAATTCCAGCGCACGAAGCAAGCAGGGCGAACTAGGGTTCCAAAGGCAACAGCAACTACGGTACCGCGAAACGGCGCTGTACGAGTACCAAATAGCGACATTTGTTGCTATCATCGGACCTTTGGGAACCAGGCCACAAAATGTCGACCGCCTTGCAGTTATACGCCAGCACGCACGGAAAACTAGTCAGTCCTCCGTTCAAAGCGGCTACCACGGAGGCTAGCCAACACACGAGCCGTCTCCATATACTGGACAAAATTTCATCTTTAAAATTTTTAATCGATACTGGGGCCGAAATTTCAGTGGTACCCAGATGTAATAACGACCCAGCGCTACCTTCTCCGATGAAGTTAGTGACCGCGAACAACACCCAGATCAACACGTATGGTAGGAAGAAGTTGACACTCGATCTGGGATTCAAGCGAACCTTTACTTGGCTATTCATCATAGCTGACGTATCCTACCCGATAATAGGCGTGGATTTTTTACAAAAGTTCGAGATCTTAGTAGACATGAAGAACAAAAGGATTATCAACCAGAGGACTAAAACTCAGATTGGATGTCTCGTAGTAAACCCTCCTCAAGGTATTATCACGCTCAGATGCTCGAACATATTTCATGAAGTATTAACGCGGTATGTGGATCTCACAGAGGATAAGACATCAAATGTAAAGGGTAATGTCTATCAATTCATCGAGACGAGAGGAGCGCCGACAGTGCAGAAGGTACGGCGACTATCACCGGAAAAATTAAGCTTTGCAAAGCAGGAGTTTCAGTACCTATTAGATAAAGGTATTTGCCAACACTCGAAAAGTCAGTGGGCCAGCCCCACTGCAGGAGATGATGGGTCCGTGTAAGAAACATGATAGGACCAAGTTAAAATAGACGGTGACTTCCGAGAGGGCGTTTAAAGAACTCAAGGCACAGCTTGCGAAACAGGCACTAATCGTATTCCCAGAGAGGGGAGCTATCATATCATGAAATCGCAATGGGAGCGGCATTACAACAGTTAACATTGGGCAAGTGGCAACCGCTAGGATTTTTCTCACAGAAGTTCACCAAAACAGAGGCAAGGTACAGTACGTATGACCGGGAGCTGCTGGATATACACAGAGCAATTCGACACTTCAGATATTTTTTGGAGGGTATGCAATTTATTATTTTTACAGATCACAAACCTTTGGTCCAAGCATTCGAGCAAAGTTGGGAAAAGTTATCTCCACGACAGACACGACAATTAAATTTCATTAGTCAGTTTTCTACTGATATACGACACATTAAGGGAGCTGAAAATATCGTCGCCGACATGCTGTCGAGGATTGCGACATTCACGGCTCCTTCGCCATTAGATACGAAGCTGCTACACGACGAACAGCAACGGTGCGAGGAGTTAAAAGAGTTACTAGATGATGGTAACACGGCGTTACACTTAATAAAATATAAACATCCCGACGGGGGATTCGATATATTTTGCGACGATTCGACTGGGAGGATAAGGCCATACGTTCCAAAGTCCCTGCGGCAAGGGGTTTTCGATGCCACTCACGGCCTCGCACACCCGGGAGCGAGAGCAACGGTCAAATTGATAGCAAATAGCTTTGTATGGAAAGGAATGAGCAAGGATATAAGAGCACGGGTCCGGTGTTGTTCCGCTTGCCAAAGATGCAAAGTCGCCCGGCATACTAAGAGTGCATTGGAGAATTTTGCCGTTCCCAGTAAACGCTTCGAACATCTTAATGTGGACATCGTCGGACCGTTTCCCATGTCACGTGGTTACACTTATTGTCTAACATGCGTCGACAGATTTTCGAGGTGGATCGAGGCTTTCCCGCTAGCAGATATGACAGCGGAAACGGTGGCAAGAGAGCTACTCAACGGGTGGATCAGTAGATACGGGGTGCCGAAGTTCATCACGACAGATCAGGGTAGACAGTTTGAAAGCTGTTTATTTACTCATCTGGCCAAGTTATTGGGCGCAAAACATATACACACGACAAGTTATCACCCCCAGGCGAACGGCATGGTGTAGAGATGGCACCGCGTGCTAAAAGCAGCATTAAGATGCCACATGGCGGACGTAAATTGGGTTGATGTACTACCTATAGTTCTACTGGGATTAAGGACAACGGTGAAGGAAAACCTGGGAGTTTCGATGGCTGAAATGCTGTATGGACAGCCGATTCGACTTCCCGGGGATTTTTTGGAAAGTCCGCGCGAGACAACGGTGGATGAGCCGATGTATTTACAAAAGCTCAGACAACATTTCGAGCAACTTAGACCTACGCAAACAAGGAAAGGCACCTGTGTTTGCTCCCAAGGACCTCCGTTTTTGCAGCCATGTGTTTTTACGGGATGATACCATACATCGGCCTCTTAAAGCTCCATATGATGGACCCTTTTTAGTGATCAACAGATTTCCAAAGACATACACCATTTTAATTGGCACCAAGCAGGTCACGGTCTCAATAGATAGGCTAAAACCCGCGTATTTACCAAAGGAAGATACGATAGCAACGTATAGTAAAACGGCATAGTTTCAACAATTACTGCCGCTCATTTTAGGAGGGGAGTGATGTAGGGTTAAATACCCTACTATATGGTTTGGGCGTTTTGTATGGCAACGCTGCGCAAGAAGTTTCTAGATATAAAAAATACAACTCTGTTGAGTATTCGCTTGGAGTTATAACGCAATATTATTTTTATTCTTTTAATGTACAAACATTGACACTGTAAATTTAGTTATATTTTAATAAACTTTTGAGGAATCAATAAAGATTCCTGAACATCAATTTTGACTCGTCGCTAAAAAATAACGATGTTCCATTGCCTTGGAACACAGCAGAGTCTTCTTTGCCCAAAGCAGCCGTCTCTTTTTGTGTGAAGCTGTCAATAGGGGCTTTTCTTTGGCCTAAAGATTTAACAGTTATGCGCATAAGTTGTGAATAAGTACTTGCTTAACTTACTTTTATAAATTCCATAGCTCAGTTTTTTCATTTGCTGGCGAGTCTATTCCCGTCCCACAGTTTTTCCAATCCGATCTGACCATTCTTTCGCAATGTTTTTTAAAGAACTCCGACGATTTTGCTGTATTATATTTTCTAACACACGAGTATCGCGAACAGTAATTTAAGAAACACGACAAACACGACCTCTGTTTGACAGCAGTGTTACAGCTCCATCTTTTTTGTAATTTTGTACTATACTTTGTATAGTAGATCTCGGTAACTATAGATCTGATAATATTTTGGCATAACTTTTTCCAGATTTTACTCTTTCTATTATTAAATTACGAAATGTATCAAAAGTGGTATCAAAAGACTCGTTTCGACCTCAGTTTTTAGAATCCGGAAGCGAAAAAAGTTTTTATATCTGTCAAAAAATATAAGCAAAAAATCCGTTCCAATTTTCATATGGTTGTTGTTTTTTGCCAGATTGGTTGTACACACTAGAGATATACGCCGCCGCCGCCGATTAGGGTCGTTTTTCGCACGCCGCCGCCGAATGTCAGATATATCGGCGCGGCGGCGGCGTCCGGCGCGGTACTATATTTTCTACTCGTTTAAGACTGTTTAGCCCATTTATTGTTCAAGTCGAAAATTGGTCGGATATGGTCGAAAGTGGTATCAACGGATGCGCATCACTGTCAGTTATAAGAAACTAATTGCGAAATTCAACTCTTTCTAAATGTTCAAAAGTTATTTAAAAAAACAGGCGCTTTCGGTGTCCGCTTAAGACGGAGTTTGCATCACCCAATTCACGAAGTTATTAAAACAAAACACCAAAAGAAACGTTATATAATACATTTATATAATCACTTTGCATATTTTTTCCAAAAAAAAAATTACCCTAGGCGTTTCAAATTGTTTTCAAGTTGTTAAAAAAGGCAAAAAAAAGTGCCGATTTTTTAAAAAATTTTATATTGCGATTGGCGGAAAGAATAAGCGAAATCAGTGATGCAAAAACACACTAGAGGCATAAACACTCTTTTGAAATGTTTTTTACCTCATACTTAAGTTGAGAATATATGTACGTATGAGAAGGGTTTGAAAAATCACTTGGGCTTACATTCAAACATCTGTTGGTTATTTGCGAAACTATACAATAGCGTCTGAAATGTTAATTTTAATTTTAACACTTCATCCTTCAACACCCAAGTCTCCCGGTTTAACATAAAGTTGGCGGCCCTATTCAAAACTAATCCCTTGGGGTTAATTAAATTGATTATAGCCTATCAACCAAGTTTAAATATCACCTACACGTTACGGCGCCTTTTACAAATGTGAATACGTAGGCACATATATGTATTTACCAGGTGAGGCTTTGTCCTTCGCAAGAACACTCAATGTGGTGAAGCAAAAGCTTTCCCAAGACAGTGGAAAAATTACCGTGTGTGCTACTACCCTAACGAAGTGGACAGTCGAACTAGTCTGAAAACTGAAGCTACGCGGTCATCCAAAATGAGCTCTTATATCATTAGGCCGGAAAACAGCAGTAAACATCTCTCAACTTGAAATCGGTCGACTTTCATTCTAAAATATCGTTTTGATGTAACGAAGACTATTGAAATCAATGATGTGAACACAAACGTCTACAAACTCGGGTCTACATTTTAAAATTTTTATCCAGGGTCCTTGTAAAATGTTAATTATATAGATGCGCCGAGGATTATACGATTTTCACCCATTAGGCAATGACGCCATCCTTGGCCGAACTCCCTAACGTTTCAATTTGTTTCTCTGGTGTAGTTCGGCAAAAGCATCCGTTGGAAAGTCTTCGGAGCTTCTGTGCTGGCATATGGTGTGAGGTTCAGAAGGCATGGTAGCGACTGGTGGTCGGGATTGCTACTGTTCGCACATCGGGAATTGTAGCTCTTAAAAACAGCCGAAAAAACTGGAGGCGCCCTGTGCCACGAGTTTCATGAGTATTAATAGACCATTAATAGCAACCGTAAGTCAACTTTGTGCGTGGCCGCCAAGGAGCCACAAATGATTTAAAGAATATGGGGGATATTTCGCATTTACGGGATATTTCGTTTTTTTGTGAAAATTGTTGCCTGCTCGCAACGCAAAAGCGTTACACTTTTACCCTGTACAAAATGGCGGTGTGGCAGTGCAAATCGGTGAAACTCTCAATTCGCTCTTAAGTTCCACATATACCCTGTTAATATGAGTGAATATGGTGAGTTGAAATGTTCTTTGTATGCACTATAAATGGTGAAAATTTTCTGGGGTAGGAGTAACTCTATTAAAGCTTTACAATTTACATAGGCAACAATTTATTTCAGAAAAGAAAACGCTATTGGTTTTAATCCCCAAACTGGTGTCGGACCCACCAGGGTTATTTTTTTAAATCGCGTTCAAAGGCCGCCAACGCAGAAAGGTGTTTTATGCAAAAAAAAAACTATGGATGGGGCCCCATATTTCGGACCCTCTCGTGGTCATTTTACGGGTTTTTGTAAATAAATTTCGGTCGAGACGCGTCTTTTGATATCACCTTTAATAATTTTTGATAAAAAGTAGGTGGTGCACCGTCTTGTAAAGCGCTACCAAACAAACACCAAGGCTTTACTTAAACACAACGGTTTTTTGTTTACGAATTTTTTCAAATATACTGTCATGGCAGTTCTTAATCATTGTACAAATTAATAGTGGTCAAACAATTTTGCGTGGGTGAAGAAGTGCAGTCGGTTTTTTTGTTTTTGTCGTCTGCTCTGTATAACAATAGCGATATTTTTAATTGAATGTAAAGAGTAATGGCCCTAATGTTTTTAAGTTTCAGAAAGTATCCACTTCAGAAATAGTTGATGTAGTAAGTTTAAAAATAAAATTGGAGGGAAGAAACTTGTGTCGGAAGGAGTCGTTAAAGACTCCATAACGTATACAGGTTTTTTCTATTCTCAACTTGTTAATGAGAGCTTAGATAAAGGTCTCGTTCCTAGTTTATGGAAATCTTCTATAGTTGTGCCATTAAAAAAGTTAAAAATACCATCAAAGCTGAGGAGTTAAGACCATTTAACACGTTACAATGTGATGAAAAAATGTTGGAAAAAGTGGTAAAAGATCAGCTTGTAAAATATTTAGAAGATAATGTAATTATTATACCTCAACAATCTGGTTTTCGAAAGAAACATTCCTGTGAAAGTGCTTTGAATTTGGTTGTAGTTAACTGGAAAGAAGACCTAAGCAGGAAACAACACATATTAGCTGTGTTTTTGGATTTAAAACGTGCATTGGAGACGATCGACCAAAACTTAATGCTGAAAAAGATTTCTTACATTGGCGTTTCTGGTATAGAACTAAAATGGTTTCAAGACTTCCTAATTAACAGATACCAAAGAATAGTGATTGGAACGTCCGTATCGGATAAAAGGGAAGTACCTGTTGGTCTACCTCAAGGGTCTGTGCTGGCACCCATACTGTTAAATATATATATTAATGATATAACTAGCTCCATAAAGCACCGTGAAATAAAATTGTTTGCTGATGATAAGTGGGAACAGTATTACTGAAATGTATGCTAAGCTGCAAGAAGATCTTAACAGCGAATATAGTTGGTTATGCGTAAACAGACTGAAACTGAATTTCAATAAAACGAAATTTATGGTTATATCTAGACGCAATTTTCAAAACAGTGAGCTACAAAACTTAAATATAAATAACGAACTAATTGAAAAAGTCAGCACCATAAAATACTTGGGAATAAAAATAGATGATAAGCTGAATTTCAAAGAGAACGTGGATTATACGGTAGGAAAAATAGCGAAAAAGTTATATTTTACACAACGAACCTGCAAATATTTAAATAGAAGGTATAAAATCTTCGTCTACAGATCTTTAATCGAACCTCATTTTATTTATTGCCCAACTATATTTTTCATCTTGCGAGATAGTAAGATCTACAAGCTACAAAAGCAACAGAACCGAGCTATGAGATTCATTCTCAAAAAACGGTATGGCACACCTATCAGAGACATGCTATGCTCTCTTAATTGGCTTAGCATTAGACAGCAACTTTTTTATTATACCATGAAATTTATTAAAAACATAATAGAAGGAACTTTGCCTGCGTATTTGAGGACTAATATAAAATATGTAAAAGATATGCACTCTGTAAATACTCGTGATAAAAATGATTTTAATCTACCGGCTTATAAAACTGAAGCAGACAAATGTAATCTGTATTACAAAGGTCTTAAATCTATAATGAACTACCGAATGATATTAAATCATGTCATTCCAACAAATTTAAACAAAAATTGTACAATTATTGTAGAACACTACCAATTTAGTTCTGGGCAGGCGGGCTTCCATAGCATCGATAGAAGTGCAGCGAAACTATTCTGCTATGTAACGCCAAGACTTCCAAGCTCTTGTACGCATACAAAAAAGGTTGCCGAAGCACATACTGAAACGCATCACTCGATTAACTCAGTGCATCGCCGTGCAGATGTGCCTTCGCGCTTTACTAACATGCGTAAAATGCCGGCATACTACGCTAGCACAACACTTTGTTCGCATGATCTGGAAGTCTCCCATCCATAGTACTCCAAGGTAGGACATAGATGTAACTATTCCAGATTACATAGTCCAGAAGACAATTATAAACATGTAAAATAGATTTAAGGTATTTGTTTAACCGGCTTTAGGTCCAATTTTTAGTATTAAAACACCAAAAATTGTTTTTTCTTTAGTTTACCAATATATTTCGGTTACACACGGTAACCGTCTTCAGGGCTTTGAACTATAAACAAATTACAGAAAGATAAAATAAAAATACAATTGACATAAAAAATTAAACAAACATGAACATTTCTCTACATACATTATTTTACACGTCTTCGCTGTTTAACGTGGAGCTAGTCACTGTCCGCATATTGTTTATCAAGTGTTTGTAGTAGCTCGCGCAGTTATCAATGTCCGTTTTGTAATTCATTCGTATGTTAGTCGGTGTGTCTAAAATATGAAGTACTTCTAAAGTCAATCTCTTATTATATTGTTTCTCTTCCTGAAGTATTGTTGTTTGGCTAAAGTTCGGAGAGTGGTTTTTCGTCGTACAGTGTGTCATAAGTGCTGTTTTATGGTGAGTTGTTTCGTGGCAATGTTTAAAGTCTGATTTATGTTGGGCTAGTCGAGTTTTTAATTTGGCTTTGGTTGTGCCATTTCATTTTCATTACATGTCATTTTCATTACATGTCATTTTCATTACATGGTATTTTATATATCACATTGCTTCTATCCGCCTGAGGTACCTTAGATTTTGTTCTGTTGAATAAATTTTTTAATGTCTTAATTGGCTTGTGCGCTATTCTAACTTTTTCCTTATTATAGCAATTCGAGTTTGCTAAGCGCTCTGATAAATTTGGTACATAAGATAATGATTTGAAAATTTCAGGTTTTTGTGATTCCCGTTGACTAGCTTGTGATGTACAACTTTTAATTAGGGTATTTGTAATATTTTCAGGAAAATCTTGACTTTTTAATAATACTTTTGCTTCTTCTTTGATCTGTTCGTGGTAAGCGTCATCTGATATATTTAGCATACGTCGTATACAGCCCATTGCTGTATTCATTATCATCGTCTTTGGGTGTTTCGAATGAAAGTTAATGATTCGTCCTGTAGATGTGGGTTTCTTATACCACTTTAACTTCAATTGGTTGCCTCGTCGAATAATAATTGAGTCAAGATATGGCAATTTTTCGTCGTCTTCGAGTTCCGTTGTGAACTTTATATGTTTGTTATAGGAATTTAATGCGTCAAGTGTGTTTTGTACCTCATCTTCATTTATTATGGCGAATAGGTCGTCCACGTACTTTGTGACTAATCTTGGTACTCTTGTTAACTTTTTTTTTATATATTTGTTATAGGAATTTAATGCGTCAAGTGTGTTTTGTACCTCATCTTCATTTATTATGGCGAATAGGTCGTCCACGTACTTTGTGACTAATCTTGGTACTCTCTACTTTTTCATTGTATTCTCCAACAACTCTGCCATCACGATATCTGCAATCACTGGCGAGGTCGGTGATCCCATTGGCAACCCTTTCAGCTGGGTGTAAATTTTATCATTAAATTTGAAATATCGATTTTCTTCGATGCAAAATTTTAACATTTCTATAAACATTTTCTTTGGTAGTTTCGTATGCTTCTCTATTGTCGTCCATTTTCTTATTATGATGTCAAGTGCTAGTTGGGTTGGTATACTGGGAAACAGGGAAATTACGTCAAATGATATTAGTCTTTCATCGTCATAGATATACGAGTTGTTTATTTTTTCTTTGAAGTCTAGTGTATTTTTTGTTAGAACTCGAGTTTGCCGTGACGTTTTTTAAAAAATCCGCTATATGTTTGCACAGGTTGTGTGCTGGAGATCCGACGGCGGAACATATCGGCCTGAGTGGGGTTCCTTGCTTATGTGTTTTTCGAAGTCCATAAATCCGTGGAGATAGTGCCGTGGTTGTGGTGAGTTTATTTTTCTCGACTTTTGTGATTACATCCATTCTGTACATTTTATCCACTATGTTATTATTTTTGTTTTGAAGCCTCGCTGTTGGGTTCTGTATCTGAATTCTGTACATTGTAAAGTCTTTTAATATATCATTCATTTTGTTTTCATAGTCATTTACATTCATTGCCACTGTTTGGTTTCCCTTGTCCGATGATAACACACGAATATTTTTATTTTTGCTCAGAAAATTCCGCGTCCGCTTCACTGTATCCGATATTGCACTATCTATTGCACTTTGTTTATTTGTTCTTACATGAGCTTTCACAAGTTCAGAGAATTTTGTTCACGCCTCTTCTTGTTTATCTTTCGTTGTGTTTGTTTGTACCAAATCCTCACTATCCGCGATATATTGAAACAATGGAAAGCTCTTATTTTCTATTGGCAGCGCGAATTTTGGACCCTTTGCTACCAGACATTTTATGTCTGAGGGAAATTCAACATCAGTTGTGTTTACAAACCACTCCTCATGTTTGTTGTTGTTGATCCACATATGGTTTCGTTTTTTCCTTAGATTTTCGTTTTGATTCTTGCTTTTTCTTTAGTGCTCCTGTAGCTTTGTTCGCAATCTCCTCTTCTTGTTTTATAAATTCTTCGAAGTCATCTTCGCTCAGCTTTTTCTTCAGCTTTGTTGTGATGTATTCCATGCGCTGTTTTTGTCTTTTGAGTATATTGTGCTTGTGTTTGATCAGAAGGTTTAGTATCTTTGTATGGTAGTTGTTTGTGTGTCTGTCTAAAGTCCTATCAATATCTGTCTGGGTGTCACGGTCATATACAAATAATTTGTTACATCTAGTTGAGCTTTTAATAAAATTAGGAATTAGATTTTCTGCATGTTAAAAGAAATTTAATACTAGATTTAAGTTTCGTCAATTTTTTTGATGTAATTTGAAATTTATTTATAACTGCCTTAGCATTGCTATAGTTCCTCCTTCTTTCTGCATATCCCATTTCGTTGTTGTTTTATGCTTACGGCGTGCCTTCCGTCTTTGTAATGAAATCCTTTGGTGACCTTTTTCTGTTAACAAGGTATTTGTTTAACTGGCTTTAGGTCAAATTTTTAGTATTAAAACACCAAAAATTGTTTTTTCTTTAGTTTACCAATATATTTCGGTTACACACAGTAACCGTCTTCAGGGCTTTGAACTATAAACAAATTACAGAAACATAAAATAAAAATACAATTGACATAAAAAATTAATCAAACATGAACATTTCTCTACATACATTATTTTACACGTCTTCGCTGTTTAACGTGGAGCTAGTCACTGTCCGCATATTGTTTATCAAGTGTTTGTAGTAGCTCGCGCAGTTATCAATGTCCGTTTTGTAATTCATTCGTATGTTAGTCGGTGTGTTTAAAATATGAAGTACTTCTAAAGTCAATCTCTTATTATATTGTTTCTCTTCCTTGTTTCTCCTCATGGAACTTGGAGGTGGGGAGGGAGGGGATGGCCTGAAGGTTTAATGTGGCCACATAAGTCGTTGCCGAGATGGTCGGACTAGCACCTTAATGGTGCTGTGGTACCGTAGCGTACCGGATCTATATCCGGCAAAGGACTATTTTCGTGCTGGATTTCAAGTTGATGGTCCATATGGCCGCTTGACGTGCCCGAACAAAGCTTTTATGGCATCATCAGTAGCCATTAAAGGCTGGCTAATGAACTGTGATGCTCGTATTGCACACTTTTCCGCTTCACATAATGTATTTGTACTGAAACTTAGTATATCAAGGTTAGCTTCTGGTATACCGACGCCTGAATGTAGTACCATCTGCTGAATAATATTTAAATTTTCTGCACTCAAACTAACAATGTCGGTTGCTGGAACATTTAAGTAACGTATCTTCGCCATAAATTTTAGATTGCGTAGTATCTCCAACTGCATATCACGTACCTCATGAGTTGTATGTAATAAACTTTGAGTAGACTCGTTAAGCATTTGGTTTTTTGAGTCAGATCAGCTTTCTAACGAGCCAACTCCTCCACCATCTCGCTACTAGCGAGACATTTTGAACGCCATACCTCACACTGACCGGCAAGAAACTCGATTTGTTCCTATTTAGTTAGAATAGCATAAGGGTTTACAAACTGTCTCGTGGAGGGAAGTATTTTTTACACCTTGTTACATATTGACGGCTGAGTGATGGCTCACAATATATTTGCTGCCGGTTCGAAAACAAACTTATACCGATTTCACACAGAAACTTAATGGAATCACAATTTCGTTTAATGAAATAATTCATTTTCCTTTTCACACAGGGCCTTTTGCTTCTGTAACGAGCATATGTGCCTATTTAAAAAAAAAGTCATATTTGGTAAAAGTTTAGAACAGGGGTCTACATTTTTAGACGTGTTTTAACTGCCGACCATTTTATTAAGCATAAGCACCCTAGCTTTTTTTAAGTGCAAAATCCCATACAATTTTATATGGAAAATATATCGCATCTATGACATGGTTTAAATAACTATTAATACTAGTTATTAGTTTAATAATTCGTTTTAAATTTTTCAAGTAAAGTCTTATGGAGCAATTGGGAAGAAAAGGTTGAAAATAACAGGCTCCCTAATTTGTGTACACATTTTTTTTTTTTTTGCTTTATTGACAACAGAATTTGATTTGCTTTACAACAATTTTCTAAAAAAAAAACAAGGTTTTTGTGCGAGAAGATAGCTTATCTCTTATGTAAAACTATTTGCCATCAATATTAATGAGGATACATAGAGAGTGCAGCAGTAAGCAAAATAAAATAAATTAAAAGAAAAGAAATTAGTTTGGCTGTGAAATAACATATTATAAGTAATGTTTGATTTAAATTTGTACGATTTAAATAAATAAATAACTTATTACTAGTAATGTATGATTTAAATACCATTTCCGTATATCAGTAAAAGTAAGAGGAAAATTAACAATTACATTTTACAGCTGAATATTAAAATTATAGTTTGCAAGAAGTAGGCGTTTGACTTCAGTTTTAAAGCTTTGCAGATTTCTTGCATTTTTAACTTCATCTGGAAGTTTGTTGAATAATTTTACACCATAGTGTTTTATTGATTTTGCACATCTTTCTGTTCGAAAAAGACGTGGTTTGATATTTGTTCGAGTTCTGGGGTTTGTTCTTCTGGTATGTTCAAATTATGTTTAATTAAATTATTTTTTATTTTGTAGAACGCTATTAGCGTCTTAGAGATGCAATATTTGCGAATATCTAGCCTATTACAATATAACAGCTCACTTGATGTTCTCCGCGGTAAATTTAAAATGTTTTTAATTACTTTATTTTGTGTTCTTTGTAATTCGTTTATAAGTTGCTCTGAGCAAACATTCCATATTGGATTCAAATAGTTAATATAGACATGAACAAAGAGTTGTATAGAAGCCATAGTTGTCTTTTTGGAATTAATTTCCGATTTCTATATATCGAGAAATTCAGTGGTATTAATTTCATTTTCAGCTTGTTTATGTGTTCTCTCCAATTTAGATTTGCATCAAACCAAATGCCAAGGTATTTTAGACTCTCGATCCTCGTAATAAAACTACCATCTAGATAAATTCCATTCAGATCGTTCATACCGGGAATATTTTTATAGTTGTTAAATATTATAAAATTTGTTTTCGAGATATTCATTTTCAGCAAATACGTTCAAACCATTTCGAAAGTTTCTTTATATCCGTTTGGATATTGACTAATAGTTCGTCTAGAGTATCAGTAGCATACAAGAATGTCCCGTCATCGGCATAAAATTGCGGTTTTCCATTTAACTCGAGTTTAAATATATTGTTGATGTATATTACAAAAAGAGTTGCAGCTAATTTTGATCCGGGTGGAACACCAGTTTTAATAGTTTTAGTTAGACTTTTTGTATCTTTTATTTGGACAAATTGCTTTATATCAATTAAAAAACTTTCGAAGAGTTTAATAACAGTGCCATTAACTTCCAACTCTCTAAGCTTTTGTATCATGATGTAAAGATTTACTGAGTCAAACGCTTTGCTAAGATCAATCCAGCATAGCAACGTATTTTTTTCTATCTAAATTTTCATATAAATTCTATACAATATATAATCTATAAAATCTGTACAAGTGATGCATGCGGACAAAGTACTTGAGTTTTCTGTAAATCCAAATTGTTTATCGCTAATTATGTCATTAATTTTAATGAATTCTTTCAATCTGTTTAATAAAATACTTTCAAATACTTTGTCAATTGTACTGGTTTCGTTATAGGTCTATAATTTGAACAGACTTCCTTGCTTCCACTTTTGTGAATTGGAACTACTGGTCCAATTTTTAACTCCTCTGGATACTGACCACTTATAAAACATTCATTAATAAATTTTGCTAGTGGACCAGACAGTTCGTCTTTATATTTCTGTACCAGTCGCGCAGAGATTCCGTCAGGTCCGTTGGCCGACTTTGGGTTAAGACTACCAATTGCTAAACATACTTCTTCCGTATGACACTGAGATAATATAAAAGGGTGTATTATTCCATTTGCCGGTTCAGGAGAGTACTCAAAGCTGTCTGGCGTATTTATAATATTTAGAAAGTAATTATTAAAAGCATCAGCTATCTCTGAAGGGTCTGTAATATTGGTTTCATTATATTCTATCTGCGTGATATCTGAGGACGAGGTATTATTTTGTCCATAAACAAGCTGATTTAAGATCTTCCACGTTTTAGTGCTAGATACAATATTTTCTTCTATCTGCCTTCCATGGAACTCTTTTCGTGCATTGTTCATTTTGTTGCGCGCTTGGGTCTTGAAAATCCTAAATTGGTTTTCGAAATACAAGTTATTGATATATTTCCTCTTCAATTTGTAAAATTTGTTTCTCTCTTTGATTCTCTCTTTCAATCTGTTTAATAAAATACTTTGTCAATTGTACTTAACTTCGTTATAGGTCTATAATTTGAACAGACTTCCTTGCTTCCACTTTTTTGAATTGGAACTACTGATCCAATTTTTAACTCCTCTGGATACTGACCACTTATAAAACATTCATTAATAAATTTTGCTAATGGACCAGACAGTTCGTCTTTATATTTCTGTACCAGTCGCGCAGAGATTCCGTCAGGTCCGTTGGCCGACTTTGGGTTAAGACTACCAATTGCTAAACGTACTTCTTCCGTATGACACTGAGATAAAATAAAAGGGTGTATTATTCCATTTGCCGGTTCAGGAGAGTACTCAAAGCTGTCTGGCGTATTTATAATGTTTAGAAAGTAATTATTAAAAGCATCAGCTATCTCTGAAGGGTCTGTAATATTGGTTTCATTATATTCTATCTGCGTGATATCTGAGGACGAGGTATTATTTTGTCCATAAACAAGCTGATTTAAGATCTTCCACGTTTTCGTGCTAGATACAATATTTTCTTCTATCTGCCTTCCATGGAACTCTTTTCGTGCATTGTTCATTTTGTTGCGCGCTTGGGTCTTGAAAATCCTAAATTGGTTTTCGAAATACAAGTTATTGATGTATTTCCTCTTTAATTTGTAAAATTTGTTTCTTTGATTAGAGATAATATTTCGTTATTCATCCACAGCTTCTTAACAACTTTGTTTTTTTAATATTTTTTGTGCATTTTTCAATACTACTACATATGTAGTTGTTTATGAAATCCCGAAAAGGTAGGTTGGGTTATTATTTTATTTATATGTTTATTTTGTTCAAAGAGGTAGTAATCAAAAACTTTTATTTCGGTTTCCTGATTTTCAATGTTTTTTATATTGTTATTTATAGTCAAAGCTAAGAGTCTATGAGCAGATATCACATTATCATCTAACGATAAAGTATATCTGTAATCAATTAAATCAGTTAGAGCATGATCAATGATGGTTTTAGAGCCATTGCCTTTTCTTGTATACATCTCTTTATTCAGACTATTTAAAAAGAGAAACCCTTTATTTAATACCGCACTTACATAGTTACTCAATTCTCTATTTGACGCTAATAAATTCATATTAAAATCTCCAACTACGATAGATCTCTTGCATCTCAAAATATCGTTTTCGAATTTTTCCACGAAAGAACCAATATCGCACGTGCAGAATCTATAGACACACGAGATGTGCATATTTGCTTTAATTAACTTTATGGTCAAAAGGCTACTTCCTTCATATTCTAATTCAGATACTAGAGAAGATGGAACCGTTCTATGTACAAAAATCGCGCATCCACCTGTTCTATTTGATATACGATTTGCAAAATAAGCATTATAATCTTTTAAATTGAAATACTTATTTTCGTTTTCGTATATCCAAATTTACTCCCAGCAATTACACTAATAGTTTTGCCCTCGATTGCGTGTTGATGAATGAGCATATCAAGGTCATGTAATTTATTTCTAATACTCTGTATATTTAGATATTTTATTTGCTTACGTCTATATGCCCACCTTTTTTTCTATACTCGAAGCATTTCATTTTAAACTCGCTACTACTCATTTTCACTATCAAAGGGTATGTTTTAAATTTCTTGTTTTAACTTTGATAAACATCTAGGATGTTATCATCGTGAATTTTTGCATTAACATAGCAGCAATTTTTAAAACAACAGTTTTTAAGTCGATGTCTTTTATTTGAGGTAGATTTGTTATTATTAGGTTGTTTTTATTTCTTTCTTGCTTTATTTCTATCACACTTCTCTCTAATGTTTTCATTTTGTATTTAAGAATTCATGAGCTTAACACCGGCTTATAATAATTGAATTTCAATTATTATGTTTTCTAAGAGAAACTGAAAAGAAAGAAACATTTACTGGCATATTGCGATGGACCCATTTCGAAAACCGCCAACGTAATCATCATCAGGCAATTTTGTAATGTTATCAAAGGTTTCACCGGGATTCGAACCGTGAATCACATGGTGAAACTGCAGTAGCCTTTAACCACTAGGCCATCCTGCTGGTATTTGTTTTCATGCTTAATTCAGTTTTTCTCATTTCTACACTAACAACACAATTGAGACATTTTGTCTCTATATTGATTTGTGTGCCATGTAGATTTGTTTTTGTAAAGTTCTTCTTCGTTGCGAATGAGAAGCTTTGTAAACTCGGGCTCAGTTGTACATACTTATGTATGTTTGTTTAATGGTGTGTTCAGTTTATACTTATATTTAAGAACTCATGAGCTTAACACCGGCTTATAATAATTGAATTTCAATTATTATGTTTTCTAAGAGAAACTGAAAAGAAAGAAACATTTACTGGCATATTGCGATGGACCCATTTCGAAAACCGCCAACGTAATCATCATCAGGCAATTTTGTAATGTTATCAAAAGTTTCACCGGGATTCGAACCGTGAATCACATGGTGAAACTGCAGTAGCCTTTACCCACTAGGCCATCCTGCTGGTATTTGTTTTCATGCTTAATTCAGTTTTTCTTATTTCTACACTAACAACACAATTGAGACATTTTGTCTCTATATTGATTTGTGTGCCATGTAGATTTGTTTTTGTAAAGTTCTTCTTCGTTGCGAATGAGAAGCTTTGTAAACTCGGGCTCAGTTGTACATATTTATGTATGTTTGTTTAATGGTGTGTTCAGTTTATACTTATATTTAAGAATTCATGAGCTTAACACCGGCTTATAATAATTGAATTTCAATTATTATGTTTTCTAAGAGAAACTGAAAAGAAAGAAATATTTACTGGCATATTGCGATGGACCCATTTCGAAAACCGCCAACGTAATCGTCATCAGCCAATTTTGTAATGTTATCAAAGGTTTACCGGGATTCGAACCGTGAATCACATGGTGAAACTGCAGTAGCCTTTAACCACTAGGCCATTCTGCTGGTATTTGTTTTCATGCTTAACTCAGTTTTTCTCATTTCTACACTAACAACAAAATTGAGACATTTATCTCTATATTGATTTGTGTGCCATGTAGATTTGTTTTTGTATTTCATTTTGATTTTTGCATTTTCACCGCTTACTTTAAGCTCTTAGTTTAGTTAGTTGAGTGCTGCCAATTTTCATAGTACTGATCCGGATTGTTCCTATGAAATTTGATCGTGATCCAGAGCTCGATGACTCAGGGGCAAGCTACTAATGACGGAGTCACATAAATTGGCCACCTTCACTCTGAAAAATTACCATACAAATTCATTGTTTTTCTCTCTACCCATTTTATACAATATTAGAATTTCGAGAACGAAACAAAATTTATTTTGATAATTTTGCTTTTCAATAAATTTAACGTATTTTTTTTCGTACACCAGTTAGCGTTCAATTTATTGAAAAGCGGAACAATTTTACCATTTTCATTCATTTATAAAATTTACGCTTACATGCAGCCCTGCCCTGTTGCCAACAAATTTATTCATTACTGCACAGCTCTGGTATATTCCATATCGACTGCTGAGTGGAATATCCCTATCTCGGCTACCTTTTCAAAAATGCTTTATCTGAGAAAATATTAAAGAAAAAATCTGTTTCAGAATTTGTTTCAAAAACGGCCTGACTCAGAATTTGGTTGAAGCAGGTGCTATATGACGTTTTTTTTTTTTCATTTACGCCCCATTTAGTGTCACAATGTATTGAATCCGTGCTCAGATAGGCCGTTTTTCAACCGAATTTTTAGGTAGGTGTTTGAGAAACGGCAGTCGAGATAGGCTGATATTAAATTCAGCAGTCGATTTTATTTCTTATTAAGCAATAAAATGTGAAAAACTGTATCGAATATATGCAGCAGTTTAGTCAACCGCAATCGCATTTTCGTGCTGGATTTCAAGTTGATGGTCCATAGGTCCGCTTGACGTGCCCGAACAAAGCTTTTATGGCATCATCAGTAGCCATTAAAGGTTGGCTAACGAACTGCAATGCTCGTATTGCACACTTTTCCGCTTCACATAATGTATTTGCACTGGAACTTAGTATATCACGGTTAGCTTCTGGTATACCGACGCCTGAATGTAGTACCATCTGCTGAATAATATTTAAATTTTCTGCACTCAAACTAACAATGTCTCTTGCTGGAATATTTAAGTAACGTATCTTCGCCATAAATTTTAGATTGCGTAGTATCTCCAACTGCATATCACGTACCTCATGGGTTGTATGTAATAAACTTTGAGTAGACTCGTTCAGCATTTGGTTTTTTTGAGTCAGATCAGCTTTCCAACGAGCCAACTCCTCCACCATCACGCTACTAGCGAGAAATTTTGAACGCCATACCTCACACTGACCGGCAAGAAATTCGATTTGTTCCTATTTAGTTAGAATAGCATAAGGGTTTACAAACTGTCTCGTGGAGGGAAGTATTTTTTACACCTTGTTACATATTGACGGCTGAGTGATGGCTAACAATATATTTGCTGCCGGTTCGGAAACAATCTTATACCGATTTCACACAGAAACTTAATGGAATCACAATTTCGTTTAATGAAATAATTAATTTTCCTTTTCACACAGGGCCTTTTGCTTCCTTAACGAACATATGTGCCTATTTAAAAAAAAAGTCAGAACAGGGGTCTACATTTTTAGACGTGTTTTAACTGCCGACGCTTTTGTTAAGCATAAGCACCCTAGCTTTTTTTAAGTGCAAAATCCCATACAATTTTATATGGAAAATATATCGCATCTATGACATGGTTTAAAGAACTATTAATACTAGTTCTTAGTTTAATAATTCGTTTTAAATTTCTAAGTAAAATTTTATGGAGCAATTGGGAAGAAAAGGTTGAAAATAACAGGCTCCCTAATTTGTGTACACATTAGTTGAGTGCTGCCAACTTTCATAGTACTAAGCCGGATTGTTCCTATGAAATTTGATCGTGATCTAGAGCTCGATGACTCAGGGGCAAGCTACTAATTACGGAGTCACATAAATTGGCCGCCTTCACTCTGAAAAAATGACCATACAAATTCATTGTTTTTCTCTCTACCCATTTTATACAATATTAGAATTTCGAGAACGAAACAAAATTTGTTTCGTTCATTTATAAAATTTACGCTTACATGCAGCCCTGTTGCCAACAAGTTTATTCATTACTGCACAGCTCTGGTGTATTCTATATCGACTGCTGAGTGGAATATCCCTATCTCGGCTACCTTTTTCAGAATATTTTTCAAAAACGGCCTGACTGAGGATTTGGTTGAAGCAGGTGCTATATGACGTTTTTTTCATTTACGCCCCATTTAGTGTCAGAATGTATTGAATTCGTACTCAGATATTCCGTTTTTCAACCGAATTTTTAGGTAGGGAGTTTTAGAAACGGCAGTCGAGATAGGCTGATATTAAATTCAGCAGTCGATTTTGTTTCTTATTAAGCAATAAAATGTGAAAAACTGTATCGAATATATGCAGCAGTTTAGTCAACCACAATCGCATTTTCGTGCTGGATTTCAAGTTGATGGTCCATAGGGCCGCTTAACGTGCCCGAACAAAGCTTTTATGGCATCATCAGTAGCCATTAGAGGCTGGCTAACGAACTGCAATGCTCGTATTGCACACTTTTCCGCTTCACATAATGTATTTGTACTGGAACTTAGTACATCAAGGTTAGCTTCTGGTATACCGACGCCTGAATATAGTACCATCTCCTGAATAATATTTAAATTTTCTGCACTCAAGCTAACAACGTCTGTTGCTGGAACATTTAAGTAACGTATCTTCGCCATAAATTTTATATTGCGTAGTATATCCAACGCATATCACGTACCTGATGAGTTGTATGTAATAAACTTTGAGTAGACTCGTTAAGCATTTGGTTTTTTTCAGTCAAATCAGCTTTCCAACGAGCCAACTCCTGTTGTTGTTGTTGTAGCAGTGCTTCGCCCCACCTAACAGACGCGACCGATCACAAACTGTCATCAATATCCTCTAACGGGAGTCCAAGGAAACTTGCTGTTTCAACAGGGGTGGACCATAGGGAAAGGGGTGTTAGAGGCGTTGGTTCCACATTACAATTAAAGAGATGGTTGGTGTCATGTGGGGACACATTGCAAGCGGGGCATACATTTTGTATGTCGGGGTTGATTCTGGATAGGTAAGAGTTTAACCTGTTACAGTATCCAGAACGAAGTTGAGCCAGAGTGACACGCGTTTCCCTGGGGAGTATGCGTTCCTCTTCCGCATGTTTTGGATACTTTACTTTGAGTACTGGGTTCACCGGGCAATTCCCGGCATAAAGGTCCGACGCCTGTTTGTGGAGTTCAACAAGGACCTGCTTGTGTTTTTTCGCTTCATACGGCTGTGTTCTCAGATGCCGTATTTCCTCAAAATGCTTACGGAGATGACTCCTTAAGCCCCTAGGCGGTGCTGGCTCGTCAATCAGATGTCTGTTGGGATGCCCAGGTTTCTGGGTATTCAACAGGAACTGTTTGGTCAGCATCTCGTTTCTTTCCCTGATGGGTTGTATTCTCGCCTCATTATGTAGATGGTGTTCTGGGGACATAAGAAGACAGCCCGTGGCAATTCTGAGAGCAGTATTTTGGCAGGCCTGTAGCTTCTTCCAGTGGGTAATTTTCAGGCTTGGCGACCAAGCCAACTCCTCCACCATCACGCTACTAGCGAGAAATTTTGAACGCCATACCTCACACTGACCGGCAAGAAACTCGATTTGCTCCTATTTATTTAGAATAGCATAATGGTTTACAAACTGTTTCGTGAATGGAAGTATTTTTTACACCTTGTTACATATTGACGGCTGAGTGATGCCTAACAATATCTTTGCTGCCGGTTCGAAAACAATGTTATACCGATTTTACACAGAAACTTAGTGAATCACAATTTCGTTTGGTGAAATAATTAATTTTTCCTTTTCACACAGGGCCTTTTGCTTCTTTAACGAACATATGTGCCTATTTTTAATCCCAATTTCGTTTAGTGAAATAATTCATTTTTCCTTTTCACACAGGGCCTTTTGCTTCTTTAACGAAGATATGTGCCTATTTTTAAAAAAGTCATATTATCTTTGGTAAAAGTCTTGAACAGGGGTCGACTGCTAATACGCGTCTAAAATTATCGGGAGGGGTGTCAGACGAAGCGTCTTGACATCAGTAGTAATAATCTGAAGGCGGAAAATACAAATTGTAACTTGTTCTGCTCTTTTTCAGTGAACAACAACATTACAACAACGAAAATGAAAATTGCCAACTTCAACTACAAATATGTATGTACATATCTCCGTGCAGAGATCAAATTTTTGGATGTGTATTACCAGTCGACCCCCGTTCTTGACTTTGACCTTATTTTTTGCTGCAAATGCTGCAAAAATAAAAATTTGCATTTTTCTGATAATTTTCTATTTATCGTAAATTATTGAAAATAGTTTATTTTTGATTGTAATTTGTTACATTGACAATAGAATCCGAAACCACAAGCAAAAACGACTCGATATTTCACTCCATTAGGCATTAAATAAAGCAATAATGGGATAATTAAGAATTTGAATATTGTATGTAAAAAGCCGTGAAAATTGAAAAATGTAACGGGCGTGCGATAATTGCATGCAACAGAGTTGGTAGGCAGCGAACTTATTAATTTATTCAATTTTTATTTAACGCAACCCTGCATTTTTTACATTTGGACATTCGTTAACACAATTTTATTTACAAAATTAAGTTCAAAAACTATTTTTAAACTTCAACATTTGAACATAAACTTCTATTTATTTCTTTAAATCAGAGTAGTATTCATGTGGTGGCCCGTTGTTTGAAAAAAAAAAATCTCCGATGGAACGTTCCCACACATATTTGGTATTGCTGTGTAAATGGAGCAGGCTTCTGGCATTGGAACGTTTCTTAATATGAACCGTGTTCTTTGCGCCGCGCACCTTTAATTTTCCATATAACGGTCTTTTCATACTGATTCCGTAGACCACATGTGTAACCAAAGACTGATTTTTCTTAAGTTCTACCTATGGAGCACTGCAAAGCTTTTCAATGACTACAGGCCTAGCCCTGGCGCCCTTTAAAGCATTTTACGCTGGTGTGACGATAACGGAATCTTTAATAAACATTTTCTTCATATATTGATTGGAAAGTGCTTTTTATCCTTCCTCTTTAGTGGCATTTCATTCTTCCAAATAACTTTCACAAACATCGATCAATGTAAACGGGTGCCTGAACTTTTTGGTAAATTTTTGTCATGCAACTAAAATTTACTTAAAATGGAACAATGTCTACACCCCTTAAGATTGAGTTCAATAAGGGCTTTAATGTAGAAAACCAGACTAATTATTTCATTAAGCTCTGTTTGAAATTGGTATTACCAAATTGTATGTTAAATCCTAAATATACATATATATTTTATCTATAACACCGCGCGTTGCTGCCGTAGAAAACCATTTTCAGAAAAGATATTTTGTTTAGTATGCACTCGTGGTGAGTACATTTCTCATTCCCACCCTCCTCTTGCCCTCTCCTCATCGAAGCTTATACTTCTCTTTTCCCCTTTAACTTTCTATTTTATTCTCCCTCGCCTCCTCCCTTTTTCCAACATCTCAATTATTTCTTCTCTCATCCATCTAGTTCTACCACTCTTCTGTCCGTTACTTAAAATGGAACAATGTCTACACCCCTTAAGATTGAGTTCAATAAGGGCTTTAATGTAGAAAACCAGACTAATTATCTCATTAAGCTCTGTTTAAAATTGGTATTACCAAATTGTATGTTAAATCCTAAATATACACATATATTTTATCTATAACCCCGCCCCCAGCGGGTTAGGGGATCAGAATATACCCGCGGTAGGTATGCCTGTCGTAAGAGGCGACTAAAATAACAGATTCAAGGGGCTGTGTAGCGCAACCTTTCAGGTTGCCAGCGCAATATATAGCTTCTCCAAACCCAATTGTCAACTTCACCTATCCGCGGCGAATCCTGTTTCACTAACAGACGAGGCTCTGGCGACCCCAAGCTCCTCATGGAACTTGGGGTTAGGGAGGGAGGGAATGGCCTGAAGGTTTAATGTGGCCACATAAATCGTTCCCGAGATGGTCGGGCTAGCACCTTAATGGTGCTATGGTACCGGAGCTTGCCGGATTTGTATCCGGCGAAGGACCATCACATCAATAACACTCCCCAAGCCTTCGGGGAGCAACCTTATCGCTACAACAACAACAACAACAACAATATCTATAACCCCTCGCGTTGCTGCCGCAGAAAACCATTTTCAGAAAAGATATTTTGTTTAGTATGCACTCGTGGTGAGTACATTTCTCATTCCCACTCTCCTCTTGCCCTCTCCTCATCTAAGCTTATACTTCTCTTTTCTCCTTTAACTTTCTATTTTATTCTCTCTCGCCTCCTCCCTCTTTCCAACATCTCAATTATTTCTTCTCCCATCCATCTAGTTCTACCACTCTTCTGTCCGTTTCCCGTCGCTTTCAATATCTTTTTCTTTTCACATCTTCTTCTCCATTTACCATTTCCTCTACTAGTCTCCGTCCTTAACCTTAATTAAAATTTTTTTCAAATAGGTCAATCGCTCTCCCAAGTATTCCCAAAATTTTCGGCTGTATTTGAACGGAGCCTTCCCGATTCCGGCCCACCTCGGGAAGTAATGACGGCCTTACCACAGCAAGGGGCGCTGTTGTAGCGGACGGTTCACAACCCCATTTTTAACATTAGACCGCTGAGCCCGCCTCGTCCCTGACTGTGGCACTACTACAGCATCCTCAATGGGCAGATGTCATCCGAAAGGTGGAGATCCGTAGAAGTATAACTGATTAGTATCATGATCAAAATGATGGATGCTGACCGAAACATACCGCCACCAGCCTTCGAAACAGCTGGATGGCACAATGGGGTTAAACTGATGGTCTGCACCAATAACGAGACTTTAGAATGGCTGCAAAGAGTTGTTCCAAACCTCCAAAAACAAGAAGGCACAAGGCTGAAGGTGTTGGATAGAGCACAGATCCCCACCGTGGGGAAGGCGGAGGACACACTTAACATGCTGCACCGGCAGGAATATTCTGTGGTGAATATTCAATGAAAGAGGAGAGTTGAAGTGAGTAGGCAAGTATGCCTGTCTAAGGCGACTAAAATACCCAAATGATTCAAAAGGCAATACATAGCTTCTCCTCACCTACCCTTGGCGAATCATGTTTCTTTAGCAGACGGGGCCATGGCTAACCCAAGCTCCTCATGAAAGGACCCAAGTTCGGCATGGAACTAGGTGGTGGGGCGGGATTGCATATAAGTTCATTGTGGTTATATTAAATCGTTCCCGATATGGTCGGGCTTTTACCGTTATGGAACCTGTTATGGGAACGTACCGGTTCTATATCCGGCAAAGGACCATCAACATCGATAACACTCCCCAAAACCTATGGGGAGTGCCTTTGTTGCTACAACAGCAGTAAGAAATGTAAGTGTGCTCCATCAATAAACGAAATAGATTTTCCAAAAAAAGAAACGCACGAAATGCTGAAAAACTCCTTTCAACGTGTCCCTCCTGCGTGTAAGTTGTTGGAACATGCCCGCGGTAGGTGTAATGTAAAGTGCGATAACCTCCGAAGAGATTTTAGGCCGAGCTTCTCTTCCAATTTGCGTCGTGCTTCTTTTAATTTTCCCACAAATTGGCGGTTGGGGTCCTACTTGTTTTATGCCGATTCGGAACGGCTTCTGCAAGGCAGATGAGTTTTCACTTTTCATGGCAGAAATACACTCGGAGTGCTTGCCAAACACTGCAGAGGGGTAACCCCGCTCAGAAAAATTTTCTTTTTAACTTAAAAACCTTGTATATAAAATTTTGGTGTTGCTTTGCCTGGGCGTGAGCCCAGGATCTTCGATATGGTAGGCGGGGCACGCTACCATCACACCACGGCGGCCGCCATAATAGGTAGGTAGGTATACCGTCCATAAAAGGTGAACAAATGACCAAAAAGGCTATCCAATCCTGAGGGATGATAACTTGAAAGGGAGCAATGCGGGCACGCAAACCGCTTGAGTCACCCTATCAAGGTCAATAAAGCTGCGGGGAGCAGCCAGGTGTGACCTATATATAATGTATCGCTTGATGCATGTATACAGGTCTCACCTCCTATCTATGGGATCGGGCCCCTAGTGAGAGATTCGCGGGGGCTGTGGTTTCATTTCGCATGTTGGCTTTTTGTGGTGGAAGTTGACAATAACGTATGCTTAATGAAGCTAAGCGTTCACTTCACCTTTCGAAGTACACGACAAAGCATTCTCTTCTGAGTAATGCGGTCTTCTTCGTTGGAAAGTTGGCAATAAATTTTTCTTTTAGTCCGCCCACAAGAGTGAAACTGCCTCTTTACTTATTGCAACCTAGGCATAAATATTTCAAAGATTCTTCTCCGGAGTCAAAGAAAGGGTCGAAAACATCCCTTAATTGTTCGGTTTATCCTGAATGTCAATGGTGATAAGGCATGGCTATCGTTTGCGGATAACAGTTGATAATTGTAAGAGTGGGTTTGTGCTCACTCTTTTTTTTGAAATATTTTGAAACTAAGTTAGGCTATGCTGAACCGTGGATGGGATCTAGCGTAAATGAGATTAGAAACTGTAGTAGTAGTAGATGCTACAGGAAATGAACATTTTCAATTCGATGTGACGGAAAGGTTATACTCACATCCCTTAATTGTGATGCAACATACCCTATTGTTGTTGTATTAACGACAAAGACTCTCCCCGAAGGTTTCGGGGAGTGTTATTGATGTTGATGGATACTGATCCGGTAACGAAGCACTATGAAGGTACTAGCCCGACCATATCGGAAACGATTAATATGACCATCTCACCCACAGAACTGTTGCAGCGAATTATTTATGCTTTGAATATAATGGTAATGAAACTCAAGATGGATTTGCCTTGCAACCGGTAAGAAGCTTTGATAGACTCCGTATCTTACCAAGGTAAGACATAGTGATTGTACACCCGATTACAAGCTAATTTGCTACCAATAATTCCGTTACGAAGTATTTAGGTTAGGAACATGGAGCCGGTAGTTGGGCCACTGATCATGCAATTAGATCCGTTTGTTTTTCTAACAACATACGTACAACTACTCCAACCGTTTAAAATTTATTCAGCTCCCTACTTTACGTTACGGTAGGCGTGTTATTTGTGCTCCAGTAACTTTGGGCGGATGGCTTGGAATCACGTCCTTTCCAACCTCCCACACATTGCAGCCCTACTTGTTGTGTGTCAAATATATATCAGCTGCTCGAAATCTCGTTTTATCACCAGCTCCAGTAACTTTGGGCGGGTGGCTTGGAATCACGTCCTTTCCAACTTCCCACACATCGCAGCCCTACTTGTTATGTATCAAATATACATCAGCAGCTCGAAATCACGTCCATTCCGACAGCACTAATAATCAATTCCCGTTGCTCGGCACAACAGTCCATCGCGACAAATGATTTAATAATGTATATACATATTTTTTAATATAATTTGGTTCAAGTTGTATGCTTCTGTAATTTATCTGTAATCCGTACTATATTTAGTCTAATCGGGCAATTTGTAGACTAATAATAATAAATAAATAAATAACGTAATTATATTTCATATCGTGTCGATCCATGATCGCACGTTACAATTCTGCTCATATGTTCATATTTGACTAAGGTGTGCCACACCGTTTCACAATTCAGCCGTCAATACTTTTTAAAGTATGTACATAAAATTAGAGTAACATTTATATTTACCGAGTGAGTTGTTAAATTATTAGCTGTATCTAGTAATGCTCGAGCCAACTGAAGTTTATCTTCCGTCAGGACATTAACATGAGTTTGCAAGTCTTCACCTACAGATGCCACCAATAGGTTTTTTAATTCTGAGTTGACTTGGGTTTGAAATCTGAATTGTCCTTGATAGTAATCACGCTCCTTTGTAATTGTACGCAGCTCATCCTTCAACTTGTCCAACTTCATGTCATCAATATCATCTTTCAGTTCGCAATTTTTATTACCCATCTCATCTGTACGCATTGTTGACATTTGTTCAACTAGTATACCAATATCCAAATTATTCTTGTTTGTTTTAAGTTTTTTTGGTGTTTTGCTTTGTAGGTTTAACGTTGTTACAATCTGATTGGTAGCACCTGGATACGGTTCGTATGGTATAAATTTAGGTAGTCTGCTATTATTTTGCTTTCGCAGAGATAAAGTGTTTTTTATTAAACGTGGTGATAATTGAACAAGTTCACCCTTAGGTATGGTGGGTGCTAAACTACGTGAATTACCGTCAGGCTTTCGATAGAGTGAAGGCAATCCGGGTAGTGGTAGCAAATTAATTGTGTTTATAGTACTGCTGGTAGAGGCTTTTCTATGCACATTTTCTGGTATATCAGCACTAACTACACGCCGTGTAATGGAACGATATGCATCCTGTTCAGTTGATTCTTCTTGTTCAATTTTCCAATAAGTTTTTTCTTCTTCCATGCCATCACCACTAGTTCGGTCTCGACCAATTTTGAACGTCGGGGAATCCATTTTTACTTAAGAGATATATGTTTGTACTTGATATCTAAATATGAGCAACCAAACAAAACGTATTGATTGAATGGCACGGGAGCGAATGCTATCGAGTATAGGCACTGAAGAATTTCGATTGATGCTATGGCGAATATTACCAAGTTCGGTACATCCTTATGCAGTGAAATAACTTTTTTCCTATAAACGAAATAAGAATGCGACAATTTAAACATGTATGCAAACGTCATAATTCAATTACTAAAGCTTTGACACTCTCAAATTTAAAAATGTAGACGGGTTGCTTTTACTAAATAAGGAAAACGGTGAATAATTCAATTCCCTTTAGCGAAAACTGTAGTTGTTTAGTTCATTTAAACATATTGGCCCGTAACCATAGTCGCTGACTAAAATACTCTTTAGTTAAAATCTTGCCTAAATAAAAAATGGGATTTAAAATTTTGGTTTGTCACAGACATATTAAACACAGTTTTCAGCTAAAATAAAGGGCCTAGAGTTGGGTCGTTTCGTTCTGAACTTGTTCAAATGACCGGGTCTCTCAACTGAACAAGTGAACTAGATCTTCGATTTCGGTTCTATTTGTTCTTTTAGCTCATTTGTTCTTTTAGTTCATTTGTTCTTTTAGTTCGTTTTATCCAATGTTATTCTTTCTCTCATCTCGTTCGCGAATATACATACGTAAATTCATACATACATACGCAGAAATTCACAGTGAGCACGTATGTCGGTGATACCACTTACACTAAAGATATGTGTGGTCATCTTTGTGTGTGGCACTGCTACAATATATGTATGGACTATTTAAGAAAAACATGTTTTGTAAGAAACTAATTATTACATTTATTAAACTTGAAAAGTTCATATTTACAATTTGTGTCTGTACTCTTTCAATTTCCTGGATCTTCCGAAATTTGTAACTTTTTTGAAGTTAATTATACATATATATATTAACTTATTTATTCATAACACATTTAAATATACTACACAAAGCATTGCTGCATACACACCTCCACCTATACTTGTTGACTTTTTTCGTGGGTGCGAGCAGCAGTGAAGAAATTTGCTTGAAACAAAAAAGAACAAATGAACAAAAAGAACAACTTGTTCGTTCATCAGAAAAAGAACGAAAGATTCGAATCCCTGAAATGAACGAAAAAGCACAACTCTAAAAGGGCCCATTACTGATACTTAGCATAGACTTGGCTTGAGAACTGTCACTTACAGTTCTGTTAAATGAACATTGCATGTTACTGATTACTCAAAACTTAGCAACACTTAACTTCACTTAAGGCTCCATTACTGATACTTAGCATAGACTTGACTTGGCGTAAACTTGGCAACTTAGCCACGATTATACTCCACTTAGCGCATACAATCTGGCATCATAATCAATAAATGTCAATTTGTATGACAAAATTTCAAAATGAAATGGAAACAAACAAATGGCATCTCAAAATATAAACGTCACTTAGAACTTACATAGAAAATCAAAACTCAACAGACTTCTAAGTCAAGTTAAGTGTTGCGAAGTTTTGAGTAACCAGTAACATGCAATGTTCATTTAACAGAACTGTAAGTGACAGTTCTCAAGTCAAGTCAAGTCTATGCTAAGTATCAGTAATGGGGCCTTTAACTTCACTTAGAAGTTTGTTGAATTTTGATTTTCTAAGTGACGTTTACATTTTGAGATGCCATTTGGTTGTTTCCATTTCATTTTGACATTTTGTCATACAAATTGACATTTATTTAAAAATAAATTTCACGCTGATTATGATGCCAGATTGTATGCGCCAAGTGGAGTATAATCGTGGCTAAGTTGCCAAGTTTACGCCAAGTCAAGTCAAGTCTATGCTAAGTATCAGTAATGGGGGCTTAAGCATGGACAGAGTATCCGCATGAAAAAAGGTATTGATTGGCGCTATGAAGAAATTTTTTAGGAACTTTAAAAGTTGACCCTGTTCCTTACAACCGTGGTTACTTGACCACGTATAAAAAATGGTAACTTTTTACTTGACAAAAACCCTTAACATACCACAAAAATTGTCAAAGGAGTACCTGAAAACGTGGTTTGATCATAATCCGGTGACGGATAATTATCATTAAATTCTATTTAAAAGTTATTAGCAAAGGTTTTTTTTTTTTTTTGTAAAACTTCGCTGTTTTTTTATCAGCCGTCAATTTAAAATTGAGTGCACAATCTTTTAATTGAACATGAATATACTTCTTTCAAGAAAATTTACTTAATTTCTTTCTTAAATAATTATTTACGTCTCGCAACATAAACGAATAAGTAGTATGGACAGCACCCAACCCAGAGCACAGTGTTTCGTGTAGAACAAGCTAGCTGGACAAAAACAAAGTTCTTATCCCAAGAAAAGTGTAATGAGAAATGAAAGAAAACAAACAAAATAACGGGATTTTTGCTTTTTTTTGATATTTTTGCTTATATATATTGAGTAATTGAAGTAAGAAGGCAGGAGTGGCCGTAAAATGCATTAATTAATTTGCAAAATTCTTGTTGAATATTAAGCTTCTTATTTCTTTTAAGTGAACACTTTTATATAATTTTTTTCGCAATTAGAGTATTTTCAATATATTTAACATTCCGTTATTAAGAAGAAAAGGTATTTTTTCTCTATATTTTTAACTTTAGGGACAAAAAAGTTACATACATCCGCGGACATCCGGGCTAAATTTTACATATGTTATAGTCGCAAGTATACTCTAATAGTCGAAAGAAAAAACCAATGCGAATTCTTTGCACATCTATTTTTAATTTTTTTTTTTGTAGATATAGTTATCTCTACATATACAATAGGATGTATGTACGTACCAGGTCCGACGAGATATTTGAACCTTTAAAGCTGATCTACAAACGGCAAAACCAATTCCCAGGTACAGAGAATAAACACGTAGCCATAAAACACAAACATAAAAGCGCAAGGTCAACAAAAGCAAAAAGGCGAAGATCACTGACTTCAACCTGCCACAACCTACCGCACCAGTCACCAAGGCATACAAACAGGTACATACAACGCAATCCTAATGCAGATATAACCGCACAGGAACGCTACACAAAACAACCCCATTTGGTAGCATCTACGCCAATACCTGAATGTAATATAAATACTGCACAACTGGTAACAAATCAGAACGATCAACGACACTTAAGACGGCAGCACAACAATCATCAACTATTCACCCTGTCGGGAAATCAACAACACAAAGCAGTTTAGTTATAACCGTACCAAGAACGGAGTTTTTTGACATTTGGGCTCAACATTCGAAGGAAACCAGATATAAAGAATTATTGAGTTTTGTTGTACTTAGGTACGATTTAAGCGAATGAGCCGAGTATTCGATAAAAAGTTTAAGCTTACAAATATCGGCATATTCGTCGAAGCTGGATCAAAAGTGGAACACTTCTGGAAGACATAAGGAGCGATTTTTGAATAAAAACTCGGAGTGGCTTTCGGGTCCAGACTTCACATTTACAATAACGGTGGATTCAAAGTTGCCATCAGACCAACCAACCACTTCTTCAGCTAACCCCTGCCCGGAAGACGAAATAAGGACTTTGTTAGCTGCAGTGAAAAAACCAAACGGCGTCGAGTGGATGACCTCTTGCAATCTAGAAGTCCTGGTGAGTTACTTTATGCGGCAGAAGTATCATCGCGTATGTCCGGCAACAGAAATGTTGCTAGCATTATAAAAAAATCACCGGAAACCACTCAAATATTCGGAAAAAAGATTACGTGTGAGCCAGATGCAAGATGCTTGAGCAATGTAGAAGCTTTAGCATACTACGTAGATAGCAAGTCGACGGCTCATGGGTACAAAACGACTCGGAAGTGGAGCATCAAGGCAGGCCATAAGGTTTATCCATCATTTTATAGTCTAAGAAAAGCTAAGGCAGAATGCCATCCAAATGAAATTAATGTGGGTGAAACACGTGCGGAAATTAAAGTCCAGTCCGTATTAGATAAAACTGTTGAGCGTTTAGTTTTAGCAAATCAAGAATTTTTTTTTTATTTTTTTACCTAGAAACTTGACGTATACTTTAATCAGCAAGTGGGGTTGCGATGGAAGCTCTGGCCATAGCACATATAAGCAAAAGTTTACATCTGACACTGATGAGTTCTTGTTTATATTTTCTTTCGTTCCTCTTCAACAACGGGATGAAAAAGGTAACATTGTTTGGCAGAATCCTCGACCTTCTTCTACCATGTATTGTCGTCCAATTAAATTTATTTTTTCTAAAGAAACAAAAGATTTTATTGTTTTTGAAACGAACAAAGTTTTAGAGGAGATTAATGCGTTGTTGCCAACAAAGTACATGCTCGAAAAATACGAAGCTTCCGTAAATCACAATATGCTTCTAACAATGATTGACGGAAAAGTTTGCAATGCTTTGACTGAAACTTCCTCCGCACAAAAGTGTTGTATTTGTGGTGCCACTCCAAAAGATATGAATAATGAGTTACGGGACTTTACGCCTAACCGAGATAATCTTGGTTTGGTTTGTCTACTCTACATGCATGGATAAGATGTTTTGAATGCTTGCTTCACATAAGTTATCGCCTCGAAGTAAAAAAATGGCAGCTTAGGAATGAGGCAGATAAAGAGAGTGTAAAGCTACGTTCCAACGAAATCCAGAATAAATTTAAAAGTGTACTTGGATTGATAGTAGATAAACCAAAACCAGGTTTCGGCAATACCAATGACGGCAACACTGCTCGTAGGTTTTTCGAAAATTCTGAGGCGAGTACTGAGATTACGGGATTGAATGCTCATCAAAAGATTCGACACTCTCCTTCGCGCATGAGCATCTGGGTACAATATAAATATCCAAAAATTTGAAAAATTTGCGGTCGAGACTAAAAAACTATACATAGAGCTCTATCCATGGTTTAATATGCCTGTTACAGTTCATAAAATCTTAGTGCATAGTACTGATATTATAAAATCAGCCTACCTCAGCCATACCTATTGGTCAACTTTCTGAGGAAGCACAGGAAGCCCGTAACAAAGATTTGAGACGATTCAGGGATGATAACACACAAAAGCAGCCGCGTGAAGCCACGAATAGAGATCTTATGAATATGCTGCTTATAACATTGGATCCTTTAGTTAACAGTTTTAGGCAGATACCTAAGAAAAAATTTAAAAATCTGACTTCAGAAGTCTTAAATTTACTGTCCCCCGATAATGTTGAGTAGTAAATAAATACCCCAGTTGTTTCAAGCTTTCACAGTAGTGTTGCTGATGCTCATGACTATTCCACAAGTAACTCATCGAATGAAAGTGATGATAGCGAATAATAATATAATTATACAAGATAACCTACCCTATAACTTTTTGTTGGATCAGGTTTTATTTAATTTAAATCTATTGTTTTTCTACTTTGTATGATACTTTACTTTTAAGTTTTTGTAATAAGTAATTATCACATAATTAATTTAGTTATTTATATTGTTATTATTATTATTGTAATTCACTTTTACATTCCTGACTGGTACTATAAAATAATTTTGTAAAAATTGTAGTGCCAGGATAAATACTCAAACAAATACAAAATATGTATGTGCATATGTACAGTCACTCACATAAATAAGTAGACACCCCTTTTTGGACAATTCTTACAATTTTCGCTTTCGTAAATTTATTTTAACTAATTTCCCATAAGAAAATTTTTCACGATCTATAACAAAAACTAAATTATATTTAAAAAATGTTTGAAAAATTCGACGAATTTTCATAAAAAATTTTAATTATTTTTTCGGAATTTTTAGAATTTTTTAGAGTATTGAGATTTGTAGTCCATTCAATTTAAGTACAATAAAGTAATATTCTTAAGTCCTCTAAATTTTTTTGGATCTATGTCACTTATTCACATGAGTTACTGTATATGAAATAAGCAAATGTATGCATATGAAGTAAAATTTTGGAAAAAAAATAAAAACAAAGAACATATGGCTGAAAAAAATGACGTAGTTGTAATAAATGACTGCATATGAAACGGAAAATCTCATAAAATAATTTTGTCCAGCTAGCTTGTTCTACAAGAAACACTGTGCAGCGTTGCAAAACCAACATTTTCAAATCGACCATCAGTAAGAGATGGATCCAATCTTTACTGGATGTTAGGAGCAAATGAAGCGCAGAAATAGGCTCCGACCACTATCTTGTGATAGCCGAAATGCGGCTGCAGCTCTCAAAAGTTGTAAGCAAGAACACTACTGGAAAGAAAAAATTTCAAATTAACAGGCTGCAAGAAGACAACACTAAATCAAACTTTGTTCGATCGATGCGCACAAAATATGAGAACGGCTACAGAACAGATAGTGAAACACAAGTAAGCGATCTATGGGACAATATAAAATCATCTATGCTTGAATCAGCCAACGAAATACTCGGTGTATCAACAACAAATAATAGGGAGTGGCTAAGTGCGGCGTTTTTACAAAAATTCGTTATTCGTAAAATATCTAGTGTAAATCGACTGCATCCCTCAAGAGAGCTTTTTAGAGGTCTAAGAATTCTTCCAATAAGGTACCTTTATTATTTAAAAAGTTTTAAAAATCTTTTTCATTAGGTGTGGTTATCTGCAGAGTATGAGGTCGGAAACTTATAACCTTAGGATAAACTTTCATCCTACAGTTATTGTTCCTCCTTCCAGAACCACACGCTCAACAAAGTTTTATACAATTGTATCCAGGAAACTCTTCAACATACTACCCTCCGAAATTCGGGCCATGAGGAATATTCGACAATTTACAAAATGTGTGAAATCCTTTCTTCTGAGTTTCTCACATATTGAAATCGAAGTTTTGCTACGACCTATTCAATAAGCAGCTTATTAACAGAGGCTAAAAGCAAATAATAGTAGTAACTTTTTTTACTTTATTTTATATAGCTTATTAACAGAGGCTAAAAGCAAATAATAGTAGTAACTTTCTTTACTTTATTTATATATTATTTTTTCTTTTACTTACTTTTAGCTTTTCCAATAGTAGCATCTTGTAATTAGGCTAAAAACCATATGTAGATTTTAAAAAAATTATAACTCAATTTCTATATTTAGCAGTCACCCCACTGCACTAATGTTTCAATATATTTGATAGATATAACATTTGTCACTATGTTAAGCTTAACATAAAAAATGTCTTACCTTTTTCTTATATCTACACGGTCTCATACACATATTATGCATTCGTTAATTTATACTTCATAATGTTAAACTTTTTTATTTTTATTTTGCTATTGTAACTTTGCTACATATGTAAATAGATAGGTATAAGAAAAATGCTCAATAAAAATGAAAATGAAATGAATGAAATTAGTTGAAGCACGAAGGTAAAAAAAAAAAGAATTATTAAGCCAACCAAACGTGAGAAGTGGCCTACAGCTGCGCCAAGATATCGCGATTATATCCAAGAAAATTAAAAGACGAGCGAGAGCAGATAAGAGAGCATATTATGAAAGATTAGCTCATGAGCCTGAGGTTGCTGCATCTAAAGGAAGCTTGAAAGAAGTTTTTGATATCACTATGACGCTTTGCAACGATAAATCTAATCGAAGCATGCCCGTGAGGGATCAAAATATGGCAAGACCACTTCGATAAAACATTTAATGTAATAGCTCACAATCCCGATATGCCCAGCATTAGTCAACAAAGGAGACCACTGCGTAATATATGCACACCACCACCAAGTAAGGAAGAAATAGCCGCTGCCATTCGTTCGTTGAAAAATAGCAAATCAGCTGGAATTGACGATATCCCAGCGGAATTCCTGAAAGGTGATCTTGACAGTACAACCGATATGCTTTATCCCCTATTTAGAGCCATCTGGAACTCAGAACAGATACCACCAGAATGGAAAGAGTCCATCATCGTAGAAATACCAAAGAAATGTGATTTAACTGACTGCAACAATTGGAGAGGCATTGTGCTTGCCCCTGTGGTGAGCAAAGTCTTCAACAAGATTATATTGGAGGGCATTGTTCAGCCTCTGAACGAACGTCTACGAAAGCAACAGTCTGGTTTTCGTCCTAATCGCTCCTGTATTGACAACATTAACGCTATGCGAGCTATCATTGAACAATGCATTGAGTACAACAGTACGTTGTATGCAATTTTCGTAGACTATGAGAAGGCTTTGATTATATTAAAAGGGACTGCATCTGGATTTCCTTGCAGAGAATTGGAGTTCCTCAAAAATTATTATTATTATATTAATTAATTATTATTAAATTATTAAAATTATAAGGAAAAGGTATGAAAATTCAAAATGAAGAGTGTTACATAATGGGAAACTAAGCAATGCATTTGAATCGACTACAGGTGTCAAGCAGGGATGTATATTATCACCACTGTTGTTTATTGTGGTCTTGGACTGGGTGCTTGAAATATTCGACTCCCAAAATAGGGGTATAAACTGGAGACTTAACTCCAGTCTTGGGGATTTGGATTACCCAGATGACATTGTCCTGCTATCACACACACACCAGCACATGCAGGCAAAACTCGACCAACTGCATCACCAGTAGTCAAAGTTTGGGTTGAATATAAATATAAGAAAAACCGAATCTATGTGCATTAAAGGTAACAACTCAGCAAATTTCACAATTGATGGCCAAAATGTTGCAAACACCGTAAGCTTTACATACTTGGGAAGTATTCTCGCCGTAGATGGTGGTGCAAAAAGAGATATAAACGCTCGAATCCAAAGAGCCTGGGAGCTTTTGCCAGACTTCGTGGTGTATGGCACGCTAACAACCTTCGAACTGAAACAAAAATAAAAATTTTTAACGCTTCTATCTCGATTTCTTTATACATGTACAACCAACCGTTATCCAATCAAAGTTAATATACTCTGTGAGCTCTGCTCAACTCAGTATAAAAACTAATAAACACGCCGTAGCACAGAGGTTCGTGTCTCCGCTTTTTAGGACAACTCGTTTTTCAGCCCGTGGATTGAATACTAATGGCAATAAATCCGAGCTACAAACACGATTAAGGGAAGCTATGGAATTGGAAGGAATCGACGCTGATGAACACACTTTTCATTCCGATGTGGAAAAGTCAACAACAAAATTGGAGAATAAAAACGAAACACCGCCGACAGTGGCGCACACAGCTTTGAACGAATTTTATAATTTTTTAATAATACAATATTCCTAATTTTCTTTTTCGTATTAGTGTTATAGAATAAAAACAAAACAAATATTACGATAATAGGACATATTGTCCTAGTATTTTAGGTTCGGTATAGAGCTCCGCATTCTAATGATTCTATTCAATCACATTTAATCTTTTTATTTTATTAATTTCGTTGCTGTTTTTTTTTCAATTGGCTACATAAATTTCAAACTGACTGATGCCAAATATACTCAACAGGGACTAGAGGGGATCAATTATACCCCAATGTGGACAAAAGAGATCAATCGCAGACCGCTCTCCTTAGGGATTACTCGCACGATTTTTTGCAGGGTTTCTAACCGTTCAAATATATTTGAGAAAAAAGGCGCATTCAATGCCAGCTTAACACGGACTTTGCATCCCGAATTCACCAAGTTATTAAAACAAAACACTAAAAGAAAAGTTATATAATAAATTTAAATGATCATTTCACAAAATTTTTTCAAAAAATTAGTAAAGAACAATGAATTTAAATAAAATAACCCAAGTCGAACATGTTTTCAAATTGTCCTCAAGTTGTTAAAAAAGCAAGTTACCAGAAAAAGGAGCCGAAATTCTATATCCCGATTGACTGAAAGAATAAGCGAAATCACTGATGCAAAATCCTTTAGTAGGCTTCATGTGTTCAAGAACTCCTTTGAGATGATTCCCATCTCATACTTAAGTTGAAGATATATGCACGTATGGTGTAGTATCGCGTGGAATTCACCCCATTTCAAACACGCTTAACATTACAAACGCTCGTTCTTTGACCCAGGTAACTACCATAAGTTGATTCGCTTTCACTAAGTCACCTAATGCATTAATGCGTCATACCCAAATTGCGCAAGTAGGAATCATATTGGCAATATGTAGGTCAATATAATAATTCGCTGATAAAGCATGTTTTACTATTGAGTCATGCACATGTATGTAATTATTAATGTAAGAATATATATATGTATAGGTTAAGAACTTTTGTATAAAATAGAAAGTATTCACGAATAAAGGGAATTCTGATGTCTGCGCTGAGCACAAGCGCTACTGAACTTATACTTTTGTTTAACTTTACTATCAACATATTACATGGCGATCCTGCCAGTCTAGATCAGAATAAGCAAAACTGCTAAAGATCTAGCTGGTCAGAGGAACCTATCGGAAAGCAGGATTCAACTCACCACATCCTGCCATTATAGATTAAAATCTGCAAAACTGCAAAAAATTATCTAACTGAACAGAGATCCTGCCAATTTAACAAGTTTCTTTTAAAGTATAAAAATAAGAGCCACAAACTGGCTAGAGGATATTCCACAGATAATGGTATAACCCACAAATAATTTAAACAAACGCAAAGTATAGGAAGCTAGAGATTGATGGATTAACCTAGACAAACAAGGCGACCAAATCCTTTTTCAACAGCAGCAACAACAATAAATGGCAGCACATTACTTTAGCAACATATTGGATGGTATAAAAAATGAAATTTGTGATGCATAAGGAAGTGGAATATTGATGGAAAATTATGACTAGCGGGAGATGTTGGGAAAACGTTACCAGCCATCAACATATTATATAACCTTGTACATAGCCAGACATTACCAGACGTGAAGAAAAACTGGCAGCAAGATGGACACAATTAATATAAGTATATTTTAATCTTTAGAAATAACTTGAGCGGATTGCCTAGGATTTTTTTTTTATAAATATGGTAGGATTAACAAATTTTTTTTTACAAAAAGTTTGAAAATGACACAAACTAAACCGAAAAGTAGAAAAAAAGAAGCATAAAATCTAATTTTAGACAACACTCTGTAAAGTAAATTCAAAATTAAGTTAATTTCAATTTTAATAAAACTAGCAATCATTCAAGGTTCGAATCGAGCTCAAGGCCAGAAAAATAATTTTTTTCCTAATGATAATTATTGTTATTTTTTAATTTTTCTAAATTTGAAAAATTGTATTTTGTTTCAAATTTAGAAAAATTAAAAAATAACAATAATTATCATTACGAAAAAAATTATTGTTCTGGCCTTGAGCTCAATTCGAACCCTGAATGATTTATCAATAGGCCGATAAAAACAAAAACAATTGTAAAACTAGCAATGTCAAAAATATTAAATTTAAAAAAAATTTTTTGTAAATTAAAATGCCTTATTGAAAATTTTTAATGCTATCATTGAAAATGGCATAACATATTTTGAATTGAAAAAAAATATATATATGAAAATGCGAAAAAAATGTTTAAAAAATTGTTCCATTAAGAACAAAAAATTTCTTAGACCTTAATAATGTTAACTAAACATACAAGTAAAATTAGACAAAAGAAAATAAAATTAATTTGAAAAAATAAAATTAGAAATTTTTTTTAAGGAAAAATTTTAAATATCTAAATTAGATATGAAAAAAAAATTAAAAGTAAAACGAAAATTTCAATTTTAAAAATAAATTGTTAAAATACGTATTAAATTAATAAGGTAAATTTATTAAAAATTAATGAAGAACAAGAATAAAATGGAAATGTTTGAATAAATATTAAATTAGCAAACTTTTTTTTTTTCCCCCAAAGAATCAGCAATCAAATTTTATTTTCCCTTAAATTTCCTCTCTCAAATCGAAATGGCCTGGTGGACAAAGATAGCACACGGCATAATGATAGCATTGGCCGGTTATGAATTAGGGAAAGAAAACTCAGAAAATTCAGGAACAGAGAATAGAATGAGCCACCAGACCAACTAGACACAAAAATTACCCCAAAAATTTCAGATGTTTGGCTAGGCGCAATGATTTGCGTAGTCGGGCTATTAGTCATCGCAAAAGCCACTATAATAAAAAACTGTATGAAAATTAAATATAGGCATTTGAAAAATGCTCAAGCACACATTTAACATCCGACTGTGTAATAAGTCAAATAAGTAAATAAGTAAAATACCACTTAATACAAAACATCATTCATAATCACAAGCACATAACCATACAAATGTACATATATATATATCAGAGCCGGCCAAAAGTTGCACATTGTGCAATTGGAGTTCGTATTTTCACACAGACACTAACGATGTGCGGTCACGATCGTTTGCTTTCGATTGTCACTCACTAAAATCAACAGTGAATGCAAAAGGAAAAGTCCATGCTACTTTTTGGGCTCATAATAAAAACAATATGCTGCAATGTTAAAGTGACTTTTTTTACGTTTTAGTTAGTATTATTAAGTTCCTTTGAACATACATATTAATATTGACAATTTAAATATTAATAATTAATAATAATAAATTAATTATTAATAAATATTGACAATTTAATATAAGTAACTTTTTATACGTTCTACTTAGTTTTATGAATTTTTATACATTTTTTTTATTGAATAACTTTATGTTTTGAAAATATATATTTCTATCTTTACATTTACTTTGTTTTATAGTTCTTTCTTAATGAAAAAGTGATTTTTTAAAGTAAATTTTGCATTGAAGAAACACCATACCTTCTTTTATAAAAAAGTTTTATCTGGCTAGCTCGACCTCCGTGTTCTTAGTTATATGAATATAAGTAAATATTGTTAGGATTAGCTTGAAATCAAATAACCAGAGTCCTTTTTAATTTCCAACTTCACAGTCCACATTTTCTTTTAGCACATTGTGGGGAGTTGTCACTCAATTTTTACACACACTTATGCAATTGTTTTAGTATTTGTGTGGCCGGCTCTGATATATATGATACTTAAAAAAAAAAAATGCAAGCAAAATTACTCATTATAGTAAATACACAAAAAAAAAAAAAAAAAAATAGAAAAAAATCAGCTTATTCTGAAAAAGCGAGAATGAGCATAACGGGCACTGTACGTACGTAAAGCAAATGCAAATGAATAAAAGCAAAAAGAAAAAATACATACACATATTATCAAGTTACCACAATGACATAAATTACAACTGAATGCAAAAAATTTTTTTTATTTGCTAACACCAAGCAAGTTGACTGGGTCATTCAACGAAAAATGAAACAACACGGCACATTTATCACAGTGACATTGGAGTGACCGTCTATAATTAAGCATAAAATTATATACGCTCACTTAAAAGGCCGATGGTGTAGTATCGCGTGGAATTCACCCCATTTCAAACACGCTTAACATTACAAACGCTCGTTGATTGACCCATAAGTTCATTCGCTTTCACTAAGTCACCTAATGCATTAATGCGTCATACCCAACGGCTCCTGTTACAAATGTGAATACGTAAGCACATATTTTAACCAGGTTAGGCTTTGTTCTTCGTAAGAACACTTAAAGTGGTGAAGCAAAACACTTCCTAAGACATTTTAAAACTTTTATCCATGGTCTTCACCGATGAGTAACCCAAGGATATCCACCTAAACTGCTTATGATTTTGAGGGCGGCATCTTTGGCCGAATAGTTACTCCCTAACGTTTCAAGGTGTTTCTTTGTTGTAGCTCGGCAGCAAAGCGCGACAAAAATATCCGTCAGAATGTCTAGGGAGCTACAGCTAGAGGTTCTAGTGACGTCGCCGAAGAAACAGCAGAAAAAAGTGAAAGCGCCCTTTGCCGCGATCAACAATAAGCCAGCATTGATGCTAATCGTTAAAACTGGGCCACGAGAGTCATGACTATTAGTAGATAATTGATAGCAACCGTAAGTCGCCTTTTCCGTGACCAGCATGGAGCCACAAATGATTTAAAGAAATCATGCCGACGACGAGTATTAGGCTTAGCCCAGAAAAACAGCTACAAAAGTGTGACCATTTTAAGTATTTCTCGCTCCCTCCGCAAGGAGCCACTTCTGAAATTTTTTGAACGATCCGCGAGATTTTGAGGCAAAAAACCCCGGATCTTTCCGAACGGCCGAAACGTTGATTTCCTTAAATAAAAAAAAAAATAAATGTAAGGCGCGATAACCTCCGAAGAGATCTAAGGCCGAGCTTCTCTTCCAATTTGCGTCGTGCTCCTCTTGATTTTTCCCTACAAATTGGCCGGACGGGACCTACATGTTTTATGCCGACTCCGAACGGCATCTGCAAGACAGATGAGTTTTCACTGAGAGCTTTTCATGGCAGAAATACAATCGGAGCGCTTGCCAGACACTGCCGAGGGGCGACCCCGCTTAGAAAAATTTTCTTCTAATTGAAAAATCTTATTTCTAAAATTTTGATGTTGCTTTGCCCGGGAGTTGAAGCCAGGGCATACGGTGTGATAGGCGGAGCACGCTACCATCACACCACGGATGACCGCCTTAAATACTTATAAGCAAAACCTTTCCAAATATACTTTTTTTATTTTCGTATTGCAAGCCTCCCAGATACTCATCCGCAACTTTAGGATATTGTTGCAGATCTTCAAACATACGATTGATGTCAGCAGTATGTTTCCATATTCATTAGTTGTGGAGAATGTGTTACTCTAAGCCAGACATTCAGTTTAGAGGTTTACGCCGACCCCGCCGGCGGTATATAATAGAGCCGATAAAATGATCAGCGTAAACGTCTAATTCCACCAGCATGGGTAGTCTTAAGTGCAAAGCTGGAGGAGATGAGCAAGAGCAAGACAGGTGTAAAGATCGAGAGCTAGCTCCAGCTGTTGAATGTCCCGTTATCTCTGTGTCACAAATCGGAAGAAAATCGAGCAGTCTTACCGTAAGAGGATATGTGGATAGCAAGGAGCGTTTACTGACTGTAGAAACGGGCGCATCTCATTCCTTAATTCGATTTGGTCAACAGGAGAGCAAAGCTATTACATGGAGCAAGATCGCGTACGGTCACTGGCGAGCCTAACCAAGTACAGGGAGAATTGACATGTGCGGTCGTAATTGCAACGTCTCGGTTCTACACAAATTCGTTGTGGCAGATATTGTTGATAAAGTCATATTGAAGTGGACTCTTAGTTGGCCATAGCATAAAGATCGACATGCAAAGAAGGATTATGCGCTATAAGAACAATGATGTGCCACTCAACTTCAGTTTTGAGAAAGGGTTGAGCAGCAAGCGAGTGTTGGTGGAGGAGATTCGACAAAGACCACAAAAGTCAACGGCAGTAAACCGGGCAAAGATAACCAGGTGAAGTAAGCTGTCAATTGTCTTGTTCTAAATTTTTATTTGTTTAGTCATTCGGCCGTCTGAAAAATTTTCACCAATGTTTACCCTAAAAAATGTTTATTTTTGCATCTTTCAGGAGTAAAATATGAAACTCTTAGTACTTTTTTCACATAAACTAATAGGTGAACATCGATGGACCCCTACTGGAGTTAGCAGGTTCCCTGCCCCATGTATCATATATGATTCATGTTAACAATTTTGTACCGTGCCCGATACGCTCGTGTATCATACATGAGCAACCTTAGATATACCCATATACATATTGTGGCGAACATTAGCAACACTAATGGATACTATCATATCTAAGCCGATACTAAGCAGTCACTTGTATGTACATAAACAAATGAATCATTATGTATACACATATGTACATGCAAGCAGCGGAGAGATACTCGCAAAAGTATGCAATCATCAGCAAAGTAGTTCTCACATATACACACGCATATGGCTATGCGAGAGACTATAAACGTGCATCTGTGGTTTATAGCTAGTAAGTTTATAGCTGGTAACTAAGTAGTAAATTCTAGAAGATGAAACGTCTAGAAGTATGCGAACGAGACAGCAGAGAGTATAAAAGAGTGAAAGCTGAGTAAGCAGCAATCAGTTTGATTTAAGCACGCTATCAGTTGCGAAGTATAAGTGTTATTGTGAAGTATTTTCAAAATAGACTAATAAAGACCATTTTGCATTATTGAATATTGGAGTTATTTATTCAACAGTTTAGCGATACGAACGTTAGTGTCAGAAGAGGAATTGTTGAATAAACTCTAGAGGACAACAAGGACATGGCAAAATCAAGTGAATTAGGGATGTAGCAACTGAAAAAGTAGTTGGAGAACCGTGGATTGAATGCAACCGGCAATAAAATCGAACTTCAAGCACGGCTACGAGACGCTATAGAGTCGGAAGGAATTAATGTGGACGAGTATGTCTTTTATCCTGATGGGGACGAGACAGCAACAAAAATGGAAGAGAAGAGCGGAAATCCGCGTCCAGTCACAAGCGGCGAGAATAATGCGATATTAGCTTTGTTATCACAGATATCGGCAAAGATGGAAACCCAGGAAACACGTATAACTGAAAGTATGGCATCTCAACTAGAATCACGGGAGACACGTATAACATCCAAAATGGAAAAAGAACTGGATGAACAGAAGGCATATATGGCATCTGCATTGGAAGCGTAAGAGGCACGTATATCTGAAATGTCGGTAGCAATTTTGGAACAGGTATCATCAAAACTGGAAGCGCAGGATGCAAAAATGGCTCAATTTCAGGCAGAAGTAGATGATTTAAATGGAGCAGTTACAACTGAATCGCCCAGCTGTTTCAGCAAGCAATCCGAAGGTAAAAACTCCATCTTTTGACAGATCTGTTCATATCCAGTTCTTTAAGCTTCAATTTGAGAAGACATCAGCAGTGAACAACTGAAATGCTGAAGATAAAGTTGCTGCACTGTTCGCGGCATTGAAAGGGCCTGCAGCTGAAATCTTACAGACTATTCCAGAGTGCGAACGGAACAGTTATGAAGCATTGATGGCCGCTTTCGAGAGGCGTTACGGCAGCGAGCATAGGAAACAGATATATCAAATTGAGTTGCAAAATCGCTACCAAAAAGCGAATGAGACTTTGCAGGAGTTTGTGCCGGATGTCGAAAGGCTGGCCCATGTAGCAAATGCGGACGCACACGTGGAATACACCGAAATGGTAAAAATCTAGAGCTTCATAAATGACATACGATATGTGGAAACGAAACGAGCTACATATGCGAATCCAAAACTAACATTTGCTGAAATGGTATCGCATGCACTGACCCAGAAAACAGCATCACTTTTGAGTAAGCCCACATACAAAGCTCATCGCGTGGAAGTGGAAAGGCCAGACTGGGTAGACACAATTTTGGAAGCATTAAAAGGAATGCAGCAGAAAAACGATGGTGCCGTCAAATGCTTTAAGTATGGAAAGCCAGGGCACATTGCACGTCATTGCAGCACCGGCCCTAACAGTTCCAATAATATGGGTGGCCGTAAACGCAGAGCTGAAGGAGATGAGGAAATCTCCAAGTCCACTCAGTCGTTAAACTAAAGCGAGTCAGCCGCAAGGGGCGAAAGCTGACTCCCTCAATTGAATGCCCAATAATCTCTATCTCGCAAATTGGAAGGAGGTCAAATAATCTTATAGTCGGAGGACATATGGATTGAAAGGAATGTTTACTGACTGTAGATACGGGTGAATCTCATTCCATCATTCGAACGGATTTCGTAAACAAGAAGATAAGGCGACTGCATGGAGCAAGATTGCGTAGAGCCACTGGAGAAAACACCACGGTTCTAGGAGAAGTAGCATGTGAAGTCACAATTGGGATCGTCACGGTGGCAAATACCACCAAAATCAGAAGTATTCATCTGGGCAAAGGTTGATGGAGATTGTGGGACAAACAAATTGTGGGTTGTGAAAGCAGCAAACAAATCAACACCGAATGTACTTGTAGGAAAAACCCTGGCTATGACAAAACAAGATGGACGAATTCCGGTAAGAGTACTCAATGAGTTCAAGTCACCAATCAAACTGACCAAAGGAGGTATATTGGGAAGATGCCAAGAGGCTGATGTAATTATTAACTGTGAGCAGCTCCATGAACACGTTTCAACCAGCAACACTGATCATTCAAATGACATTACGGCATGGAAGGAGGGGCTAGAGGAAGACTATCAGAGTAAGGCAAAACAACTGCTTCTAAATTACGCGAACATATTTGACCAAGATGGCTCCAAACAAGGCCGCACCAACGTTGTGAAACATTAAATTGATACAGGAGACGCGAGGCCGATCCGTCAAGCTCCACGTAGTGTTCCACTGGCGAAGCGGGAAGTTGTGGGTCAAATCATACAAGAAATGAGCGACAGCGGCGTCATCGAACCATCAGCTAGTCTATGGAACTCACTGGTGGTACTTGTGAAGACGAAGGATGGAAAAATGAGGTTTTGCGTGGACTACCGGAAGTTGAATGGCGTTACGAAAAAGGATAGCTACCCATTGCCAAGAATTGACGACACTCTGGACTCGCTATCTGGTACAAAATGGTTTTCCACACTGGACTTAAAAAGTGGCTACTGGCAAGTGGAAGTGAAGGAGGAAGACAAGGAGAAAACAGCCTTCATTGTCGGAGATGGTCTTTAGCAGTTTACAGTGATGCCCTTTGGACTATGTAATGCACCACCTACTTTTGAGAGACTCATGGATCAGGTACTGAAAGGACTACATTGGAAAACATGCTTAGTGTACCTAGACGACATCATCGTATTGGGAAAGAACTTTGAAGAACAGCTTAAGAACTTAGAGGAAGTTTTCCAGAGAATAGCTGGCGCTGGTCTGAAACTAAGTCCCAAAAAGTGTTCGCTGTTTAAAAAGGAAGTAAGTTATTTGGGTCACAAGGTAACGATAGAGGGCATCTGCACTGCGAATGAAAAGATAGAGGCTGTAAAGGATTGGCCAAGACCACTGAACCTGCATGAATTGAGAAGTTTCCTTGGGCTGTGCACATATTACCGCCGATTTGTACCAAACTTTTCCAGCGTAGCCCATAGCCTCCACGAGCTAACAAAAAAAAATAAAGCTTTTGAATTGAAGAAGGAGCAATAAGTGGCTTTCCAAACATTGAAGGAGCGTTTGTGCACTGCCCCAATGTTGGCATATCCGATTCCAGGAGCAACATTTATTCTAGATACAGATGCGACTGGATATGCTATAGGAGGCGTTTTGTCACAACTGGTTGCTGGACAGGAGAAGGTAGTTGCCTATTACAGCCGTTCAATTTGAAAACCAGAGAGGAACTATTGCGTTACACGGAGAGAGCTGTTGGCATTGGTAGAGTGCATTAAACATTTTAACAAATACCTCTACGGGCAACGATTCCGCGTCAGGACAGATCACGCAGCGTTAAAATGGTTCCTGCAGTTCCGTAATCCAGAAGGACAATTGGCACGGTGGATCGAGCGACTACAAAGCTATGACTTTTCCATTGAGCATCGAAAAGGTAGTACCCATAGAAATGCTGATGCAATGTCACGAAGACCATGTAGTTTGGAGTGCAAACACTGTTCAAAAGCCGAGGCTAAAGAAGACATTATAGATGTCCGGCTAATGACTATCACATGTACAGATGAATGGGACAAGGAACAGCTAAGAAAGTGTCAGCTAGAAGATACTGATCCGTCACATGTTATGCAAGGGCTCGAACGAAACGAAAGACCAAATAGAGAGGCGATGTCAGCAGAGAGTCCTATTGCGAAGTCATATTGGGCAGAGTGGAACAGTTTAGAGTTGATATCCGGTTGCTTGCATCGAGTATGGGAGAATGAAGTGGGTCAAAGTAAGAGGAAACTGATAGTTGTTCCCAGGAAAAGGATTCCTGACGTTCTCAACGAGCTACATAATGGTCCAAGCGGAGGTCATCTTGGAATCACGAAGACGCTCGAGGAGATTAAACAGAGATTCTATTGGGTTGGTTGCCGTCAGTCGGTCACTGAGTGGATTGCGAACTGCGAGGTTTGCTGCAGAGCAAAAGGGCCCAAACCCAAAGTCATGGCCAGATGAAGCAATATAACTCAGGTGCGCCATTTGAAAGGATCGCTATGAATGTCGCAGGTCCATTTCCTACTAGCAACTGCGAAAAAAAATATATACATATGTGTATGGTGGTTATGGATTATTTCAGCAAATGGCCAGAGGTGTACCCAATCCCAAATCAAGAAGCGGAAACAGTAGCAGAAGTGTTTATAAACAATTGGGTTGCAAGGTATGGTGCACCAATGGAGTTACATTTTGACCAAGGCAGGAATTTTGAATCAGCTGTGTTCCAGGAAATGTGTAAATCAGTGGGCATTCGAAAAACACGGACAACTGCTTTGCATCCTCAGCCCGATGGTATGGTGGAACGTTTCAATAGAACATTGGAGGAGCACCTAATTTAATTAAATTAATTAATAACTTTATTCCATAAAGAGTGGGATAACCGCATATCATTATTCTTGATGGCTTGTCGATCAGCACTGCATGAGATAACGGGCCAAACCCCTGCAAAAGTAATTTTTCTTCCCTACAAATGGGATTTTTCAGAACTATGGCTGCCGTAAAAACTTAGGTTATTATAGCAGCTAAAGTTTGACTACAGAGTTGGATTCCTTTTGGATGTTTAGTAATCCTCCACCGTTAAAATTGTTTGTTAACTTCAGTCTATCCGCATCTTCTATCTATATATAAATAAAGTTAAAATTATGAATGTTTGTATGTAGGTATAAATCGGGTTGCGTCCTAAACGGATCGACCGATCACATCTGAATTTGAATAACCCACTAGAAACCTTCCAAAGATGGTCATAGGCTAAACATAACTTCAATATAAACAAGTAAGGAAGGCTAAGTTCGGGTGTAACCGAACATTACATACTCAGCTGAGAGCTTTGGAGACAAAATAAGGGAAAATCACCATTTAGCAAAATGAACCTAAGGTATCCCTGGAATGTGTTTGCATGACATATGTATCAAATGAAAGGCGTTAATGATTATTTAAAACCTAGTGAACCTTAGTTCTATAGGTGGACGCCTTTTCGAGATATCGCAATAAGGGTGGACCAGGGGTGACTCTAGAATGTGTTTGTACGATATGGGTATGAAATTAAAAGTATTAATGAGGCTTTTAAAAGGGAGTAGCCCTTAGTTGTATATGTGAAGGCGTTTTCGAGATATCGACCAAAATGTGGACCAGGGTGACCCAGAACATCTTCTGCCGGGTACCGCTAATTTATTTATATATGTCCTACCACGAACGGTATTCCTGCTAAGATTTCAAGGGCTTTTGATTTCGCCCTGCAGAACTTTTTCATTTTCTTCTACTTAATATGGTAGGTGTCACACCCATTTTACAAAGTTTTTTCTAAAGTTATATTTTGCATCAATAAACCAATCCAATTACCATGTTTCATCTCTTTTTTCATATTTGGTACAGAATTATGGCATTTTTTTCATTTTTCGTAATTTTCGATATCGGAAAAGTGGGCGTGGTCATAGTCGGATTTCGGCCATATTTTATACCAAGATAAAGTGACCTCAGATAACTACGTGAACTAAGTTTAGTTAAGATATATCGTTTTTTGCGCAAGTTATCGTGTTACCGGGGCGGCCACCGTGGTGTGATGTTAGCGTGCTCCGCCTATCACACCGTATGCCCTGGGTTCAACTCCCGGGCAAATCAAACATCAAAATTTAAGAAATAAGATTTTTCAATTAGAAGAAAATTTTTTTAAGCGGGGTCGCCCCTCGGCAGTGTCTGGCAAGCGCTCCGATTGTATTTCTGCCATGAAAAGCTCTCAGTGAAAACTCATCTGCCTTGCAGATGCCGTTCGGAGTCGGCATAAAACATGTAGGTCCCGTCCGGCCAATTTGTAGGGAAAAATCAAGAGGAGCACGACGCAAATTGGAAGAGAAGCTCGGCCTTAGATCTCTTCGGAGGTTATCGCGCCTTACATTTATTTTATTTTTTATCGTGTTAACGGCCGAGCGGAAGGACAGACGGTCGACTGTGTATAAAAACTGGGCGTGGCTTCAACCGATTTCGCCCATTTTCACAGAAAACAGTTATCGTCATAGAATCTATGTCCCTATTAATAATTCATTCCTAAGTTGACTGGGTCATTCAACGAAAAATGAAACAACACGGCACATTTATCACAGTGACATTGGAGTGACCGTCTATAATTAAGCATAAAATTATATACGCTCACTTAAAAGGCCGATGGTGTAGTATCGCGTGGAATTCACCCCATTTCAAACACGCTTAACATTACAAACGCTCGTTGATTGACCCATAAGTTCATTCGCTTTCACTAAGTCACCTAATGCATTAATGCGTCATACCCAACGGCTCCTGTTACAAATGTGAATACGTAAGCACATATTTTAACCAGGTTAGGCTTTGTTCTTCGTAAGAACACTTAAAGTGGTGAAGCAAAACACTTCCTAAGACATTTTAAAACTTTTATCCATGGTCTTCACCGATGAGTAACCCAAGGATATCCACCTAAACTGCTTATGATTTTGAGGGCGGCATCTTTGGCCGAATAGTTACTCCCTAACGTTTCAAGGTGTTTCTTTGTTGTAGCTCGGCAGCAAAGCGCGACAAAAATATCCGTCAGAATGTCTAGGGAGCTACAGCTAGAGGTTCTAGTGACGTCGCCGAAGAAACAGCAGAAAAAAGTGAAAGCGCCCTTTGCCGCGATCAACAATAAGCCAGCATTGATGCTAATCGTTAAAACTGGGCCACGAGAGTCATGACTATTAGTAGATAATTGATAGCAACCGTAAGTCGCCTTTTCCGTGACCAGCATGGAGCCACAAATATTTTAAAGAAATCATGCCGACGACGAGTATTAGGCTTAGCCCAGAAAAACAGCTAAAAAAGTGTGACCATTTTAAGTATTTCTCGCTCCCTCCGCAAGGAGCCACTTCTGAAATTTTTTGAACGATCCGCGAGATTTTGAGGCAAAAAACCCCGGATCTTTCCGAACGGCCGAAACGTTGAATTCCTTAAATAAAAAAAAAAATAAATGTAAGGCGCGATAACCTCCGAAGAGATCTAAGGCCGAGCTTCTCTTCCAATTTGCGTCGTGCTCCTCTTGATTTTTCCCTACAAATTGGCCGGACGGGACCTACATGTTTTATGCCGACTCCGAACGGCATCTGCAAGACAGATGAGTTTTCACTGAGAGCTTTTCATGGCAGAAATACAATCGGAGCGCTTGCCAGACACTGCCGAGGGGCGACCCCGCTTAGAAAAATTTTCTTCTAATTGAAAAATCTTATTTCTAAAATTTTGATGTTGCTTTGCCCGGGAGTTGAAGCCAGGGCATACGGTGTGATAGGCGGAGCACGCTACCATCACACCACGGATGACCGCCTTAAATACTTATAAGCAAAACCTTTCCAAATATACTTTTTTTATTTTCGTATTGCAAGCCTCCCAGATACTCATCCGCAACTTTAGGATATTGTTGCAGATCTTCAAACATACGATTGATGTCAGCAGTATGTTTCCATATTCATTAGTTGTGGAGAATGTGTTACTCTAAGCCAGACATTCAGTTTAGAGGTTTACGCCGACCCCGCCGGCGGTATATAATAGAGCCGATAAAATGATCAGCGTAAACGTCTAATTCCACCAGCATGGGTAGTCTTAAGTGCAAAGCTGGAGGAGATGAGCAAGAGCAAGACAGGTGTAAAGATCGAGAGCTAGCTCCAGCTGTTGAATGTCCCGTTATCTCTGTGTCACAAATCGGAAGAAAATCGAGCAGTCTTACCGTAAGAGGATATGTGGATAGCAAGGAGCGTTTACTGACTGTAGAAACGGGCGCATCTCATTCCTTAATTCGATTTGGTCAACAGGAGAGCAAAGCTATTACATGGAGCAAGATCGCGTACGGTCACTGGCGAGCCTAACCAAGTACAGGGAGAATTGACATGTGCGGTCGTAATTGCAACGTCTCGGTTCTACACAAATTCGTTGTGGCAGATATTGTTGATAAAGTCATATTGAAGTGGACTCTTAGTTGGCCATAGCATAAAGATCGACATGCAAAGAAGGATTATGCGCTATAAGAACAATGATGTGCCACTCAACTTCAGTTTTGAGAAAGGGTTGAGCAGCAAGCGAGTGTTGGTGGAGGAGATTCGACAAAGACCACAAAAGTCAACGGCAGTAAACCGGGCAAAGATAACCAGGTGAAGTAAGCTGTCAATTGTCTTGTTCTAAATTTTTATTTGTTTAGTCATTCGGCCGTCTGAAAAATTTTCACCAATGTTTACCCTAAAAAATGTTTATTTTTGCATCTTTCAGGAGTAAAATATGAAACTCTTAGTACTTTTTTCACATAAACTAATAGGTGAACATCGATGGACCCCTACTGGAGTTAGCAGGTTCCCTGCCCCATGTATCATATATGATTCATGTTAACAATTTTGTACCGTGCCCGATACGCTCGTGTATCATACATGAGCAACCTTAGATATACCCATATACATATTGTGGCGAACATTAGCAACACTAATGGATACTATCATATCTAAGCCGATACTAAGCAGTCACTTGTATGTACATAAACAAATGAATCATTATGTATACACATATGTACATGCAAGCAGCGGAGAGATACTCGCAAAAGTATGCAATCATCAGCAAAGTAGTTCTCACATATACACACGCATATGGCTATGCGAGAGACTATAAACGTGCATCTGTGGTTTATAGCTAGTAAGTTTATAGCTGGTAACTAAGTAGTAAATTCTAGAAGATGAAACGTCTAGAAGTATGCGAACGAGACAGCAGAGAGTATAAAAGAGTGAAAGCTGAGTAAGCAGCAATCAGTTTGATTTAAGCACGCTATCAGTTGCGAAGTATAAGTGTTATTGTGAAGTATTTTCAAAATAGACTAATAAAGACCATTTTGCATTATTGAATATTGGAGTTATTTATTCAACAGTTTAGCGATACGAACGTTAGTGTCAGAAGAGGAATTGTTGAATAAACTCTAGAGGACAACAAGGACATGGCAAAATCAAGTGAATTAGGGATGTAGCAACTGAAAAAGTAGTTGGAGAACCGTGGATTGAATGCAACCGGCAATAAAATCGAACTTCAAGCACGGCTACGAGACGCTATAGAGTCGGAAGGAATTAATGTGGACGAGTATGTCTTTTATCCTGATGGGGACGAGACAGCAACAAAAATGGAAGAGAAGAGCGGAAATCCGCGTCCAGTCACAAGCGGCGAGAATAATGCGATATTAGCTTTGTTATCACAGATATCGGCAAAGATGGAAACCCAGGAAACACGTATAACTGAAAGTATGGCATCTCAACTAGAATCACGGGAGACACGTATAACATCCAAAATGGAAAAAGAACTGGATGAACAGAAGGCATATATGGCATCTGCATTGGAAGCGTAAGAGGCACGTATATCTGAAATGTCGGTAGCAATTTTGGAACAGGTATCATCAAAACTGGAAGCGCAGGATGCAAAAATGGCTCAATTTCAGGCAGAAGTAGATGATTTAAATGGAGCAGTTACAACTGAATCGCCCAGCTGTTTCAGCAAGCAATCCGAAGGTAAAAACTCCATCTTTTGACAGATCTGTTCATATCCAGTTCTTTAAGCTTCAATTTGAGAAGACATCAGCAGTGAACAACTGAAATGCTGAAGATAAAGTTGCTGCACTGTTCGCGGCATTGAAAGGGCCTGCAGCTGAAATCTTACAGACTATTCCAGAGTGCGAACGGAACAGTTATGAAGCATTGATGGCCGCTTTCGAGAGGCGTTACGGCAGCGAGCATAGGAAACAGATATATCAAATTGAGTTGCAAAATCGCTACCAAAAAGCGAATGAGACTTTGCAGGAGTTTGTGCCGGATGTCGAAAGGCTGGCCCATGTAGCAAATGCGGACGCACCCGTGGAATACACCGAAAAGGTAAAAATCTAGAGCTTCATAAATGACATACGATATGTGGAAACGAAACGAGCTACATATGCGAATCCAAAACTAACATTTGCTGAAATGGTATCGCATGCACTGACCCAGAAAACAGCATCACTTTTGAGTAAGCCCACATACAAAGCTCATCGCGTGGAAGTGGAAAGGCCAGACTGGGTAGACACAATTTTGGAAGCATTAAAAGGAATGCAGCAGAAAAACGATGGTGCCGTCAAATGCTTTAAGTATGGAAAGCCAGGGCACATTGCACGTCATTGCAGCACCGGCCCTAACAGTTCCAATAATATGGGTGGCCGTAAACGCAGAGCTGAAGGAGATGAGGAAATCTCCAAGTCCACTCAGTCGTTAAACTAAAGCGAGTCAGCCGCAAGGGGCGAAAGCTGACTCCCTCAATTGAATGCCCAATAATCTCTATCTCGCAAATTGGAAGGAGGTCAAATAATCTTATAGTCGGAGGACATATGGATTGAAAGGAATGTTTACTGACTGTAGATACGGGTGAATCTCATTCCATCATTCGAACGGATTTCGTAAACAAGAAGATAAGGCGACTGCATGGAGCAAGATTGCGTAGAGCCACTGGAGAAAACACCACGGTTCTAGGAGAAGTAGCATGTGAAGTCACAATTGGGATCGTCACGGTGGCAAATACCACCAAAATCAGAAGTATTCATCTGGGCAAAGGTTGATGGAGATTGTGGGACAAACAAATTGTGGGTTGTGAAAGCAGCAAACAAATCAACACCGAATGTACTTGTAGGAAAAACCCTGGCTATGACAAAACAAGATGGACGAATTCCGGTAAGAGTACTCAATGAGTTCAAGTCACCAATCAAACTGACCAAAGGAGGTATATTGGGAAGATGCCAAGAGGCTGATGTAATTATTAACTGTGAGCAGCTCCATGAACACGTTTCAACCAGCAACACTGATCATTCAAATGACATTACGGCATGGAAGGAGGGGCTAGAGGAAGACTATCAGAGTAAGGCAAAACAACTGCTTCTAAATTACGCGAACATATTTGACCAAGATGGCTCCAAACAAGGCCGCACCAACGTTGTGAAACATTAAATTGATACAGGAGACGCGAGGCCGATCCGTCAAGCTCCACGTAGTGTTCCACTGGCGAAGCGGGAAGTTGTGGGTCAAATCATACAAGAAATGAGCGACAGCGGCGTCATCGAACCATCAGCTAGTCTATGGAACTCACTGGTGGTACTTGTGAAGACGAAGGATGGAAAAATGAGGTTTTGCGTGGACTACCGGAAGTTGAATGGCGTTACGAAAAAGGATAGCTACCCATTGCCAAGAATTGACGACACTCTGGACTCGCTATCTGGTACAAAATGGTTTTCCACACTGGACTTAAAAAGTGGCTACTGGCAAGTGGAAGTGAAGGAGGAAGACAAGGAGAAAACAGCCTTCATTGTCGGAGATGGTCTTTAGCAGTTTATAGTGATGCCCTTTGGACTATGTAATGCACCACCTACTTTTGAGAGACTCATGGATCAGGTACTGAAAGGACTACATTGGAAAACATGCTTAGTGTACCTAGACGACATCATCGTATTGGGAAAGAACTTTGAAGAACAGCTTAAGAACTTAGAGGAAGTTTTCCAGAGAATAGCTGGCGCTGGTCTGAAACTAAGTCCCAAAAAGTGTTCGCTGTTTAAAAAGGAAGTAAGTTATTTGGGTCACAAGGTAACGATAGAGGGCATCTGCACTGCGAATGAAAAGATAGAGGCTGTAAAGGATTGGCCAAGACCACTGAACCTGCATGAATTGAGAAGTTTCCTTGGGCTGTGCACATATTACCGCCGATTTGTACCAAACTTTTCCAGCGTAGCCCATAGCCTCCACGAGCTAACAAAAAAAAATAAAGCTTTTGAATTGAAGAAGGAGCAATAAGTGGCTTTCCAAACATTGAAGGAGCGTTTGTGCACTGCCCCAATGTTGGCATATCCGATTCCAGGAGCAACATTTATTCTAGATACAGATGCGACTGGATATGCTATAGGAGGCGTTTTGTCACAACTGGTTGCTGGACAGGAGAAGGTAGTTGCCTATTACAGCCGTTCAATTTGAAAACCAGAGAGGAACTATTGCGTTACACGGAGAGAGCTGTTGGCATTGGTAGAGTGCATTAAACATTTTAACAAATACCTCTACGGGCAACGATTCCGCGTCAGGACAGATCACGCAGCGTTAAAATGGTTCCTGCAGTTCCGTAATCCAGAAGGACAATTGGCACGGTGGATCGAGCGACTACAAAGCTATGACTTTTCCATTGAGCATCGAAAAGGTAGTACCCATAGAAATGCTGATGCAATGTCACGAAGACCATGTAGTTTGGAGTGCAAACACTGTTCAAAAGCCGAGGCTAAAGAAGACATTATAGATGTCCGGCTAATGACTATCACATGTACAGATGAATGGGACAAGGAACAGCTAAGAAAGTGTCAGCTAGAAGATACTGATCCGTCACATGTTATGCAAGGGCTCGAACGAAACGAAAGACCAAATAGAGAGGCGATGTCAGCAGAGAGTCCTATTGCGAAGTCATATTGGGCAGAGTGGAACAGTTTAGAGTTGATATCCGGTTGCTTGCATCGAGTATGGGAGAATGAAGTGGGTCAAAGTAAGAGGAAACTGATAGTTGTTCCCAGGAAAAGGATTCCTGACGTTCTCAACGAGCTACATAATGGTCCAAGCGGAGGTCATCTTGGAATCACGAAGACGCTCGAGGAGATTAAACAGAGATTCTATTGGGTTGGTTGCCGTCAGTCGGTCACTGAGTGGATTGCGAACTGCGAGGTTTGCTGCAGAGCAAAAGGGCCCAAACCCAAAGTCATGGCCAGATGAAGCAATATAACTCAGGTGCGCCATTTGAAAGGATCGCTATGAATGTCGCAGGTCCATTTCCTACTAGCAACTGCGAAAAAAAATATATACATATGTGTATGGTGGTTATGGATTATTTCAGCAAATGGCCAGAGGTGTACCCAATCCCAAATCAAGAAGCGGAAACAGTAGCAGAAGTGTTTATAAACAATTGGGTTGCAAGGTATGGTGCACCAATGGAGTTACATTTTGACCAAGGCAGGAATTTTGAATCAGCTGTGTTCCAGGAAATGTGTAAATCAGTGGGCATTCGAAAAACACGGACAACTGCATTGCATCCTCAGCCCGATGGTATGGTGGAACGTTTCAATAGAACATTGGAGGAGCACCTAATTTAATTAAATTAATTAATAACTTTATTCCATAAAGAGTGGGATAACCGCATATCATTATTCTTGATGGCTTGTCGATCAGCACTGCATGAGATAACGGGCCAAACCCCTGCAAAAGTAATTTTTCTTCCCTACAAATGGGATTTTTCAGAACTATGGCTGCCGTAAAAACTTAGGTTATTATAGCAGCTAAAGTTTGACTACAGAGTTGGATTCCTTTTGGATGTTTAGTAATCCTCCACCGTTAAAATTGTTTGTTAACTTCAGTCTATCCGCATCTTCTATCTATATATAAATAAAGTTAAAATTATGAATGTTTGTATGTAGGTATAAATCGGGTTGCGTCCTAAACGGATCGACCGATCACATCTGAATTTGAATAACCCACTAGAAACCTTCCAAAGATGGTCATAGGCTAAACATAACTTCAATATAAACAAGTAAGGAAGGCTAAGTTCGGGTGTAACCGAACATTACATACTCAGCTGAGAGCTTTGGAGACAAAATAAGGGAAAATCACCATTTAGCAAAATGAACCTAAGGTATCCCTGGAATGTGTTTGCATGACATATGTATCAAATGAAAAGCCTTAATGATTATTTAAAACCTAGTGAACCTTAGTTCTATAGGTGGACGCCTTTTCGAGATATCGCAATAAGGGTGGACCAGGGGTGACTCTAGAATGTGTTTGTACGATATGGGTATGAAATTAAAAGTATTAATGAGGCTTTTAAAAGGGAGTAGCCCTTAGTTGTATATGTGAAGGCGTTTTCGAGATATCGACCAAAATGTGGACCAGGGTGACCCAGAACATCTTCTGCCGGGTACCGCTAATTTATTTATATATGTCCTACCACGAACGGTATTCCTGCTAAGATTTCAAGGGCTTTTGATTTCGCCCTGCAGAACTTTTTCATTTTCTTCTACTTAATATGGTAGGTGTCACACCCATTTTACAAAGTTTTTTCTAAAGTTATATTTTGCATCAATAAACCAATCCAATTACCATGTTTCATCTCTTTTTTCATATTTGGTACAGAATTATGGCATTTTTTTCATTTTTCGTAATTTTCGATATCGGAAAAGTGGGCGTGGTCATAGTCGGATTTCGGCCATATTTTATACCAAGATAAAGTGACCTCAGATAACTACGTGAACTAAGTTTAGTTAAGATATATCGTTTTTTGCGCAAGTTATCGTGTTACCGGGGCGGCCACCGTGGTGTGATGGTAGCGTGCTCCGCCTATCACACCGTATGCCCTGGGTTCAACTCCCGGGCAAATCAAACATCAAAATTTAAGAAATAAGATTTTTCAATTAGAAGAAAATTTTTCTAAGCGGGGTCGCCCCTCGGCAGTGTCTGGCAAGCGCTCCGATTGTATTTCTGCCATGAAAAGCTCTCAGTGAAAACTCATCTGCCTTGCAGATGCCGTTCGGAGTCGGCATAAAACATGTAGGTCCCGTCCGGCCAATTTGTAGGGAAAAATCAAGAGGAGCACGACGCAAATTGGAAGAGAAGCTCGGCCTTAGATCTCTTCGGAGGTTATCGCGCCTTACATTTATTTTATTTTTTATCGTGTTAACGGCCGAGCGGAAGGACAGACGGTCGACTGTGTATAAAAACTGGGCGTGGCTTCAACCGATTGCGCCCATTTTCACAGAAAACAGTTATCGTCATAGAATCTATGTCCCTACCAAATTTCACAAGGATTGGTAAATTTTTGTTCGACTTATGGTATTAAAAGTTTTCTAGACGAATTAAATGAATAACGGCGGAGTTACGCCCATTTTAAAATTTTCTTTTATCTTTGTATTTTATTGCACCATATCATTACTGGCGTCGAATGTTGACATAATTTACTTTTATACTGTAAAGATATTAAATTTTTTGTTAAAATTTTACTTAAAAAAAAATTTTTTTAAGTGGGCGTGTTCGTCATCCGATTTCCCTAATTTTTATTTAGCACATATATGGTAATAGGAGTAACGTGCCTACCAAATTTCATCATGATATCTTCAACGACTGCCAAATTACAGCTTGCAAAACTTTTAAATTACCTTCTTTTAAAAGTGGGCGGTGCCACGCCCATTGTCCAAAATTTTTCTAATTTCCTATTTTGCGTCATAAGGTCAACGCACCTACCAAGTTTCATTGCTTTATCCGTCTTTGGTAATGAATTATCGCACTTTTTCGCTTTTTCGAAATTTTCGATATCGAAAAAGTGGGCGTGGTTGTAGTCCGATTTCGTTCCTTTTAAATAGCGATCTGAGATGAGCGCCCAGGAACCTACATACCAAATTTCATCAAGATACCTGAAAATTGACTCAAGTTATCGTGTTTACAGACGGACGGACAGACAGACGGACGGACATGGCTAAATTAATTTCTTTTTTCACCCAGATCATTTTGATATATAGAAGTCTATATCTATCTCGATTAGTTTATGGCGTTACGGATTACCGTTATGCGAACAAAGTTAATATACTCTGTGAGCTCTGCTCAGCTGAGTATAAAAAGAGGGTGGCACCTACCATGAATGTTTGATACACCGTAACTCTGAAAGTATTCATACAAGAATATTGAAATCCAGTAAAGAGTTAAATTGGATCAGCCCCTAACACCACTAAGAAAAAAGGTGTGAGTAAGAAGGGGCGTGGCACCTCCCTTACAAATGGAATAATGAAAATTGGTATGAAGCGATATGACGTTAAGTCCTAACAGCACCAGTAATATATGGAATTGAAAAAAAAACAAGACAAATGGGCTTTCAGAACTATGGATGCCTTAAAAACTTAGGTTATTTCAACACGTAAAGTTTTATTCAGAGTTGGGTTTGGCTGTTATTCCTTTAGTATTCTTTTATGATATCTTTTGGGTTGGTTTTGGATACGCTTGGAGGAACCGAAAAAATCATTTCTGTTTAATTTGATCTTAATTGATGTAATTTTAAGGTGTAATGATCATCCCAAAGGTGGTGCTTTCCTGTTACATGCTAAAGCAGCCGCAGTTGAAGTAAATGCGGGCTTCTTCGTCTATCGTACAAAAATTTACTCTCTTTAGAAATATGAGAGGGCATTTTGGCGGAAACACTTCAGCAGCAGCTTTTGCTAAACAACTTCATGAAATTAATTATGGCAAAATTCCTATTTCTTTAATAACATATTTGATTTATTTTCCTGCAAGTTTTTGAGAAATTATGACATCACCTGAAACTTTAATATCTAATATTTCTTCCAAATATTGAATCTATCTTTACAAACTATAAATTGCTTTGAGAAAAGGCATTTTAGGCACCTTAAAATTAGGATGTTAATATCACTAGAACAAAGACAACTTATCACTCTATTAACACAGTCGTGGAAGAGTCCCAAGCTGTGCATATCGGATTGAGTTTATTAGCTCTTTTGAGCCATCAGCAATTTCTCCTCATCGATTTATCCTTAAAAAGGGCCCATAATATCATAATATTTATGCTTCGTTATTTCGATTATCCACGCTTATGTAGTGGGACAAGGCTTTTCATCACAAAACTTTTACGGATGTCAGTGAAGCAATTCATTTTATCGGAAAATTTCGAAAACCAAAAAAGTTTAAAACCAAGGATTCCATTGATACCGATAGATTTGTCTTTTCAATTTTAAATGCCTCAAATTTCCTATCCCTATTAATGAAGCTCAAGGACGATCATTAGATGCGAATCAAGGTATTGATGAGCGCAATGCAAACCTTTATAACTTCGAGCTTCTGCAACTCAATTGTCAACCTCACCTACGCGAGGGGAATCCTGTTACAAATATATTATATCATACAACAACAGTCATTAGCTCTAGCAGAACTCAATCTTACCAACTCATGTTTTACCCATGGCCAGTTACGCGTAGCTTGCATATTTTTATAGAAATGTAGGGTAAAACCCACGGACATAAGCTAGTTATGTATAAAGAAAAAGTAGTAAGATCTAAAATTTTAAATTGTGTGCAATAGGAAGCATGTAATTAATTAAATATTTTCGCGTTTATCTTTTTCTAATGGATTCACAATATTAAAAAATAATATTTTATCTTGCGTTTCCGCCATGGCTCGCCTCCAGCTGAAAATTGCTGCAGTTTTGTTTCTGTTATTGCATGAACATGCAATGTTGTTCGCACACTTCGAATGACGTTGTGCCACTTTTCGATATAATTATTTGTACGGACTACACCCTAATTTGGTAATATTATAAATATTCCGTAATTCGTGGATATAACGCCTTCTTTCGACGTTGCTGTTTCCAGGCTGAAAAAAGCCTCAGAAGTGAAAATTCAGAAAGTAATAAGACAGCAAAGAACATTAAATTTTGCACACTTTCTGAATTTTGATTTCTGAAATTTGACTTCTTAATTTTGGTTTTCTGGAAAAATGTGTTTCCGAAATTTTGTTGTCTGAATTTATGGGGGGAACTGTTTACCGCATAGAAACCATTGGTAAACCACGAACCAAAATGAAAGTGGTTCATCTGGAAAGGCTGGCGGCGTTTAGATCAGGAAATTTGTCTGATCGGGACGATCAGACTTAGGTGGAGGGCAGTGTGACGAATATTAGCAACACTAAGGGATACTATCATCTCTAAGCCGATACTAAGCAGTCACTTGTATGTACAAAAACAAATGAATCATTATGTATACACATATGTACATACAAGCAGCGGAGAGATACTCACAAAAGTATGCAATCATCAGCAAAGTAGTTCCCACATATACACACACATATGGCTATGCGAGATACTATAAACGTGCATCTGTAGTTTATAGCTAGTAAGTTTATAGCTGGTAACTAAATAGTAAATTCTAGAAGAATAAACTCCTAGAAGTATGTGAACGAGACAGCAGAGAGTATAAAAGGAGCGAAAGCTGGGTAAGTAGCAATCAGTTTGATTTAAGCACGCTATCAGTTGCGAAGTATAAGTGTTATTGTGAAATATTTTCAAAGTAGTCTAATAAAAACCATTTTGCATTATTGAATATTGCAGTTATTTATTCAATAGTTTAGCGATACCAACGTTAGTAGAAGGTTACAAATAAGCGGAACTGCACTAAATTCGTACAATATGTATGTATACAAAAGGCTAGGTACATTCCCAAACATCCGGAGTGCCGACATATTGCTGTCAATAATCGAATGTACATAAATTTAAATTCTATCACACAAATCTTGTCACACTTATGCTGCTACAATCACAAAAATTGTATAGGCTGTCTTGTTTTGATTTCGATACCTTATACATGAGAATTACTCAGTCGAGAATGTGGCTAACCACATATAGATTTAAAGTTGAGTATCTCGCACCCAGTACTGTTTGAAAAGTTGACTAATTTATATGAAACGATCTGAATACTTTTACATGGCGATGGCCTAGAAGGTAGTCAGCTGTGCTTTCTTCTGCATGACTTCCAGCTGACCTACAAGACAACTTTTTAAGGTCAATTAAAAGTTAACTATTTTGGGAAAATTTTTCGTTCTCTTTTTTGACTTGGTTTTAAGCCAATTATGTTATTACAAATTTTAGTTAGCTTTTTAAAATAGATTTCTAGTCAGACAGCTTCGATATGGCTTTTAGCTGACTACTTCGGCATAGCTTAAAGTCAACTAGTTTTAATTAGCTTATAGTGGAACCTCTTTCTATAGCCTTTGGTATATTTTATTGCTACCCAACCTTAAAAAAGTACTACAAGATGAGCAAGAGTGAGTCAGATTTAAAGATCGAGAACTTGCCCCAGCTATTGAATGTCCTGTGATATCTGTATCACAAATCGGAGGAAAATCGAGCAGTCTTACCGTCGGAGAAAACGTAGATGGCAAAGAGTATGTACTGACTGTAGATACGGGGGCATCTCATTCCTTAATCCGATCTGACAGGAGAGTAAAACCGTTACCTGGAGCAAGATTGCGTACGGTCACTGGCGAGTATAACCAAGTTCAGGGAGAAGTGGTATGTGAAGTCTTAATTGGGAAGGTCATAGTTCTTCACAAATTCGTTGTGACAGAGATAATTGGGAGTAGATTTCTTAGTTCGATCAGGATCGATATGCAGAGAAGGATTATGCAATAAAAGAACAAGGATGTACTACTTAACTACAGTTTTGAGAAAGGGTTCAGCAATAAGCGCGCGCTGGTGGAGGAGACTCGACAAAGATCACGAAAGTCAAAATCAGTAGCCCGGGCGAAGATTAGTGGAACGAATGGAACACACAAATCAATACCGAATGTACCTGTGGGAAGAACACTGGCATTGAAATAGACGCACTAAAACGAAGGAAAGAATCTCGCAGAAAGAACGCAAGGGTGGTTTCAAGACAGCGCGCACTACTGTTGTGAAAGGCCAAAACGATACTGATTATGCAAAGCCAATCTGTCAAAATCAAACCCTACGAAGTAGTTCATTTGACAAACAACAGAGTATAAGGGAACGAACCAGGATAATGAGTAGTAAGATGAAACACAGGCACGACAAGAACAACAATTCGCAAGGTTTCCTGGAGGGAGATTTGGTAATGTTATACAACCCTCACCGGCGGAAAGTTGTTCATTCAAAATTTCAATGTAGCTGGGAAGGACCGTACAAAGGTGTGAAGAGGATCAGTGATGTCATATACCGCATACAAACAATTGGGAAACCACGAAATAGAAGGGTGGTTCATTTGGAGAGGCCAGCAGCGGTTGGATCGAGGTTTTTTTTGAGGGCAGTGTGACGAATATTAGCATCACTAAGCTGTTAGTAAATAATCACACAACAACAAAAACATGAAGCAGCCACTCTTATGTACATGTACACATTAAAGCTAGCAACACTTATGTAGAAGGCGGCGAAGAGCTATCTGACACACACAGATGTGGTCATCAGCCGAATTAGTTACTCACACATACTCACGTATATGGCTATAAACATTTAACTAATTACCAAGCAGGAGATACAAGAGTTCTAGAAGGTGAAACGTCTAGACCTTTGGAGAAATGTGCGGACGAAGCAACGGAGAGTATAAAAACAGCGCAAGCTGAACAATCAGTAATCATTTTGAGATAAACACGCTATCAGTTGCTAAGTGAAGTATAATGATTATTGTGAAGTATAATTGTACTACTTCCAAAGTAGTGTAATAAAGACCATTTTGCAATACAGAATATTGGAGTGGTTTATTCAACAATTTAGCGATTCCAACATTAGCAGAAGGTATGAAATAAGCGGAATTTCCCAAAATTCGTTACAATATTTTTACTTTCATGCAAACTTTCTTCCCATTTTAACATTAGCTGTGTTTTTACTACCTTTATATTAAGTTCCTTTCATGTTTGTCCCCTCATGTTCATACGAATTTTTGACCCACGGAAAAGTAGGTTGAGCTAAACACTTGATACTCAGAACATAGTTTAGATCTGGGGTACATTACAATGCAAGTGAAAAAAATCCGCTAGGTGGCGCATATATATACAGAAAATTAATTTTAAAATGGAAGTTTTGCGATCGACTTTTAACTAACTTCTCGGTGATCCAGAGACTTGAAACTTAGCACATAGTTTGTGAGTCGATGGCACTACAATTCGTGGAAAAGAAACTGCCGCCAGGTGGCAGACGAATCGAGATAAACGAAAATCCCTGTAAAAACGCAGGGAATCTTGCCATCGATTTTTAAGTAACTTCCGGGTGAGGTAGAGACTTGAAACTTGGGCCGTGAGTCAGAACCCGGAATAGTACCGAAGTGTTTTCCGCGAATAACTTTTAAAGGAGATACAAAATATATTTTCTCCTTTCGGATTCTGAATCTTGACGAAAATACGCGTCTTTGATACCGCTATCGACATGTGCCACCCGAATTTTAAGTGCAGGACTTAAGTTGAAATTTTACTAAATTTGGAAATTAAAAAGCTAATATTTCATAAACTAAGAGCTTCCTAGAGTTGCGGATGATAATTTTGTGATTTTCAGATCCCCCGGCACCCCTCGAAAAAAAAAGTTGGAAAATCGTGGCACCTTATTCAAAATATTCCCCCATAAGAGGATGGCTGATGACATATTAAAATTGAATGAACAACAGAGCTATCGTATTTACATAGGAAATAATGTTATTTCAACAGAGCTCTTGTATTGACTTCGGCAAGAAAGTTATTTGAACAGAGCTCTTGACAAAGTTTCTCGCAGTGTGGCAGCACTGCGTTTTCGAACTGTCAAGGAACAAAGAAACGTCTTCTGCGTTTCATCACAGCTTCATAAGAATAAAAAAAGTGAAGAATTCGTGCAATTGTAGTAAAACAAATTTAGAACATATATGATATATGGTTTAGTGAATTTGTTAAAAAAAAAATAAAAAACACGACGGTAACTATTTAACTATCTATAAACGAGCAAAATAACGAAATAATCATATATAGTACCGTTTAGTAGTATATCGAAGGCTATATAAAACTATCAACTAATTTGTTCGGCTAAGGAACTTTTATGACGAAATTCTGCATTGGCTATGGATTGCAAATTTATTGTTTATAATGCTGCCCGAGACAACAACTTAGCACAATTGAAGGTGAGTTAAATAAAGTCTTCTCGGAAGCGTAGGTCGCACAATGCTCATTTCGGAATTGCGGATACTGACCGCAATGCCAATTTTCTTCGTATATATCAGGGTTGTGAAGTAAGATATTAGAAATTGTTTTTTAATCAATTGCACTAGTTTTTCTACACCACCGTACCCCACATTCTTGTGCTCTCATAAATTAAATAGGTTTCTCTGCTTCACCAACCCATTAGTCAATATCACCCAGAGGTAAATCAAGTTACAAATATGAACTTCCAACCGAACCCCGATTTTTTGACCCAATCCGAACCGAACGGTCGGCCTTGTTTTTGAGAAAGTCTTAAGCTTAATAATTTGTACTCCTACTCAGTTCAACACATATAATAATACATGCATATTAGTACAAAGTTGAAAATGTCCCCAGGGTCTGAAGATTTACTTTTACAAGATTTTAAAAACTACAAATATTTGCATTCTATTGCCATATGAAAAGCACAACACTCTAGTTAGCTTTACACATATGTATTTCCCGTGTTAGATTGCATTGTTAAGAATAACGATATACTTAGTCAATTAATTTCTCGATGAACAAAAATCACGCTTTACAAGTCACTTATTGTACCTGTCCTGATGTATGGCTGTTGTTGTTGTAGAAGAAATCAGGACCTATGTTATAAAATATCTCCGTTGTTGTTGTTGTTGTTGTTGTAGCGATTAGTTACTCCCCGAAGGTTTTGGGGAGTGTTATCGATGTGATGGTCATTTGTCGGATACAGATCCGATACGCTCCGGTAACACAGCACCATTAAGGTGCTGGCCCGACCATCTCGGGAACGATTTATATGGCCACATTAAACCTTCAGGCCATCCCTCCCTCCTCACCCCCAAGTTCCATGAGGAGCTTGGGGTCGCCAGAGCCTCGTCTGTTAGTGAAACGGGATTCGCCGCTCGAAGGTGAGGTTGACAATTGGGTTGGAGAAGCTATATATTGCGCTACACAACCCCTTGAATCCCAAAATATCTCCGTCCTCTTGGCAAATACCAGAAGCTTTCTATGACCTATGTATGATACTTGCTGCTACTAAATCTGATAGCAAGGCAAGCAAGGCCTAATTTGAAAGCATGACACGACAAAGTCTGGTAATTCTTTACGAAAGCATGACACTGCTAATACGCGTCCAAAAATATCGAGAGAGGTGTCAATCGACGCGTCTTGACATCAGTTTTAGTAATCCGTAACCGGAAAAGAAAAATTTTAAGTCGTTCAAAAGATATTAACGAAACCCCGAAATATGATCCACGGGTCCCTTCGAAATCAGGGGTGGGATCCACAGTATTTTTGCGCAGAACAACTTTCTGCATTGGCGGCTTTCTGCATTTGACACCTCTCTCGATATTTTTGGACGCGTATTAGCAATGTCATGCTGTCGTATAGAATTACCCAAAGTCTACAGTCTGCTCTTTTCAATGATAAGAGTAGCTTTGTTAATCTTAGCGTGTAAGATATACACATGATCTTCCACAATTTTCAGCCCCGCGCATAGTTCCATGGCTTTCCTGCTTGATCGATAGTTTGCAGCTTCTGCCTTCTTTTAATCCCGCCCAATCTGATTGGTACCTCTACGTTACAAGCTTCGAACTAGATAGTCTGTCCGTCCAATATTTGATGACGATGCATTGATTCTCGTCACAGCAGTTAACGCTATGTTCTTCGCCACAGGTCTACAGGCGGAATGTGCAGAATGTCACGCTAATATTGATAGCCTCCGCCGCCGCCGATTGTCGTCGTTTTTCGCACGCCTATATTTTCTACTCATTTAAGATTGTCTAGGCCATTTCTTCTTCATGTCCAAAATTGGACCGATTTAATTTAATTTTAATTTAATTTATTTATTATTACGGCTGTTTTGGCCTAAAACTTAAACTACTAAGTACAATTCATTATCATAATCACTTATTTCTATTGAATATGCTGTTGGAATGCCATGTGATTCCGATCACCATATTTACTGGCGTGACAAACGGACAAGTCTGGGAGCCACTCATTTAAGGAAGGTGGGAAAGGACGCGTTTCCAATCCTCCAGTGCCCCCAGCTTAAGGCAACAAAATTTGGAACTTATATTTTTCAATTATATTTGTATTTTAAGCTGTCGGAATGTATTGGTCTCCGATCAACACAGCTAAACATGTCTTTGGATGTTGGAAATTGAAAATAACGTGTACCCAATCACCCCTCAACTTTGTTTAGTAAAGACGCTGTCGGAATGCATGAAGATTCCGATCAGCACAGCTCAAAATATAATGGGAGGTTGAAAAGGACGTGTTTCCAATCCCCCCTGCTCCAACTTTTGTTTGACCTTATTTTCGTTACACATCATATAATATTATTGTTATATTAATGCTGTCGGAATGCGAGTGATTCCGATCAGCAAAAGTAAATATAGGCTGAAAATACCGCATTCCAGCGAAATTAGTTGTTGGAACTGTCTGGTGTTACAGGTGGCGACTGATGTATCTTTTCCTTAGGGCCGGGTGCATTGTATTTTGCTGCTACCAATATTACCATTCCCCTTTCGCGCTCCAGTATCGGATATATCATGTAAACAAAATAAAAGAAAAAAACTTTATCTTATTGGAAGGGTTTTACAATGCTCCAATAAACTTTTTTTTAAAAGTATTGAAGTTTTTACGATATGGTCGAAAGGGGTATCAAAGGATGATCAGTGCCAGTTAGAAGAATCCAATTGCGAAATTTAACTCTATCTACCCGTTCAAAAGTTGTTTTAAAGGAATAGGCTCTTTCAATGCCAGCTTAACACTGATTTTGCATCACCCAATTCACCAAGTTATTAAGATAAAACACTAAAAGAATTTTTTTCAAAAAATTATTAAGGAACAATGAATTCCAATAAAATGAAATGAATAAAATAAAATGAAGTCGAACATTTTTTCAAATTATACTTAGGTTGTTTACAAAGCAAGTTACCCGAAAAAAGTTCCGATTTTTTTCAAAAATTCTATATTCCGATTGGGTAAAATAATAAGCGAAATCAGTGATGCAAAATCCTTTAGTAGTAGGTTCTAGGGGTTTAAACACTCCTTTAAAGTGATTCTAATACTTAAGTTGGAGATATATGAACGTATGAGAAGGGTGTGAAAAATCACTTGTCCTTATATTCAAACATCTGTTGTTTATTTGCGAAACTTTAAAATAGCTTCTGAAATGTTAGTTTTGGTTTTCACACTTCATCATTCAACACCCAAGATTCTAGATTTGACATTTCCTAAAGTTGGCGGCCCTATTCCAACTAGTTCCTTGAACTGAATCACATTGATTCTAGCCTATCAACCAAGTTTAAATATCGGCCAATCTGATTGGTACCTCTACGTTACAAGCTTCGAACTAGATAGTCTGTCCGTCCAATATTTGATGACGATGCATGGAGTCTCGTCACAGCAGTTAACGCTATGTTCTTCGCCACAGGTCTACAGGCGGAATGTGCAGAATGTCATGCTAATATTGATAGCCTCCGCCGCCGCCGATTGTCGTCGTTTTTCGCACGCCTATATTTTCTACTTATCAATTTTTGTTGTTATATCGGCCTACTGATTTTAAGATCGCGGGTTCGAATCGAGCTCAAGGCCTAACAATAATTTTTTATCATTATTATTGTTATGATAAATTTTTTTTCTTAATTGAAAAAATTTTTAAATTAGAATAGAAGAAAGAAAAAATTTTAGACAACTGCCAAAGCTCGTTGTATAGATCCATTTCGGGAACTGCTAAATTCCTTCATCGGCAACGTTTAGGCGCCGCTGCTATAACCATTCAGCCACCACAGCGGTTTTTTGTTTGTCTTCATTAATCCTACTTCTATTCTGGTTCGTGCCAATTGATATTCACACCACTGCGACATCTGTTGCAGAATAGCTGTGAAAATTGGACTTGTTTGTTGGCAATGCTGCCATAGTGTCATATTTTATTGACACTTGTTTTTCCCCGTGCTCTGGGATGTATTAACAATTTTTGTTGTTATATCGGCCTACTGATTTTAAGATCGCGGGTTCGAATCGAGCTCAAGGCCTAACAATAATTTTTTATCATTACTATTGTTATGATAAATTTTTTTTCTTAATTGAAAAAATTTTTAAATTAGAATAGAAGAAAGAAAAAATTTTAGACAACTGCCAAAGCTCGTTGTATAGATCCATTTCGGGAACTGCTAAATTCCTTGATCGGCAACGTTTAGGCGCCGCTGCTATAACCATTCAGCCACCACAGCGGTTTTTTGTTTGTCTTCATTAATCCTACTTCTATTCTGGTTCGTGCCAATTGATATTCACACCACTGCGACATCTGTTGCAGAATAGCTGTGAAAATTGGACTTGTTTGTTGGCAATGCTGCCATAGTGTCATATTTTATTGACACTTGTTTTTCCCCTTTGTTTTTCATAACAATAACAATGATAAAAAATTATTGTTAGGCCTTGAGCTCGATTCGAACCCGCGATCTTAAAATCAGTAGGCCGATATAACAACAAAAATTGTTAATACATCCCAGAGCACGGGGAAAAACAAGTGTCAATAAAATATGACACTATGGCAGCATTGCCAACAAACAAGTCCAATTTTCACAGCTATTCTGCAACAGATGTCGCAGTGGTGTGAATATCTATTGGCACGAACCAGAATAGAAGTAGGATTAATGAAGACAAACAAAAAACCGCTGTGGTGGCTGAATGGTTATAGCAGCGGCGCCTAAACGTTGCCGATGAAGGAATTTAGCAGTTCCCGAAATGGATCTATACAACGAGCTTTGGCAGTTGTCTAAAATTTTTTCTTTCTTCTATTCTAATTTAAAAATTTTTTCAATTAAGAAAAAAAATTTATCATAACAATAATAATGATAAAAAATTATTGTTAGGCCTTGAGCTCGATTCGAACCCCCGATCTTAAAATCAGTAGGCCGATATAACAACAAAAATTGTTAATACATCCCAGAGCACGGGGAAAAACAAGTGTCAATAAAATATGACACTATGGCAGCATTGCCAACAAACAAGTCCAATTTTCACAGCTATTCTGCAACAGATGTCGCAGTGGTGTGAATATCAATTGGCACGAACCAGAATAGAAGTAGGATTAATGAAGACAAACAAAAAACCGCTGTGGTGGCTGAATGGTTATAGCAGCGGCGCCTAAACGTTGCCGATGAAGGAATTTAGCAGTTCCCGAAATGGATCTATACAACGAGCTTTGGCAGTTGTCTAAAATTTTTTCTTTCCTCTATTCTAATTTAAAATTTTTTCAATTAAGAAAAAAAATTTATCATAACAATAATAATGATAAAAAATTATTGTTAGGCCTTGAGCTCGATTCGAACCCGCGATCATAAAATCAGTAGGCCGATATAACAACAAAAATTGTTAATACATCCCAGAGCACGGGGAAAAACAAGTGTCAATAAAATATGACACTATGGCAGCATTGCCAACAAACAAGTCCAATTTTCACAGCTATTCTGCAACAGATGTCGCAGTGGTGTGAATATCAATTGGCACGAACCAGAATAGAAGTAGGATTAATGAAGACAAACAAAAAACCGCTGTGGTGGCTGAATGGTTATAGCAGCGGCGCCTAAACGTTGCCGATGAAGGAATTTAGCAGTTCCCGAAATGGATCTATACAACGAGCTTTGGCAGTTGTCTAAAATTTTTTCTTTCTTCTATTCTAATTTAAAAATTTTTTCAATTAAGAAAAAAAATTTATCATAACAATAATAATGATAAAAAATTATTGTTAGGCCTTGAGCTCGATTCGAACCCGCGATTTTCTACTTATTTAAGATTGTCTAGGCCATTTCTTCTTCATGTCCAAAATTGGACCGATTTAATTTAATTTTAATTTTATTTATTTATTATTACGACTGTTTAGGCCTAAAACTTAAACTACTAAGTACAATTCATTATCATAATCACTTATTTCTATTGAATATGCTGTTGGAATGCCATGTCATTCCGATCAGCATATTTACTGGCGTGACAAACGGACAAGTCTGGGAGCCACTCATTTAAGGAAGGTTGGAAAGGACGCGCTTCCAATCCTCCAGTGCTCCCAGCCTAAGGCAACAAAATTTGGAACTTATATTTTTCAATTATATTTGTATTTTAAGCTGTCGGAATGTATTGGTCTTCGATCAACACAGCTAAACATGTCTTTGGATGTTGGAAATTGAAAATAACGTGTACCCAATCACCCCTCAACTTTGTTTAGTAAAGACGCTGTCGGAATGCATGAAGATTCCGATCAGCACAGCTCAAAATATAATGGGAGGTTGAAAAGGACGTGTTTCCAATCCCCCCTGCTCCAACTTTTGTTTGACCTTATTTTCGTTACACATCAGATAATATTCTTGTTATATTAATGCTGTCGGAATGCGAGTGATTCCGATCAGCAAAAGTAAAAGAATTATACTAACTGGAAACTTGGAATATAGTTCAGAACACGATGACAATGCAATAATAAGAAAAAAACTCCGATAGGTGGCGCAAGGATCGAAATATTCAAAAAATTGTATGTGTTGTCCAATTTGGCTCATATTTGGAACACATAATACATACAAGAATAGAAAGACACCTATGAAGAAAAATCGCCGCTAGGTGGCGCAAGGATCGATATATTCAAAAAAATCTTATTTGTGGTCCTATGTGGCTCATATATGGAACATATAATACCTACATGAATAGCAGCGACCTATGATGTCCGATTTGGCCCATATTTGGAACAAATATTACACACAGTCCGGTAGAAGTGACATCAAAATATTTTGGAGTTCGAGAAGGGGCGAGCATACGTGGTGCAGAGTCGAGTAAAGTCTGTGGAAGGATTATGTATTGAGGACACCTTTCTGCATTGGCGGATTTCTGCATTTGACACCTCTCTCGATATTTTTGGACGCGTATTAGCAGTGTAATGCTGTCGTATAGAATTACCCAAAGTCTACAGTCTGCTCTTTTCACATGATCTTCCACAATTTTCAGCCCCGCGCATGGTTCCATGGCTTTCCTGCTTGATCGATAGTTTGCAGCTTCTGCCTTCTTTTAATCCCGCCCAATCTGATTGGTACCTCTACGTTACAAGCTTCGACCTAGATAGTCTGTCCGTCCAATATTTGATGATGCATTGAGTCGCGTCACAGCAGTTAACGCTATGTTCTTCGCCACAGGTCTACAGACGGAATGTGCAGAATGTCATGCTAATATTGATAGCCTCCGCCGCCGCCGATTTTCGTCCGTTTTTCGCACGCCTATATTTTCTACTCATTTAAGATTGTCTAGGCCATTTCTTCCTCATGTCCAAAATTGGACCGATTTGATTTAATTTTAATTTAATTTATTTATTATTGGGGCTGTTTAGGCCTAAAACTTAAACTACTAAGTACAATTCATTATCATAATCACTTATTTCTATTGAATATGCTTTTGGAATGCCATGTGTTTCCGATCAGCATATTTACTGGCGTGACAAACGGACAAGTCTGGGAGCCACTCATTTAAGGAAGGTTGGAAAGGACGCGTTTCCAATCCTCCAGTGCTCCCAGCTTAAGGCAACAAAATTTGGAACTTATATTTTTCAATTATATTTGTCTTTTAAGCTGTCGGAATGTATTGGTCTCCGATCAACACAGCTAAACATGTCTTTGGATGTTGGAAATTGAAAATAACGCGTACCCAATCACCCCTCAACTTTGTTTCGTAAATACGCTGTCGGAATGCATGAAGATTCCGATCAGCACAGCTCAAAATATAATGGGAGGTTGAAAAGGACGTGTTTCCAATCCCCCCTGCTCCTACTTTTGTTTGACCTTATTTTCGTTACACATCATTTAATATTATTGTTATATTAATGCTGTCGGAATGCGAGTGATTCCGATCAGCAACAGTAAATATAGGCTGAAAATACCGCATTCCAGCGAAATTAGTTGTTGGAAATGTCTGGAGTTACAGGTGGCGACTGATTATCTTTTCCTTAGGGCCGGGTGCATTGTATTTTGCTGCTACCAATATTACCATTCCCTTTTCGCGCTCCAGTATCGGATATATCATGTAAACAAAATAAAAGAAAAAAACTTTATCTTATTGGAAGGGTTTTACAATGCTCCAATAAACTTTTTTTAAAAGTATTGAAGTTTTTACGATATGGTCGAAAGGGGTATCAGAGGATGATCAGTGCCAGTTAGAAGAATCCAATTGCGAAATTTAACTCTATCTACCCGTTCAAAAGTTGTTTTAAAGGAATAGGCTCTTACAATGCCAGCTTAACACTGATTTTGCATCACCCAATTCACCAAGTTATTAAGATAAAACACTAAAAGAATTTTTTTCAAAAAATTATTAAGGGACAATGAATTCCAATAAAATGAAATGAATAAAATAAAATGAAGTGGAAAATTTTTTCGAATTATACTTAGGTTGTTTACAAAGCAAGTTACCCGAAAAAAGTTCCGATTTTTTTCAAAAATTCTATATTCCGATTGGGTAAAATAATAAGCGAAATCAGTGATGCAAAATCCTTTAGTAGTATGTTCCAGGGGTTTAAACACTTCTTTAAATGATTCTATCCTCATACTTAAGTTGAAGATATATGAACGTATGAGAAGGGTTTGAAAAATCACTTGTCCTTATATTCAAACATCCGTTGTTTATTTGCGAAACTGTAAAATAGCTTCTGGAATGTTAGTTTTGGTTTTCACACTTCATCATTCAACACCCAAGATTCTAGATTTGAAATTTCCTAAAGTAGGCGGCCCTATTCCAACTAGTTCCTTGAAGTGAATCACATTGATTCTAGCCTATCAACCAAGTTTAAATATCATTTGCACGTTACGGCTCCTGTTACATATGTGAATAAGTAGGCACGTATATTTACCACGTGAGGCTTTGTCCTTCACAAGAACACTCAAAGTGGTGAAGCAAAAGCAAGAGAGTAAATGACCGGGTGTGCTATTACTCTAACGTAGTGGACAGTCGATTGATATCATCAGCCTAAACACCCGCGCTGTTAGTTCTGTTTACTCCAAACTGGAAAAATAAGCGGTAAAGATGGGTTTGATGGGGAATGAGGGCAAAATGAAGTACCTGCTGTCATCGAGCAAAGAGTCAGCGCATACGCGCCTTGGCAACCACGCTACTGTTGGCAGTCATAATTTCGAAATAGTAAAAGACTTCGTTTATTTGGGAACCAGCATCAAAACTAGCAACAACATCAGCACTGAAATCCAGCGAAGAATCAATCTTGCCAATAAATGCTACTTTGGACTAGGTAGGCAATTGAAAAGTAAAGTCTTCTCTCGGCGAACGAAAATCATACTCTACAAGTCACTTATCGTACCCGTCCTGCTATATGCGGCAGAAGTATGGACCATGACAACAGCAGATGAAGCGGCTTTGGGAGTGTTCGAGAGAAAAATTCTTCGAAAGATGTATGGACCTCTACGCGTTGGCGATGGCGAGTACCGAAGAAGATTTAATGATGAGCTGTACGAGCTATACGCAGATATCAACATAGTCCAGCAAATTAAAACGCGGCGGCTGCGCTGGCTAGGCCATGTTATGCGAATGAAAGATGATGCTCCGGCCAAGAAAGTGTTTATCGGAACCCGCCTATGGAAGCAGAGGTAGATGGCGGCCTCCACTCCGTTGGAAGGACCAGGTGGAACACGATTTAAACTCCCTTGGTGTGACCAATTGGCGCCGGTTGGCGTGGCGAAGGAGCGACTGGCGCGCCTTGTTGGGCGGCCATAACCGTTTAAACGGTTAAGCGCCAATTAAGTAAGTAAGTAACTAAGTAAGTGGACAGTCGAATAGTCTGAAAACTGTACCCGGTACCCGGTTATTCATAACAAATTCTTGTATCAAAATGGCAGAAAACAACAGTTTGGACTGAGCATATAACCTTAACATCTTTCTTCTTAAAATCGGTCGACTTTCATTCTAAAATATCGCTTTGGTTTAACGAATACTATTGTGATCAATGTTTCGAACACAAATCTACAAATTTTGGTATACATTAAAAAAATAACCCAGGGTTCTTGTCAAATTTAAATTATGTAGTATTATACTATTCTCACTCATGAGTTAAGGAATAATATCCACTTGGACTGCTTATGATTTCGAGGGAGACATCCTTGGCTGAATAAGTTTGAGGTAGATATATATTTACCAAGTGAGGCTTTGTCCTTCGCAAGAACACTCAAAGTGGTGAAGCAAAAGCAAGATAGTCGAACAAATGACGAGCGTGGTAGCTAGTGGTGATGGACAGGATTGGTACTGTTCGCACATCGGGAATTATAGCTCTCAAAACAGCCGAAAAATCTAGAGGCGCGATCAACAATAGGCCAGCGTTGGTGCTAATCGTTAAAACTGTGCGACGAGAATAATGAGTTTTTAAAGACTATTATTAGCAATCGTAAGTCGCTATTTTGCGTGACCAGCAAGGAGCCACAAATGATTTAAAGAAATCATGTCGACAACGAGTACTAGGAGTTAGCCCAGAACATCTCCTTCGGTGTGACCATTTTAAGTACTTAAAAATGTTTCGGCAGACGCAACAGTACCAGTCCCTTAGGTTCGAAGCCTTCCTGGAGCTAGTGAACGAAGGACAGTACATACGCAAGGAGTTACTCCCTAAATTTTTTGAACGATCCGCGAGACTTTGAGGCAAAAACCCCGGATCCTTCCGAAATGGGCAAAATGTTGATTTCCTTGAATACATACAAACTGTTAGCGTTAAAATGCGGGTTGCGGGTTGTAAGTTTTACTTACGCGAGGATTATAGCCGATTATAAAAAACACTTCCACTTGTTTTTCTTTGTTTAATTACTTTTAAGATAAACGGAAGTAGCCATTGACAGCCGACAGTCAGTGCTGCCAATGCCACTAATTGACGTTTGATATGATTACATATAGAGATGCCAATTAGGCGCAAACATCCCGGCCGCCTTGAACGACCGTTCAAAATTAGAAATAGGTACAAAGTACTTAAAGCTTAAATCAATAAAATTCAAAGTGAAAAAATGTCTGTTTTTGTTGGTAACATTCTTCGTAAGATAGTAACGCGGAGTCTAGTAAGCGTTTTAAATGATGCTTTATGCGCTTAGTTCCAGCCTCCCAATAGCCGCCCATGTGTGGAGCGCTTGGAGGGTTAAAATGCCAGGTGACTTGGGTGTTGGCGAAGTAAGATGCCAACTTGTCGTCGTTAACGCACCTTTCAAACGCGGCACGTAGCTCCTTTTCGGCACCGACAAAGTTCGTGCCATTGTCGGAGAACATATGCTGACAATGTCCTCTTCGGTTGGTGAAACGTTTGAATGCGGCGATAAAGCTTGCAGACGTGAGGTCTCCGGCCAATTCTAGGTGCATGGCGCCTGTGCTCATATATATAAACAAGCATATGTACGCCTTTGGTGATTTCGCGCCTCTACCATGAGTAAATTTTACGTTATATGGGCCGGCAAAATCGGCCGCACTTTGAAGGAAGCATCACGTACTCGTAACGCGACTAGATGGTAGATCGGACATCTGCTGCTGTAGCGGTTTGCGGTTCAAGCGTTTGCATCGCACGCAATGGTGGTATGTACCCCGAACTAAATTGCGAATGCCAGGGATCCAATATTTACGTTGTATAGCAGCTTGCATCATTTGCGGGCCAGCGTGCAACATACCGATGTGAGTTTCAGCGGCTATTGCTTTAGCGAGCGGTGAATTTTTAGGCAAAATAATCGGATGTTTTATATCGTTCGTGCACGATGCGTTCTTAATTCGACCTCCTACTCGTAAAATGCCTGCGTCGTCCAAAAACGGCTGATGACGAACGAGGCTACTACGTATCGGTATTGGCTTCCCTGACCTGCAATTAGAAATTTCTTCGTCTAGGTACACTAAGCATGTTTTCCAATATAGTCCTTTCAGTACCTGATCCATGAGTCTTTCAAAAGTAGTTGGTGCATTACATAGTCCAAAGGGCATTACTGTAAACTGCCAAAGACCATCTCCGACACTGAAGGCTGTTTTCTCCTTGTCTTTCTCCTCCACCTCCACTTGCCAGTAGCCACTTTTTAAGTCCAGTGTGGAAAACCATTTTGTACCAGATAGCGAGTCTAGAGTGTCGTCAATTCTTGGAAATGGGTAGCTATCCTTTTTCGTAACGTCATTCAACTTCCGGTAGTCCACGCAAAACCTCATTTTTCCATCCTTCTTCTTTACAAGTACTACCGGTGAGCTCCATGGACTAGCTGATGATTCGATTACGCCGCTGTCGCTCATTTCTTGTATGATTTGATTCGCCACTTCCCGCTTCGCCAGTGGACCACTACGAGGAGCTTGACGGATCATGCGAGGCCGATCCAGTGTCAATTTGATGTTCCACAACGTTGGTGTGGCCTGGTTTGGAGCCATCTTGGTCAAATATGTTTTGCGTATTTTACGATCAGCTGTTTTGCCTTACTCTGATAGTCTTCCACTAGCCCCTCCGTCCTAGCCGTGATGTCATTTGAAAGACTAATCTTGCTAGTTGAAACGTTTTCCTGGAGCTGTTCCCAGTTAATAATTATTTCAGCCTCTTGGCATCTTCCCAATATAGCTCCTTTGGACAGTTTGAGTGGTGACTTGAACTCATTGAGTACTCTTACCGGAATACGTTCATCTTGTTTTGTCATAGCCAGTGGTTTTCCTGCTTCGACAACCAAAAATTTGTTTGTCCCACAATCTCCATCAAGCTTTGCCCAGATGACTGCTTCTGATTTTGGTGGTATTTGCTTACTGTCTTCCACCAGCACTCGTTTACTGCTGTAGCCTCTCTCGTAGCCGAAATTAAGTGGCACATCCATGTTCTTATATCGCATCGTCTTGCTTTGGATATCCATCTTGATGCGTTGGTCGATTAAGAAGTCTTCTCCAATTATGATTTCATCCACAATCTCTGCCACTATAAAATTGTGTAGTACCGTGACGTTCCCAATTGCTACTTCACATGCAACTTCTCCAATTACCTGGGTGTCCTCTCTGGTGGCTGTACGTAATCTTACTCCAAGCAATGGTCTTATCTTCTTGTTGACTAAAACTGATCGAACGATGGAATGAGATGCACCCGTATCTATAGTCAGTAAACGTTCCTTTCCATCCGCATGTCCTCCGACAGTAAGACTGCTTGACTTTTCAATTTGCGATATATAGATTATGGGGCATTCAATTGCGGGAGCCAGCTGTCGCCCCTTGCGGCTGACTCTCTTTAGTTTTCACGATTGAGTAGATTTGGAGATTTGCTCATCTCCTTCAGCTCTGCGTTTACGGCCACCCACATTGTTGGAACTGTTAGGGTTGGTACTGCAATAACGTGCAATGTGCCCCTGGCTTTCCAAACTTATAGCATTTGACGGCGCCATCGTTTTTCTGCTGCGTTCCTTTTAATGCTTCCAAAATTGTGTCTACCCAGTCTGGCCTTTTCAGTTCCACGCGATAAGCTTTGTATGCGGGCTTACTCAAAAGTGACGCTGTTTCCTGAGTCAGTGCATGGGATACCGTTTCAACAAATGTTAGCTTTGGGTTTGCGTATGTTGCTCGCCTCGTTTCCACGTCCCGTATGCCATTTATAAAACTCTGTATTTTTACCCTCTCGGTGTATTCCACGGGTACGTCCGCATTTGCCAAATGAGCCAATCTCAACATCCGAGGCAAACTCCTGCAAAGTCTCATTAGCTTTTTGGTAGCGGTTTTGCAACTCTATTTGGTATATCTGTTTCCTGTGTTCGCTTCCGTATCGCCTCTCTAGAGCGCCCATCAATGTTTCATAGCTGTGCCGTTCGTACTCTGGAATTGTCTGTAAGATTTCAGCTGCAGGTCTTTTCAATACCACGAACAGTGCAGCAACTTTATCTTCAGCATTCCAGTTGTTCACTGCTTCGGTCTTCTGGAACTGTAGCTTAAAGACCTGGTAAGGAACAAAACCGTCAAAAGATGGAGTTTTCACCTTCGTATTAGTCGCTGAAACAGCCGGGCGATTAAGTTGGAGCTCCTGGATACGTCCTCTCAAAGCATCCACCTCGGCCTCGATTTTTTCCTCAAACTGCATTATTTTCTCGTCCATACGCGCTTGGAGTTTTGACGAAATGCGCGCCTCTTGTGCTTCGAGTTGTACTGTTATGCGTGTCTCTTGTTCTTTCAGTTGTGTTTCCATCTTGGTTGTTATACGAGTCTCCTGCGATTCCAGTTGGAATGCCATATATGCCTTCTGTTCTGCCAGTTGAGATGACACTGTCGATGTTTGAGCAGATATTGCAGCCAAAATCGTGTTCAAGTCTGTGCTCGTAACTGCCTTCGATGTTTCGTTTTTCTCTTAAATTTTTGTTGTTGTCTCGTCTCCATCAGGATGAAAGACATCATCGTCCACATTAATTCCTTCCGACTCCATTACCTCTCGTAGCCGTGCTTGAAGTTCGATCTTATTGCCGGGTGTATTCGGTCCACTGTTCTCCAACTCCTTTTTCAGTTGCTGGATCCTTAATTCACTTAACTTTGCCATGTCCAAGTTGTATTTGAAATCTTCGGAAATTAGTCAACAATTCCCCTTCTGCCACCAATTGTAACGAATTTACTGAAAGTCCGCTCATTCCAAATCTTCAAACGCTAAACTGTTGAATAAATAACTCCAATATTCAATAATGCAAAATGGTCTTTATTAGATTACTTTGAGAGTACTTCACAATAACTCTTACTTCACAACTAAGTGCGTGTTTAAATCAAACTGCTTCGTCATGCCTCAGCTTGCGCTGCTTTAATACTCTCAGTTTCCTCGTTCACCCATTTCTTCTAAGGTCTAGTCATTTCGTGAACTTCATGCTTGGTTACCAGCCATATATGTACATGTATATTTGTAGTTTGTAGCCATATGCGTGTGTATATGTGAGTACTACTTCGGCTGATGATGACATGCGTTTGTGAGTATCTCTCTGCTGCCTTGTATGTATGTGTGTACATTATGATTGATTTGTTTACGTACATACGAGTGGCTGCTTAGTATCGGTTTAGTGATGCTAGTATCGCTTATTGATGCTAATATTCGTCACAATAGTATAATTCTATGTGTACACGCTTCCTTTTGCAAGTACTCTCACATTACTAATATTTAGCGAATTCCAGTGATGTAGATTCAAATATATGCTTATGGAAATTTGATTTTATATGGAGGGAGTTACGTCCGTTTTTCCAATGTACTCCAATTTTAGTTAAAACTTTGACTTTAACAATATTAATAGCTATGTGTGTGGGAGGTTCCATGCCCTCATTTCCAATTCTTCCCTCTTTTCTCCACTGATATTAAAATCGATATTAGGCATCTACCTGCCAAGTATCATTTCCCTGGTATTACTACCCCCAGAGATATTTGATTTGTTACACATATGTTGGTTTATATATCAGAAGCCACGTCCCTTACATACAAATTTTACCCACTATGCACTAAAGAACTCTGTTTCCTACCAATTGGTGATTTCATCTAAATCGGACCAACGGTGCATCCAAAAAAAGAGTTGAAAAATTTGCATGCCGCGTATATTTAAATATATATGTACATTAGAGCGGGTCTAAGAAAAATTGCTGAAGACACCATATCTCGTAAGTCCGATTTCGAGGTCCACACTTTTGCAAAATAGATACATATTCTCATTTTTAGCAAATTTCTTATGGAAAAATTTTTTTCTTTACAGCTAAAATAAGTTCAGAACATTTCCAACAACTTTCATTCAGACAGTTTTTCTTTTTTCGAATTCATTTAGTAAAAAAAAATGTTCAAGAAAAAGCTATATTTTCAAGTAATAAGAGATTTGTTAAAAGTGATAATATAGTTGTTAAAAGTTTATTTTAGGCTAATTTCTCATAATTTAAGCCTGCTATCTCTACTAAAATTCAAAAACACTATTGATATTAATACAGATTCTGAAATGTACGTAAAATACCTTTAAAGTAAGCCCAATATGATATTTTTCCTATACATAATGCTATCAGAAGCTATGAAGATTTTTTGGCCAAACCCTACATTCAAATGCAAAATATCTATTTTGCAAAAGTGGGGACCTCGAAATCGGACTTAGAGCTATGATGTCTTCAGCAATTTTTCTCATCTGTAGATTACGTTTGTGCTATACTGTCTTCAGCAATTGGTAAAAGTCTAGTTGAGCGGTCAACTGCTAATACGCTACCAAAAATATCGAGAGAGGTGTCAAAAGACGTGTATTGACCTCGACAACAATAATCCGAAGGCGTAAAAGAAACATTGTATCCCTGTCTGGAGGTATTTGCAGTTGAAGTTGGCGATTTTTATGTGGTTGTTGTAATGATGTAGTACCCACAAAAAAAAAATTGTGAACATAAGTGTTTTGCGAGGATATAGTTTTGGTCCCCAAACCGGTGTTGGAGCCACCCAGGGTAATTTTTTATAAGCGCGGCGGAAGGCCGCCAACGCAGAAAGGTGTTCTGCGCAAAAATACTATGGATACCACCCCCGGTTTCGAAGGGATCCGCGGGTCATTTTTCGGTTTTTCGTTAATATCTTTTGAACGAGTTAAAATTTTTATTTTCCGCCTTCGGATTATTAATACTGATGTCAAGACGGGTCGTTTGACACCTCTCTCGATATTTAAGATTGTTTCGCTTTCTTTCATATGAATAATTCAAATTGAAACTTGAAACATGGAAAAACTGAACTTGGAAATTTTTTCGAGTCTGAAGCAACTTCCTGAAAACGTTTACACCTGAAATTTTCAACATGGCTTATGTCCCTATCATGCTGTTAAGTTTGGGATAAACGAATTTTCTAGTTTAGGCAGAGTTCGCGATATTAAGATATTTTGGAAATTCATTTAGAAAGTTTGGGATCGTGCGCTCGATTTTTCAATAAATTTCCGTCGTAACTTAGAATGTTGTCACTTCATTATTCCATGAAAATGCAACATGTGGAAAAACATTTTCATTAGGTGGCCCAGGGATCGTAAAAATTCAAAAAATCGTCCGAACCTGGAAATGCTGCTTTCGAATTTTTTTCGAGTCTGAAGCAACTTCCTGAAAACGTTTACACCTGAAATTTTCAACATGGCTTATGCCCCTATTATGCTGTTAAGTTTGGGATAAACGAATTTTCTAGTTTAGGCAGAGTTCGCGATATTAAGATATTTTGGAAATCCATTTAGAAAGTTTGGGATCGTGCGCTCGATTTTTCAAAAAAATTTCCGTCGAAACTTAAAATGTTGGCACTTCATTATTCCATGAAAATGCAACATGGGGAAAAACATTTTCATTAGGTGGCCGAGGGATCGTAAAAATTCAAAAAATCGTCCGAACCTGGAAATGCTGCTTTCGAATTTTTTATTACATTCACATTTAGTTAAGGACGTTTCGGAGTTTAAAAGCACTGTTAAACTCTAAAATGAGCCATAAACTCGAGTTTATGGGGGAATGCGAATATAGTATTAAGGAACTTTCCGATAACCTTGACATTTTTCTTTCGAGTTTTTAGGAATTTTCCAGATAACCTAGGGCCCTCTGGGATTCGAATATTTATGATAAAATCATTTTCTAGATAGGGCAAGGATGGAGATATTTAAAGATATTAAGAAAATCCACTTATAACTTGTGAAAGCTTGCAATCGATTTTTGAGTACCATCTCATTGCGATAGAAACTCCTAAAGCATCTTAGTTCAGGGCACGGTGACAAGGCAACGTTTCGCTCAACTTCATGAACACCACATCCCACTTTATTGTTGCTGATTGATGCATCTGTAGCTAAGGTCGTATTTGAGGTCACATAATAAGCCCAATTCTAAATATTCCTTCGGAATTTCTTTCTCGCTGAATTTTTATTCCCGCAGAAAAATTCCTCCTATTCTTTTCTCCTTGGGAGAACGATATTTCCCAGCCAGCATTTTTTGAAAATTTTGATCAAAAAATATTTAAATATCATACCCCAAGATGATTAAAAACGTTCAAATTTAAAAGCATTTTCTGTTCGAAAATTAACGTATCGTCGGGAGAAAAATGTACCATAAATTTGATTATTCTTGAATAATCATTTATGATTCCTATTTCGAAACGCCTTTTATTCATATTTGATATCATTGTAGAATTGAGCTTTAATAGTTTTCGAGTAATATTTGACTGCTTTTCACAGTCATTTTCTGATCATATTCGTGAATATATTTCAATCGTTTTGGTTGAGATTTTTGAATCATTTTTAAATGCCATTATAATGCATTTATTCTTCATATCTCATTCAAAATAGGATACTACATAATAATCTTATTTCATCAGGGGAAGAAAGCAATCGAAAGTGAGCTATTCGAACCACAGCTAACTCGCAAACAAACTTGACCAATATACACCTGCGACTACAACATCCAACATCAGCGTTGTCGTCTTCATCTTAATACGGATACGATACGGGATGTTGAAGCCGTATCCAGGTACGTCAAGATAGTTTCACTTACCTGGGGTTCAAATAGCTCACAACCTATGTATGTATTGTCCAATCATTATGTATTTTCTGGGAAGCTGAAGGGGTGAAATGGTTGGGGAAATCTTCGTTCACGAGCAGAATTACATTATTTTTGTCTTGAAGAATATACATATTTTGCATAAATATTAAAATTTTTATATATTTTTTCTTAGCTTAATGATTGAAAAAATACGTGTATGTGAAAAAAATTAGATTTTTAATGAAAAGTAAAATTTGAACAAGTATAAAAATTATTATTCAGTCAACAAATATATTCATAAAAGATTCAGAAAGCTGAATGAAAAATGATTATAAATTTTTGTTCACCTAAAGTAAAGACATTTGATTCAAAAATGATTCCAAAAAGTGATCGAAAAATGTTTTTTAGTTTTTATCATCAAAAGAATTCATATTTGATTATTTCTTTTGTTCAATTGTATGATAACTCATTATTTAGTCAGAAAGAGTAATCAAAATGTATTGATATGTAGGGAAATTCAAAATTGAATCACCTAAATGCTGAGTGGGTTGGGGAATAAGAATTTCGAATTTTCGAAGTCAGCTGTTTTGCCAAATGAAATTTTGTTGTGCATTTCTATTTTCGTTTAAGAAATTGAAAAGTTTATTATTTACCTGAAAATTGTTTCCCAGCCAAAATATTTCAAGAAATTAATTTTTATCAAAATTTATAGCATAATGTAATGATAGTAGGTGGAGGAAGATTTGACAGCTATCATATCGAACGTCCTTAGTTCCAGTGAGCTCCAGGTTGTATTTTGGAAGTACAAGAGAATGGGGGCATAAAAGAGGGCCCCTTTTGAAATAGTACTTAAATTAATACTTTTTAAATAATGATGGAATATAGATGTAGCTTGATTTTAATGCAGTTTTATGATAAAAACTATGAAATTAAGTTTGCTTTATTCATTTTTAAAACGTTTGCAGCTTATAGATTTTGCTGGTAATACTCTAGGACAGAGGCCGACTGCTAATACACTGCCAAAAATGTCGGAAAAAGGTTTCAAAAGACGTGTTTTGACCTCGATATCATTAACCTAGAAGCAGAGACTTTACTAATGTCAAAAGATGTTTGCAAAAAAACTATTTAAATTTTATGCTGAAAGGGGTTCTGCGACAAAAGACTACGGATCATACTTCTGGTCTTGGAGCGGTTGAAGGTCATTGTTCGTATTTAAATACCGAGCTCAAAACGTGTCTTTTGGACACGCTCCTGACAGTTTTGAACGGGTATTAGCAGTCTACCCCTGTCCTGTAGTATAACTTACTTAATTAGCGCTTAACCGTTTAAACGGTCATGGCCGTGCGCCAATGCTTCTTCGCTCTGCCAACTGGCGCCAATTGGTCACACCAAGGGAGTTTAAATCTTCTTCCACCTGATCCTTCCAGCGGAGTGGCGGAAAAATTTAACAACATACAATAGTAGGTGTATAAAATACGTTGGATATAAGTTGAAGTTCTGGATTTGAGTCTTTAACTCGTAAACCTGAGAAGATTCACTTGGTCACCCACCATTACAATTCGACGCTCATGTCAACTGTAGGCAGGGGTTCGGAGCCAAAGGCATACTGTAATAAAAGAAAGTGGAGGAATATTTGACAGCTGTCATATCGACTACCCTTAGCTCCAGGTTGAAATTGGGAAGTACAAGAGAATAAAGGCATAAAAGAGGGATCCTTTGTAAAATAGTACATAGCTTCATACTTTTTCAAAACGTGGTATAAGTGCAATTTGATGATGTAAATAATTATAAGTAACTTTTATAATTTTTGCAGCAAATCAATTTCTTTTGGAAGCATTCATTTACCTTTCTAGTCTGAAATTAATATAAAAACGTCCCCCAAAAAGTTATATCCTCTCTGAATTATATATAATTATATTGTTGACTAATTCGTCTCTTGGATCTCCTACAAATCTACATACGAATGATGTTCTAAGTACTGAAGGTGTTACTGTTGTTGCTGCTTCCGCTGTCGCTAGCACAGTAGATAAACGGTCAACTGCTTCTTATATAGATATCGCTTCAAGTGCTGAGACAACAATTGTTTCTCCTACCGCGCTGTGTCCGCATGATAATGTGAATGCTAATATGAATGCTAATAATAATAATACAGTAAGCGCTAAAGGTTTGCTTACTTCTAATGGTACCTTGTTTCTAATCTCTAATGATGTTAATAATGAGGGTCCATTGATGATTCTACAAAAGACCAAGCGTGCAAAGAAATTTAAAGTTAAAAATGCTAACCAAGCGAATGAGCCAGTGGATCATCCTGCTTCTTCAAAGGCTCCATCTATAATTTCTGTTCAAGCTCAACCTGCCACCCCGTCTGCTAGCTCTGGTACTAGTACTATACAAGCGTTACCACCTAGTTATGCTGATGCTGCCAAGACAAAATCAAATAATGTGCAGATTGATTGTAATGATGCGAATGGCGCTAACCTAAGCAGAGTCCCAGGGTCTAAACCGAAAGTAAAGAGTTCTCGCATAAATCTACATAAGCCATTAGCTTTTGGTGTGAGCAATAATGTAGAACTAGGTGTTGCCGCTAAGCTTAAATGGTTGCATGTCTCATCTTTCCAGCCTAGTGTAACTGAAGAAGATATTGTGAACTACGTCTCGAAGTATATAAACAAGATTTATTTGAAATGCGATAAACTTGTAAGAAAAGGTACTGAGCTGTCTGACCTTAGGAAAATTACTTTCAAACTGGGCGTAACTGAATCATTTTATGATAAAGTAGTTGATGCGAGTATCTGGCCCATCAATGTAATTATACGACCATTCCAGTTTTTTCAAAGGAGTGGTTCAGCGCAACAGGTTCCGTAACACCACAAGCCTATGACAGGCCTCTTAGTATTTATTATGAAAATTCATCGGGGCTTAGAACTAAATCTAAGAAGCTTTATGAATTCACTTCTGATTTGAACTACGATGCTCTAGTTTTTGTGGAAACCTGGCTTAATAGTGCATTTTATGACTCCGAATTTTTTGATCCTAACCTCTACAATGTCTATCGCAAAGACCGCGACTCGATATAAACTGGCGCTACTCGGGGTGGTGGAATTTTAATCGCCGTTCAAAGGAAATATGTTCGTCAATTATATCGCTGCAGAATGGAGACTCACTGTTAGATCAACTATGTGTTTGCGTATATGGCTCTTTGCCTCTCTTTGTATGTGCCTCATATATTCCACCAGGAAGTGAAGATCATGTGTACATGGCGCATGTAGATAATATTGTAGATTTAGTATCTAAGCGACATGAGAATAATGTTTGTATTTTAGGTGATTTCAACTTAGGGAATGTAGGCTGGGCAGCCGTGGATGATAGTTTAGTTTTGTATCCGAATAACGTTAATAGTGTTTCTGATATATGTCGTTGAAAACTTATTGAACGCGAATCTTGCCCAGGTAAACACCTTTATTAATAACTTGTCTAGGACGTTGGATCTAATTTTTATTAGTGATACCATGACTTTTTCACTCTCCGAATGTCTTGATCCTCTCTCTTGCCCTGGCTTACATCATGTTCCATTAGTTTTGGAATTAGAATCTTATGAGTTTAAAAAAATTCGATTAGATATGAACTCAGGAAACTATAATTTTAGAAACTGTGATTTTGATGCTATCAACGCCAAAATAAGCATAATTGATTGGGATAGTATATTCTCAGGTGTTGGTGTTAGTGAATGCTTTGATATTTTCAAAGGTAAAGTCAACCAAATGTATAGTAGTTTGATCCCTCGAATGCGGAAAAATTGCCATAAAATTCCTTGGTATACGAAGGAGTTAAAAAAACTTAAGAATTTACGAAACAAATTCTTTAGAAAGTACAAATTGTCTAACTCGCCTGCTTTTAAGGAAAAATATGTATATTATTCAAAGCAATTTAAATCCCTAAGAAATCGGCTTCATAAAAAATATGTTGAGAAATTTGAATGCGACATTAAGTCGAATCCGAAATCTTTCTGGCGCTACGTTAGAGCTAAAAAGTCATGCTCTAGCATCCCATCTCATGTTTTTTTATAATGAAACCTCTGCATACTCTCTTACTGATGCCGTCAATCTTTTTGCAGATTTCTTCAGCTCTAACTTTGTGTCTGATACTGCTTTGCCTGATGTAGTTGAGCATACTGATGTTAATACTCAAATAAATTTTGGTGAACTTTCCATATCACTTGATGATGGTATTCGGGGAATTTCGGTGCTAAAGTCCTCAAAACAATCTGATGTGGATCGACTGTGTTCATTTTTGCTTAAAAATACTGTTGAAATTGCTTATCCGATTTTATTAATTTTCAATAAATCTCTAAAGCGGGGAGATTTTATTAATGCCTGGAAAGTAACTTCCATTACTCCTATTTTCAAAAGTGGCAATAAGAGCAATATTGCCAACTACCGCCCAATATCAAAACTTTCCACAATATCGAAACTTTTCGAGATTATAATTAAGGAAAAGATATCGTTTGCGGTAAAAAGTATTATTTCACCCAACCAGCATGGTTTTATGTCCGGTAGGTCGACTGTGACTAATCTTGCTGTTTTTACTGAATATTGTTTCTCTGTCTTTAATAATAGAGCACAAGTAGATACCATATACACTGATTTTTCTAAGGCTTTCGATAAAGTTAGCCATAAATTACTACTTTTAAAACTTGCTGATCTGGGATTTCACTCCAATATTCTATCATGGGTGAAGTCTTACCTGGCGGATCGGAGTTGTACTGTTGTCGTTGATGGTGTCAGTTCTCGTTCTTTTACCGCGACCTCTGGTGTTTCTCAAGGAAGTGTCCTAGGACCTCTCCTATTCGTAATTTTTATTAATCACATACGTCATTGCTTCATTTGCTCGAATTTTTTGTTATACGCAGATGATTTGAAAATTTTTACATCAGTCACAAATCAGGCAGATTCCCTACGGCTGCAGTCAGATTTTGACAGAGTAATAGATTGGTGTAGTAGGAATTGCTTACATTTAAATATTAATAAGTGCTTTCACATCTCATTTTCAAAATCCCGTAATGGTATTAACACCTCGTATCACATCGGTCTTTCTGTTTTGAAAACTGTTGATGAAATATTAGATCTTGGAGTTGTCTTCGATGCTAAATTTCCCTTTCAGAGTCAACTTAACTGTGTTATTGCTAAGTCATATTCAATGCTTGCGTTCATTCGCCGCTTTAGCTCGGACTTCCATGATCCCTATACGTTAAAGCTACTATATACATCGCTTGTACGGTCTAAACTGGAATATGCTTCCTTCGTTTGGAGACCATACCACGCTTGTCATATACAGCGACTTGAAATGATCCAGAAAAAATTTTTGCGTTTTGGGCTCCGGTCATTACGTTTTCAGGATCCTTTACCATCTTACTCCTCTAGATGTCTACTTATAAGACTAAAACCTCTGGATAGTAGAAGATCTATTTTAGCGCTGATATTTATTTATGATTTGATAGGGGGCACGATTGACTCACCGTTTCTTTTGGAGCGTATTCGCTTCAATATACCATCTAGAACACTTCGAAATCATGATATTTTTTTATTGGATAGGGCCAGAACGACATATGTCGCTAATTCGCCTATTGCTAGGGCATTGAAGGAATTCAATCTTCTTACTAATGCCAGGGAAATTGATTTTTCAGTAAATAAATCAAAGTTTAAACTTATACTAAATGACTTATATGGTAGATAATATTTAAGCTAATAATTTGTAAATAGTCTGTAAGGATATTTTAATTTGTCCTAGATTTACTTTGAAATAAATAAATAAATAAATAAATAAAATACCAACTAATATTGCATGTTAGTTGACGTTGCAAATCGAGGGTTGCTCTATGCTTAATGCCTATATGAAATAAGTTCTTAAATAATTAAATATTTTCGAGAAAAAATTAAACAACGCAACAGCAAGGCTATCAACTCAGGTCCTGGTTTGGAGTATTAATCCAGCAAACTTGTAGGAAAATCGATCTTTGACCCACACGCCTAGAAATTCGACACTGAAGGCTCTCTAATAGGATCTTCATATGGTGCGGTTGACTAGTAATCTGCATAGAATGTAGGGCCTATTAGACTCGCCGATATTCTGGTGGTAGATTTCTCGTTATCGATTGCGTTAAAACTTTATTTATTATAATAGACGCAGGAAAACAGAGAAAAACGATTCATGTTAAAGAGCCCTTTCGTCAACGTGTGGGGGAAACTCTTGAGGTTGACACATGAAGGTGCATGGAGCAGTTATATTACTCTGGTCGCCCTCTGAAACTGACCAATTGTGGGCAGGGGTCCGAAGCCAGAAAGAGCATCGGTCGCCAGCGAAGTTGTCAAGCTAGCTGTTATAACTCCCCACAAGCCTGTTTGGGTCATCTTTTCCTTATGATGCACATCTTCGAGCATAACCCAGACCATTGCACCAGCCAACAAATGGCACGAGGTTGGGAACGGGAGCACAGGGTCAATCATCCACCTGGGTAGTTGGTTGAGGTTAAGCGGGTCTTCATACAACGGTGTAAAGGAACAATTCGCCCCGCAGAGCGAGTTGCGCACTGAAGGTGCATGGAGCAGTTATATTACTTCGGTCGCCCTCTGAAACTGACCAATTGTGGGCAGGGGTCCGAAGCCAGAAAGAGCATGGGTCACCAGCGAAGCTGTCAAGCTAGCTGTTATAACTCCCCACAAGCCTGTTTGGGTCATCTTTTCCTTATGATGCACATCTTCGAGCATAACCTAGACCATTGCACCAGCCAACAAATGGCACGAGGTTGGGAACGGGAGCACAGGGTCAATCATCCACCTGGGTAGTTGGTTGAGGTTAAGTGGGTCTTCATACAACGGTGTAAAGGAACAATGCGCCCCGCAGAGCGAGTTGCGCACTGGCCTTGAAGCTGGGTATAAGTATAAAACTAAGTTCAACTGAAAAACAAAAGCATCGGTTAGTTTTTTTGTCACTACCGTGGCAAAGGTTTCAAGGCCTGTACCTTAATGAGAATGGTGTATGCTTGGTTTAAGTTCACTTTCTGGTCTGAATTGTAAAACATAATTGCAAACTCATTGCCGTCCCCGAGATGCCATTGTCGAAACAAGGAAATTTAGATACTGCGACGTTGCTGAAAAATAATGTAGTTCGCGTCTGAAGACGAATGCGCTCTGACATGTACGCATATATGAGCGCTGCCCACGCCTATTGTGCTTGGTGACCAGAAAGTCAGGGTTGGTAAAGAAGGTGTAATTGGCCTCTTCTTATCAACCTCCACGAAAAGGCTTTACGTAATGTTTATGGCTGATTAAATTTGCTGGACCACGAAATATGTTATCATCCAGCACCATGTTTACACATTAAAATATGAATATATCCGTAGTTCGACCCCACAAAACCTATAAAGGACGCTGTAAAAAGATTATTACACCAATTATTATAGGTATTTTCCAAAGCATCTTACCATAATTTAACATGAAAAATGTGTGAATTTTAATAATTTCTTTAAATAAACAAAATTATTACATGAGAATTGTCAAAATTTTGAATATGAGAAAAGTCAACACAAAACAGAATTGGAGGAAAAAAGTGATGCCGTTGTATATTTTTATAGAAAAATCGATATGTATGTATAGTTAATCATACGCTTTTTTCTCTGAATAAAAAAGTAGTTTTATAAAGCGACAACATTCTTATTTCTAAGGGCGATCAAAATGGCGGCGTTAGAGCGAGAAACTGCTTACATCCGCCACCTTGTATAATTCCATCATGATATATAGTGCCATAATTATTCTTGACGTCTATCAAATCGAAAATATTACAATCATATTGACAACGAAGTTTGATATAATACAATATATTCAATAATTTAACTATTTCTATCTTTTGCATATTCAAATGAAACGACCGAGAATCGTGATGGCCGAGTTGTCTCTTTTAGACATTAACTAGCAGACCCGGCAGACGTTGTTCTGCCCTAAATTTGGCCTATCGCATACATTTTAATAAGCTTTTTCCGTCTAACTCTGCCCTACCCCTCTACACTTTTCCTAATCTCTTTATTCACTCCTCCCTCCGTCTTTTTCGCTTCATCTCCATCTTCGTCTCATTCTATCGCTTTCTCAGTCTCCTTCTCTCTTTTCTCTTCTCTCAAGTTTTTCTTCTTCCTCTTCATCTCTTATTGTCAGTCCCAGAGGGTGGTATGTATTTTTTTCCAGTCCCATTCCGAGTCTCAGTCCCAGTCCCACTCCGAGTCTCAGTCTCAGTCCCAGTCCTATACCTAATCCCAGTCCCAGTCCGTCTCTATTATACTTCCCGGAAAAAAGCATCGTAAATTCTAATATAGGCAAATTTATATACGAAATTTCGGGCAAATCGAATAGGACGTATGCAAATAAGTATGTGGGTATTATTAATTCATGTCTTTATTTCGGCTTCGCATTCATATTTATCAGTTTTGCCAGGTTGATGCGACGACATCGAATATCACAATGAACTTCAGAGCTCTCAGCAACAGCTTTCATTTGATATCCATAATACACACACATTCTAGCGGTATCCGGGTCCATGTTTTGGCCTATATTTCGAGACCCTAGTCACTCAGCGGTGTAAAACTTACTCTGTATTATAGCACACATCAACAGCATCAATTTGATACCCATAATATAAAAACACATTCTAGGTGTATCCGGGTCCATGTTTTGGCCTATATCTCGAGACCATAGTCACCCAGCGGTGTAAAACTTACTCTGTACTAAAGCATACATCAACAGCTTCAATTTGATACCCATAATGTAAAAACACATTCTAGGTGTATCCGGGTCCACGTTTTGGGCTATATCTCGAGACCCTATCCTCCCAGTTGTATGAAAATTATCCTGTATTATAGCACTCATCAACAGCTTTCATTTGATATCCATATGGTATAAACACATTCTAGGGGTACCCGGGTCCATGTTTTGGGCTATATCTCCAGACCCTAGCCTCCCAGTTGTATGAAAGTTATCCTGTACTATAGCACTCATCAACAGCTTTCATTTGATATCCATATTGTATAAACACATTCTAGGGGTACCCGGGTCCACGTTTTGGGATATATATCGAGACCCTAGCCTCCCAGTTGTATGAAAATTATCCTCTACTATAGCACTCATCAACAGCTTTCATTTGATATCCATATTGTATAAACAAATTATAGGGGTACCCGGGTCCACGTTTTGGGCTATATCTCGAGACCATATCCTCCCAGTTGTATGAAAATTATCCGGTACTATAGCACTCATCAACAGTTTTCATTTGATATCCATATTGTATAAACACATTCTAGGGGTACCCGGGTCCACGTTTTGGGCTATATCTCGAGACCCTAGCCTCCCAGTTGTATGAAAATTATCCTGTACTATAGCACTCATCAACAGCTTTCATTTGACATCCATATTGTATAAACACATTCTAGGGGTATCGGGGTCCACGTTTTGGCCTATATCTCGAGACCCTAGTCACCCAGGGGTATGAAAAATATTCTGTACTATAGCACTCATCAACAGCTTTCATTTGATATCCATATTGTATAAACACATTCTAGGAGTACCCGGGTCCACGTTTTGATCTCAAGGCCCTAGACGTAGCGAAAAAAAGGTAGACGTTGGCCGATTCTCAGACCTACCCAATATGCTCACAAAATTTCATGAGAATCGGTTCAGCCGTTTCGGAGGAGTTCAGCCTCTAAAACCGTGACGGAAGAATTTTATATATTAGATATATAACAAACAAGTAAGGAAGGCTAAGTTCGGGTGTAACCGAAGATTACATACTCAGTTGAGAGCTATGGAGACAAAATAAGGAAAATCACCATGTAGGAAAATGAACCTAGGGTAACCCTGGAATGTGGTTGTATGACATGTGTATTAAATGGAAGGTATTGAAGAGTATTTTAAGAGAGAGTAGGCCATAGTTCTATGGATGGACGCCATTTAGGGATATTGCCATAAAGGTGGACCAGGGCTGACTCTATAATTTGTTTGTACGATATGGGTATCAAATGAAAGGTGTTACTGAGCATTTTAAGAGGGAGCGGGCCTTAGGTCTATCGGTGGACGCCTTTTCGAGATATCGCCATTAAGGTGGGCCAGGGGTGACTCTAGAATGTGTTTGTACGATATGGGTATCAAATGAAAGGTGGTAATGAGTATTTTAAAAGGGAATGGGCTTTAGTTCTATAGGTGAACGCCTTTTCGAGAAATCGCCATAAAGGTGGACCAAGGGTGACTCTAGAATATGTTTGTACGATATGGGTATCAAATGAAAGTTGTTAATGAGTATTTTCAAAGGGAGTGATCCTTAGTTCCATAGATGGACGCCGTTTCGAGAAATCGCCATAAAGGTGGACCAGGGGTGACTCTAGAATGTGTTTGTACGATATGGGAATCAAATGAAAGGTGTTACTGAGCATTTTAAGAGGGAGCGGGCCTTAGGTCTATCGGTGGACGCCTTTTCGAGATATCGCCATTAAGGTGGGCCAGGGGTGACTCTAGAATGTGTTTGTACGATATGGGTAACAAATGAAAGGTGGTAATGAGTATTTTAAAAGGGAGTAATCCTTAGTTCTATAGGTGGAAGCCTTTTCGAGATATCGCCATAAAGGTGGACCAAGGGTGACTCTAGAATGTTTGTACGATATGGGTATCAAACGAAAGGTGTTACTGAGCATTTTAAGAGGGAGTGGGCATTAGGTCTATAGGTGGACGCCTTTTCGAGATGTCGCCATTAGGGTTGGCCAGGGGTGACTCTAGAATGTGTTTGTACGATATGGGTATCAAATTAAAGGTGGTAATGAGTATTTTAAAAGGGAGTAATCCGTAGTTCTATAGGTGGATGCCTTTTCGAGATATCGCCATAAAGGTGGACCAAGGGTGACTCTAGAATGTTTGTACGATATGGGTATCAAACGAAAGTTGTTACTGAGCATTTTAAGAGGGAGTGGGCATTAGGTCTATAGGTGGACGCCTTTTCGAGATATCGCCATTAGGGCGGGCCAGGGTGACTCTAGAATGTGTTTGTATGATATGGGTATCAAATGAAAGGTGGTAATGAGTATTTTAAAAGGGAGTAATCCTTAGTTCTATAGGTGGCCGCCTTTTCGAGATATCGCCATAAAGGTGGACCAAGGGTGACTCTAGAATGTTTGTACGATATGGGTATCAAACGAAAGGTGTTACTGAGCATTTTAAGAGGGAGTCGGCATTAGGTCTATAGGTGGACACCTTTTCGAGATATCGCCATTAGGGTGGGCCAGGGGTGACTCTAGAATGTTTGTACGATATGGGTATCAAACGAAAGGTGTTACTGAGCATTTTAGGAGGGAGTGGGCATTAGGTCTATAGGCGGACGCCTTTTCGAGATATCGCCATTAGGGTGGGCCAGGGCTGACTCTAGAATGTTTGTACGATATGTGTATCAAACGAAAGTTGTTACTGATCATTTTAAGAGGGAGTGGGCATTAGGTCTATAGGTGGACGCCTTTTTGAGATATCGCCATTAGGGTGGGCCAGGGGTGACTCTAGAATGTTTGTACGATATGGGTAAATAACGAAAGGTGTTAGTGAGCATTTTAAGAGGGAGTGGGAATTAGGTCTATAGGTGGACGCCTTTTCGAGATATCGCCATTAGGGTGGGCCAGGGGTGACTCTAGAATGTGTTTGTACGATATGGATATCAAATTAAAGGTATTAATGAGGGTTTTAAAAACGAGTGGCCCTTAGATGTATATGTGAAGGCGTTTTCGCGATATCGACCAAAATGTGGACCAGGTGATCCAGAAAATCATCTGTCGGGTACTGCTAATTTATTTATATATGCAATACCACTAACAGTATTCCTGCCAAGATTCCAAACTCTGTTGATTTCGCCTTGTAGAACTTTTTCATTTTCTTCTACTTAATATGGTAGGTGTCACACCCATTTTACAAAGTTTTTTCCAAAGTTATATTTTGCGTCAATAAACCAATCCAATTACCATGTTTCATCCCTTTTTTCGTATTTGGTATAGAATTATGGCATTTTTTTCATTTTTCGTAATTTTCGATATCGATAAAGTGGGCGTGGTTATGGTCGGATTTCGGCCATTTTTTATACCAAGATAAAGTGAGTTCAGATAAGTACGTGGACTAAGTTTAGTAAAGATATATCGGTTTTTGCTCAAGTTATTGTGTTAACGGCCGAGCGGAAGGCCAGACGGTGGACTGTGTATAAAAACTGGGCGTGACTTCCACCGATTTCGCCCATTTTCACAGAAAACAGTAACCGTCATAGAATCTATGCCCCTACTAAATTTAAGAAGGATTGGTAAATTTTTGTTCGACATATGGCATTAAAAGTATTCTAGACAAACTAAATGAAAGTGGGCGGAACCACGCCCATTTTGAAATTTTCTTTTATTTTTGTATTTTGTTGCATCATATCATTACTGGAGTTGAATTTTGAATTAATTTACTTATATACAGCAAAGATATTAAATTTTTTGTTAAAATTTGAATTAAAAAAAATTTTTTTTTAAAAAGTGGGCGTGTTCTTCATCCAATTTTGCTAATTTTTATTTAGCACATATATAGTAATAGTAGTAACGTTCCTGCCAAATTTCATCATGATATCTTCAACGAATGCCAAATTACAGCTTGCAAAATTTTTAAATTACCTTCTTTTAAAAGTGGGCGGTGCCACGCCCATTGTCCAAAATCTTACTAATATTCTATTCTGCGTCATAACGTCAACCCATCTGCCAAGTTTCATCGCTTTATCCGCCTTTGGCAATGTACTATCGCATTTTTTCGGTTTTTCGAAATTTTCGATATCGAAAAAATGGGCGTGGTTATAGTACGATATCGTTCATTTTAAATAGCGATCTGAGATGAGTGCCCAGGAATCTACATACCAAATTTCATCAAGATACCTCAAAATTTACTCAAGTTATCGTTTTAACTGACAGACGGACGGACGGACGGACGGACATGGGTCAATCAAATTTTTTTCGATACTGATGATTTTGATATATGGAAGTCTATATCTATCTCGATTCCTTTATACCTGTACAACCAACCGTTATCCAATCAAAGTTAATATACTCTGTGAGCTTTGCTCAACTGAGTATAAAAAGAATTGCACCGTTTAGAAAAGCATACTTTTAGGAACTAATAAAAAAGGTTTAAATGTGTTGGAACTATTTTTTATCTTTCGCATACATATTCGAATGAAACAAGACCGAGAATCGAAATGTTCATAGGCCGGGTCACATATATCAAAAACAATTGCATCGTTTAGAAAAGCATACTTTTAGGAACTAAAAAAAAAGGTTTAAATGGGTTGGAACTTCGGCCGGAAGTTCTCAGCAAAGTCTTGTAGGGTCATAAATTCAATAAATTTAAATTGTTACCAGTCTTATTCGGGCAGCCGCCTTACGCAGACGTGTTTTTCTCGCAGCGCAACTAAGTCTATAGACACTAGTGTGTGTTAAATAAGCTTGTATTGTATTTTTCTTCTACGCGACCGTTAGTGTATATATCATTTCTAAGTGGTTGTGGTAAAAACTACATATTTGGTAGCTGAAATCAAACAAAATGAAAGGGGCTAACTAACCCCCCTCATGGAAATAGGTTTAAACACCTAGATCCGGACGAGAATATATCTCTTCCTACAACCAAATCTAAAAGACCAAGGGAAGGGGATTTTGTACCTCTACCGCCAATAGCACAAAATGATAACCATATACCACGATACATCATAGCCACCGCCATCGCCCAAAACAACACTGAAACCCGACCATTAGCATCCTATAACGTTTTCCAAATAGAAAAAGGGCTTAAACACATAAGTTCCGAATACTCTGAAGTAACAGAGCTTAAATCTGGTGACCTGCTGATAAAGGCAAATAACCTTAACGCAGCAGAAAAATTCATCAAAGCAACCTATATTGATGTTGTACTTGTTAAAATATCCTTTCACAAAAACCTCAATTCAACACAGGGTAGAATATTTTCGAAAAACATCCACCTTACTGAAAAAGAGTTATTGGAAGGCTTAGCAGACCAAAAAGTAATCGAAGTTTAACGATACACCAACCGCCAACAGGAGCACCAACAGGAGCAGCAATTCTAACATTTAATCTAGTCCGGAGAGCAGAAAAAATTAGCTTGGGCTGGGAAAAAATCGCAGTTCAAGAATACATTCCTAACCCTATGAAATGCAGAAATTGCTTGAAGTTGGGGCATACAAAAAATAATTGCAAAGGTAATCAACTGTGCAAGCAATGTGCGACACCTCCACCTCATGATACTTGCTCGAGAATCTTCTGTGTAAATTGCAATATTGACACACATACCTCTGAAGACCCCTCCTGTCCTAGCTTCCGCAAGCATAAATCCATCAACAAAATTAAAATTGAACGTCGGTGTACAGTAAGAGAAGCTTGAAAATTGTACAACAGTAACCCCACTGCTTTCCAAATAGAACCCAGAAGCAAGCATACAAACAAGGCTTCGTATGCACAAATTACAAAAAATAATAACATCGAACGACCGCTAAAAGAAAATACCAAACAGGTCACCGCACCAGCTCCACAACCTTCAAATAACATTCAAAACCAAGAAAACACAAACCAAACACAAACCAAACACAAATCAGTACAAAATCACCTCAAAATAACATTCAAAAGACAAGTTCAAACTCCAATATTGATACATTGATTACAAAGATAACAGAAAAAGCTAAACAAAATACAACAACAAACGCACTAGCTAATAATACAAACGCAGAAAGTGGAGACATAGAAATGTCACCTTGCACAACAACAAACAATAATAATTACCACTCAACTCCAATATACTCAATTAATAACAAAACTCACAACAACTCTAGCGACTACACCCAACCGCAAATATACCAATCACCTATAACTAATTTAACACAAGACCTAATAGAAAGCAATAACTACTTCGTCCAAACAAAACAATTTGACAGCGACATCTCTGACTTTGAATAAATAAAAAATTTAAACGTTTAAAAATATGGATATCGGACTTAATTTTTCAATCCTCCAATGGAACATTCAAGGTTATATCAATAATAAATATGCCCTTGAATTACTAGTTAAAAAACATAATCCCGATATCATTATATTACAAGAAACACACATAGTGCAAAAGAATCTGCATCTACTACATTTACCTAATTATAGAACTTTTCATCATAATAAAGATTTTCAATACGCCAAATCTGGCATTACCTTCTTAATAAAAAGTACTTTAAACGTATCAAATCATGTGGTATCTAGGAATAACCTCCTTCGTCAATTACTTACCGTACATGGATCGACGGATCTCCACATAACTAATATTTGTTTTTGTTTTTTATCGGTCTATTGATAAATAATTCAAGGTTCGATTCGAGCTCAAGGCCAGAACAATAATTTTTTTCTAATTATTATTTTTTAATTTTTCTAAATTTGAAAAATTGTATTTTGTTTTTGGAATAGTAAGTAGCAAATTTTTCAGACAACCTGCCATAGCTGCGCAGATAGATCCATTTCGAAGGGTGCTAAGCCTTCATCATCAGTACGCTTTAGGCATGCTGCGCTAACCATTTAGCTATACAGCGGTGGTTTGTTTGACTGGCAAATTTGCTACTTCTATTCCTTTTTATCAACTATATTTATTCAGTGTTGCGCCATCTGGTGCAAATCACTGATAATGCTGGATTTTTGTTTATTGTCAATTACTTTGTTTTACATTCCCAAGTGCTCATGGTTTATTAACAATTTTTTTTTTTTGTTTTTTTTTTTTTTTTTTTAATATAGTTGGTAAAAAGGAATAGAAGTAGCAAATTTGCCAGTCAAACAAACCACCGCTGTATAGCTAAATGGTTAGCGCAGCATGCCTAAAGCGTACTGATGATGAAGGCTTAGCACCCTTCGAAATGGATCTATCTGCGCAGCTATGGCAGGTTGTCTGAAAAATTTTCTAGTTAGTATTCCAAAAACAAAATACAATTTTTCAAATTTAGAAAAATTAAAAAATAACAATAATTAGAAAAAAAAATTATTGTTCTGGTCTTGAGCTCGAATCGAACCTTGAATCATTTATCAATAGGCCGATAAAAAACAAAAACAATTGTTAATAAACCATGAGCACTTGGGAATGTCAAACAAAGTAATTGACAATAAACAAAAATCCAGCATTATCAGTGATTTGCACCAGATGGCGCAACACTGAATAAATATAGTTGGTAAAAAGGAATAGAAGTAGCAAATTTGCCAGTCAAACAAACCACCGCTGTATAGCTAAATGGTTAGCGCAGCATGCCTAAAGCGTACTGATGATGAAGGCTTAGCACCCTTCGAAATGGATCTATCTGCGCAGCTATGGCAGGATGTCTGAAAAATTTTCTACTTACTATTCCAAAAACAAAATACAATTTTTCAAATTTAGAAAAATTAAAAAATAACAATAATTAGAAAAAAATTATTGTTCTGGCCTTGAGCTCGAATCGAACCTTGAATCATAACTAATATATATAAAGAAGTAGATGTATATCTTACTTCACAACTGCTTGACAGCATTCCACTATACAGCTGTGGGCATCATCTACTGCTTGGTGATTTGAACTCACACAACACACTATGGGGATCACAAACCACGAACCGTACCGGGAAAATATGGGAAGAATTCGCAAACTGTAGAAACTTAGTCTTCTTAAATGATGGTTCGCCAACGCTGCTCAACACAAAAACACTCTGACGGCTGTAGATGTAACTATGGCTAGTGCAGAACTGGCAGGTATCCTAACCTGGAACTGCTATCCAGAAGGAAATGACCACTTCCCAATTTTGATTTCCAACAACATCCAAAATTTAAACCGGGTTTTGTAGATGCTAAAGCAAATTGGGAGATTTTCTCAAAAAAACAGTAAAAGTAAGTGGAGAATTTAAAGTAACGGCCAACATTAACCAAGAGGCAGCCAACATAAAGAAAATTATCAGGAAGGCTGCAAATGAGTCCATGCCAGTAAAGAAGAATTCAAGGCCACGGAAAATCCCCGTATGGTTTAATGCCGAGATAGCCAAATTAATTGCATTAAAGAACTCCGCGTGGAAGGTATATAAAGTGAAACGAAATCTTGCTAATATAATAAAATATAAAAAACTCTGCGCACAGGTAAAGCGTGAATGTAAACAAACCAAGAGGGATATATGGCAAAACTTGTATCAACTCCCTTAACCCTACTATGGATACAAGGACAATACGGAACAAAATTAAAAAAGTCAAATCGCCACAATATATAAGTTTTCCAAATATTTTTTCAGAAAACGAGTGCCTTACTCATCCCCAACAGATAGCAGATAAATTTGCAGAAACATGGAGTTTAATATGCTCCGACAATTCGTTTGCTATACAAGTTATACTGGCTAAACAAAACTATAAAATTGACTCCCCATCCGGGGAAGCACTCAGTCTTCATAAATATTTTTCCAATATAACAATCGATGACCTCAATGTAGCAATAAAAAATTCAAAAGGCACAACATCGGGAATTGATAAAATAACTTACTCCATGATACAACATTCGGACATCTCGCTGAGGAAGAGAATATGCAAGTTATACACGGGAATACTCGAAACTGGAACTTATCCGCACTACTGAAAGGTAGCAGTTCTTGCTCCAATTCCCAAACCAAATAAAAACGCAAATCTGGTGGAAGGATACAGACCCATTTCGCTAATATCGGTCCTAGCTAAAGTATTTGATAAAATTCTTGCGAGGAAAATTAAAGAACACTACAAATCGCACTTTCTCCCAGAGCAACATGCCTTCCTCCCAGAGCGTGGAGTACATACATTGTGTCACGCATTAGAAGCAAAAATAAAAGACAATCTTAAAGCAAATAAACACAATGTTATATTTTCAGAAGACATAGAAAAGGCCTTTGATAGAGTTATTTCATTTGTTGTAATAAAAGAACTCTTTTCCTAGGGTGTTCCGGCATTAGTGCTGAAAACTATACATTCCTTTATGTCGCATCGTAGAATTACAGTTCGAGTAGATGGTTTTTTATCGAAGTTTCTCAATCTAGACAATGGCCTCCCCCAAGGATCTCCACTGTCAGTCATATTATTTTCAGCATATTGCAATACGCTTATTAAAAATATTAGAAACATAAATGGGGTGGACTTTATTGGTGTATACGCTGACAACATCTTTGTTGTATCTTCAAGGTCAGCAGAACAAATAAATAACGGCCTCGGTGAAGTAAACACCAAAGTACAAAGGTGGGCAGAAGCAACTGGTGCAGTAGTACCAATTAATAAGGCAGAAGCTATTATGCAAAAAACACAAATGTGATATATCCTCATTGAAAATAGGCAACCAAGATGTTAGGTTGAAACCCCATATCTCAATCCTTGGCATCACTTTCTCCAGAAATGCACTATGGAATGAGCATATCAACAAAATTTGCGAAAAACTAATCAAGGTTAATAATCTACTAAAGATATTCTGTACGAGGAACAAAGGACCACACATAGACATTGCCATATCAATCAGTCGAGCTATATGTGAAGGAATAATTCAACACGGACTCACGGTTTATGGGTGGGCATCCGAAAAGAATAAAAACAAAATCAATGCATGTATGAATAGATGCTTTCGAACGGCTGCAGGGTTGCTCATGGCCACCCCAATAGCCGCCCTCAGACTAGAAGCGCGGTACCACGATATCGATTGGCAACTACAAAGAAGGTCAGCTGGTCTCGCAGCGAAAGCTTTGACACTGCCAGATCACCCATTACACGAGCATATGTGGGAGCTACAATCAGCCAATAGAAGAAAAGTAGGCGGCAGAAACGCTAGCGCTCTGGAAAATATTATACGCTACCTTAACATTAAAAAAACACCCATACCAGGACAACCACTAAGGACATCACCTAAAATAAAATTCCATACGGATATGACACTCAGCGAATTCAAAAAAGAAAACACAAATGCTAACATCTTTAAAACCTTCTACGCAAAAATAAAAAATGAATTCAACCCAGAACTTATCTTGTTCACTGACGGCTCTAGGCAGTGCGACACCTGAACCTATGCTTTAGTAGAACAAACTTCAGTTGACTCCTTTAAAACTCTGAAGCAAAGTCTATTACGGCTACATGCAGCAATTTTCGATGCAGAACTTGCAGCTGTTGAACAGGCAATTATATACGCTGCTGAAAGAAAAGCAAAAACGTTGATATGTTCCGACAGCCAAAGTGTAGTCAAATACATTGGCTCTACTGCATATAATGGACCGGAAATCCAAAGACCTAGAGAGGATCAATTAATAAAAATCCTTTGGGTTCCAGGCCACATAGGAATCAAAGGAAATGAAGAAGCTGATCACATAGCAAAAGCAGCGCTCCGGTTACCATTAACTGTGGAAGTACCTTGCTATAGCAGTATTATAAGAAACCATTGTTATAGTTGTCAAGATGTTGAAGAACAAGAAAAATGGAAAAGTCCAAATATATTTCTTCGAACACACAACCCGGGCACAAAGAGGCCAAACTACAATATAAACTTAACCAGGGATGAATGTATAAAGATTGCAAGAATGAGAGTTGGAACCACGCTGTTCAGCATATCTCATCATTACAATGATAATGGCTCGATTCAATGTTCGACATGCTCCACTGCATTGACTCCCGAACACATGATGCAAATTTGTCCGTTGACGAAAGTATCAACCCCATGGATGTTGCACTAGATTGCAGTAAAACGGAAACGATAAACACTGTCAATAACGCTTTGAAAACCCACAACGTGTACCACACTACTTAACACAGCAACGAATAATAAATACCCTTTAAGTTAAGACAATATACACTTAGCTTACATACCAATATGTTTAATTGCAGGGAACCATATGGTCTCAGTAACCAGGTACCCTAACCAAAAATAGTTTATAAATTTATTTGTAAACTATGATGAAAATAATAATAATAATAAAAAATTGTTACGCCGGGGTCATTGTTTAAAACTACTTCCAATATTCTTTTATCGTGCTTTAAGTTATGAGGACCAGCATTTCAACTGCCACTTCATTTTGTAATGTTGACTGCACCTGTCTGTTTTATTGTATCATGTGTTGAACAGGATTTTGATATGTTCATTTTTTTAGCATACCCTTTCTAATAGGTCAGAATTGGAAATTAAGATGCTTGTAGCTGCAAAAGTAAACGGTGCTACTCCGTTGGTAATTGCCTGTCGGAACGGTCACTATAATATTGTGGAGTATTTGCTAAAGCGGAATGCAAACGTTGAGCAAGTAGGCTCAGTGAGTTTCGATGGAGAACCAATTGAAGATGCGCCTCCACTTTGGTGCGCTGCAGCAGCTGGACATTACGGTATTGTAAAACTTCTTGTACATCACGGGGCTAATGTGAATAGTACGACACGCACAAACTCAACACCTCTCCGAGCTGCTTGTTTTGATGGACACTTTGATATCGTGAAGTTCTTGGTGAATAATGGGGCAGGTTCGTAACATTGGTTATTTTTATTTTATGAACTCTTCTATTTTATTCTTATTATATCCCTTAGATTTTGAAGTGGCCAATCGCCACGGACATACTTGCCTTATGATCGCGTGTTATAAGGGGCATTTTAAGATCGCACAATATCTACTATCGTTAAATGCAAATGTGAATCGGTGTAGTATAAAAGGAAATACAGCTTTGCATGATTGCGCAGAATCTGGTTCCCTGGAAATTTTACAACTATTATTAAAACACGGGGCAACAATGGATGTTGATTACTATGGCATGACACCGTTATTGGCAGCAAGTGTTACTGGACATTTACCAATCGTAGAACATCTCATTAGCCTTCCTTGTGTTAGTCGTGAAAGTCGTATTGATGCCTTAGAACTTTTAGGTGCAACATATGTTGATAAAAAACGTGATATGATTAGTGCTTTGTCATTATGGCGGCGTGCTATGGAAGACCGAAATCAAGAGCCGAAAATACCTAAAGTTGTCAACGAACCTATTGCTGCATACGAATATGTTTCGGAAGTGGCAACGATACATGCATTGGAGGAGCTATTTTTAGATCCGGATGAGATGCGAATGCAAGCTTTGGTTATACGACAAAGGATATTAGGACCCACACATCCTGATACCAGCTATTACATACGGTTTAGGTAATATACATGATATAATCTAAATGAGCCTTAAATTTGGAAAGTTTTGTTTGTTTGTCAGAGGTGCCCATTATGCAGATGCCGGACGTTTCGATCGTTGTATTGAGTTGTGGACGTACGCACTGACGATGCAGCAGAAAATTCTACAACCACTTAGCCCAATGACACAATCGTCTTTACTATCATTTGCGGAGCTATTTAGTTTTATGCTAGTTGAAGCTGGTCGTTTATTGCCACGCGGTCGCATCGTACCACCAATTGAAGCTGCAGATATGTTGATGATACTCCATAAGGCTGTTTCAGAAGTTGAGCGAGGTACATTTGTATAAATAAATTTAATAGGAAGCATATAGATTTTGCGTTTACAGGTCTTCAATGGACAGTACAGCAGGAAACAATGCCGATAAAGCCACAATCTATACATGATTGCAATCATGACCCTAATGCATTGAGTCGCGCCTTAGTTAGCGCTCTACATATTGGCTGTTTGTTAGCTTCGCTTGAAGAAGAAGAAAACTTTTGTCCAAATATGCGCAAACAAATTTTGTTTTCTTTGTATAAGTTAAATCGGCTTAAAGTGTCTGTCCGATCGGGACGAACTGCACTACATTACGCCTGCTATCGAGAAGGTGCCCTTGTTGGTCGTTATCCTGCTTGCCAATTTCCTTCACCAGCGTTAGCGAAAGCCTTGCTAGAAGTTGGGGCCGATCCAAATGCAAGAGATGATGCTGGAAACACTCCTCTACATTTCGCTGCAGCTGCACAACCCTGCCCTCGTGCTTTAACAAAAGTTCTTTTAAAATTTGGTGGACATTTGGTATGTTAAAATTGACAATGAATAATGAATGAATCGATCAGTAAAATATTTTAAATATAGGATGCCAAAAATGTAGCTGGTGAAACTTTTGAAACTCTATTGAAACCCAGAAAAATTCACGAAATCGTTAATCCACTTAAATACACAACTTTGGCGTGTTTGGCTGCGCGAACCATACAGAAGCATCGTATTCAGTATATCAACGTTGTACCTCCATCGCTGTATGCATTTATTGAAATTCATTAGATAATATGTACTATCAGAGCTGCGACAAATTCTCCAGAAGGAGTGCTCTATAACGCACTCGCCTGATCAGCGGAGGGCAGAACAAGGAAATTATCACTGTTATGGAAAGTGATCACTGCGCTTTTTAATTTTCATTTAATTTGTATTTTTACGTGTATATTTTTTTAATCACTATCCATAAGACATTGAAATATTTATGCTAATATTAATGCCGTTTCATCCTATTTGGCATTTGCACTGATTATTATAGTGAAATTTAGTACTTTGTGATGGGCCAATATTTAAATCAATGAATCGCCATGAAACTACTTTGTAACCAGACTTGCTGTGGTTTTACGTGCATATCAATTATATACTTCTGAATAGCTTGCCAATTAGTATTAGTACATCATTACGAAAAAGTGTGAGTTATACACCATGAAAGAACAAGTGAAAATGTCCGATATTCACCATATCCGAGGTGGTGGTACTTTATTTACTATTGCCGAAAAGGCGTGAGTCTGAGCTATTCACCACTACCGATTTTTGCATACGTTATTCGCTATAATTGATAAAGTGAGTGTCGTCGCCTTTTACCACTAACGATGTGGTGGGGCCTTAATCTCATTATAAAAAAGTTACTGTACACAAGTCCGTGAAGCTTTTTTTTTAGTGGCAAACGCAGATGTGCACGTAAAAAAAGCGAATATATATGCGCTTTAACTTGCATGGTGTGACGCTCTGATAAAATTGTGTACTATACACTATGTAATATTAAATTGAATTTGTGACTCCGTGGAAAAAGCCCCTAAGTCGAATGCCGTTGATTTTACACTTGTGCAGGTATAGTGGGTGGTGCGCGCTAGCTTTTGCATGACCCGCATAACTCAATAACGATGTCAACCTCCGGTTTTTATCAATTTCTAGAAAAATTTTTATTTATAACTAGCATACCCGGCAGACGTTGTTCTGCCCCGAAATTTGGTCTATCTGCATACATTTTAATAAGCTTTTTCCGTCTAACTATTTGTCAGTTTTGCCAGGTTGATGCGACTAAATCGAATATCACAATGAAAATTACTTTAAAGCTCTCAGCAACAGCTTTCATTTGATATCCATATTACACACACATTCTAGGGGTATCCGGGTCCACGTTTTGGCCTATATCTCGAGACCCTAGTCACAAATAAGTATGAAAACTACCCTGTACTAAAGCACTCATCAACAGGTTTAATTTGATATCCATATTGTATAAACACTGTCTAGGGGTACATGGGCCCACGTTTGGCCTATACATCATTGCGAAAAAGTGTGTGTTATACACCATGAAAGAACAAGTGAAAATTTCCGATATTCACCATATCCGAGGTGGTGGTACTTTATTTACTATTGCCGAAAAGGCGTGAGTCTGAGCTATTCACCACTACCGATTTTTGCATACGTTATTCGCTATAATTGATAAAGTGAGTGTCGTCGCCTTTTACCACTAACGATGTGGTGGGGCCTTAATCTCATTATAAAAAAGTTACTGTACACAAGTCCGTGAAGCTTTTTTTAGTGGCAAACGCAGATGTGCACGTAAAAAAAGCGAATATATATGCGCTTTAACTTGCATGGTGTATGACGCTCTGATAAAATTGTGTACTATACACTATGTAATATTAAATTGAATATGTTACTCCGTGGAAAAAGCCCCTAAGTCGAATGCCGTTGATTTTACACTTGTGCATGTATAGTAGGTGGTGCGCGCTAGCTTTCGCATGACCCCCATAACTCAATAACGATGTCAACCTCCGGTTTTTATCAATTTCTAGAACAAATTTTTATTTATAACTAGCATACCCGGCAGACGTTGTTCTGCCCCGAAATTTGGTCTATCTGCATACATTTTAATAAGATTTTTCCGTCTAACTATTTGTCAGTTTTGCCAGGTTGATGCGACTAAATCGAATATCACAATGAAAATTACTTTAAAGCTCTCAGCAACAGCTTTCATTTGATATCCATATTACACACACATTCTAGGGGTATCCGGGTCCACGTTTTGGCCTATATCTCGAGAACCTAGTCACAAATAAGTATGAAAACTACCCTGTACTAAAGCACCCATCAACAGGTTTAATTTGATATCCATATTGTATAAACACTGTCTAGGGGTACATGGGCCCACGTTTGGCCTATATCTCGAGACCCTATTCACCCAGGGGTATGAAAATTACCCTCTACTAAAGCAATCATCAAAAGCTTTCATTTATCCATATTCTATAAACACATTATAGGGGTACCCGGGTCCACGTTTCGGCCTATATCTCGAGACCCTAGTCACTCAGGGGTACGAAAAATACCCCGTATCAAAGTAGTCATAATCAGCTTCCGTTCGATACCCATATTGTACAAACACATCCCAGGATTACCCAGGTCCACGTTTTGATCTCAAGCCCCTAGCCAGAAGGGGATAAAAGGTATCCTATGTCCGTCTCCTGGTTCTAGCCTACCTCCACCAATTTTCAGCCAAATCGGTTCATCCGTTCTAGAGTTATAAATAGTGTAACTAACACCACTTTCTTTTATATATATAGATAGACATCACATTAGAAACTTCAAAAATAACAGTATTTCTCCACTATTTAGAACAATTTCGATTTCCACTATTTAATGGATGTTATTATACATATAAACCTTCCTCTTCAATCACTCTTATCTATTAAAAAAACGCATCAAAATCCGTTGCGTAGTTTTAAAGGTTTAAGCATTCAAAGGGACATAGGGACAGAAAAAGCGACTTTGTTTTATACTATGTAGTGATATATCGTCAAGAAAAGAATAAATTTTTGTTTAGTATGGGTCTTCTCGCGGAGCGTTACGTATACATATGGTACCCTAAACCAAAAACTGTCACAACTCCAAACCACACTTATGTAATTCAAACGCTTCTGGATAGCAAAAAAATAACTATATTTTTTACAAAACTAAGTAGCTAGACATAGATTATTATCATTGGATGCTTTCAGCAAACACAACTGCTGATGATTGTTGGTTATGCTTACAACTTTTGCTCTTAATATTATGTTGGAGTCTAAAAAATAATTTAAGAAGTCCTTTTCCTTAATATTTAAGGATAATTTTTTCATTTGGCAATTAGCCGTTCAAAAAACAAAAACTCTAGTACTCAACTGACGGAAACATGTTTGCAACGTATCCGTTCGCTGAAAGCGTCCATTGAGAAATAAAACGTATGAGTTTTTTGATGATGCTCTTACGAATATATTTATGTCAAAAAATCATTAGGGGTATTATCTCTTTTGTAAAAAAATTTCTACGGTCTCCAAATGTAATTTGAATAGAAAAATTATAGACAGAGCTGCTTGTAGCACTTTTGCTTTGCCCTGAAGCGTAGGCACAGATACAAATCTACACTTAAATATAAAAAAAATATTTTATCGCACTCCCATATGTAAGTGCCTGAGTTTCTTATGAAAGCGTAAAAAAATCACTTTTATATAGAGCTCACGCACTTGGGTATGAAGAACAAATTTACACTAACAAATTGACAACTAAAATTTATTCAAAAATATTATTGCACTGAAAAAAATTTGAAATCAAAATTGATTCATAAAGAAAATTAGAAATGGACCTTATGAACGAATCACGGAACCGAAATATTTAAAATTTTACTTAGTATTTTTTCAAATACAAAACAAATTCCAGCACCTAAAACGTTCACGGAGCAATCCGGTAAAAGACCGAAATATGTGAAAATTTTGAGCCTCAGAAATATGATCTTTTAAGAATCTTTTATGACTGATATGAAGAAAATTATGAGCCGGACGTCGGAAGTTTATATTTAACAAAACAACTTTAGAACAAATGTTCATATATTATTATGAAATTTTTTTCATTTAAACAAAGATCATTGCTTTCGGAATCCAGTTTACACACAATTTTGTACATATATTGTGGTTTGCACTTCAATATAAACAATTTTGAATCAATTACAAAGGGCATTACTTATAACATTCTTTCTGTTCACCCTTTGCATGGATTTTATTCCTTTTGTTGTTGCTGACCATCTGTAATCAATACATCTGAAAAATATGAGTTTTCATTTACCTTCCAATCGATTTTCACCGCAGAATCGCCTCAATCGGTATGCCCTACATTTGTAAATTGTCCATTTAGTTCAAAGGACTCTTCGGAATGCCTGTGGAGACCTCAATAATGACAAAAGTCTTTTCCAAGATTTGCTTTGAAATGTTTCCCTCAATTTAATTTAATTACCAAAAGTTGTCATTTGAGAGAATTACCTTATAAAATCTGTTTGTACTATGTGTAGCTAATTTTGGTTTCGGATGTGCATTAGGGCGGGTAAAAAAGAATCGTAGGTTGTTTTTCCCGAATGGGCCACGGAAGAACTATTTGTTGGAAAACTCTAGAATATAGAGAGAATTACCCTATTATAAAAACTGAGCTATGACTAATTTTTGGTTTGGATGTGCATTAGGGCAGGTAAAAAAGAATCGAGGTTTCTTTTTCTCGAATGGACCACGGAAGAACCTTTTGCTGGACAACTCTAGAATATACTCACCAAGTATTGGCTTTTGATATTAATAGAAAGCATTTTGTCTACGCCGCGGTAAAAGCTGCTAACCATCCAACACAATTTTACAGTATTGCGAAAAAACTGATTTGAACGCAAAATTTTAAATTTCAAAATGTATTGAAAATATATGGAGGTAGCGGGTTTTCATAACTTTTTTGTTACTTAGCAGCTTTTATTTTAAGTAATTTTAAGCGATTCTGGACAATGAACAAGAGTTTTTTTTAACCACCATGTGCAAAAATCGTGTCTCATTTCATCAGTACCAAAAAGCAGTTTTGAGTGAAATGTGAAGTAAGCAGCTTTTACTGCAGTCTCGACGATATGTTCATAACAGTTTTCCATTTCCACTCATCAGTTTTCCGTTTCCACTTAATGCTACTAACTCCATGCATAAAAAGTTTTACAGCAGAACGAAACAATTCAATTAAACTCAACGGTGTTAATTTCAAAATGTATTGAAAATATTCGAAGTTGGTAGCTTTTCTTAAGTATGTTGGAGTTTAATCATCATCTTTAATTTTCTGCACATTAAACACAGACTTTTCTTTCACCACCATGTACAGAAATTGCCTACCATCCATCAGCATCAAAAAGTATTGTTGAGTAAATGTCGTCAACGATATATGTATACCACCATGTACAGAAATTGCCTACCATCCATCAGCATCAAAAAGTATTGTTGATTAAAAAGTAGAGTTAGCAGCTTTTTCCACTTCGTCAACGATATATGTATATTATTACTAAAAGATCTGTCTGCTGATTTCTTGCCCAACATTTATAGCAAATTGAACGGTCCGAACAAAATGTCTTATGCACATTTTTCACTAACGCATGTAATTTAGTAAGAAGTAATTATTGTCCAATGAGTTTAAAATATTAATGTAGGTGATTGAACGTTTGACAAAAAATCTTTGTATACAAATAGTACATATGTGTTTATTAAAGAGATACTATAGTCTTAAGTTGTATTACACAAACCAAGGCGAATTCAGTATCAAGTCCTGTTATCCCGATAGCTGATTGCTTCTTCTTGATTATTTTCCATACAGCGTCTTGGTACAACAATATGTTAGTTAATCGAAATCAATGCAAATTTTCTTTCGACTTAAAAGTCTTCTGATAGGCGAATATGTTCAATTCGCTTTGCCATCACCTTGTATAGATTCGCCTCGCGACAAACGTTGCTTTATAATAAGTTTTGCACAAGGCGAATCTATACCAGGTGGTGGCAAAGCGAATTCAATCAATTCGCCTTGCAGATGAATGTCAAGTCAAAAGAAAATTTTCATAGATTTCGATTAACGGGCATTTTGTTGTACAAGGCTTTGTATGGAAAATTATCAAGAAGAAGCAATGAGCTGGTGGGATAACAACACCTGGTACTGAATTGAATACAATTTTTCAAATTTAGAAAAATTAAAAAATAACAATAATTATCATCAGAAAAAAATTATTGTTCTGGCCTTGAGCTCGAATCGAACCTTGAATCATTTATCAAAAGGCCGATAAAAACAAAAACAATTGTTAATAAACCATGAGCACTTGGGAATGTCAAACAAAGTAATTGACAATAAACAAAAATCCAGCATTATCAGTGATTTGCACCAGATGGCGCAACACTGAATAAATATAGCTGGTAAAACGGAATAGAAGTAGCAAATTTGCCAGTCAAACAAATCACCGCTGTATAGCTAAATGGTTAGCGCAGCATGCCTAAAGCGTACTGATGATGAAGGCTTAGCACCCTTCGAAATGGATCTATCTGCGCAGCTATGGCAGGTTGTCTGAAAAATTTTCTACGTACTATTCCAAAAACAAAATACAATTTTTCAAATTTAGAAAAATTAAAAAATAAGAATAATTATCATTAGAAAAAATTATTGTCTGGCCTTGAGCTCGAATCGAACCTTGAATCATTTATCAATAGGCCGATAAAAACAAAAACGATGCTTGAGAATTATTATCATCGACATTTTTTCCATAATTAAATGATAAAAGGTAGAGGATGTTTTGACAGCTGTCAAATCGACCGCCCTTAGCTCCAGGTTGTATTTTGGAAGCACACGAGATGGGGGCATAACAGAGGGCCCCTAATACTTTTTAAATAATGATTAAATATAGATATATGTAGATTGATTTTAATGCAATTTTATGATAAAAATTATGAAATGAAGTTTGCTTTATTCATTTTTGAGACGACTTTTCTTGTCTCTAACAAAGCACGTGAGCAATCTCTTCCTAGCAATGAAAAATAAATAAATAAATGTAAGGTGCGATAACCTCCGAAGAGATTTTAGGCCGAGCTTCTCTTCCACTTTGCGTTGGCAATATTGGCGGGACGGGACCTACATGCTTTACGCTGTCTCCGAACGGCATTTGCAAGGCAGATGAGTAAGAAGATTGAATCAATTGAGTATGCATTCTCTCATCATTCTTTTACAAAATTGTGATTTATTGGTTGCATATTATAAATCTCCATTCCTGAATGGCTCAAAATACCTTAACTCAAATCTTAAGTGTGTGTGTTATTGAATGGTAAAATATAATTCAATATAGAGTGGGAATGTAGGAACCATTCCCAATCTTTAATGAATGTAAACTTGAATGAATGCACACTTTTTTTCCATTCAGTACTAAATACTTTTCCCCCAGGGTTCTTTTTTTGTATACTTTCATTGCCATCAGATATGTTAAATCAATTTAGAAATTGGGTGCAAAAAAAGGCGTAAAATTTATCAATAGAAATAATATCCCCTCCTAATTATTCAAGTAGTTTAATATTTCAGAATTCATGAGCTTAACACTCATTATTTTTGAAAAGAAAGAAAAATTTACTGGCATACTGCGATTTTAACATTTCGAAAACCACCACATAATCATCATCAGTCAATTTCGAATGTTATCAAAGGCTTCACTGATATTCGAACCGCGAATCACACGGTGAAACTGCAGTTGCCTTAAATCATCGAAATATGCCAGTAAATGTTTCTTTTCAGTTTCTCTTTAAACTTCGCAAAGACAATCTATTGCTTTCTTGCTATATGTCAAAATGGTTCTATATGTCCTACTTATTTTGCTATTGTAGTAAAATGGATATTGTAAATGAACACATTGTGCATTGACCAAATAGAATAAATTGTGGATATTTTTTGCCGATAATATAACAAAAACAGATACTTGAGTTTAAGTCGTTTAAATTTAAATACATCAAAGTACATAGGTCTATCGGCGATTTCGTTGGAGCTTCCTAATTCCGAGAATTTCGATAAATATATGTCTAATTCCATGGCATCGTCCTACAGCGATTCAGGCTTTTTCTATTCACCTGAGTCACCTTCCGAGTTTTCCTTCATATGTGCCACGAAAAAAAAAAATGTTTCATTGGGAGAAACTCTTCAGAGGTTATTAATTTCCCTCCCGACAAAGAGATTGACTGGCTCCATCGGATTACAGTTTTTTACAGCTGATGTTTTGACAGTGTTTGACGGAATATAAATATAGGACCCGAGTGATTGAGAAGGACCATTAGTCTCTCAGCCTATTTGCATGGCATTTGTAGGTTGAATTCTATCTTACTTGAGCAGATTTGTATTCAAAGTTAATTTTCTTTGCTATCAACAAAGCTACAACTACCTATAGAGCCTATTTTAAATGACTGTAATTACAAACTATTGTGTTTAGAAGAATATTTTTCTTAGAAAATAGAGAAAAATAGTATATTGCAATTTGGAAACTCACAAACCATTATCTATACAGTATTTGACCATAAACCGCTAGGAAGAATATATTAAGGAACGTAAGAGCTTTTATAATATATATCTTTCAATTGTTTAATCAACAATTGAGGACGTTGAAATGTAGATTAGTACTTTTTCCTGCAAGCCTTTTATATGCCACATTGGCAACACTTATTTAGAACGATGACAATTTTCGGAACAGGGATGTTGAAATCTTTGTCATTTGCTTTTTTTATTATTAAATTTTTAAGAAAATTTCAATAAGAATACTTTTCCAGTTAACTTCTTTGTGCTTTATTACCATTTAAATATCGAAAAAAACTGGTCATTACGGACAATAATTAAATTTGTGTGTAGATATTTTGAAGTGACTTTAATTCAATGCAACCATGTGATATTTGAGCGGGTTTTGTGCATGTACGACATTTTCATAACTGATTGGTACTAGAAATGTGTGTGCGCACTCAGCAAAGGCTGCATTCATTTGAATGCTTATTCTATGTTGAAAACTGTTTGTGTTTCATTCAATTACTTCATTCTTTCTTCGAATGAGTTCAAGAGTGCATTCGTTTTTTCCCGCTACTGAATGAAGAATGGGTTGACTTTTAAGCCACATTCCTTAACAAGGATTGAAATAATGAAGAAACAGCATTCTTAAATCAATGATTTGAAATTTCAAATGATTGCACACTTTTACAGCTCTGGTATTAACACGCACAGGAAAAATCAAGTAATGAAAAAATATGACATATATATTTTTTTTAATTCAAAAGCAAAGATTGCTTTAGTTTCAACACCCCTTCTCAATCTTGCAATCCCAACTTGAAACATAATTTCTTCATTCTAATTACATCTAGTGCCTTTGTGCATATGTCTGCAAGTTGATCTTCTGTAGGTATTGAAATCAGCTTTACCAAGCCTTTTGCAACTGCATCTCTGATAAATGTTTAGCTTTTCTTGAATCAAATGTATTAGCCATTCCAATACAGCCTCTATTGTCTTCAAATATTTCAACTGGTTGATTATTAACTTGTAGATCCTTCAGTAAACCATGTAACCAAATAGCTTCTGTTACAGCCGCACTTAAGGCAACATACTCTGATTCGCTTGAGGAGAGAGCTACAGATACTTGCTTTTTGCTTGACCATGAAAAAGTACACTCATATACTTGAAATATATATCCACTAACTGATTTACGATCTGTTGCATCAGTAGCCCAATCTGCATCCGCGAATCCAATAAGAGGTTTATCTGAAGTTTTCTTAAATACCAATTTGTTTCCTTTACTTCCTTTAAGATATCTTAAAATCCTTTTAAGACATTGCCAATGTTCTTCCTTTGGGTTTTGTTTATATCTGCCCATGTATCCAACAGGATAACAGATATCAGGTCTTGCGCCCATCATTATATACATAAGGCTTCCCAACATTTCTTTATATGGTTTATTGAGATTATCTGGTTCATTATTTTGTAGTAGCTGCAATCCTTTTTCCATTGGACTTCTCAAGGATTACAATCTGCCATACCAAATTGTGTTAATTCTGAATAAGCTTCAGGATGATCTGTTGCAATACAAACAGCAGAAGTTGCTCTATACCCAGTAAAGTAATCAATAAACTTACATGGACGCCGACGCTCCCGTTCACTACGTCTTACAGAAGCTTCAGGCAGAGACTCACTGTTATGCGAAGGGAGCGCAACTTCGATACCATCCTCATTTATTGCATTTTCATATGAATCGTTGGCTTCTGTTTTTTCATGATCAGATTAAACTTGGCTTTCATCACAACTTCGATATCATCCTCATTTCATGCATCTTCATATGAATCGTTGGCTTCTGTTTTTTCATGATCAGATTCAACTTGGCTTTCATCACATATTAAATTTTCAGAAATTGTAGTTGCATTATTTAAAACTCCATCTTCCATGAGGACATCATTATCATCATCCCCTTCTCGCTCATGGCTGCATCTGATATACAATTGCTTATTCTGTGTCTCCTTAGATATTTCTTTTTCAAACGGAAAAACATTCTCGTCAAACCTTACGTCACGAGCAATGAAAATTTTCTGCGCATTTATGTCCCAAAGTCGGTATCCATTTGGAGCATACCCAACCAATACTGATTTACGGCTTTTAAAATCTAATTTCTTTCGTTTTTGACTAGGTATCCATGCGTATGCCTTACAACCAAAAACTCGAACTTTACTAACATCCGGCTTAGTACCATACCACATCTCCGAAGGCGTTATTGACTTAGCCAATGATTTTGTTGGACTTCGATTGATTAAATAAACCGCTGTATACACAGCCTCACACCACAGCAGTTTCGGCATATTGGCTTCAAACAATAACGATCCAACTTTTTAACTAATGTTCTGTTGAAACGTTCCGCAACACCATTTTGTTGAGGACTTATGCAACCGTTGGTTCAACCTGAATGCCCTTTTGCTTATACCATGCCTCTGTTCTTTCGAACAATACTCCCGTCCTTGATCAACTGTTAATTTCGAAATTGACGAGTCGAATTTTGCTGATACTATTGCTTCGTACTCCTTCATTGACTTAAAAACACCCGACTTATTTTTAATTGCATATACAAAACTAAAATGTGTGTAATCATCAATTAACGTTAAGAAATATCTTGACCCATTCCATGCAACTGGATCGATTGGTCCACAAACATCTGAATGAATTCTCTCAAGTGGCCTCTTACTTCGTTCACGATGTCCGTTAAATGGATAACGATTATGTTTTGCTCCTACACACACATCACAAAATTTGCATTTCTCTGCTTTTAAGTTTAATCCCAATACGAGTTCTTTATTTACTATTTCATCAAAGGCTTGCTGACCAATGTGTCCAAAACGCTTGTGCCACATCTCAACTTTATCTTTATTACACATAAATGCCGCAACAAATTCTATATGTACTTCCATTTCATACAGTCCATCTTGCAAATACGCTGTTGCTATCAGTTCTCCATCTTTTATAATATTTGCTTTATTCTTGCAGAATATTACATCCACACCGGCGTTCGTTAGTTTCCCTACTAATAGCAAATTGTCGCGCAACTCCGGCACATACAACACAATTGTAAGGCAGTTAATGATTGAGCGTCAAAATCGACTCATGTAAAAGGGTCATTAGACAATACTTAAGATGTTACATATAACGTATGTATGGAATTGCAAAATAGTTTCATGGTGTAAGATTAGTTTTAATGATTTGCAATGATGGCAAAAGATTCGCATTGCAGATTAACGCGCCAGCTGATAAAAATAGATCAACTTTTGGTCCCGTTTTACGCTAAGCAAACTTTGTAGCAAGACCGCACCTAAGCTGTAGATTGGATTATTCTGTCAAAGTCTGAACTTTAAGTTCTAAAAAACCAGCCATTTGCGCTTTTTTTTGACATTATGGCGGCTTAATTTTGTCTAGTAAAAAATTTTAATTTCACAAAATTACTATCAGTACTAATATACTACTTGAGGTACTTTTCTACTACAATGCAACCCGTCCTGATTTATTGTATATATAGGAGTGTCAAAGCTCTGCTGCCGTTAGAGAACAAATCCTACTAATTGAATCATGAATAAATAAATAACCTTCGAGGAGAATTTGGCCCAACTTTTATTCCAATTTGCGTCGTGCTCCTTTTTAATTTTCCCTACGGGACGAAGCGTACATGTTTTATGCCGACTCCGAACGGCGTCTGAAACGCAGATGAATTCTCAGTGAGAAGCTTTTCATGGCAGAAATACATTCGGTAGTGTTTGCCAAATCGTTTCCGAGGGGCAACCCCGATTAGAAGAACTAATTGTCTCTAAATTTTTGATGTTACTTTGCTCGGGAGTTAAACCCACCACCCTCTGTATGGTAGGCGGATCAACCTACCACCTCACCACGACGGCCGCCCAATTGCATCATGAAGCAACATTAAAATGAACGTTGATTTTTAACTACTAAATAAATATACATATTTGAATTTTCGTTTCATAACACACTAAATGATGAAAACACTGCCTTCAAAAATTTTTTCACTTTTAACATTTTATATTTGATTTTTTTTATATCAATTATTTTCGACTCTCGGTTGTGGTTAGGAAATCCTTCCAGTGAAAATTCGACTGCCTTGCAACTGCCGTTCGGAGTCGGCATAAAACATGTTCGTTCCATTCCGCCAATTTGAAGGAAAAGTTAAAAACGAGCACGAAGCAAATTGGAAGATTAGAATCTCCTCGGAGGTAAATCGCGCGTATTTTTTTAACACGCTTTTATTAGCTTGACCTGTATCTATCTATATATGTGTGTAAAGGAATCTTTGAGCTTAATTTTCGCCGGTTTCTAGAAGCCTGATTAATTTGAAACTTTGCATACGTATCAAGGACCGATTAAACGGCATTAATGTGATGGTGTGGTGACACAAGGTCAATTGGCCTTATTACCACTTTGAATGGCCATAAGTTTGATTGAAACTTTGCACACGTATCAAGGCTCGATTAAACGGCATTAATGTGATGGTGTGGTGACATAAGGTCAATTGGCCTTATTACCACTTTGAATGGCCATAAGTTTGATTGAAACTTTGCAGACGTATCAAGGCTCGATGAGAATGCAATAATGTGATGGTGGGGTGACATAAGGTTAACGGGCATAAGGTCAATTGAACTTATGACCACCCCAAATGGTCATAGATTTGAAACCTTGCACATAATGCGAAAAACGCATTCCTTTATTAATGATAGAAGTGGATGCATACTGGAGCCTTTTTAACACGCTTTTATTAGCTTGACCTGTATCTATCTATGTATCTATGTATCCATGTATGTATGTAACGGAATCAGGAGTGGAGCCGAGAGCCCCGGTAATGTAGGGCTCCGAACTCCGTTGCACCTTTTGAAGCATTTTAAGATAGGTACTTTTAGCTAGTGCCAGACCAGACCAAGGCACCATAAAGAAGAGTCGGGCGCACAATGGTTGTGTAAATCCAGTAGGTCACCTTAGGGGAGAATTCGCAGGAGGTGCCAATTGCCCTCTTGCAGGTGAACAGCTCTGCTGCTGCCTTCTTGGATTGCTCCACTATATGGTCACTTCATAATTCCTATCCAGAATGACTCCCACATACTTGACTCGATCGCTAAACGCTAAGAACGTACCCCCAATTCTTGGCGTTGTAAAATTTGGTACTTTGTACCTCCTCGTGAGGATGACAAGCTCGGTTTTATCCCGGTTGACTTCCAAACCTGTGGCGGTGTAAGATGGCGTTGGACCAGGGTTGTCTTTCTTAACCTTAACGGCCACCGTAGCGAGCTTCGATCCACTTCCACTGTTGTTTCGGGATCCTGCCATCTTCGCTGCTCTCGTCTATAATGCCATTGATCTTGGGGTTGGATTCATCCATGGCCCGCTGGCGTTTCCAGGTTTCATCACTCTCGACTAAAACTTTTAAAATTACTTGAACTAAAAAATTAAAAATAAATAATAGTTTAAAAAAAACTAAAAAAACACGCTTTTATAGCTAACCGAACTAAAAAATAGAAAATAATTTTCAATTAAAGAGTTTATATAACAGTAGTAAAAGGTCAAACAATCATTTATAGTTAATCACCTCAAAACAAAATTATATTAAAATTTAAGTTATTAACAGAATAATTTAATTCACAGTAAATTATGTTATCCTTAAAGCATTAATAAGTTTGTAAAGAATTGGGCTCCTTTTCTTCCTTCAAAGGAGAGCAAGCTTTTTGTAGCCTTTGTGGATAGATACTTAAAATAATATATTTATTAGAATAACTTAATACAAAACAGTAAAATATAAAATATGTGTTTCACTTGATATAATTTTTTTTTTTGTAATAGTACTTACTATTTATGTATGAAACCCAGTATCAACTCCATTATGCATTTTTAATCTATTGGACACTATTAGCATAGGAATTCAACCTGCTGATAGGGAAATTATATGCTAATATGTTTTGGTGGGTATATAACGGCTATGAATGGTGCAAGTTAGCTTCATAAATTACACCCATTTTTGATAATGTTTCGTTGTAAGTACTTAATTTTGTTTAGTGGACATTTTTTGTTACTGTTTGTTCAATGGGTCTCGGCGAAACCGTCGAACTTTCAAAAACAAGGCATAGAAGATTTTGAGAACTATTTCAACGAAATCAGCCCTGATGAAGATGAGGCAGATAATAAAACTCGAAATGCTGTAAATTCGCCTTTTCAGCGCTGGCCAGATAACTTATTATACTATAAAATATCGTCCAACTATAGCAAGGAAGAAAGTTATAATGTACGTGCCGCGCTGAAAGCTTTTAATGAGAGTACTTGCTTGACATTCGTAGAATATGATGTAGATCGACATGGAAACCTAAGATACATCAATTTCAAAAAATCGGCAGACATGTGTGGAACACGAGTTGGATTTAATCCATTAACTCCGATTGGCCCACATGATGTGGTTTTGAATGCTTATTGTTTGGGCGAACGCGGTGTCATTCAGCATGAGACGCTTCATGTCCTTGGCCTTTATCATGAGCAGAGCCGTCCCGATCGCGACAAGTATGTTCAAATCGAATATTCAAATATACCACAAAAGTACTGGCCGCAGTTTATAGCCTACCCTGAAATTTACACAACTACCTATAATGTTACTTACGACTATCGAAGCCTTATGCATTATTCACAATTTGCTTTTGCAAAGGATAAGACAAAACCATCAATGCGTGGTAAAAGTGGTAATAGTTTGATTGATCGGGATATGGGGCAGATAAAAGGTCCATCGAAAGGGGACTTAGCAAAAATAAATATTATGTATAAATGTGGACCTGGCAGCGAAATTATTTGATCGATAGTAGCGATCAAATGTAGTTAGCTTAATTAACAAAGGCACTAACCAACAGTTTTTCTAATTTGCGTTTTTCATAGATTTTGGTATAATAATATATTCAAAATTTAAAATAATAAAGTAAAGTCACTTTTAAAAAGCTATATCTGCGGAGAGTAAATCTACAAATAAACTGGTTTTTTGCTTCTCCTGGTTGGTTAGAACCCTTGTGAATTAACCTACCAATATACATATGTTTATACATAGCAAAAAATAAAGAAATGCATATTTTATCAAACTAGTATGCCCTACAAAAGTTTTTAAATTTTTTATGTCTTTGGTAAAACTTTAACTAATATAGAACTAAGCAAAAAAAAAGAAGTTTTTTAGCGTAAATTGAGTTACCCGTCTCATAAAACATACATTTGTGGTACTCACGTAACCCTGGTCATCAGCTTATCTGCTAGGTTAGGTTAGGTTGAACTGGCCGGTCAATCACATAGAAGGAATATGTCCATACTGTGTTATTGGCATTTTACGACCGACCATAGGGAGAAATAATTCCGTTCTCTTGGCAAATGCTGAAAGTTTTCCAGGACATTGCTTAATAGCTGCTTGAAGATTAGGCAACTCTACTTAATAGCTGGAGCTTTTACCTCGCGTACGCAGTTACTTGCTGTTACTGACAAAACCTTATTTGTATGCATGTGACGCCAGAAAACAGTGTCCAGTTAGTATGCGCATCATGCGCCTTAAGTCTTTTCTCTTTGGATATATGAGCAACCTTGTACGTCTAAGAACTTTTGCAGCACCGTGCTTCTTTCCGCGCCATTTCTGCCTGATGGATCATATGTAACTCCTGTCTGCTTTTGATATCTCTCCCACGTAAGGCTAATGTGGTTATATTTTTTACACTGTCTATAAAAACAAATTGCCAAAAGTAATGCAAATAATAATTTCGGAAAATTTGCAAAAAATAAACTACGGCTTTTGAGGTTGCGTATTTGCCATGACGTAGCAAATGCATAGCCGTTTATAATTTTTTGATGTTTTGTGTGAAAATACTACACCAGTTTGCAAATGCAATGATGCTAGGCCAATTGCCCTCTAGTACGGGAGTTCATGATTATGTGCAAATGGACTACCATCATTGCATTTGCAAACTGGTACAGAATATTTAAAAAATACACTTACAAAATGAATTTGAAAAACAACAACAAGCTACGTCACTGAAAATATGCAACGTCAAAGACTTTTCCAACATAGAAAAGCAAATCAGTTACCCGAAATGTTTCGCAAATTATCCTGAAGTTATCTACCAAAACGGTCCAAAATAGTCACGGAGAAAGCTGTGAAATCATCCTCAATTCGGGCTTGAAATAGTCCGGAAATAGTCGCGGAATCATCCAGTAAGTAATCCAAAAACTACTGACTACTGATTAACAAAATCTATACCGCCTTCCTAATAAAGAATGTGGGTATCTACATTTTTTTTTTGGAAATTAGTTAAGTATTTACACAGGCGAACTCGACTTTACAACGCGAATATATTCGTGCAAAAATACTTTTAAAATTGCAAATAGATATAAAGTTACTTACTTACTTAATTGGCTGTGCATCAAGGCGAGCTTCTTCGCTGGGCTAGCTGGCGTCGATTGGTCACACCAAGGGAATTTAAATCGTCTTCCACCTGGTCCTTCCCGCGGAATAAGCGCCCTTTTCCCCTGCTTCCGATAAAACACTTTTTTAGCCGGAGCATCATCTTTCATTCGCATAACATGGCCTATCCAGCGTTGCAGCCTCTTTTTTCAGTTTAGAGTGAGCAGAACTTACGGAGCGGGTTTCGGACCGATGATATCAATAAAGGATATTGTTCATAGGATATTGTTCCAGAGCGGTTTATTTCTGCAGCTAGTATAATATTACCCAGCATCAAATTAAAGAAGTCTCACGACAGGGGGTACCCTTGCCTGAGACCTCGTTTAGTTTGGTTTCCTTCCCAATTCTCACTGAGCTCATAGTGTTACTCAACGTCATTATGCACAGTCGTATAATTTTTGCGAGGAAACCAAATTCAGACATTGAAGCTTATGAACCGACGAAGACACTCGTCATAGTGAAAATCTTGACGATGGTAGATACCAGGTCTGAAGCCGCACTGATTAAGTACAAACAGCCTTTTTACGATGGGCTCCAATCTTTCGCACAATATGCTTGACGTTACCTTACATACATACGATACTAAGAATGCTGCTTAAATTTAAAATTTTTAAAATATATGCTGTGTGGAGTTGACATACAAAAATTCAAACCCTTTTTATTTTAAATAAAAAGCCAGAACTTTTTTGCTCCTTTTCAGGAACTCCAGAACTATTGAAAAGTTACTCAGAACACCAATTTAACTCCAGAACTTTTGGAAAGCTACTGAGAACAACTTTCTTTTTAAATCTAGTTTTTTTAAATTTTTGAAAAAGCGAATATTTGGTCAAATTTTGCACAACTTTTTTCTCTTTGAAACCTATTCAGAAAAGTTTTATTTTTTTAAGCTATTGCATAGATTTTATCGCGGGCTTGGCGACTAAATAAAAAAAAAACCGTAACGGATATTTGTCAAAAAAGGTTCGAAAAGGTTCGTAAAGGTTCGGTGTTAGCAACAGGCCAAATACATAAAATTGGATTTCTATCATAAACAGCGGTGTGCACCACTACATTTACACGGTTACCAAATTGAGAATGGGTTATTAAACACGAACGTGTAGCAAGCACGAAAGCAAAATCAATTATTTATTTAGTTTGATTTCAATCATTGTTTACTCAAGGCGAATTCCATGGTTCAACTATATACAGGTTGGCTCATCTGTAAAGCAACAAAATATGTCTGTTCAAATTGTCAAAATCTGTGTATTGGTGTTGGTGCGAATGGTATGGAATGGAAACATAAAACTTAGCAGTTTTTGCATGTGTAAGTAAAATGATGCCAATGTGTTGGTTTCATTTTGAGTTTGCCATCTCCTTTTGACAATCCCTTCGACCATGCAATGACATAAATAAAATCAGCTGATGAGATGAGCCAACCTGTACATAATTGAACCATGGGCGAATTCATTACAGGTGGTGTTATCCCATCAGCTGATTGCTTCTTCTTGATAATTTTTCATACAACGCCTTGTACTGCAACATGTCAGTAATCGAAATCAATGAAAATTTTCTTTTGACTTGACATTCTTCTTTACGGCGAATTTATTGAATTCGCTTTGCCACCACCTAGTATAGATTCGCCTTGTTGTTTACTATATAGCAAGGCAAGGTGGTGGCAAAGCGAATTCAACAAATTCGCCGTGCGGAAGAATGTCAAGTCAAAAGAAAATTTTCATTGATTTCGATTAACTGACATGTTGTAGTACTAGGCTTTGTATGGAAAATTATCAAGAAGAAGCAATCAGCTGATGGGATAACACCACCTGTAATGAATTCGCCTTGCTATATAGTTTGGCAGCTTAGGTAGAGGTTATGTTGCGAATCAAGGCGAATCCATACCAGGTGGTGGCAAAGCGAATTCAACCAATTCGCCGTGCAGAAGAATGTCAAGTCAAAAGAAAATTTTCATAGATTTCGATTAACTGACATTTTGTTGTACAAGGCTTTGTAGGGAAAAGTATCAAGAAGAAGCAATCAGCTGTTGGGATAACACCACCTCTACTGAATTCGCCTTGGTTGCGAATAGAGTGGACTAGGCAGTCGAATGTCATATAATGAAGGAATGGTGTTCGGAGATTTTTCAAAGTTAAAAAAAAATGATAAAGGCTTTAATATAAATAAAACTATTGTTTTAAAAACAACAAAAACCCCATATATATTCTGTATACATAAATTTGTAAGGACTATCTCACTTTAAAATTTGAATTAAATAATCTAAAGTTTTGTTTTGAAACTGAGTCGAGAACTGTGCGTGTGAATTTTCACCGATCAGCTTTTAGTTGCGCTAGTAAAATTTACAATGATTTCAATGCTTGAACGGCGAACATGTGTCACGCGTACTTTTTGGTACTCTGTTTTAAGCGCGCGTACGACCATCGAAATCAAACTAAAAGAGCTGTCGTTGATTTTCACGAAGTAGCCATTGTGCTATCGCTTATCCATGGCGCAACGATACAAGGTGGCAGCATGGGACAGCTGATTTTAAGCTTTTTTTATTTGATTTCATACATCAAATTACGGCGCAGTACGATTTTGACATTTGTCCATCGAATTTACAAAAACAAAGTACATGCAATTTTTATTTATGTTTGTAGGTATGTCACCATGCTGCCACCTTGTATCGTTCCGCTATGCGCTTATCGTATACATATATGGTTGCTTACAAGCCAACCTAATAAAACCAAACATTTTGGAATATAAAGATATTGCATGCGCGAACCAGAAACGATATAATAGAGAGACATTGCATAGACGAAAAATAGTGTGAGGCAAGCTTCACAAAATTCTAGTAGGTCACATTCACCACTTACCACAGCAGAATTTGTTAAACTACCACTGTCTGTATTTGTTATTTAATAATTATTTGTACACTTTTTATTCAGCTAATGTGTTCAGAATTTTAACTTTTACTCACTAAAACTCCAATCAGTGTATTTCTGTGCTTAAATTATGTTAAAAATTGTGTTAAAGTTTTTGGTGTGGTGAAAGTGACCTACTAGAATTTTGTTACGCTCCGCTGCTTTCCACCGAAGTTCGCGCATGCAATATCTTTATATTCCAAAATTTTTGCGCGAACTTCGGTGGAAAGCAGCGGAGCGTAACAAAATTCTAGTAGGTCACTTTCACCACACCAAAAACTTTAACACAATTTTTAACATAATTTAAGCACAGAAATACACTGATTGGAGTTTTAGTGAGTAAAAGTTAAAATTCTGAACACATTAGCTGAATAAAAAGTGTACAAATAATTATTAAATAACAAATACAGACAGTGGTAGTTTAACAAATTTTGCTGTGGTAAGTGGTGCTGGCGGCCACCGTGGTGTGATGGTAGCGTGCTCCGCCTATCACACCGTATACCCTGGGTTCAACTCCCGGGCAAAGCAACATCAAAATTTTAGAAATAAGATTTTTCAATTAGAAGAAAATTTTTCTAAGCGGGGTCGCCCCTCGGCAGTGTTTGGCAAGCACTCCGGGTGTATTTCTGCCATGAAAAGCTCTCAGTGAAAACTCATCTGCTTTGCAGATGCCGTTCGGAGTCGGCATAAAACATGTAGGTCCCGTCCGGCCAATTTGTAGGGAAAATCAAGAGGAGCACGACGCAAATTGGAAGAGAAGCTCGGCCTTAGATCTCTTCGGAGGTTATCGCGCCTTACATTTATTTTTTATTTTTTTTTTAAGTGGTGAATGTGACCTACTAGAATTTTGTGAAGCTTGCCTCACACTATTTTTCGTCTATGCAATGTCTCTCTATTATATCGTTTCTGATAAAACCGCACTACATTTTTTTAGCGCACGCAAACAACCGGCGTTTTTTGCCCTAAACCAAATAAGCATGCGTTGCGACAATGTAAAGCATGTGTGCAAACGTCAAATCTAAATGTCACGCAGAACAAAAATTGGAAATCGAGTTAGGTTTTCACGCAGCAAATTCAATTTGAGTTGCTCTCATACAAGTTGTATGTGCATGAGACATTTTTGACAGAAAATGACTTGCGTGCGTTTATATTAGGTTGGCTTGTTAACAGGTGCTAAGCTCACGCCCACCCGGATCATAAAGTTAAAGTTAAAGTGAATGTTAAAGTTAAAGCGAAAGCGAAAGTTAAAGTTAAAAATAAAGTTAAAGTTAAAGTGAAAGTTAAGGTTAAAGTTAAAGTTAAAGTGAATGTTAAAGTTAAAGCGAAAGTTAAAGTTAAAGTTAAAAATAAAGTTAAAGTGAATATTAAAGTTAAAGCGAAAGTTAAAGTTAAAGTTAAACGTTACAAGACGAAGACGTGTACAATAATGTATGTAGAGAAATGTTCATGTTTGTTCAATTTTTTATGTCAATTGTATTTTTATTTTATGTTTCTGTAATTTGTTTATAGTTCAAAGCCCTGAAGACGGTTACCGTGTGTAACCGAAATATATTGGTAAACTAAAGAAAAAACAATTTTTGGTGTGTTAATACTAAAAATTGGACCTAAAGCCGGTTAAACAAATACCTTGTTAAAGTTAAAGTTAAAGTTAAAAATAAAGTTAAAGTTAAAGTGTAAGTTAAAGTTAAAGTTAAGGTTAAAGTTAAAGTTAAATTTAAGGTTAAAGTTAAATTCAAAGTCAAAGTTAAAGTTAAGGTTAAAGTTAAAGTGAATGTTAAAGTTAAAGCGAAAGTTAAAGTTAAAAATAAAGTTAAAGTTAAAGTGAAAGTTAAAGTTAAAGTTAAGGTTAAAGTTAAAGTCAAAGTTAAAGTTATAGTTAAGGTTAAAGTTAAAGTTAAAAATAAAGTTAAAGTTAAGGTTAAAGTTAAAGTTAAAGCGAAAGTTAAAGTTAAAAATAAAGTTAAAGTTAAAGTGAAAGTTAAAGTTAAAGTTAAAGTTAAAGTTAAAGTGAAAGTTAAAGTTAAAGTTAAGGTTAAAGTTAGAGTTAAAGTCAAAGTTAAAGTTAAAGTTAAGGTTAAAATTGAAGTTAAAGTTGAAGTTAAAGTTAAACTTAAAGTTAAAGTTAAAGCGAAAGTTAAAGTTAAAAATAAAGTTAAAGTGAAAGTGAAAGTTAAAGTTAAGGTTAAAGTTAAAGTTAAAGTTAAAATCAAAGTTAAAGTTAAAGTTAAGGTTAAAGTTAAAGTTAAAGTGAATGTTAAAGTTAAAGCGAAAGTTAAAGTTAAAGTTAAAAAAAAACTTAAAGTTAAAATTAAAGTTAAAGTTAAAGTCAAAGTTAAAGTTCAAGTTAAAGTTAAAGTTAAACTTAAAGTTGAAGTTAAAGTTAAAGTTAAAGTTACAGTTAAAGTTAAAGTTAAAGTGAATGTTAAAGTTAAAGCGAAAGTTAAAGTTAAAGTTAAAAATAAACTTAAAGTTAAAGTTAAACTTGAAGTGAATGTTAAAGTTAAAGCGAAGGTTAGAGTTAAAAATAAAGTTAAAGTTCAAATGAAAGTTAAAGTTAAATTCAAAGTTAAAGTTAAAGTTAAGGTTAAGGTTAAAGTTAAAGTTAAAGTCAAAGTTAAAATTAAAGTTAAAGTTAAGGTTAAAGTTAAAGTTAAATTTAAATTTAAAGTTAAAGTTACAGTTAAAGTTAAAGTTAAAGTTAAAGATAAAGTTAAAGTTAAAGCTAAAGTTAAAGTTAAAGTGAATGTTAAAGTTAAAATTAAAAATAAACTTAAATTTAAATTTAAAGTTAAAGTTACAGTTAAAGTTAAAGTTAAAGTTAAAGATAAAGTTAAAGTTAAAGCTAAAGTTAAAGTTAAAGTTAAAGTTAAAGTGAATGTTAAAGTTAAAATTAAAAATAAACTTAAATTTAAAAATAAAGTTAAAGTTAAAGTGAGAGTTAAATATTAACTTCTCATTTATTCAATAAAAGTAAAAAATTTGTTTTCTTATCGGTCACCACGCTTAAAAAGGTTAACTTAAATTAATATCAAAGACAAAACTTGAATTAATATCAAAGAAAACAAAATGTTGCATAAATATTATAATTGCATAAGTTGATATATGCAATAGCTTTACCGCGGCAGTCCCCGAGTGCAACACGTCCTTTTTTTTTATTTTTGCGAGATTGTGTATGCCAACTGCACAGGCATCAAGTTGAGTGAAGGATTTGCACCTTCAAGCATCGCTAAATATTTAAGCCCTACTTTTGATGAACCTTCCAGACTAGACCCTATTTCTGTTTTTTACGTTTGAGGCATGCTCCAATGGGCGGATCCCTATGTTTTACTTTGCCGTAAAAGGATTCCAAAAGGTCAATATTTTTTGCTTTTTTGGTTTTAATTACGTAATTGTAACTTAGTTACAAACAAAGCAACTTCGAAAAGCAACCATCGGATCTTTTATTTTTTCTGCGTGTATGGGAACAAAATTCGATTAGGTACCTAATTGAAAAGCTTTGTTGTTCGGACAAATTTTTGGAAATGATAGTCTGTACCTGTTCACACTTTATTGCGGAAAAAAGCAAAGGTATTTGAGAAACTGGCAAATGTATTTGAAAAATGGTCAAATGAATTTGAGTAATGGGCCGATGTATTTGAGAATTGGTCAAATGAATTCGAGAAATGGGAATTGTATTTCTGAAATATGCAAATGTATTCGAGAAACGGGCAAATGTATTCAAGAAATGAGAAGACGTATTTTAGAAACGGACAAATGTATTTAAGATATGGGCAAATGAATTTGAGAAAGCACAATTGGATTTGAGAAAAGGGCAAATGTACCTGGTAAAATAGGCATATGTTGTTAAGAAACGGGCAATGCATTTGAGATAAGGGCAGAAAAAATTAAAAACATTAATTTAATAAATTTCTCAAATACATTTGCTTTGCATTTGATAAAAGGGAAAATGTGTTTCAGAAAAAATCAAAAACAGTAATTTAAAAATTTTCTCAAATACATTTGCCCTTTTCTCAAATACATTTACCCATCTCTCAAATACATTTTCTCGAATATATCTGCATTTTTCTCAAATTCATTTGCCATTTTCTCAACCTCCTTTGCCCATTTGTCACATATATTTGACCTCCTTGTTATACACACTTGGTACATATATACTATACATTTTTATCCAAATTGTGGGGAATACTGCCAGCTAATGATTGCATATACATATGTATGTACATAAATATACAATACCTGGCAGCTAAGTAATTTGCAAGACTAAAAAAAGATACTTGGCACTATTCAACTCTGAGAAGATCCTGCAATTTCCCCAAAATTACATCTAAATGAGCCTTAAAATACTCCCGAAGTGTTCTTTAAATCATATCGACATATGAACATCTGGGTAATGCTATGCGATTGCAAAAAGACGCTACCACCTAAAAAGTATTTCTTCAACGGTTTATGGAAGCAGAAGAAAGAGGGTACCTCCAATGAGTTGATAGAGACAGGTATAGGCAGACTTAACCTGCCTTGCTCCTTGCGATTGGTCCCAGTTGTTGAGAAACGGGGATAGCGGCCGGTACTTCTTAGGAAACGGTCAAACTCGCCTAGGCCATTAAGCGCCAACTAATGAAAAACGAAAGATTGTCCCCGTCTCGTGGGAGATGTAAAAAAAATGAAAGGTGCGGAGGAACTCACTGTCCTCCGATACTTGTGAAAAGAAAGAAAGAACGATTTCAGATTAACGTCACAACTTCTTTATTCGTGCCACTTGCACGCTATTTAACTACTGCCCTCAACATACGTTGTAACTTACTTAAATAACTTCTTAGATTAACTAAAATGTTTACATTGCAGTTCCCATGCTTTACCCAGAACTGCTCGCTTGTGTAAACAGGAAATGCTTAGCGTGCGATTCCCATAACTAATGTAAGGTGACCTGATCGATGGTTGCGCGTGTGCCGCGTCAGCGACTTTATTCTGTTGAACTAAATAAGTCACATGCTTATCAACGTGATCGTAGGGTGTGCCGTATTATGGTACCTATGCGTGTAACTCCTCCCCCTTTAAAGATCTGCGTCTCGTAGATCAAATGTCGAAAAGCGTGAGGGGGAGAAATTTTGTAAGGAGTGATTGCGGCCTTCTGGTGATGATTTAGTACTGACGCTTGTGACTGGCAGGCTAGGATCTGAGCGATAAAATGCAGGTGCAGATTTGCCTTTGGGGGTCCTATTTATGCTAATGTTTCCCGTCCAATGCGTTGGAATTTGAACCGGTGGAAGGTCTAGTTTCTTTGTGTAACATCTCCACAGTGTTCCGGCAATAAGGGCTATTGCGCAAATCGAGATAGCTTCTGTAACGATAGAAAAATTGATTTTTTCATTGACATAGCCTAGATACTTAACATTCTCCATTGTGATGTCGTGGATGTACTCCAAGTTGACTTTCATGGTATGGTTTTTTATGTTAGAAAGTACGGCTGGGAGGGCGTGTGCGGTAACAGCTTCATTGCTGGAAAATTCCTGATCGCCAATCTTGATTGACTCGTTGTTGAATTGAATTACGTATGTGCCATTAATAGTAATTGTGGCATTGTTGCTCCTTATTATGCCCTGGTAGTTTGAAATGAAAATGGTGTTTTCGTTTACCAGCTCTATACGGGATCCGTTTCGTCTAATAAATTGACAACTAGCAGCCCCACCTTTTAAGAGTCGTGGCAGGCAGCTGTTTTCTTCCAGCGCAATCAAGGACTCGGAGCTGCATACTGTGGATGAGCCGATAACCATGCAATCCTTCGTCAACCCGTATGTCTCCTCTTGATTGACCAGCATTCTGTCGAACGGTAAGTCCACTTGTTTACCAGCGTAGATTCCAGCGCGGGTAATCAGAAGATTGTATTTACTGGCCGTCACTTTCGGCATCGATAGGACGTAAAGTAGAAGTGTCCCGTTTGTGAGGACCGATGGTTGACCATATTCGATTGCCTCAATTACATTCTGGTATGCGAGGGTTTCTGTTTCGGATAGGATTTGGTTCACTTCGTCTATGTCTAGCAAGTTGGTATTAACAATTCCTCGCTTTGCCAATTGACATGCTCGCACAAATTCATTGACCTCTTCACGAATGAGGACAATGTTGCGAAGTGCGCTTTGCTCGAATTCGATTCCTTCTGTTTCCTTTACTACGTAGTTGGTGCGGTTCACCACTTCTTCAATTCGTTTCAATACTTCTTCGGTGGTTGTGAATAGCTTTCTATTGACCTTATATTGATGGTTGTTGTTCGCTATTATCTGGTTTTGGCTGTGGAGGATGTTATTCCAATCTGTTGCGTTAGGCGATCCTGCCAGCCATTTCCATGCTGACCCAATCCAGTCAATGGATCGGGTGACTCTAGTCTTGCTTGTGCTTCCCATCAACTCTTCGAGTCGTTCGAGTGTTTGGTTGATGTAGTGCTGGGCTAAGAGTTGCTCGTCGGTTCGTTTGATTAGATTACTTGCTAATTTATCCATTTGAGTCACCATCGTGGTGTACTTTTGTAGGTCGATGACGTGTATGAGTTTGAATGAGCCCCCTATGATCCACCCATCCCCGCTCTGGATGGTTATTATTGGGGCCTTGTAGTTGAATATGTGTAGTGCGCTGATGGCTGATGCCAGCAGTGGGAATCTGCAACGCAAGATGTTAATTCTAATTTAATGTAGTTAGTAGTTGTTATGTTCTAAGTACTAAGTTACGGTTATCTATTTAATAAAAAAGAAAAAAATGTTATTGATAGTAGGAAAGTATTATTAGTAAGCGGAATTCTTAAGATTAGATTGATTATCATTAAACTAGCGTTACTGTTTTAGTTTAGGATTTTCGCCTTTCTAGCGATGTTAATTTGTTAATGTGTCGGTGGTTTACAAATAATGATTAGTGGGGAAGATTAAAATAAAATTTAAAGTTTTGCTTTATACTGTTATTACAAAGGGTTGCAAAAATAAAAAGGGAACAAAAAATTAGGAAAATTAAAAAGGTGAAAAATTTTGGTTGTCTTTTTTTTTGTATCCTTTTTCATTGGATTAATATTTTAATTTTATTTTTATTTGTATTTGCGGATGCGCATAAGCTTAAGTTTCTTTTTTTTTTTTTTTCTTTTTTCCTTCCCCCTTTTTTTTTGTTTTTTTTTTTTTTTTTTTTTTTTTTTTGTTGAATTAAATATTCATTTGCTTAGCGGATTAGGCGCATAAGCTCAAATTTTTCTTTTTTTCTTTTTCATCTACGGATTAGGCGCAGAGAATTAAATAAATATTTGCTTAGCGGATTAGGCGCATAAGCTCAAATTTTTTCCTGTTTCATCTACGGATTAGGCGCAGAGAATTAAATAAATATTTGCTTAGCGGATTAGGCGCATAAGCTCAAATTTTTTCTGTTTCATCTACGGATTAGGCGCAGAGATTTAAATAAATATTTGCTTAGCGGATTAGGCGCATAAGCTCAAATTTTTTCTGTTTCATCTACGGATTAGGCGCAGAGAATTAAATAAATATTTGCTTAGCGGATTAGGCGCATAAGCTCAAATTTTTCTTTTTTCTCCTGGACCAGAGGTGTTAACATTTCTCGAACCAGCTATGGGGAGATCGCCAGAATCCCGTTTGGAAGTAGTGTAGCCATTTGTCAAATTCGATGGCACTACGAGCCTACTAAGGCACGATTTGTCCCACTTACAAGCCCGCTCTTGTTAGATAAACTCCCTCTTGGTGCCAGATCTTTTATAATTTCTTTTCATGTTTTTTGTATGTTTGTTTGTTTTATTGTGTGGGGGCAGTTTGTCCCCTTCTTTTTATATTTTTAATGTGGAGTTTATGAATTTTTTTCCCACTAAGTGTGGTGACTGAAACTTTATTGTCTTTTGAAACGATTTCCTTCTTGTATAGAGGTTTTTGCTTCCCCTTTATTTGCTTATCCTTCACGTATATGACGTCATTTTCGTCATAACGCTCCGGTAGCATCCTTTTTTTATTGTGTCTTTTTATCTGAGCCACCGTGGTGTGATGGTAGCGTGCTCCGCCTATCACACCGTATGCCCTGGGTTCAACACCCGGGCAAAGCAACATCAAAATTTTAGAAATAAGGTTTTTCAATTAGAAGAAAATTTTTCTAAGCGGGGTCGCCCCTCGGCAGTGACTGGCAAGCGCTCCGGGTGTATTTCTGCCATGAAAAGCTCTCAGTGAAAACTCATCTGCCTTGCAGATGCCGTTCGGAGTCGGCATAAAACATGTAGGTCCCGTCCGGCCAATTTGTAGGTAAAATCAGGAGGAGCACGACGCAAATTGGAAGAGAAGCTCGGCCTTAGATCTCTTCGGAGGTTATCGCGCCTTACATTTATTTATTTATTTTTTTATCTGAGCCATTTGCTTTTCCCTCAATAGTGCTTTAATTTGGCTATTCATTTTTCTGCTCTGGTCAAGGAGTTCTTGGAAGTTGGAGGCTTGTGAGCGATTAAAAAATATGTCTGTTGGTCTTTTGTTCGTTACCGAGTGGACTGAATTATTATAGCGATCTACAGCTATGATAACAAGTTCCTTGGTCCTGAGGGCTTCAGTCTCCGCCTTTAGGCATCTAAAAATTTCAAGTAACGTAGAGTGAAATCTCTCGATTTGGCCGTTCACCTCGCTCCTCTGAGTTGGGGTGCGGTAAAGCTGAATTCCTAGAGATTCTAACAAGCTTTGTATAACAGGGCTAATCAATCCGCTTTCGTTATCAGTGACTAAAATTCTAGGGGTGGTGAAATAGTGCAGAAGTTTCACTATTTTTTGCCTAAGGTGCAGGGTTCCTTTGTTTCTGATGTGAAAAAGCTTTGCGAATTTAGAAAATTTATCGATGCAACTTAAAAATTTTTCCCCTTGAATTTCGAATATATCTAAGTGAAGGATCTCGAATGGTCGTGATGGGATTGGTGTAGCCTGTAATTCTGGCCTATGGGGGTGCCTGTCGTACTTACTGAGTCTACACGTCTCACAAGCCAGTACATATTTCCTAATTTGACTGCTCATCTTGGGAAAATAGCAACGCTCAAGAAGTTGTTTCCTATTCTCCGTGGCATTACGGTGAGCCCTCTTGTGCTCCTTTGCTATTGCTTCACACACACTATCTGGATTTCTTAAGTCCTCCACAAGGGTTTGCGCTATTCGTACCTTGTAGTTGGTAAAATGGTCTAAATAAACTATCTGTAATAGACCTAACTGATCTTCCGGTATTTTGATACCATTGATGACATTTGGGCTCAGTTTTTCCTTCAAGATGCTAATTAGTTCGTTTTCACTAATGTTTTCTATCCCTACGAAGTGGCGTGAGTGTCCAGGGTGCGGTTCTTCGTAGATTTGAAGTCTGCCCCCGAACACAATTTGGTTTCTGAAAACATTTAGTGGTACTTCCACGAAGGGGATCAGGTCTGTGTTATCCTGTTCTGCGCTATAGACTGTATCGGGATCTGATCCCATGGTTGCATTCTGACTACCGACCTCGGATGTGGGCGGCATTGAATCCGTCAGTTGGTTTACTTGGGTTTTTAGACGAGAAAGGGCATCAGCCACGACGTTAGATTTTCCGGGTTTGTAGATAAGTTCATAATTGTACTCTTCGATCCGGGCTTTCCATCGCTTCAGCTTAGCATTGTAGTTGCGATTGCTGAGGGAGAAAGTTAGTGGTTGGTGGTCGGTGAATATACGTATTTTCCTGGCACCATGCAAGTAATTTCGCAGATTGTCTAACGCCCAAACGATGGCGAGCATCTCTTTTTCATTTGTAGCGTACCCTTCCTCTGTGGTTGTTAAGCTTCTCGATATAAACGCAATTGGCTTGTCTCTACCATCATAGTCCTGCGACAATACCGCGCCAATAGCGTAGTCTGAGGCGTCTGTTGTTAAGTTAAAGGTTTTTTCGAAGTTGGGAAGTGTTAGGACTTCTGAGGTTGTCAACATTTCCTTAAGGTCATCGAATGCCCTAAGGGCGTCCCTGTCTAGTGATATTGGCACTTTTTTGGACTGCGTAGCCTTAACTTGTGCGTGTTCACCCCTTGTGAGGTTAGTGAGCGGTTTCGCGATTTTGGCGTAGTCCCGAATAAATTTCCTATAGTAAGAAGTTAAACCTAAAAAACTTTTGAGCTCTTTTAGATTTGAGGGTGGCAACAGATTTCTTATCGAATTTATTTTCTTAGGATCTGGCAGGATTCCTTCGGAGGTTACTATATAACCCAGAAATTCAACGCTTCTTTTTAAAAACTGTGTTTTTTTGAGGTTAACTTTGAGTCCCGCGTCTAGTAGTCTAAAAAGAATTGTTTCGATGTCCTCCAAATGGGTGGCCTCGTCCTTGCTGAAGATAATTATATCGTCGATATATACGAAACAAATTCGACCTATAAATTTTTTGAGGACATCGTCTATCATTCTTTGGAAGATAGAGGGCGCATTCTTTAGCCCGAAGGGAAGTCGCAGGAATTCATATTTTCCATTCATGGTGGAAAATGCCGTTTTAGGGATGTCACACTTTTTCATTGGGATTTGATGGAATCCTGACGTTAAATCCAGTGTGGTAAAATATTTGGCTTCGCCAAGGCTGGCAATAGTCCCGTTGATGTCCGGGATGGGATATGTATCGGGAATCGTTACGGCGTTTAACCTTTTAAAATCAATGACCATCCGGTATTTCTTTTCTTCATCCGAGCCGGATTTCTTTGGGACAATCCATAGGGGGGAGTTATAGGGACTCTTTGGCGGACGGATGATGCCTTGTGAAAGCAGTTCTTGAATTTGTCTTTCGACCTCTCCACGCATATTGACGGGGTAGGGATAGCTTTTGGTGTAAATGGGGTTTTCGGTTACTGTTTTTATCTCAGCCTGGAGGTTGGTTTGAATTTCCGTGGATTGGTCGACTGGACCGAATAAAGTTTCGTACTTTTCTAGTATTCCATATAGCTTGCTTTTCGTATGTTCGGTGACATAGTTGTCAAGGGGATGACTATATTAATGGAGTTAACTTGTTGCGCAGTCTTTCGCTTAAGAGGCAGAAGGATGTCTGGTTTAAGGATGAGGGTATTGAGTTCCCTATCTAACACCGCTTTAATTTCTGAGAGAGTATCATCCCCAATTATCCCGTCAAATGATTCTAGACTGGGAAGGACAAAGAATGTAGTCGGCAGATCCCTACCAACAAACTGAAAAAAGTTTCCGCAAACCTTCTTGTCGATTTTGATTCTACCCCCCGCCGAGATTACATGGAATGGTTTTTCCACTGGGGTAGTGTTTAAGGCTACGCGCTCGCTAATGTAGTTTTTGTTTGCGCCGGTGTCAACTAAGAACTCTAATGTACCTTGACCCTGAGTGACGTACTCTAAATATGGTACGCCGGACACGAGGCTCCCATTGTAAAATTTAGTTGGTCAATTGTCGAATCTTTTTGTTCATTGGAGGCATCTTCTCCCTCCTTTTCGTCTACGGCCACCAGATGAAACAATTTTTGTTTCTTGTTTGTTTCGTTGTTTGAGAATTTTGTTGGAAACTGACTTTTCCTTGGCCGTCGTACCTAGAGAACCTGGAATTTCCTGTCTGGCGGGTTTGAGAGGATGCACCGGCATCCGCTCTTAAAGCCGTGGGGGGGTCACTGTTATTGCGCCAGCTTTGCGCAGATTGGTGGCTATTCCTGGTTTGCCCTGACCTGGCGTATGGGGAGTTGAATCCCCTCTGATTTTGATGTCGGTCTATAAGGCTCCCATTGGAGTGGGTTGCATTATTGTACCTTGAATGGTTCGGGGCTGGATTCTGCGGTGTGCCAGAGTAGTCTGTGCTGCCGCGAGGAAAATAACGCTGTGATGGAATTTGGTACGAATCGCCGAACATTCGGCCACTTCTGTTTAATACCTGTGGGGGGCGGTAAATAGCGTTTCGATGATCCACGTTCATGAACGTGAGGCATGACGAATATGCCTCAGGTAAGGATTTTGGCTTCTGCATAAGAAGCAAGGTCGGCAAGTCGCCGTTTAGCCCCTGGTGAAGACATCCAAGGCTCTTCGTCTATGTGCCTCGGCCAATGCCTTAACCGTTTCTGTGTGCACATATTTATCAGTGCTTATTGTATTTATCATGAGTGACAATTGTTTGTTTATTTGGGCATAGAATTCGGACAACTTTTGCCGCCCCTGGGTCATGAGGGTAAGTTGCTGATCAAGGGTTTCGATATCCCTAACGTCCGCATAATGCAAGGAGAGAATCTCCTTGATTTTCTTCCAATCCGAATCTAAAATATTGTGAGACACCAAGGCGGCATCTGCCGCTCCCCTAATCTTGCATCTTATGTGCCTTAAAATTGCCCTATATATTGGCTTATGCCGAACGGGCTTATAATCACTTAAAACCTGCTCTACACTATAGATCCAGGAGGTATAGTGCTCCCGAGATCCATCAAACACTTGAAGTTCTTTCACACAATCTGGTAACCTTGCTATTTCTTTGAGGTCCTCCTCCGTCTGAGGAGTCACAAGAGGCTCTTCTACTGGTGTTGCCTCACTATCGACAGATTGCCGATGAACCTCTTCTACCCTACTTTCTAGTGTCTCTAGGGTTTGGCTAAGTCCTTGTATGGACTCGTCAGCGTTCGTCGATTCTACGCTTTTGAGGCGTTCCTCGAATCTCCTCAGCTGGGCGAGGATGGCGTTCACGGCGCCATTCATTTCAGTCAGCGACTTCTTCATTTCGTCGGCGTTCATGATTAGGTATGCTGAAAAGATAAGAACTGTAAGAAAATATACGTGTGACCTACACAATCCAATGTCTCATTTGAGGATTCTTGTCGCGTTTAGATTGGAGAATTTTCAATTTTCTCTCTTCCTCTTTCACTTTTCCCTGTTAGATTGGGGAATTTTCAATTTTCTCTATTTTTCTTGCGCTTTTCACTGTTAGATTGGAGAATTTTCAATTTTCTCTCTTTCTCTTTCACTTTTCCCTGTTAGATTGGGGAATTTCCAATTTTTTCTTGCACTTTTCACTGTTAGATTGGAGAATTTTCAAATTTTTTTTCGTGCACTTTCCACTTAACACACGCGACGCGAACCCTGTACTCCGAAGCTCGGGCGCCAGTTATCTCCCGTCTCGTGGGAGATGTAAAAAAAATAAAGGTGCGGAGGAACTCACTGTCCTCCGATACTTGTGAAAAGAAAGAAAGAACGATTTCAGATTAACGTCACAACTTCTTTATTCGTGCCACTTGCACGCTAATTAACTACTGCCCTCATACGTTGTAACTTACTTAAATAACTTCTTAGATTAACTAAAATGTTTACATTGCAGTTCCCATGCTTTACCCAGAACTGCTCGCTTGTGTAAACAGGAAATGCTTAGCGTGCGATTCCCATAACTAATGTAAGGTGACCTGATCGATGGTTGCGCGTGTGCCGCGTCAGCGACTTTATTCTGTTGAACTAAATAAGTCACATGCTTATCAACGTGATCGTAGGGTGTGCCGTATTATGGTACCTATGCGTGTAACTTATACATACATACATATTTTAACAAAAAAGCTTTTCCCGAGGCGTCACTTAGATTAAACAAGAAAAAATTTCCGGGTTTAGATGTTGTGTTCCTGAATTGCACCGGTGCTTGCCGACCAGACAGATATTTTGCGGAGGACCTTTCCAGGTCTTGCAGTAAAGTTATCAAAAGCTTTTGACAGGTCTAGCGCAACGAGTACTGTCCTATGGTGGGGTTTTTTGTTTAATCCGCAATTTATTTGCATGTAAAAAGTATTTCTTCAACGGTTTATGGAAGCAGAAGAAAGAGGGTACCTCCAATGAGTTGATAGAGACAGGTATAGGCAGACTTAACCTGCCTTGCTCCTTGCGATTGGTCCCAGTTGTTGCGAAACGGGGTTAACGACCGGTACTTCTTAGGAAACGGTCAAACTCGCCTAGGCCATTAAGCGCCAACTAATGAAAAACGAAAGATTGTATTGCATATACATACATACATATTTTAACAAAAAAGCTTTTCCCGAGGCGTCACTTAGATTAAACAAGAAAACATTTCCGGGTTTAGATTTTATGTTCCTGAATTGCACCGGTGCTTGCCGACCAGACAGATATTTTGCGGAGGACCTTTCCAGGTCTTGCAGTAAAGTTATCAAAAGCTTTTGACAGGTCTAGCGCAACGAGTACTGTCCTATGGTGGGGTTTTTTGTTTAATCCGCAATTTATTTGCATGTTAATGGCGTTTAGCGCGGTGCTAGTTTTCGAAAGCCTTGCTAATGATTGGCAAGACGCAAATTTGCAGTGAAATAGGGAAGCAGAATGGCCTTAAGTGTCTTGGCTATTGCTGATAGGACAGATATCGGACGATAAGAATCTGCTATGTTTGCTGGTTTCCCAGGCTTTAATAGTGGAGCCACCCTGACCATTTTGCATTTTTCGGGGATGACGAAGGTGGACAGGGACAGGTTGAAGACATGGGCTAGATAATTAAATCCATTTTGCATTTTTCGGGGATGACGAAGGTGGACAGGGACAGGTTGAAGACATGGGCTAGATAATTAAATCCCTCTTTGCCTAGTTTATAAGCACGGCATGGCTATGCCGTCTGGGCCTACTGCTTTAGATGGCTTAGCTTGAACGATGGCATCTTCAACCTGACTGGACGTCCCTGGGTAATCATTGGAGTAACCGGTGTAGTTGGGTTTGCGGCCTGGCAGCATGGCGCGATGAAACCCTTCGGGGGGTTGCAGTTGCTGAGACGAGAACATCTAGGAAAGTGGCAACGTCCAAGGCAAGAGCTGCATTGGGCAGATGTCCCAAACATATACATATATTCTCTGCTGGCAAACGGTACATAAGGTGGTAGGGACCAAGTAAGAGTCTGTTTCCCTGACCTACTCGAGTGCAGGTGCCGGAAGGAGGAGGAGAAGAAGACGGGGCAGGGGCTGATGCTCGGCATTGCTATCTACTCTACTACGGAGATTGCAGTTATGAGTAGGAGCGGCCGTACGAGCTGGTGGCGCCGTGGGCGCGACTCCCCATTAGGAAGAGAAATGAAATGCTGGAAAACAGTTTCTGTTGAATACCCAGAAAGCTGGGCATCCCAACAGACAGCTGATTGATGAGGCTACACCTCCCAGGGGCTTAAGAGGTCATTTCCGTAAGCATTGTGAGGAAATACGGCACCTGAGAACACAAACGTATGAAGCCAAAAAGCACAAGCAGCTCCTAGTGATGTCCACAAACAGGCGTCGGAGCTCGATGCGATTTCCCAGCGAATCCAGTTTTTAGAGAAAAATAACCCGAACTTACGCACTCTCTTTAGGGAAACGCGCGTCACTCTAGCTCAACTCCGATCTGGATACTGTTGCAGGTTAAACTCTTACCTATCCAGAATCAACCCCGACATACAAACAACCATCACATAAAACCAACCATCTCTTCAATTGTAATGTGGAACTAGCGCCTCTAATACCCCTCTCACTATGGTCCACCCCTGTTGAAACAGCAAGCTTCTTTTGACTCCCGTTAAAGGACATTGATGGCAATTTGTGATCGGTCGCACCTATTGGATGGGGCGAAGCACAACAACAACAAGAAAATTTCCGGCTCGGTAGATATGAGCTTTTACAAGTATGCGTACCACTGTAATGCAAATAAATGCAAAATAGAACAAGAGGCGTTATTTTAAACAAGCTTGCCATTTTTTGGAGCGACACCTAAACGATTAATCTGCTGAAGCTTTTAGAAAAGTTTGAAGTATCAGAGAAATTCGCTCCCGGGTAGCATAAGACAAAGCTTTGTATGAGCGAGTATGCGCATTGTATAAAAACGAAATAAGCACAAAATATTACATATGACCAGAAGAACACATATAAATTATGAAAAACAATCGATACCACCAAAATATTGAAAACTTACAAAAAGGAGCAATATACTTAGGTACTTAATAGAAAAACTTGCATGTTATGATGGAGGTGTTTATTAGAGGGAATAAGTGTAAATGTTAAAAGTTTGGGCCTAAATCGGAAACTGTACAACTGTTGAACATACTAAATTCGATTTAAAATTTAGATAATACAAATTTGTGTGGCAATTACTGCGCAGAACTTGATTTAAATTTTAAGCCATACAAGTCCATAACAAGAAAAATGTTGCGGTCCGTCAGTTTTAAATCGATGTGGCCTGGTTTACCTAAACCTTTACAATGGTGTGGGGTCTGGTGAAAGTAGAACGCTCTATCCACTAAGCTAATGTTGTTAACTTTCTGTACCTTCCACATGACTTGCTGCACTTTTCACAAATGAAATAATTTTTTATTTTCCAGCAGTAAGTACAAACTGATTTTGTATCTACGATTTTCTATTTTTAAACACAAACGTTTGTTATATTTATTTATTTTAAACCCATATATGCATGAATTATATTTTTAGGGACCCGCCTATCCCTCATCAAATGTTTTCCGGTGCTCGAATTCGATCACATGTACCAACATGATGGCCGTTGTTAAAGCCACCCGCTTGCAGCCACCTCGGCTACCATGAGTGTTCGAGCTGCTCACTTAATCTTAGTGCCATCCTAAACTATCTCCTTTATTTACGTGTATTTCTGGTTCATATTTTCTTTATGATCTTTCCAGTAAATGCAGATGAGTTTTTTAACTACTTATGAAATTCTCCGTGCTAAACTTCAACATATAACAGAATTTGATTTAGGGCTTGCAGGGCTTTTAAATTTTCTTTTTCTAAGTGTGGGCTGTAGGAAGATTGGTCGTATCCCAAAGACTACAGGCCCATTAGCTTAACATCATTGCTGCTCAAAACATTTAAGAGGCTGAGAGATGTGTACATAAAGACCAATGGGTGAAAAACTGCTCTCCACAGCACACAACATGCATACACTGCACTGCATAGGGTGGTAATAAACATAGATAAAGCCCTGGAATATAAAGAGCACGATCTAGGAGTCTTCTTTGACATTGCCGGGGCTTTCAACAATGTTTCTAAATGGGCGATCATGAATGGTCTTACCTACATTACATCCCGTCATAACCAGACGGATAGGCTGCTTGTTAAATTGCAGGAATATTACTTCACAATGGAGATTGTATGAAATCAGTAGATAGGGCACGTCGCAGGGGTGTTATCACTTCTGCCGCAGAGAAGATGGGTATGGTCTTGTTTAATAAAAGGTATAAGGTCCCGTGGACGCCGGTCATCAACTAACTGCTCAGGCGGTTCGATGAGGGATCCATAAAATTTACAGCTTAGGCAGATGACGTTGCAGTTATCATAAGTGGAAAGTACCTTTCAACGATTATCTCTTTGATGGATCGGGCGCATCGAGATATACATACCTGTACATCTAATGCCGGGTTGACAGCCAATGCAGAGAAGATGAATATGGTTTTGTTTAATAAAAGGTAGAAGGTCCCAAATTGGACGAGGCCTAAGATAGGAGGGGTGACTCTGCAGGAGAAACATTGCACAAAATATCTTGGAACCATCCTAGACAGTAAGTTGTCGTGGGAGCTCAATGTGGAGGAGAGAATGAAGAAGGCCTCGACGGCCCTTATGCGTGGAAAAGAATGCTGGGGCGTACTTAGGGTTTATCGCCCTATCCCTCTTTGAGTATTTACAGCGATTGTAAATCCCATCCTATACTATGGAGTCCTTGTTTGGTGGACAGCCACACAAAAAACACCTACCTAAAAAATTAGAGGGGGTATGCAGGCTAACAATGCGGAGCATTACGGGAGCCCTGAAAACAGCCCTGACGGCTACACTGTATGAGATTCTGCACATTCCACATGTAGACCGGTAGCAAAGATCGAAGCGTTAACAACTGCAACGAGGTTCAGGGCAGCTTGAGCGCAGCCATACGGCCATAGTAGTGCAGCGTCATCAATTACAGGACGAACAGACTACCTGATTGCCTATCTGAAAGAATCGGGTCAGGGAGAAGCGTATATATTTATTGGGTTCCAGGGCATATGGGAATAGATGGGAATGAAAAATCGGATCAACTATCTAAAAAGGACGCATCCTTTGAAGCTTGCTCCCTAGACGTCCCATTTAGATTGGCGAGATTAAGAGAAGGCGAGAGGTGCATAGACCATTAATAGCAACCGTAAGTCGCCTTTGTGGGTGACCACCAAGGAGCCACACATGATTTAAAAAAATCGTGTTGGCGACGAGTATTAGGATTATTTTTTCAAGCCTCGCGGATTGATTGCAACCTTCAACATTTTCGCACAACGAATCTCGCTTGGCTACCATTACTTCATATTTATAAATCCACTGATTGACCTTACAGAGCTCCCAGTCCAAGGGTAGTTTCCTACTCCTGGATCTGTTCAAGAGCCGCCTACTGGAAGCTCTAAGATCGTCAAGAGAATCAGACCACCAGGGCAGCTTGCCTTCCCCCTGTAAGTTTTTATCGGACAGGACAGATGAAAGGTACTACTTGTCGTGATGAAGTTTTCCGCCAGAACGTCTATCTCAAATTCGGACAAGTCCGAACTTATGGCAGGCGCCGAAGGCAATATCTCCCTCAGCTTCATACAATACAAGTCCCAGTTTGTACTTTTATGGTTTCTTAAAGGTATTTTACCAGGACGTTCTTCGTTCACATAGAACAGAAAATATCAGTGATCAGAGAAGGAGAGCTCGTGAGAACCCTGCACCCCGATAACCGATCTACCAGTTTTCTACTAACCAGAGTGAGGTCCAGGACCTCCTCCCCTACCACAGTAACAAAAGTCGGGCCTTTTCCCCTGTTCCATAAACAGAGTCTAACATCTTAATATATAAAAAACATGTGTCACAAGTTTGAGGCCAATGGACTCCAAAACTACTGAACCGATTTTTAATTTTTTTTGCACTCCGTGTGTAGTTTGATCTAACTTGAAATATAGGATAGGTTATATCTCAGTTTATAGTCGCAGTATTATTTTATTAAAATTTTTTTTATTTGTTTATACGTAACATTAAAATGTTACGTATACGCAGTGGCACTCATATTTTCAGGTGGTGCGGATTACTTCCGTGTAATTGCTTGGTGTTTAATTAAACAACCTGCTTATCAATAAAAAATATTATAGCGAATGATATCAAGTATAGCACATCACCAGGCCAGCCGAGAGGGGGGGGGGCGGTTTCTGAGGGGGCCCGCGATTTAGAGGTACTATGACATTTTTTTAATACAGGAGAGTCTTTAGTTCTTCCATGTGCAATTTTTAAGCCGAATTTCAAAAGCAATGAAAATCTGCATTTCGTTTTAATATTATATTGAAGTGTGAAAAATAAAAATCTATATATTGTAACGAATTTACTGCAATTCCTCTTATTTGCAATTTCCTGCTAACGTTCGTATCGCTAAACTGTTGAATAAATAACTCCAATATTGAATAATGGAAAAATGGCCTTTATTAAAGTACTTCACAATAACACTGTACTTTGCAAATAGCTTGCTTTATAACCAAACTGACTGATAGCTTAAATGAAACTGATCTATTGCCCGACAGATAGCGTGCTTAACTGAAACTGCTTCTAGTGCCTCTACCGCTGGTGCTTTTATACTCTGTGATTTCATCGTGGGAGTATAAAAGCACCAGCGGTAGAGGCGCTTCAAGCAGTTTCGATTAAGACGCTATCTAGCGAGCAATAGCAGTATTATTTGAAAATAGTAGAGTTATTTATTGTGAAGTACTTTAATAAAGGCCATTTTGCATTATTAAATATTGGAGTTATTTATTCAACAGTTTAGTGATCGAACTTAGCAAAAGGGCAAATAAGAGGATTTGCAGTAAATTCGTTACAATTGGTGTCAGAAGAGGAATTGTTGAATAAATTCCGAAGATTGGGAATACAACATGGACATGGCAAAGTTGAGTGAATTGAGGATCCAGCAACTGAAAAAGGAGTTGGAGAACCGTGGATTGAATACAACCGAGAGGTAATGGAGTCGCAAGGAATTGATGTGGACGAGTATGTCTTTTATCCTGATGGGGACGAGACAACAACAAAAATTGAAGAGAAAAACGAAACATCGCAGACAGTTACGAGCACAGACTTGAACATGATTTTGGCTGCAATATCTGCACAAACGTCGACAGTAACATCAATGTCGTCGCAAATGTCAGAAATGTCGTCAGAAATAACATCGAAGATTGAAGCACAAGAAACGCGTATGTCAGAAATGTCGACACAGATTACATCCAAGATGGAAACTCAACGGGAAGAGCAAAAGATATATATGACATCTCAGTTGGCTGAGCAGTTGAAAGCACAGGAGGCCCGCATATCCTCGCAGCTGAAAGCACAGGAGATAAGAGTAACATCAAAGCTGGAAGCACAGGATAAAAAAATTGTGCAGCTCGAGGACAAAATTGATGCCGAGATAGAAGCGTTGAGAGGTCGTATACAGGAGTTGCAAATGAATTGCCCAGCTGTTTCAGCGAGTAATCCAAAGGTAAAAACACCATCCTTTGACGGTTCTGTTCCTTTCCAGGTGTTTACGATTCAGTTTGAGAAGACCGCAGCAGTGAACAACTGGAGTGCTGAAGATAAAATTGCTTCACTATTCGTGGCATTGAAATGATCTGCTGCTGAAATCTTACAGACTATTCCCGAGGGAGAGCGGAACAACTACGAAATATTGATGAGCGCTCTAGAGAGGCGATACGGAAGCGAACACAGGAAGCAGATACACCAAATAGAGTTGTAAAACCGCTACCAAAAAGCTAATGAGACTTTGCAGGAGTTTGCGTCAGATGTCGAAAGGCTTGCACATTTGGCGAATGCCGACGCACCCGTGGAATACACCGAAAAGGTAAACATTCAGAGCTTTATAAATGGCATACGGGACGTCGAAACAAAGCGAGCTACACACGCAAACCCAAAGCCAACATTCGCAGAAAAGGTATCAAAAGGTATCACATGCTCTGATTTAGGAAACAGCGTCGCTTCTGTGTAAGCCAGTTTTCAAAGCACGCCGTGTGGAAGTAGAAAGGCCAGAGTGGGTAGACGTAATATTGGAGGCGCTGAAAGGATCGCAAAAGCGGAGTGAGAGTATAAAAGCACCAGCGGTAGAGGCGCTTCAAGCAGTTTCGATTAAGACGCTATCTAGCGAGCAATAGCAGTATTATTTGAAAATAGTAGAGTTATTTATTGTGAAGTACTTTAATAAAGGCCATTTTGCATTATTAAATATTGGAGTTATTTATTCAACAGTTTAGTGATCGAACTTAGCAAAAGGGCAAATAAGAGGATTTGCAGTAAATTCGTTACAATTGGTGTCAGAAGAGGAATTGTTGAATAAATTCCGAAGATTGGGAATACAACATGGACATGGCAAAGTTGAGTGAATTGAGGATCCAGCAACTGAAAAAGGAGTTGGAGAACCGTGGATTGAATACAACCGAGAGGTAATGGAGTCGCAAGGAATTGATGTGGACGAGTATGTCTTTTATCCTGATGGGGACGAGACAACAACAAAAATTGAAGAGAAAAACGAAACATCGCAGACAGTTACGAGCACAGACTTGAACATGATTTTGGCTGCAATATCTGCACAAACGTCGACAGTAACATCAATGTCGTCGCAAATGTCAGAAATGTCGTCAGAAATAACATCGAAGATTGAAGCACAAGAAACGCGTATGTCAGAAATGTCGACACAGATTACATCCAAGATGGAAACTCAACGGGAAGAGCAAAAGATATATATGACATCTCAGTTGGCTGAGCAGTTGAAAGCACAGGAGGCCCGCATATCCTCGCAGCTGGAAGCACAGGAGATAAGAGTAACATCAAAGCTGGAAGCACAGGATAAAAAAATTGTGCAGCTCGAGGACAAAATTGATGCCGAGATAGAAGCGTTGAGAGGTCGTATACAGGAGTTGCAAATGAATTGCCCAGCTGTTTCAGCGAGTAATCCAAAGGTAAAAACACCATCCTTTGACGGTTCTGTTCCTTTCCAGGTGTTTACGATTCAGTTTGAGAAGACCGCAGCAGTGAACAACTGGAGTGCTGAAGATAAAATTGCTTCACTATTCGTGGCATTGAAATGATCTGCTGCTGAAATCTTACAGACTATTCCCGAGGGAGAGCGGAACAACTACGAAATATTGATGAGCGCTCTAGAGAGGCGATACGGAAGCGAACACAGGAAGCAGATACACCAAATAGAGTTGTAAAACCGCTACCAAAAAGCTAATGAGACTTTGCAGGAGTTTGCGTCAGATGTCGAAAGGCTTGCACATTTGGCGAATGCCGACGCACCCGTGGAATACACCGAAAAGGTAAACATTCAGAGCTTTATAAATGGCATACGGGACGTCGAAACAAAGCGAGCTACACACGCAAACCCAAAGCCAACATTCGCAGAAAAGGTATCAAAAGGTATCACATGCTCTGATTTAGGAAACAGCGTCGCTTCTGTGTAAGCCAGTTTTCAAAGCACGCCGTGTGGAAGTAGAAAGGCCAGAGTGGGTAGACGTAATATTGGAGGCGCTGAAAGGATCGCAAAAGCGGAGTGAAAGAGATATCAAATGCTTCAAATGCGGGAAACCCGGTCACATTGCACGTCATTGCGATCTTGGTCCTGGTAGTTCCAACTTGGGTGGCCGCAAACGCAAAGCTGGAGGAGATGAGCAAGAGCGTGACAGATGTAAAAATCGAGAGCTAGCTCCAGCTATTGAATGTCTTGTGATATCTGTGTCGCAAATTGGAAGGAAATCAACTCTTACCGTCAGAGGGAACGTGGATGGCAAGGAGCGTGTACTGACTGTAGATACGGGCGCATCTCATTCCTTGATTCGATCTGATTTAGTCAACAGGAGAGTAAAACCGTTACCTGGAGCAAGGTTGCGTACGGTCAAAGGCAGCAGATCGGGCAAGGGTTGATGGAACGAATGGGCCAAACAAATCAAAACCGAAGGTACCTGTGAGATAAGCACTGGCATTGAAAAGCCCTAACGGACGTACTAAAACGAAGGAAAGAATTTCGCAGTAAGAATGCAAGGGTGGTTTCGAGCCAGGGCACACTACTGTTGTGAAGCGTCGGAACGATACTGATTATGCAAAACAAATCCGTCCAGCGCAAGCTCTACGAAGTAGTTCATTGGCCAAACAACAGAGTGTGAAGGAACGAACCAGGGTATTGAGTAGTACGATGAAACACAGGTACGATGAGAACAATAATTCGAAAGGTTTCTTGGCGGGAGATTTGGTACTGTTATACAACCCCCACCGGCGGAAAGGTGATCCATCCAAATTTCGGCGCAGTTGGGAAGGCCCGTACAAAGTTGTGAAGAAGATCAGTTACACCATCTACCGCTTACAAACCATTGGGAAACCACGAAGTAGAAGAGCGGTACATTTGGAGATGCTAGCAGCGTTTAGATCGGGAGATTTATCTGATCGGGACGATCAGACTTAGGTGGAGGGCAGTGTGACGAATATTAGTGACACTAAGTGATACTCCCATCACTAATCTGATACTAAGTAAATAAAGCTACAACAACAATGAAGCAAACTGCTACACTTGTATGTATTAAACGAATAAATCATTATGTCCACACATATGTACGTAAACGCAGCAGAGAAGAGATGCACAAACACATGCAGATATCTTATCTGAGATGCTCCCAAAAGTATGCAATTGTAATTGTGGAAGTGTCGCTCACAAATACACGCATATGAGAAGCTATATACGTGCAACTGTAGCTATAATTATATGGCGGTAACTAAGTAAATTCTGGAAGCGCCTAGAAGATGCCACGAGGAAATCACAGAGTATAAAAGCACCAGCGGTAGAGGCGCTACAAGCAGTTTCGATTAAGACGCTATCTAGCGAGCAATAGCAGTATTATTTGAAAATAGCAGAGTTATTTATTGTGAAGTACTTCAATAAAGGCCATTTTGCATTATTAAATATTGGAGTTATTTATTCAACAGTTTAGTGATCGAACTTAGCAAAAGGGCAAATAAGAGGATTTGCAGTAAATTCTTTACAATATTAAAAGAAAGGCTAAAATGTGTGTTAGTTGGTCGCCGGTGTTTGAAAAGATGCGTCGGTCGATTTTGTTCAAACTTTCACATAAGTGAGATAGATGAAGCGAAAAAGGCGGAGGGAGGAGTGAATAAAAGGATTAGGATAAAGTGAAGAGGGGGGCGGGCAGAGTCAGACGGAAAAATGTTATTAAAATGTATGCAGATAGTCCAAATTTAGGGCAGGACAACGTCTGCCGGGTCTTCTAGTCTACAATAAAATTAAATAAAGACTTACCTCTCGTACTGTTACCTCGCTCGAGGCAGACTGTGGTCACATCATGATTGCATGAAGGCTAGTCTTTATAAATGACTAAAGTAAGATGCAACTTTCTGCATGATATCTGCTAAAGCCACGATGACCAATGCTTCGTAGTATGTCACTTTTCCTTACAGAAAGAGATAACAGCGTGGAATTTCTCCATTCCCGTGAAAAATTCATATGTATAAGAAAAAACCTAAGTAACTGTTTGTGTACGGAGCGAGAAATTGTAATATGCGTTAATTTAATGAAACCATTTTAAAAGCGGAAAAACAATTTGTTATACGTATTTTAAAAATGCAGCCTTTATTGGTTTTTATTTTTTATTTTTATATGAAACGTTAAGCAATCAACTGTTGGGGTAACAAAAGAAGAAATTGGGTATTGGAACAGAAGTTATTTAAATGCACAATGCGATAACTAGCCCCCATCGATGCCCATGTATTTGTACGATTTACTCGGTACAAGAGCAAGAACCCAAGTATTCATTCGTATCGGGATAACAGTACATGTGACTATCTAGATTCTAGAATATGTATATACTATTATTTGCTTCTTATTGCGCACTATTATATCATACAAAAGAGTTTCCTATCCAAAAAACTCTTTGTTGTCGGTTATTTAGATAAAGAGTACACATTCTCAATATGCTATTGGAAATGAGCGCCATGCTTTCATTGTGCTTGGTCTGTATTCCAACAGTAGCCACATGACTCCGTTTATTTGTTGGCATAAAAGCTCATATTATATATCGCGTGCAGGAAAATTCCAACCTCTGCGCCTCAAAGTCGTCAATTTTTTCATCCCTTTCAGCAGTTTTCTCTGTGCAATCGTAGTGTTAAGACGCCGAAACGTGAAAAAGTGTATTAACGGTGCGAGCGGAAAAAAGTATACTCCATCACTCCATCTAAATAATGTGATAAAAATGCATATTGCAAGTTTATGGCTTTAGCCTTGTTACTCATGCTGTACTTAAAACATGCTTATGGATTAGTGCTAATATTGGGCGATTGAGTCCGTTGAGAACGCTGTTTAGTATATACGCTCACAAATTTCACATGTAACCTACATATAATCAGTGAGCTTGCTCCATTACGTTGTACCTTCTTTGATGCGTACCTCGGGCCTAAGTGAAATAAAAAAGTGTAAAATTGGGCAAGTTGAATGAATAGCTCAAAATATCTAATCAGTGAAAATGTGAATGACAAATGTTTTGTTTATCCGAAAACTGAAAGATTTATACGCAATGCGATCGAAGTGAAATTTTTTAAACGCCCTTACAAATGTAATGTAATAGGCAATTCAAAATATGCAAAAGTGTTTCTTCGTTGTCCATGGTGAGTTGGTATTGGCCAAAATTCTCATCACACCCCGCACATTGTCTTCTTTTCCGTATGCCTGGCTCTAAAACTAGCTTCAGAATATGAGAACAAAGTTATGAAGTGGTTGTACGAAGTGTTCAGACATTTACATGAGTCAAGGACGATTCACTCGTTTTTGTGATTCTGCCTTTCCTTCTCTGTGCACATCATTCGTTTATGTGATTTAGCGAGTATTGCAACAATCCCAATACAAGCTCGGATATTTGCCACACAAAAAGATTAATGCGTTCGAGGTGAAATCGAATATCATTGTGAACAAAAACAATGCATAGTAACATAACACAATGAAAAATTATTACTGCAATCGTAAGAAAATTACATTGCCAAACTACCTGTCGTTGCAGTATGCCCTGTTTTTAAAGAATTATCGATATGTATAAATGAACTTACCTCCTCAAAATATTTGTATGTACATATGTAAATTAAGCTGTCTTGCCGGGCAGAATATGATAAATTATGACCTCAAAATAAGCTGTGCAAAATTTAAATTGTATAACCCTTAGAACTGCCACGTTGCATTTGAAAATTTCTAAAACCAAATGAATTCAGGGTGCACCAGTTAATATACAATAATTGATAAACATTAATTTGTTAATATGTAATTTACCACGTGAAAAGACTCAGAGAACTAGATTATGAAGGTCAAAATACGTAAAAGTGTATTGGGTCTGATATTTCGCGAAGTTATCGACTTTCGAAACACAAGAAAACGTCAATTTCGTAATATCCTACAGATTTTCAGTTTTTTGTATGGAACTTCGAAAACGATTTTCCCCCAATAGAGACCTTCTCCCGCTCTAAAATTTCCTCATATGTTTTTCAATGAGGCAAGTAGCTTAGAAGTTGTTCGCACGTTTATGCGGGAAATAGAGAAGAATTTAGATTCGTACAGTAGTATATTGCAAAATACCTAAATTTGTACCAAGTATTTTACCTAATTCGGCGGCCACCGTAGTGTGATGGTAGCGTGCTCCGCCTACCATACCGAATGCCCTGGGTTCACACCCCGGGCAAAGCAATATCAAAACTTTAGAAATAAGGTTTTTCATTAGAAGAAAATTTTACTAAGCAGGGTCGCCCCTCGGCAGTGTTTGGCAAGCACTCCGAGTGTATTTCTGCCATGAAAAGCTCTCAGTGAAAACTCATCTGCCTCGCAGATGCCGTTCGGAGTCGGCATAAAACAAGTAGGTCCCGTCCCGCCAATATGTAGGAAAAATTAAAAAGGAGCTCGACGCAAATTGGAAGAGAAGCTCGGCCTTAAATCTCTTCGGAGGTTGTCGCGCCTTACATTTCTTTTTTTTATTTTTGTTTTACCTAAATTTTGATGTAATATTAAAGGTTAATTAATTCCAGATCATATTTGTTCAAACTATCAACAAATCGGTTTAAAAATGGCCAAGTTATAGCGAATTTTGTAAATTGATACAGCTACTCTAAAAAATGATAAAGCTACTCTACAAAACCGGAATCGAAAACCTAATACATAAAACTCATACAAGTATGACATTTGTATAGAAAAAAGTTTGTTTTTGAATTAAAGATTCCGATTACATGTGCTGTACAGTATCGACATACCAAATGAAACTATAACTTTACTGAATTCGCTATAACTTTGCCATTTCTGCCCCGATTTAAAAATGGTTACCATCAGTGTAGTACGAAAATGATCGAGCTTTGTACTTTACCAAAATCAATACCAATTTTTTTTTCTATTCGTGTATTTTGCAACTTTTGAACATGAGGTTCTGAATTGTTCTCTATTTCTCACATAAGTCTAGAAATAGCTCATAAACTTTTGGTCTGATTGAATTCTATGTTTTTCAAGCGGGATGTTTGAGGTAAAAAAGATCTTCAATGGGATGACAATCATTTTCTGTTCCATATAAAAAACTGGAGAAAATGGCGTTTTTATATTTTTTAAACGCCAATAATTTCGCAAAATCTCAAACCCTATACAATTTTATTTCATAACCTAATTCTTTGCGTTTTTCACAAAAAATGGCTAACAAATTATCAATTATTTTATATAAACTACTGCACCCTGAACGCATATGGTTTTAAAAATTTCCAAATGCATCGTGGCAGTTCTAAGAGTTAACCAATTCGAGTAAAATTTTGCATGGCTTATTTTTTAGACCATTTTTTATTATATTCCGCCCGGCAATCTTAATATTTGCAAAAAAAGGTGTATAACGAACAGCGGTCTACGGACCATTTTGAGCTAATTTTGGTCACTTTTTGATCTAAATTATAAACGAAAATTTATAATACCCGACAAGTAAACTTTCCTTGAAAAAATGCTGGTTCGAAATTATCCATAGACCCATAGTGTCTTACGCAAAGTAGCTTGTATAAAATTGTTCGTATGGACATTTTTCTGCGTTTTCGAAGCTTTTTAAATTGATCCGCTCTAAAACACATAGGTCTGCTCCTACTAGGACCTATAATGAAATTAAAATAAATCGAATACTTAAAGAGTTAAAAAGGCGATTTCAGTGCATATACACACATATCGATCCATCCTAATAGAATGGTCGTAACTTAAGACTTTCTGTAAACAAGAACATACTTATGTCAGACATTTGGTTCCAAATTTCTTGTCTCGGCCAGTATATTCATATCTAACCTTGCACCTAAAAAATATATATTTTTTGACATAAAAGATATGAAGGTTTAATTTCTTTTCACAATTAGTGAAGGGCTTGAATCGGCAAATTATAGAGGGGAAATAAAACTTTACTTGATATATGTGTTCATAAAAGTGTCTTAAAATACAAAAAATTTCTCGTATTTTTTATTCGCATCAAGACTCCGATTATATTGTGGAAATGTTGGTGCTTATACTAATTATATATTTTTTCATAATTTACGAAATATAAGAATTTTTCCTACTAGATACACTTAGTAAAATTGTCATAACTATTTTCGAAATAATAAAGTTCTCAGCATTGTTTGTATTATCCACGAGTGATTGTAAGGCATTTAGAGTTCCGCGGAAAGATCCATATAGCTCCGTTTTATTCAAGTTTGAACATAAAATCAGATGCATCGCAGCGAAGAGTTAAAGCAGCCTCCATTGCTGGGTATGCCAGCTGGACGGCATCTATCAATGCCATTTTACAGTCATCAAAGGCTTTTGATGACCACCTCTTGTTGTGCGAACGAACATGTGTTGACATTAATTGAAAGGCCGTGCTGTTCTTAGGTGTTTTTCGTGTTCCTCCATGTACTTGGATGCTATCAAGATATCGTCGATGTAAATATGACAAAACTGCAAGCCTTGAAATATGGAATCCATTAATCTTTGAAATGACTGTGTAGCGTTACATAAGCCGAATGCCATTACGTTGAATTCGAAGAGGCCGAAGGGTGTTATTACCGCTGTTTTCGGTCGGTCTTCAGGTGCTGCTGGAATCTGGTAATATGCTCGCGTGAGATCTAGTGTTGTGAATACACTGCAGCCATGCATTAAGTATGTGAAGTCTCGGAGATGCGGAATGGGATACCTGTCGGGCACTGTGACTCTGTTTAGTCGTCGGTAGTCACCACAAACGCAGCAATTTCCATCTGTTTTTCGCACGAGATGTAGTGGGCTGGCCCATTCGCTCTTCGACGGAACGCAAATACCTTGTTTTAACATACTGTCGAATTCTTTTTTTGCTGCTGCTAATTTTTATCCAGCGAGCCGACGCGCCCTCTATGCTTAGGCGTGAGGGGATTAGTCGGTTTGGTTATTTCCTCGAACTCCTAGAGGAGGCGTTCCACATAACTTATAAGTGGCGGATGTAACGTGTGCGGCCGTCATTTCTTGCATTGATACTTGAGGTCGTGGAGACTGTGACCTAGTAACGCTTGAGTTAGAGTGCACCAGCCTCCGATTACGTAGATCGACGAGCAGGTTGTTATGTTTGATGAAGTCAGCACCTAATGTGGGATGCAAAACGTCTGGGACTGTGAATTGCCACTTGAAAGTTTGGCCAAGACCAATGTTGAGCACTAGTTGGTGTAAGCCGTAAGTTCTTATTCTAGAGCCATTTGCTGCAAAGAGAGTGAAATCAGTTTTCTTTAAATTTGTTGGAATATTATTGAGAACTCCCCTGGGTAGCTCCGAAATGTCGGCGCCGGTGTCAACCAAGAATTTGAGACGATTTTTGAAATCGGTTATTTGTAGACGCGAATTGAACGGGCTTCTTTGCTTAAGCACCGAATCGTGCGTGATAAAAGCACATGTTCTTTCCAATCTCTCTCTTTCCCGCCGTTGTTGTTGTTGTTGTTGTAGCGATAAGGTTGCTCCCCGAAGGCTTTGGGGAGTGTTATCGATGTAATGGTCCTTTGCCGGATAAAGATCCGGTACGCTCCGGTACCACAGCACCATTAAGGTGCTAGCCCGACCATCTCGGGAACGATTAATGTGGCCACATTAAACCTTCAGGCCATCCCTTCCCTCCCCACTCCCAAGTTCCATGAGGAGCTTGGGGTCGCCAGAGCCTCGTCTGTTAGGGAAACCGGATTCGCCGCCGATAGGTGAGGTTGACAATTGGGTTTGGAGAAGCTATATATTGCGCTGGCAACATGAAGGGTTGTGCTACACAGCCCCTTGAATCTGGTATTTTAGTCACCTCTTACGACAGGCATACCTACTGCGGAAATATTCTGACCCCCTAAACCGCTGGGGTGACTCCCTAACCCGCTGGGGTGACCCCCTACCGCCGTCGTGAGCGCTTGTACCTGAGCAGTTAATTCTTCGATGTTATGCGCAAACGATTTTTGTGCTTCATTGTATACTACTGCCTCGTCAGCTGTTGAGAGCCCCACTGTGGTAGTCACTGACATAATGCTATTTTGCACCTCATAAATTTTGTTTTCTTGTAAGGCGAGGCTGTCAAGATCGTTAGTGACGCTGACGGCCAAAATCCCACGGACGTTCTGTGGCATTTGTTCCAGAAAAATTGTGCGTAGAATGTTCTCGGTCACCATGCCAGCTGCTAAACTTTTTAAACGCAGTAAATAGTGTGATGGCTTGCCATCAGTGAACAAAGTGTTATAAAGCAGACGTCGTAATTTGCTTTCGCTGCTTTCTTCGAATGTGTCAAACAGTCGTGTCTTCAAAGCCTGGAATTTACCATCAGCTGGTGGATCATTAACAATGTCGGCCACAAATGGTAGGGTAGTATTGTCCAAGTGCACAAAAACATACAGGCACTGTGATATGTCGCTGCGAATTTGTGCTATTTCGATTGCGGCCTCGACTTGTATAAACCATATTGCACAATTAATTGCCTTTCCAGAATGGGGGTAATTTAACTGCACGAGTGGCTGAGATAATACCACCGGGGCTCTCGCTGAATGCTGAACCAAATTCTGAAACAATTGAAGATGTGGTTGCCGTGTTTCCGGAGCTCGTGTTTTGTGTTTGCCTTGCTCATTTTGAGTTTGGGGTCACCAATGTAGTGTACTTGATTGTTTTGATACTACTGTAGTCACGTTAGATTATACGTTTATGGATCCAACGTTAATTTATTACATAAATAATACTCTTACAACTAATAAATTAAATTTAGTTAAAAATTGAGACATTCTTGCCGAAATGTGTTGCGTGTGGTTCGTTGCGTTCAAGAATCTGTCATTAGCCCAACGTGTTGCCGTCATGCAGAAAAGTGAGCATGTTGCCAAAAGATAATGCTTAGGGGACCCATCTAGCGGCAGTGGTTAAATAACTAGCTGCATAACAGGGTGTACCTAAAATCGGAAAAATTTTATGCGCGCCAATTTCAGAGGTGTATTTAAAGTTTGACGCTTAGCAGTCCATAAAAAGTTTAAGCGTAAACGTCTGTAGATGTAAAAAAAACACAGCTATATTTATGTGGGTATTTGTCATTCCGAATTTGAATCAGGCAATCTAATCATCATTTGTGTTCTTAAAATTCATAAACGATTGTTCCTACTACGTTTAAAACAAAAACAAAAACCTTAGATAACATGACTTTCTTTACCCGAGGCTCGTTTCTCCCTTTCATCACACTCCAATGGTTTGACGTGACGGGTCCTAAGTACAGCGCACAACCCGCTCAGCGGGGATGGAAATATTATTTGCACGTTTATATAGCGAGCCGCTTGATCTAAGACAGACCCCGCTTGCAGCCGCACTGGACAGACGCTGCCGATGAAAGATCCCCCAGCTAGCCCTCTCACATTAGCTCACCTCTAAACGGATGTTCAGTGGCTACCCAGAGGATACTTGACCGCAAGCCACCGGAAGTAGTGAGCTGCTTGACACGCATGCAAAGGAATTGCTCTGGCCATTCCCAGGTGAATGGCGACCACAAGCTTTGCCACTTTCGTGTACTCCTACAAACGACTCCACCCTCCCCCTTGGTGTGACCGATTGGCGCTAGTTGGCAGAGCGAAGAAGCGACTGCCGCGCCTTGTTGGAGGGCCATAACCGTTTAAACCGGTAAGCGCCAATTAAGTAAGTAACATGACTAGCAATGGAAAATTAAAAAAAGAAGTAAAAAAAAAATATAATTATTTTGAATGTTTTTTGAAAGAAGTTGATAAACTTATAAAAAAAAAACCATGAGCAAAGAACCCAAACCGCTATGCTACGGCGCACTATGGGATAAATTGGAAAAAGTTGCCTCGAAGTCAAATTTCTCCGCAACGAAGGCTAGACTTATCAAACAATAATGCTTGAAAGGCCATTTTTTAGGGATGTGAGAATAATCAGATATTGGAAACAAAGTCAAATGAAAATATTGAAACACGTTTTTGAATAAAATGATTTTTGCAATTTTTTTTACGTTTTTTTCTTATAAAAGAAAAACTAAATGCTTCTTATTGTTAAAAATCAAACTTATTAAAGATTTTAAATTAAATTAAATTTTATGGATAACACAATTAAAATTTTCTCATTTTATATACTTCAATTCTCGAGCTAATTTCTATAGGACTGAAAAAGTTATCCCAATTGGAAGGTTGAGGGAGAAAAACTTCATTATGATGTTAACATATTGTTGAAAAATATATACAGATATTTTTTTGAAAAATTTACTTAATTTTCTGAAGGTATATTATTAGGCTTTTCCGGTCTAAGTTTTTTTTTAAGTGCAAAATAAAATTACATTGTTCCACTTTTCTAACCCAACGTTTCGCTAATAACTTTTTAGCATCATCAGGGGTATGTGTTTATTTGTTAAAACTGTTACAAAAAACAAAATACAAAAAATGTTAAATTACATACAAAGTATATGGAGTTTGATAAATCCGTGTGAAAAATCAAATAAAAACAGATAATAATACATAAAAAACCAACTTACAATATTGCACTCTGCCGAGGGTTTTTCCTCTTTTGAAATTATTTAAAACTATTGTTTTTGAAAAACATAAAAACATTGAACATTTATGGACAGTAAATCAATACCATCTTAACGCTATGGTAATCTCGTTAATACTAAAAGCTATTTTCCTAAACACGTAATGTAAGCAGATGCTATATTGTCTGTATCTTCTTTCTTGTTAATCGTCTTTTCTCTTCTTTCCATAATTCTCAGGCTTTATAAAGTGTATCTTGTTGTTTCTTTCCGTTCCCTGTCAATAATCTTCGCATTAGTAAAGTCAGATGAGTGTCCACTTGATATTATGTGTTGTGATAACGCTGTACTGTTCTTTTGTTTTCTTATATCCGCTTCATGTTCGCCCAGTCTACCATCTAAGAGACGCTTTGTTGTGCCAATATATATTTTGCCGCATTCGTCGTTTGGTTTTTCTTTGCAAGTAATTTCGTAAATGACTTTGTTTTTTTGATGGAGATCTACAGGACACTTTGTTCTTGTAAATATCGTTGACAAAGTGCGGTTTGACTTATAGGCAAGTGTTGTGTTTGTTGTTTTTATTATGCTGTGATCAATATTTTCGGTAAGTTTGGGTATGTATGTGACGCTGTAAAACTTTTTCGCTGCTTTCGTTTCTAAATTTGTTCTTTTGTTAGGTTGGTTGCTGGATTCCATGATTTCTTGGTTTATTAGCTCTCGTATTAAATTATTAGGATAATTGTTTCTGCGTAAAATATTATAAATTTTTTGTATATTGCCACTGTGGTGTGATGGTAGCGTGCTCCGCCTACCACACCGTATGCCCTGGGTTCGCACCCCAGCCAAAGCAACATCAAAATTTTAGAAATAAGGTTTTTCAATTAGAAGCAAATTTTTCTAAGCGGGGTCGCCCCTCGGCAGTGTTTGGCAAGTGCTCCGAGTGTATTTCTGCCATGAAAAGCTCTCAGTGAAAACTCATCTGCCTTGCCCGTTCGGAGTCGGCATAAAACATGTAGGTCCCGTCCGGCCAATTTGTAGGGAAAATCAAGAGGAGCACGACGCAAATTGGAAGAGAGCTCGGCCTCAGATCTCTTCGGAGGTTATCGCACCTTACATTTATTTTTTTAACAGTTTTAACAAATAAACACATATCCCTGATGATGCTTAAAAGTTATTAGCGAAACGTTGGGTTAGAAAAGTGGTGTATTTCTGCCATGAAAAGCTCTCAGTGAAAACTCATCTGCCTTGCCCGTTCGGAGTCGGCATAAAACATGTAGGTCCCGTCCGGCCAATTTGTAGGGAAAATCAAGAGGAGCACGACGCAAATTGGAAGAGAGCTCGGCCTCAGATCTCTTCGGAGGTTATCGCACCTTACATTTATTTTTTTAACAGTTTTAACAAATAAACACATATCCCTGATGATGCTAAAAAGTTATTAGCGAAACGTTGGGTTAGAAAAGTGGAATAATGTAATTGTATTTCGCACTTAAAAAAAAACTTAGACCGAAAAAGCCTAACAATATACCTTCAGATTCAACAAGAACTGGTCGGAAATACATAATATTACTTAATTTTTGCCTTGAAATTTTCATTTATAATTAATTCGCTTTGCTATAAAAAAATGTTCAGCCATATCAAACTTTCATATTAACTTCATGCGGACCATTTCTGAATAGATAAGTGTAGCACACTGATTATTGTTGCCGAGGTCAATACGCGTCTTTTGACACCTCTCGCGATATTTTTGGACGCGTATTAGCAGTGCCATGCTGTCGTATAGAATCACCAAAACTGATTCCTGTTGGCGTAGTATTTGTTTTTTTTTTCAGTCACAGTCACGGTTAAAAGCCTATGTGACTGAGAGGTCACAATCACAGATAATATTGTTCCTCAAAAATCACGGGATCGGCCAACATTAATAATAAGAGACTGAACATAATAGGGCTGATCACATTTACGACGGCGGTGTAGCCGCCCCATCTGTCATATTTTTACACATGTTCTTATGAGTGTCGTTATTTTCAGCGCGACAGGGCTGCAAGGCAACCAATCACGAAAGCCGTTGTAGCCAGATTAAACCTAATTCTATTTTCGGGAAGCGACAGTGAGTGGCGTCCTTTTTATTTTGTCAATAAAAACTAAAATAGAAGTAAATAACAGATAATAAAAGCTAAACTCATTATTTTGGGCGTTTTTTCAACATAATTAACAATTTTTTCTAAATTTTTCGCTACTGTTTGCTGTAACTTACATTGGTGGCTGCCGCTTTCAAGGTAATCAAGAAGCCAATGCTTGCTTGGCTACGGTTGCCGTCAAGCTTTGCTTTATTGTGGTTGTGGTCTGTATACGCCGTGTGGAATGTGATCAGCCCTAATGTCGTCAGTCAATTATTAAAATACTAGCAAGTACCCGGCTCAAGCGGGAGTCATTGGTGCCGTATGTCGTATCGCTGTAGTCGTATCCCTAACATAATCAGTAAGGGTGGGACTATTCTAATAAAAATTATTCGAATAATAAACTCTTTTATTCGCCAGGTATTCGTAATCCGAATAATATTTATTTGAATTTTTTATTCGTTTATTCGGATAGTACTATCCCGATAGTGCGCACTATCCGGATACTTCGAATCTAATATCTAATCTAATATATATTATAAATGGGAAAGTTTGGATGTTTAGATGTTTGGATGTTTGGATGTTTGGATGTTTGTCCAGACGTTTGTCTTTGTGACTCAATCACGCAAGAACGGCTGGACCGATTTGGGTGACATTTTGCACACATATAGCCAATAGTCTAGAAGGATCCACTAGCTATATATTTTTGAAAAGGGGCGTGGTCCCCGCCCCCTAGGAACAGTTATAATTTAATTATTATATTTTTTCGTCTTTGCGACTGAATCACGCCAGAATGGCTACACGGATTTTGATGAAATTTGGGACACAGACAGTATTCTGCTAGGGAAATTTTTTTCGAACATGGAAAGAGGGGTCGGGGTCCCACGACCCCTTCAAGCAATTACTTTTTAATAATTTTTACACATTATTACTTTACGTATACTGGCCTTCACCAATATCACAGACTCAAGGGGTCAAATAAGTCGAGGGCTTACAAAGTAAGCAGTGACACCCTCCGCCCCCCCTCCCCCTCGGGGTACTTTCGGGATCATTTGCGTACCTTCGAAAGATAAATTCTTGATGGTTGCCGGGATCATTACGGGACTTTTTCGGGGTTATTTTGGGTCCCTTTAGGCATCATTTCTGGATGGTCTTCGGGATTCGTCCGGCATCCCGGTGGGGGACATTTCGGGACTTTTTCGCGACTAATACGGGATCACTTGGGGACCCTTTCGGCATCATTTCTGGATGGTTTTCGGGGTCCGTCCGGGATCTCGTCGGGTTAATTTGGGGACTTTTTCGATATAATTTGGGGGCTCTTCCGGCATAATTTCTGGATGGTTTTCGGGATCCGTCCGGGATCTCGTCGGGTCATTTGGGGACTTTTTCGGGATCATTTGGGGGCTCTTCCGGCATCATTTCTGGAAGGTTTTCGGGACTTTTTCGGAATCATTTAAGGATGGCTTTCAGGATTCGTCCGGGAATCCGTCAGGGTAATTTCTGGACTTTTCCGAGACTATTTCGGGATCATTTTGGGACTTTCCAAGATAATTTCTGGATGTATTTCGGGATCTGTCCGGGATGCCGTCAGGGTAATTTTGGGACTATTAGGTGATCATTTGAGGACCTTTCCGGCATCACTTCTGGATGGTTTTCGGTATCCGTTCAGGATCCCGTCGGAAAATTGCGGGACTTTTTCGGGATCATTTGGGGTCCCTTCCGGCATCATTTGTGTATGGTTTTTGGTATTCGTCCGGCATCCCATCGGGGTAATTTCGGGACTTTTACTCGAATAATACGGGACAATTTGCGGGCCCTTTCTGTATCATTTCTGGATAGTTGTCGGGATCCGTTCGGGATCCCGTCAGGGTCTTTTCGGAACTAATAGTAGATAATTTGAAGACCTTTCCGGCATCATTTCTGGATAGTTTTCGGGATCCTTTCGGGGTCCCATCAGGTTCATTTCGGGACTTTTTCGGCAACATTTAAGATTGGTTTTCAGGATTCGTCCGGGATCCCGTCAGGGTAATTTCTGGACTTTTCCGATACTATTTCGGGATCATTTCGGGACCCTCCCAAGATCATTTCTGGATGGATTTCGTGATCTGTCCGGGATGCCGTCAGGGTCATTTTGGGACTATTAGGTGATCATTTGAGGACCTTTCCGGCATCACTTCTGCATGGGTTTGGGTATCCGTTCAGGATCCCGTCGGAATAATTGCGGGACTTTTTCGGGATCATTTGGGGTCCCTTCCGGCATCATTTCTGGATGGTTTTTGGGATTCGTCCGGCATCCCGTCGGGGTCATTTCGGGCCTTTTTCTCGACTAATACGGGATCATTTGCGAGCACTTTCGGCATCATTTCTACATATTTGTCGGGATCCGTTCAGGATCCCTTCACGGTCATTTCGGGACTATTAGAGGTTCATTTGAGGACCTTTCCGGCATCATTTCTGGATAGTTTTCGGAATCCTTTCGGGATCCCGTCAGGGTCATTTCGGGACTTTTTCGGGATCATTTAAGGATGGCTTTCAGGATTCGTCCGGGAACCCGTCAGGGTAATTTCTGGACTTTTCCGAGACTATTTCGGGATCATTTTGGGACCTTCCCAAGATCATTTCTGGATGGATTTCGGGATCTGTCCGGGATGCCGTCAGGGTCATTTTGGGACTATTAGGTGATCATTTGAGGACCTTTCCGGCATCACTTTTTGATGGTTTTCGGTATCCGTTCAGGATCCCGTCGGAATAATTGCGGGACTTTTCCGGGATCATTTGGGGTCCCTTCCGGCATCATTTCTGTATGGTTTTTGGGATTCGTCCGGCATCCCGTCGTGGTCATTTCGGGACTTTTACTCGACTAATACGGGATAATTTGCGGGCCCTTTCTGTATCATTTTTGGATAGTTGTCGGGATCCGTTCGGGATCCCGTCAGGGTCTTTTCGGAACTATTAGGAGATCATTTGAGGACCTTTCCGGCATCATTTTTGGATAGTTTTTGGTATCCTCTCGGGGTCCCATCAGGGTCATTTCGGGACTTTTTCGGCAACATTTAAGATTGGTTTTCAGGATTCGTCCGGGATTCGGGACCATTTTGGGATCATTTGGGGACCCTTCCGAGATCATTTCTGGATCCGTCCGGGATGCCGTAGGAGCCATTTCGGGATTTTTTGTTACTTTTCCGGGATAGTTTTTGGACCCTTCCGGGATCATTTCTGGATCTGTGCGGGATCCCATTTGGGTCATTTCCGGACTATTTCGGGATCATTTTGGGACCCTTCCGGAATCATTTCTGTATGGTTTTCGCGATCCGTCGTGGATCCCCTCGGAGCCATTTCGGAACTTTTTCTGGAGTATGTCGGGATAATTTAGGGACCCTTCCTGGATATTTTCTGGATGGTTTTTGAGATCCGCCCGGGAGCCCGTCAGGGTCATTTCGGAACCTTTTCGGGATCATTTTGGAACACCTTCAGGGATCATTTCTGTGTGGTTCTCTGGATACGTCTAGAATCGTGTCGTTGTCATTTCTGGTTTTTTGGGACTATTCCGGGAACTTTTGGAGACCCTTTCGGGGCATTTCTGGATGGTTTTCGGGATCCGTCCGCGATAGCGTGGGGGTCATTTCGTAGCTTTTTCTGGATAATTTCGGGATCATTTGGGATCCTATCAGGTTATCAGCTCATTCTTTTTTTTACTCAATTACAAAAATAAAATGCATTAGACAGAAAACAAAATTTTAAACAGATAACTTGATACGCAGGCTAACGCCAATAGCCCATAAATTTAAATTTCTCCTTGCGGACGGGGCCGCGGGTAAAGGCTAGTATATTATAAATGGGAAAGTTTGGATGTTTGGATGTTTGTCCAGACGTTTGTCTTTGTGACTCAATCACGCAAGAACGGCTGGACTGATTTGGATGAAATTTTGCTCACATATAGCCAATAGTCTAGAACGATCTACTAGCTATATATTTTTCAAAAGGGCGTGGTCCCCGCCCCCTAGGAACAGTTACAATTTAATTATTATATTTTTTCGTCTCTGCGACTGAATCACGCCAGAATGGCTACACGGATTTTGATGAAATTTGGGACACAGACAGTAGTCTACTAGCGAAATTTTTGTCGAACATGGAAAGACGGGTGGGGGTCCCACGACCCCTTCGAGCAATTACTTTTTAATAATTTTTACACATTATTACTTTACGTATACTGGCCTTCACCAATACCACAGACTCAAGGGGTCAAATAAGTCGAGGGCTTACAAAGTAAGCAGTGACACCCTCAGGATCATTTCGGGACTTTTTCGGCATCATTTAAGATTGGTTTTCAAGATTCGTCCGGGATCCCGTCAGGGTAATTTCTGGACTTTTCCGAGACTATTTCGGGATTATTTTGGGACCCTCCCAAGATCATTTCTGGATCGATTTCGGGATCTGTCCGGGATGCCGTCAGGGTCATTTTGGGACTATTATGTGATCATTTGAAGACCTTTCCGGCATCACTTCTGCATGGTTTTCTGTATCCGTTCAGGATCCCGTCGGAATAATTGCGGGACTTTTTCGGGATCATTTGGGGTTCCTTCCGGCATCATTTCTGGATGGTTTTTGGGATTCGTCCGGGATCCCGTTGGGATCATTTAGGGACTTTTTCTCGACTAATACGGGATCATTTGCGGGCCCTTTCGGCATCATTTCCAGATAGTTGGCGGGAACCGTTCGGGACCCCGTCAGGGTCTTTTTGGAACTATTAGGAGATCATTTGAGGACCTTTCCGGCATAATTTCTGGATAGTTTTCGGGATCCTTTCGGGGTCCCGTCAGGGTCATTTCGGGACTTCTTCGGGACTATATCGGGATCATTTCTGGATGGTTTACGGGATCCGTCCAGGACCCCTTAAGGGTCATTTCGGGACTATTAGGTGATCATTTGAGGACCTTTCCGGCATCACTTCTGGATGATTTTCGGTATCTGTTCGGGATCCCGTCGGAATCATTGCGGGAATTTTTCGGAATCATTGGGATCCCTTCCGGCATCATTTCTGGATGGTTTTCGGGATTTGTGCGGGATCCCGTCGGGGTTATTTCGAGACCTTTTCGGGGCTAATACGGGATCATCTGGAGATCCTCTAGGGGTCATTTCGTTACTTTTTCTGTATTATTTCGGGATCATTTGGGGACCTTTCCGGCATAATTTCTTGATGGTTTGCTGGACCATTTTGGGATCATTTGGGAACCCTTCCGAGATCCTTTCTGGATCCGTCCGGGATGCCGTAGGAGCCATTTCGGAATTTTTTGTTACTTTTCCGGGATAGTTTTTGGACCCTTCCGGGATTATTTCTGGATCTGTGCGGGATCCCATCTGGGTCATTTCCGGACTATTTCGGGATCATTTTGGGATCCTTCCGGAATCATTTCTGGATGGTTTTTGGGATTCGTCCGGGATCCCGTTGGGGTCATTTAGGGACTTTTTCTCGACTAATACGGGATCATTTGCGGGCCCTTTCGGCATCATTTCCAGATAGTTGGCGGGAACCGTTCGGGACCCCGTCAGGGTCTTTTTGGAACTATTAGGAGATCATTTGAGGACCTTTCCGGCATAATTTCTGGGTAGTTTTCGGGATCATTTCGGGGTCCCGTCAGGGTAATTTCGGGACTTCTTCGGGACTATATCGGGATCATTTCTGGATGGTTTACGGGATCCGTCCAGGACCCCTTAAGGGTCATTTCGGGACTATTAGGTGATCATTTGAGGACCTTTCCGGCATCACTTCTGGATGATTTTCGGTATCTGTTCGGGATCCCGTCGGAATCATTGCGGGAATTTTTCGGAATCATTGGGATCCCTTCCGGCATCATTTCTGGATGGTTTTCGGGATTTGTCCGGGATCCCGTCGGGGTTATTTCGAGACCTTTTCGGGGCTAATACGGGATCATCTGGAGATCCTCTAGGGGTCATTTCGTTACTTTTTCTGTATTATTTCGGGATCATTTGGGGACCTTTCCGGCATAATTTCTTGATGGTTTGCTGGACCATTTTGGGATCATTTGGGAACCCTTCCGAGATCCTTTCTGGATCCGTCCGGGATGCCGTAGGAGCCATTTCGGAATTTTTTGTTACTTTTCCGGGATAGTTTTTGGACCCTTCCGGGATTATTTCTGGATCTGTGCGGGATCCCATCTGGGTCATTTCCGGACTATTTCGGGATCATTTTGGGATCCTTCCGGAATCATTTCTGTATGGGTTTCGCGATCCGTCGTGGATCCCCTCGGAGTCATTTCGGAACTTTTTCTGGACTATGTCGAGGTCATTTGGGGACTTTTTCGGGATCATTTGGGGGCTCTTCCGGCATCATTTTTGGATGGTTTTCGGGATCCGTCCGGGAACCCGTCGAGGTTATTTCGGGAATTTTTCGGGATCATTTGGGGTATTTTTCGGCATCATTTTTAGATGGTTTTCGGTATCCCTTCGGGATATCAGCAGGGTAATTTCGGGACTATTAGGGGATCATTTGGGGACCTTTCCGGCATCATTTCTGCATAGTTTTCGCTATCCGTTCGGGATCCCGTCAGGGTCATTTCGGGATCATTTGGGGTACCCTCCGGCATCATTTCTAGATAGTTTTCGGGATCCCATCGGGGTCACTTCGGAACTTTTTCTCTACTGATACGGGCTCATTTGAGGACCCTTTCGGCATCATTTCTGGATAGTTTTCGGGATCCGGCCGGGATCCCGTCAGGGTCATTTCTGGACTATTAGGGGATCATTTGAGGACCTTTCCGGCATCATTTATGGATAGTTTTCGGGATCAGTCCAGGATCCCGTCGGGATCATTTCGGGATCATTTGGGGTATTTTCCGACATCATTTCTGTATGGTTTTCGGGATCCATCCGGGATCCCGTCGAGGTCATTTCGTGACTTTTTCTGGACTTTTCCGGGATCATTTGGGGATCCCTCCAGATTCATGGATGGTTTTCGTGATCCCGTCAGGGTCAAATGGGGACTTTTCGGGACTATTTCGAGATCATTTGGAGATCCTTCCGGCATTATTTCGGGATGTTTTTCGGGATCCATACGGAATCCCGTCAGCGTACTTTCGGAACTTTTTCAAGGCTATATCGGGTTCCGTCAAAAACATTTCGGGACTTTTTTGGGAGTATTTCGGGATCATTTCAGGATAGATAATTAAGGGATAATTTCTGGATGATTTTGGGAATCCCTGCAGGATCCCGCCAGGGTCATTTTGGGACCCCTCCGGGATAATTTCTGGGTCATTTTCGGGATCTGTCTGGGATCCCGTCGGAGTTACATCGGGACTTTTTCGGGACTTTTTTCTGGATTATTTCGGGATCATTTTGGGACCCTTGCGGGATAATTTCCGTATGATTTCGGGATCTGTCCGGGATTCCGTCGGAGTTTTTTCGGGACTTTTTCCGGACTATTTCGGAATCATTTGCGGACCCTTCAGAGATCAATTCTGGATGGTTTTCGGGATCCCGTCAGGGTAATTTCAGAAATTTTTCGGGACTATTTCGGAATCATTTTGGGACCCCTCCTGGTTAATTTCTGAATGATTTTCGGGATCTGTTTGGAAATTTTAGCATCATCTTGGGACCCTTCCGGGATCATTTTAGGTCTCTTCGCAACCGGTAGTTCAGCACACATGCCTTTTTAAATTATGAGCTTTTGTGGCCGTGGATTTGCTGCTAATTATTCGTAATTAAAATTCGGTATGTTTTATCTTTAATATCGAACATAGCTTTTTCGTTATATTTTTGAGTTTTTTAAATAAATCGTGTAACGAACTGTTATAACTATAATTACACTTTTTGTAATATTTGAACCACGAAAAAGCAACACTATTTTCATATAAAAAATTCTCTTTGGTTTTAGCTAATTGTAGATTCACTCCTTTGTTCTATGAGTAGTAATTCTTTCACCCCTCTCATATCAGTTAATTTAATTTAAAAACAATATGTATTTTTTTTTAATTCGAGAAAACTGTATTGTACTATTCATGAAAGCGCACCTTTCAGCTTATCTTCTAATTTAGTTCTTTTTTTTTTTTACTAAATTACAAAAATAAAATACATTAGACAAAAATAATTTTTAAACAGATAACTTGATAAGCAGGCTAACGTGAATAGCACATATATTTTATTTTCTCCTTGCGGACGGGGCCGCGGGTAAAGGCTAGTAGTAAAATAAAAGACATTGCGTTTATGTTACGCTCATCGCTTGTGCAGATGAGCATGCACATATATGTATACGTACATATATTTATGTGTGTATATATATTAGGGCGGGTCGATTTAAAAATCGCTCATTGCTCTGTGAAAATCGTATTTTAAGGATCAAAATAAGAAACTTTGCCGAAGGAACCATACCTCTAAAAAGAAATCTGATGTCCCCCCCTTTGGGTCGAACTTTTGGGTAGGGGCAATTTCAATTCTACCTGTTGTGTCTTGTGGTGGTTTAAAAAAACAACACAAGCAATTTTACGATCTGCAATTGTGTCACAGTGATACCTTCATTTTTTGCCGAAGGAACCATACCTCTAAAAAGAATTCTGATGCCCCCCCCCTTTGGGTCGAACTTTTGGGTAGGGGCAATTTCAATTCTACCTGTTGTGTCTTGTGGTGGCTTAAAAAAACAACACAAGCAATTTTACGATCTGCAATTGTGTCACAGTGATACCTTCATTTTTTAAAAAAAACAACACAAGCAATTTTACGATCTGCAATTGTGTCACAGTGATACCTTAATTTTTTAAAACGGTTGAATAAAAAACCCACACAACTATGTTTACGACATGCAAATGCATCACAGTGATGCCTTGATTTTAAAAGGGGGTTGTAAAAACGCTAATTTCTAATAATTATACTCAGTTGAGCAGAGCAGAGTATATTAAGTTTTATTGGATAACGGTTGGTTGTACATATATAAAGGAATCGAGATAGATATAGACTTCCATATATCAAAATAATCAGGATCGAAAAAAAATTTGATTGAGCCATGCCCGTCCGTCCTTCCGTCCGTCAACACGATAACTTGAGTAAATTTTGAGGTATCTTGATGAAATTTGGTATGTAGGTTCCTGAGCACTCATCCCAGATCGCTATTTAAAATGAACGATATCGGACTATAACCATATCGGACTATAACCGGACACAAATTTTGTAAAGTAAAATTTTAACAAAAAATGTAATATCTTTACAGTATATAAGTAAATTATGTCAACATTCAACTCCAGTAATGATATGGTGCAACAAAATACAAAAAAAAAGAAAATTTCAAAATGGGCGTGGCTCCGCCCTTTTTCATTTAATTTGTCTAGGATACTTTTAACGCCATAAGTCGAACAAAAATTAACCAATCCTTTTGAAATTTGGTAGGGGCATAGATTTTATGACGCTAACTGTTTTTTGTGAAAATGGGCGAAATCGGTTGATAACACGCCCAGTTTTTATACACAGTCGTCCGTCTGTCCTTCCGCATGGCCGTTAACACGATAACTTGAGCAAAAATCGATATATCTTTAATGAACTTAGTTCACGTGCTTACTTCAACTCACTTTATCTTGGTATGAAAAATGAACGAAATCCGACTATGATCACGCCCACTTTTTCGATATCGAAAATTACGAAAAATGAAAAAAATGCCATAATTCTATACCAAATACAAAAAAAGGGATGAAACATGGTAATGTAATTGGATTGTTTTATTGACGCGAAATATAACTTTAGAAAAAACTTTATAAAATGGTTGTGACACCTACCATATTAAGTAGAAGAAAATGAAAAAGTTCTGCAGGACGAAATAAAAAACCCTTAAAATCTTGGCAGGTATTACATATATAAATAAATTAGCGGTATCCAACAGATGATGTTCTGGGTCACCCTGGTCCACATTTTGGTCGATATCTGGAAAACGCCCTCACATATACAACTACCACCACTCCCTTTTAAAACTCTCATTAGTACCTTTAATTTGATACCCATATCGTACAAACTCATTCTAGAGGCACCCCTGGTCCACCTTTATGACGATATCTCGAAAAGGCGTCCACCTATAGAACTAAGCCCCACGCCCTTTTAAAATACTCATTAGCACCTTTCGTTTGATGCCCATATTGTACAAACAAATTCTAGGGTCACCCCTGGTCCACCTTTATGGTGATATCTCGAAACGGCGTCCACCTTTGGAACTAAGGATTGCTCCCTTTTAAAATACTCATTAACACCTTTCTTTTGAGACCCATATTGTGCAAACAAATTCTAGGGTCACCCCTGGTCCACCTTTATGGCGATATCTCGAAACGGCGTCCACCTATGGAACTAAGGATTACTCCCTTTTAAAATACTCATTAACACCTTTCATTTGATACCCATATCGTACATATTCTAAAGTCACCCCTGGTCCACCTTTATGGCGATATCTCGAAAAGGCGAACACCTATAGAACGAAGGCACACTTCCTTTTAAAAATCCTCATTAACACCTTTCATTTGATACCCATATCGTACAAACAAAGTATAGAGTCACCCCTGGTCCACCTTTATTGCGATACCTCGAAAAGGCGTCCACCTATAGAACTAAGGCCCACTCCCTTTTAAAATACTCATTAACTCCTTTCGTTTGATACCCATATTCCACAAACGAATTCTAGAGTCACCCCTGGCCCACCTTTATGGCGATATCTCGAAACGGCATCCACCTATGGAACTAAGGATTATTCCCATTTAAAATACTCATTAACACCTTTCTTTTGATACTCATATTGTACAAACAAATTCTAGGGTCACCCCTGCTCCACCTTTATGGCGATATCTCGAAACGGCATCCACCTATGGAACTAAGGATTATTCCCTTTTAAACTACTCATTAACACCTTTCTTTTGATACCCATATTGTACAAACAAATTCTAGGGTCACCCCTGGTCCACCTTTATGGCGATATCTCGAAAATGCGACCACCCATACAACAACCACCACTCCCTTTTAAAACCCTCATTAATACCTTTAATTTGATACCCATATCGTACAAACACATTCTAGAGTCACCCCTGGTCCACCTTTATGGCGATATTTCGAAACGGCGTCCACCTATAGAACTAAGGCCCACTCCCTTTTAAAATACTCATTAGCACCTTTCGTTTGATGCCCATATTGTACAAACAAATTCTAGGGTCACCCCTGGTCCACCTTTATGGTGATATCTCGAAACGGCGTCCACCTTTGGAACTAAGGATTGCTCCCTTTTAAAATACTCATTAACACCTTTCTTTTGAGACCCATATTGTGCAAACAAATTCTAGGGTCACCCCTGGTCCACCTTTATGGCGATATCTTGAAACGGCGTCCACCTATGGAACTAAGGATTACTCCCTTTTAAAATACTCATTAACACCTTTCATTTGATACCCATATCGTACAAACGCATTCTAGAGTCACCTCTGGTCCACCTTTATGGCGATATCTCGAAAAGGCGACCACCTATACAACAACCACCACTCCCTTTTAAAACCCTCATTAATACCTTTAATTTGATACCCATATCGTACTAACACATTCTAGAGTCACCCCTGGTCCACCTTTATGGCGATATTCCGAAACGGCATCCACGTATAGAACTAAGGCCCACTCCCTTTTAAAATACTCATTAACACCATTCGTTTGATGCCCATATTGTACAAACAAATTCTAGGGTCACCCCTGGTCCACCTTTGTGGCGATATCTCGAAACGGCGTCCACCTATGGAACTAAGGATTACTCCCTTTTAAAATACTCATTAACACCTTTCATTTGATACCCATATCGTACAAACGCATTCTAGAGTCAACCCTCATCCACCTGTATGGCTATATCCCTAAATGGCGTCCACCTATAGAACTATGGCCCACTCCCTCATAAAATACTCTTTAATGCCTTTCATTTGATACACATGACATACAAACACATTCCAAGGTTTCCCTCGGTTCATTTTCCTACATGGTTATTTTCCCTTATGTTGTCACCATAGCTCTCAACTGAGTATGTAATGTTCGGTTACACCCGAACTTAACCTTCCTTACTTGTTTTTTTTTAATTTCTTTTCTATTACTAAGTTAAATTCATTTTTTCATTTACATATGTTCTAACTAAATAAATTTCTAAAGAGAAAAATAAATTCCAAAAAGAAAAAACATAGGCATTTCAAAGTGGGATTTTTCAAAATTTACCCCTACGACCCGATGGGGGGAACATCAGAATTCATTTTCGAGGTATGGTTCCTTCAGCAAAGTTTCTTATTTTGATTCCTAGAATACGATTTTCCTAGAGCAATGGGCGATTTTTTTGCCTCCCCACAAATCGACCCGGCCTAATATATATGTATGCATATATTTTTGTTTGTTTGGGGTTTCTTTGTTAATATTCATTTATTTATAAAATAAATAAATGTAAGGCGCGATAACCTCCGAAGAGATCTAAGGCCGAGCTTCCCTTCCAATTTGCTTCGTGGCCCTCTTGATTTTCCCTACAAATTGGCCGGACGGGACCTACATGTTTTATGCCGACTCCGAACGGCATCTGCAAGCCAGATGACTTTTCACTGAGAGCTTTTCATGGCAGAAACACACCCGGAGCGCTTGCCAAACACTGCCGAGGGGCGACCCCGCTTAGAAAAATTTTCTTCTAATTGAAAAAACTTATTTCTAAAATTTTGATGTTGCTTTGCCCGGGGTGCGAACCCAGGGCATACGGTGTGGCAGGCGGAGCACGCTACCATCACACCACGGTGGCCACCATTTTATCATTTATTTAGTTACATATATTTACGTAACCAAAGTTGGGCTTGAGGCTTAAGCTAGAAATGGTTATCGGGGTCGCTTACAACTGTACTGATCATATAACTTTGTTTATTAGTAAACAGGTGTGGAAATGTACATGTAAAATATGTAACTAATTTTAATGGTAGGGATTTTTGTTTCCCATATACGTACATACATATTGTATGGAAAATTTTTGTTTTGATATCTTTTGGTTTGTATAAACATCAATTTGGTCACCATTAAAAAAATATTTCTACATGTTCCGAGCGAGTTTTTTCAAGTGCTGGTAATATTGTTAAGCCTTCAAGAAGTAAACTTAACCCATATCTTCTATCAGCTTTAATATTTTTACACCAAAATAAAAAAAAATAAATATTTACACAGATTTTAAAACTAAGTCATCATTTACATATATATAAATAAGAAAATCAGCTTTATATGACACTGAAATGAGTAATTAAGCTAAGATTGTTTTTATTGTATGTATGCATATAAAAGAAATTTCATCATGAAATAAAAACAAGTAAGGAAGGCTAAGTTCGGGTGTAACCGAACATTACATACTCAGTTGAGAGCTGTGGAGACAAAATAAGGGAAATTACCATGTTGTAAAAGGAACCTAGGGTAACCCTGAAATGTGTTTGTATGACATGTGTATCAAATGGAAGGTATTAAAGAGTATTTTAAGAGGAAGTAGGCCATAGATCTATAGATGGACGCCATTTAGGGATATCGCCATAAAGGTGGACCAGGCCTGACTCGAGAATTTGTTTGTATGATATGGGTATCAAATGAAATGTGTTAATGATAATTTTAAAAGGGAGTGGGCCTAAGTTCTATAGGTGGACGTTTTTTCGAGATATCGCCATAAAGGTGGACCACGGGTGACTCTAGAATTTATTTTGTACGATATGGGTATCAAATAAAAGGTATTAATGAGTATTTTAAAAGAGCGTGGGCCTAAGTTCTATAGATGTACGCCTTTTCGAGATATCGCCATAAAGATGGACCAGGGGTGACTCTAGAATTTGTTTGTACGATATGGGTATCAAATGAAAGGTGTTAATGAGGATTTTAAAAGGGCGTGGGTCTTAGTTCTATAGGTGGATGCCTTTTCGAGATATCTCCATAAAGGTAGACTAGGGGTGACTCTAGAATTTGTTTGTACGATATGGGTATGAAATGAAAGGTGTTAATGAGTATTTTAAAAGGGAGTGGGCCTAAGTTCTATAGGTGGACGCATTTCGGAATATCGTTATAAAAGTGGACCTGGGTTGACTCTAGAATGCGTTTGTACAATATGGGTGTCAAACAAAAAGTGTAATAAGTGTTTTAAAAGGGAGTGGGCCTTTGTTCTATGGGTGGACGCCTTTTCGAGATATCGCCATAAACGTGGACCAGGGGTGACTCTAGAATGCGTTTGTACAATATGGGTATCAAATAAAAGGTGTTAATGAGTATTTTAAAAGGGTGTGGGCCTTAGTTCTATAGGTGGGCGCCTTTTCGAGATATCGCCATAAAGGTGGACCAGGGGTTACTCTAGAAATTGTTTGTACGATATGGGTATCAAATGAAAGGTGTTAATGAGGATTTTAAAAGGGCGTGGGTCTTAGTTCTATAGGTGGACGCCTTTTCGAGATATCTCCATAAAGGTAGACTAGGGGTGACTCTAGAATTTGTTTGTACGATATGGGTATGAAATGAAAGGTGTTAATGAGTATTTTAAAAAGGAGTGGGCCTTAGTTTTATATGTGGACGCCTTTTCGAGATATCGCCATAAACGTTGACCAGGGGTGACTCTAGAATTTGTTTGTACTATATGGGTATCAAATGAAAGGTGTTAATGAGTATTTTAAAAGGGAGTGGGCCTAAGTTCTATAGGTGGACGCATTTCGGAATATCGTTATAAAAGTGGACCTGGGTTGACTCTAGAATGCGTTTGTACAATATGGGTGTCAAACGAAAAGTGTAATAAGTATTTTAAAAGGGAGTGGGCCTTTGTTCTATGGGTGGACGCCTTTTCGGGATATCGCCATAAACGTGGACCAGGGGTGACTTTAGAATGCGTTTGTACAATGTGGGTATCAAATGAAAGGTGTTAATGAGTATTTTAAAAGGGAGTGGGCCTTAGTTCTATAGGTGGACGCCTTTTCGAGATATCGCCATAATGGTGGACCAGGGGTGACTCTAGAATTTGTTTGTACGATATGGGTATCAAATGAAAGGTGTTAATGAGTATTTTAAAAGGGCGTGGGCCTTAGTTCTATAGGTGGACGCCTTTTCGAGATATCGCCATAATGGTGGACCAGGGGTGACTCTAGAATTTGTTTGTACGATATGGGTATCAAATGAAAGGTGTTAATGAGTATTTTAAAAGGGCGTGGGCCTTAGTTCTATAGGTGGACGCCTTTTCGAGATATCGCCATAATGGTGGACCAGGGGTGACTCTAGAATTTGTTTGTACGATATGGGTATCAAATGAAAGGTGTTAATGAGTATTTTAAAAGGGCGTGGGCCTTAGTTCTATAGGTGGGCGCCTTTTCGAGATATCGCCATAAAGGTGGACCAGGGGTTACTCTAGAAATTGTTTGTACGATATGGGTATCAAATGAAAGGTGTTAATGAGGATTTTAAAAGGGCGTGGGTCTTAGTTCTATAGGTGGACGCCTTTTCGAGATATCTCCATAAAGGTAGACTAGGGGTGACTCTAGAATTTGTTTGTACGATATGGGTATGAAATGAAAGGTGTTAATGAGTATTTTAAAAAGGAGTGGGCCTTAGTTTTATATGTGGACGCCTTTTCGAGATATCGCCATAAACGTTGACCAGGGGTGACTCTAGAATTTGTTTGTACTATATGGGTATCAAATGAAAGGTGTTAATGAGTATTTTAAAAGGGAGTGGGCCTAAGTTCTATAGGTGGACGCATTTCGGAATATCGTTATAAAAGTGGACCTGGGTTGACTCTAGAATGCGTTTGTACAATATGGGTGTCAAACGAAAAGTGTAATAAGTATTTTAAAAGGGAGTGGGCCTTTGTTCTATGGGTGGACGCCTTTTCGGGATATCGCCATAAACGTGGACCAGGGGTGACTTTAGAATGCGTTTGTACAATGTGGGTATCAAATGAAAGGTGTTAATGAGTATTTTAAAAGGGAGTGGGCCTTAGTTCTATAGGTGGATGCCCTTTCGAGATATCGCCATAAAGGTGAGCCAGGGGTGACTCTAAAATTTTTGTGTACGATATGGGTATCAAATGAAAGGTGTTAATGAGTATTTTAAAAGGGTGTGGGCCTTAGTTCTATAGGTGGACGCCTTTTCGAGATATCGCCATAATGGTGGACCAGGGGTGACTCTAGAATTTGTTTGTACGATATGGGTATCAAATGAAAGGTGTTAATGAGTATTTTAAAAGGGCGTGGGCCTTAGTTCTATAGGTGGACGCCTTTTCGAGATATCGACATAAAGGTGGACCAGGGGTGACTCTAGAATTTGTTTATACGATATGGGTATCAAATGAAAGGTGTTAATGAGTATTTTAAAAGGGAGTGAGCCTTAGTTCTATAGGTGGATGCCCTTTCGAGATATCGCCATAAAGGTGGGCCAGGGGTGACTCTAGAATTTTTGTGTACGATATGGGTATCAAATGAAAGGTGTTAATGAGTATTTTAAAAGGGAGTGGGCCTTAGTTCTATAGGTGGATGCCTTTTCGAGATATCGCCATAAAGGTGGGCCAGGGGTGACTCTAGAATATTTTTGTACGATATGGGTATCAAATGAAAGGTGTTAATGAGTATTTTAAAAACTAGTGGGCATTAGTTCTATATGTGGACGCCTTTTCGAGATATCGCCATAAACGTGGACCAGGGGTGACTCTAGAATGCGTTTGTACAATATGGGTATCAAATTAAAGGTATTAATGAGGGTTTTAAAATGGAGTGGCCCTTAGTTGTATATGTGAAGGCGTTTTCGAAATATCGACCAAAATGTGGACCAGGGTGATCCAGAACATCATCTGTCGGGTACCGCTAATTTATTTATATATGTAATACCACGAATAGTATTCCTTCCAAGATTCCAAGGGCTTTTGATTTCGCCCTGCAAAACTTTTTCATTTTCTTCTACTTAATATGGTAGGTGTCACACCCATTTTACCAAGTTTTTTTCTAAAGTTATATTTTGCGTCAATAGACCAATACAATTACCATGTTTAATTCCTTTTTTCGTATTTGGTATATAATTATGGCATTTTTTTCATTTTTCGTAACTTTCGATATCGAAAAAGTGGGCGTGGTCATAGTCGGATTTCGGCCATTTTTTACGCCAATACAAAGTGAGTTCAGATAAGTACGTGAACTGAGTTTAGTAAAGATATATCGATTTTTGCTCAGGTTATCGTGTTAACGGCCGAGCGAAAGGACAGACGGCCGACTGTGTATAAAAACTGGGCGTGGCTTCAACCGATTTCGCCCTTTTTCACAGAAAACAGTTATCGTCCTAGGAGCTAAGCTCTACCAAATTTGACAAGGATTGGTTAATTTTTGTTCGACTTATGGCATTAAAAGCATCCTAGACAAATTAAATGAAAAAGGGCGGAGCCACCCCAATTTTGAAATTTTCTTTTATTTTTGTATTTTTTTGCACCATATCCTTACTGGAGTTGAATGTTGGCATAATTTACTTATATGCTGTAAAGATATTAACTTTTCTTTTAAAATTTGAATTAAAAAAAAAAATTTTAAAAAGTGGGCGTGGTCGTTATCCGATTTTGCTAATTTTTATTAAGCAGACATAAAGTAATAAGAGTAACGTTCCTGCCAAATTTCATCATCATATCTTCAACGACTGCCAAATTACAGCTTGCAAAACTTCTAAATTACCTTCATTTAAAAGTGGGCGGTGCCACGCCCATTGTCCAACATTTTAATAGTTTTCTATTCTGCGTCATAAGCTCAACTCACCTACCAAGTTTCATCGCTTAATGCGTATTTGGTAATGAATTATCGCGCTTTTTCGATTTTTCGAAATTTTCGATATCGAAAAAGTGGGCGTGGTTATTTTCCGATATCTTTCATTTTAAATAGCGATCTGAGATGAGTGCCCAGGAACCTACATACCAAATTTCATCAAGATATCTCAAAATTTACTCAAGTTATCGTGTTAACGGACAGACGGACGGACGGACGGACATAGCTCAATCGAATTTTTTTTCGATACTGATGATTTTGATATATGGAAGTCTATATCTATCTCGATTCCTTTATACCTGTACAACCAACCGTTATGCAATCAAAGTTAATATACTCTGTGAGCTCTGCTCAACTGAGTATAAAAAATTGTTCACTTTGAAGGGCAAAGGTTAAGGTTTTTTGCTTTTGGAATGTCTATAACTCGAAATAAACCTCAAAATACTACTGATCATTTGTGATAAGTGATTTGTCTTCTGTTCAATACGGAGCATAGGTACACACACCATCAACAAAAAGAAGATGGTATCCTCATTTTATACTTTCCATTGTGTCGTTTTTATACTCAGTTGAGCAGAGCTCACAGAGTATATTAACTTTGATTGGATAACGGTTCGTTGTACAGGTATAAAGGAATCGAGATAGATATAGACTTCCATATATCAAAATCATCAGTATCGAAAAAAAATTCGATTGAGCCATGTCCGTCCGTCCGTCCTTCCGTCTGTCCGTTAACACGATAACTTGAGTAAATTTTGAGGTATCTTGATGAAATTTGGTATGTAGGTTCCTGGGCACTCATCTCAGATTGCTATTTAAAATGAACGATATCGGACAATAACCACGCCCACTTTTTCGATATCGAAAATTTCGAAAAATCGAAAAAGTGCGATAATTCATTACCAAATATGGATTAAGCGATGAAACTTGGTAGGTGAGTTGAACTTATGACGCAGAATAGAAAACTAGTAAAATTTGGACAATGGGCGTGGCACCGCCCACTTTTAAACGAAGGTAATTTAGAAGTTTTGCAAGCTGTAATTTGGCAGTCGTTGAAGATATCATGATGAAATTTGGCAGGAACGTTACTCTTATTACTATATGTCTGCTTAATAAAAATTAACAAAATCGGAGAACGACCACGCCCACTTTTAAAAAAAAAATGTTTGATTCAAATTTTAAAAGAAAAGTTAATATCTTTACAGTATATAAGTAAATTATGTCAACATTCAACTCCAGTAATGATATGTTGCAACAAAATACAAAAATAAAAGAAAATTTCAAAATGGGCGTGGCTCCGCCCTTTTCCATTTAATTTGTCTAGGATACTTTTAATGCCATAATTACCAATCCTTGTGAAATTTGGTAGAGGCTTAGATTCTAGGACGATAACTGTTTTCTATGAAAAAGGGCGAAATTGGTTGAAGCCACGCCCAGTTTTTATACACAGTCGACCTCTGTCCTTCCGCTCGGCCGTTAACACGATAACTTGAGCTATCGATATATCTTTACTAAACTCAGTTCACGTACTTATCTGAACTCACTTTGTATTGGTGTAAAAAATGGCCGAAATCCGACTATGACCACGCCCACTTTTTCTATATCGTAAATTACAAAAATGAAAAAAATGCCATAATTATATATCAAATACGAAAAAAGGGATGAAACATGGTAATTGTATTGGTCTATTGACGCAAAATTTAACTTAAGAAGAAAACTTGGTAAAATGGGTGTGACACCTACCATATTAAGTAGAAGAAAATGAAAAAGTTTTGCAGGGTGAAATCAAAAGCCCTTGGAATCTTGGAAGGAATACTATTCGTGGTCATTAATACCTTTAATTTGATACCCATATCGTACAAACACATTCTAGAGTCACCCCTGCTCCACGTTTATTGCGACATCTCGAAAAGGCGTCCATATATAGAACTTAGGCCCACTCATTTTTAAAATACTCATTAACACCTTTCATTTGATACCCATATCGTACAAAAAAATTCTAGAGTCACCCCTGGCCCACCTTTATTTGTTGGATCGTAGATCTATTATCTGCTTAAGTTTCGCTTATAACATTATTAATGGGTTTATTGACTGCCCGTACTTGCTGAAGCGGTTTCGATTTAATGTTCCTCAACGTTCTCTCCGAAATTTCTATCCCTTGTAATCTCCTATTTTTCGTGCTATACGTGAGTTTAACTCACTGAGTGTTACGGTTTTCTTGGATTTTTCACTACCAAGGTTTAAATTTTTAATTATTTTGAACACTGTATTTTAAGTTCTCCGGTCCACATATGTATATAAGTTTCATACTTTAAGCCCTACATTTAATTTAAGAACTATTTAATATATTTAGTCTGTAAGGATTTATTCCATTGACTGCAAATAAATGAAATTATAACTATTTCAGTGGCCTTTAATATTTGAATTTTACATTTTTATATGAATTATACTACGCTGCTTCGTCAAACCTCTGCATTACTAAGATAAAAAAGGCGTGAGTACCAAGTACTCATAAAATTCGATGTGCAACCATACAGATGTACGTCTGGAAACTAATTTTTTAAGATACTGGAGCTCGCACAGGGGAAACAACAGAGGTAACTTTACCAGAAATAATTAGTTCCGTGCTTTTTGAGAAAAGCTTCGTCGGCTTCTTATTGATAACAATCCATATGGTTTTATATTCGACTTATTATTGATAGCGAATAATTATCGTTGACTCATCCATTTGTAATCCCTTGTTACTGCTGAGTCATCGGCTTCTTATTGGTTTCTTATTGGCTTGTAATAGAAGGGTTACATAATTTTTTTTTGGAGTTTTTTTTATTCCTTTTTTTATTTTTTTATTTTTTTATATTAAATTATTTTATTTTATTTTTTTTTAGTATTATTTACAGACAGAAACTTAATCGCTGTATGCACAGTATTTATACACTTTGTTTTTTTTACTTGTAACTTTTTTGTTGATTATATTACTTTCCAATGACACTTAACTCAAAACATATTTATTATACATATAATTTTGTTCACAATATTTTATTTTTTTAACGAGACATCGAGAACACGGCTTCTCGCGAGATTGTCGAACCTCGAAATACTCGTAATACTCGCGGGCTTCTCTACTTTCAATTCAGTTGCTGCATTGGCACTATTCTATATATTTCGGTGTTTTTTACTTGTGGTTTTGTGGACATTTTCGCTTGTGCTCCAGAATAAATCGTAAGCTCTATATAAAACAGCCAACGAATCGATTAAGTTGAATGTCGAGGAGCTCGCGAACCTTACGAGTAATTCGAGATTCGAGAATCTCGCGAGAAGGTGAGACTCGCGAGAAATCTCTTCTCGAACTTGTTCGTAAGCTCTACTTAGAACTGCCACATTGGATTTGAAAATTTTGAAAACCATGTGCGAGAAATAGATCACAATTTAGAATCATGATATGTGGCAAAATACATCAATAAAGAACAACTAGTTTGGTGGGGTAGTAAAGATCAATCATTTGTGAACCATTTTCAAATTGGGTCAGAAATAGCCAATTTGCGCAAATTTAGTAAAATTGTATAGCTTCATTTGGGAATCGACATTGTACAGCACATGTTATTGGCGAATTTATTTCAAAAATATCAACTTTTTTCCATACAAGGTTCATACGAATATTCTTGTGAGTTTTATGTATCAAGTTTTCGATTCATGTTTCCCACAGTATTGATATGTTTAATGTAGCTATATTATTTTACCAAATTTGCAATAACTTTGCCATTTTTTAACCGATTTGTGGATTTTTTGAACAAATGTGATATGGAATTGGTTAAGCTTTAATATTACATCCATCATCATTTTGGCTAAATACCTACTCTTATGGAGTTATTTTGTAACATATGAATCTATATTGTGCTCTATTTCTCGCAAAACTACACAAAAATTTCCTAAGATATTAGCCTGATAGAAAAACAATATATGGCGGAATGTTATGGTTTCAGGCTAATATCTTAGGAAAGGTTGACAGCTTCTCGAAATCTCAGGACCATTAGAAAATTTCTTATATTTTTCTTCACAATCTAATTCTGCGAGTGTTTTACATTTTCAATGATTAACAAAGGAAACGGCTGTCAAAAGCCAGAACTATGTTATAAAATAACTCCGTCCTCTTGGCAAATACTTGAAGCTAGTTATAATTTTTTTTTTACATTTGTATTAAGTCGCTTTCATGCTTGTCCCCTCATTTCCATACGAATTTTTGACCAACGGAAAAGTCTTTTTAGGTAACTTCCCGTTGAGCTAGACACTTGATACTTAGTTCAGATCTGAAAGACATTACAATGCAATTGAAAAAAAAAAAATGCGCTAGGTGGCACACGGATCGAGATATACAGGCAATTAATTTTAAAATGGAAATTTTGCTATCGACTTTTAACTAACTTCTCGGTGATCCAGAGACTTGAAACTTAGCACATAGTTTGCGAGTCGATGGCACTACAATTCGTGGAAAACAAAATGGCGCTAGGTGGCAGACGAACCGAGATAAACGAAAATCCCTGAAAATCCCTGAAAAAACGCAGGGAATCTTGCAATCGATTTTTGAGTAACTTCCCGGAGAGCTTGAGATATGAAACTTGAGCCGTAAGTCAGAACCCGGTGACAATGCAATATTTTATCAAAAAAATTCCGCTAGGTAGCGCATGGATAAAGATTTTAGGAAAATTAATTTTAATTTGGGAATCTTTCAATACATTTTTAACTAACTCCCGGTTAACTAGAGACTTGTAACTTAGCACATAGTTCGAGACCCGGTGACAATACAATTTATAGAAAACAAGTAAGGAAGGTTAAGTTCGGGTGTAACCGAACATTACATACTCAGTTGAGAGCTATGGTGACAACATAAGGGAAAATAACCATGTAGGAAAATGAACCGAGGGAAACCCTGGAATGTGTTTGTATGACATGCGTATCAAATGAAAGGCATTAAAGAGCATTTTATGAGGGAGTGGGACATAGTTCTATAGGTGGACGCCATTTAGGGATATAGTCATAAAGGTGGATCAGGGTTGACTCTAGAATGCGTTTGTACGATTCAAAAGAAAGGTGTTAATGAGTTTTTTAAAAGGGAGTAATCCTTAGTTCCATAGGTGGACGCCGTTTCGAGGTATCGCCATAAAGGTGGGCCAGGGGTGACTCTAGAATTCGTTTGTGCAATATGGGTATCAAACGAAAGGAGTTAATGAGTATTTTAAAAGGGAGTGGTGGACGCCTTTTCGAGGTATCGCAATAAAGGTGGACCAGGGGTGACTCTAGACTTTGCTTGTACGATATGGGTATCAAATGAAAGGTGTTAATGAGTATTTTTAAAAGGGAGTGGGCCTTCTTTCTATAGGTGTTCGCCTTTTCGAGATATCGCCATAAAGGTGGACCAGGGGTGACTTTAGAATATGTTTGTACGATATGGGTATCAAATGAAAGGTGTTAATGATTATTTTAAAAGGGCGTGGGGCTTAGTTCTATAGGTGGACGCCTTTTCGAGATATCGCCATAAAGGTGGACCAGGGGTGACTCTAGAATGAGTTTGTACGATATGGGTATTAAATTAAAGGTATTAATGAGAGTTTTAAAAGGGAGTGGTGGTAGTTGTATATGTGAAGGCGTTTTCCAGATATCGACAAAAAGGTGGACCAGGGTGACCCAGAACATCATCTGTTGGATACCGCTAATTTATTTATGTATGTAATACCTGCCAAGATTTTAAGGGTTTTTTATTTCGCCCTGCAGAACTTTTTCATTTTCTTCTACTTAATATGGTAGATGTCACAACCATTTTATAAAGTTTTTTCTAAAGGTATATTTCGCGTCAATAAAACAATCCAATTACCTTATCATGTTTCATCCCTTTTTTCGTATTTGGTATAAAATTATGGCATTTTTTTCATTTTTCGTAATTTTCGATATCGAAAAAGTGGGCGTGGTCATAGTCGGATTTCGTTCATTTTTCATACCAAGATAAAGTGAGTTCAAGTAAGCACGTGAACTAAGTTCATTAAAGATATGTCGATTTTTGCTCAAGTTATCGTGTTAACGACCATGAGGAAGGACAGACGGACGACTGTGTATAAAAACTGGGCGTGGCATCAACCGATTCCGCCCATTTTCACAGAAAGCAGTTAACGTCATAAAATCTATGCCCCTACCAAATTTCAAAAGGATTGGTTAATCTTTGTTCGACTTATGGCGTTAAAAGTATCCTAGACCAATTAAATGAAAAAGGGCGGAGCCACGCCCATTTTGAAAATTTTGTTGCACCACATCATTACTGGAGTTGAATGTTGACATAATTTACGTATATACTGTAAATATATAAAATTTTTTGTTAAAATTTTACTTTAAACAAATTTTTTTTTTAAAAGTGGGCGTGGTCCTTCTCCGATTTTGCTAATTTTTATTAAGCGTACATGTAGTAATAGGAGTAACGTTCCTGCCAAATTTCATCATGATATCTTCAACAACTGCCAAATTACATCTTGCAAAACTTTTAAATTACCTTCTTTTAAAAGTGGGCGGTGCCACGCCCATTGTCCATAATTTAACTAATTTTCTATTCTGCGTCATAAGTTCAACTCATCTACCAAGTTTCGTCGCTTTATCTGTCTTTTGTAATGAATTATCGCACTTTTTCGGTTTTTCGAAATTTTCGATATCGAAACAGTGGGCGTGGTTATAGTCCGATATCGTTCATTTTAAATAGCGATCTGAGACGAGTGCTCAGGAACCTACATACCAAATTTGATCAAGATACCTTAAAATTTACTCAAGTTATCATGTTAACGGACGGACGGACGGACATGGCTCAATCAAATTTTTTTTCGATCCTGATTATTTTGATATATGGAAGTCTATATCTATCTCGATTCCTTTATATATGTACAACCAACCGTTATCCAATCAAACTTAATATACTCTGTGAGCTCTGCTCAACTGAGTATAACAACATTCCACTGGGTGGCGTGCTAATTGAGATAACTACAAATCCCTGAAAAACGAGGGGAATCTTGCTATTGATTTTTGAGTAACTTGCCGGTGAGCTAGAGATTTGAACTTGGGCCGTGGGACAGAACCCGATGACAATGCAATATTTTATGACAAAAAATCCGCTAGGTGGCGCATGGATCGAGATATTAAGAAAATTTATTTTAATTTGGGAATATTTCAATCCATTTTTAACTAACTGCCCGGTTACCTAGAGACTTGTAACTTAGCGCATAGTTCGAGACCCGGTGACAATACAATTTATAGAAAACAACATTCCACTGGGTGGCGTGCTAATTGAGATAACTACAAATCCCTGAAAAACGAGGGGAATCTTGCTATCGATTTTTGAGTAACTTGCCGGTGAGCTAGAGACTTGAAACTTGGGCCGTGGGTCAGAACCCGGTGACAATGCAACATTTGATCAAAAAAAATTTGCTAGGTGGCACGCGGATCGAGATAGTAAGAACACAAATTTTTATTTGGGAATATTTCAATCCATTTTTAACTCACTTCGCGGTTACCTAGAGACTTGAAACTTGGCACTTAGTTAGATGCCTGGTGACAATACAACCTATAGAAAACAAAGTTTCGCTAGGTGGCGCGCTAGTCAAGATAACTGCAAATCCTTTAAAAACGGGGGGAATCTTGCGATCGATTTTCGAGTAACTTCCCGATGAGCTAGAGGAATTAAACTTGGGCCGCTAGGTGGCGTGCTAATTAAGATAACTACAAGTCCCTGAAAAACGAGGGGAATTTTGCGATCGACATTTGAGTAACTTGCCGTTGAGCTAGAGACTTGAAACTTGGGCCGTGGCACAGAACCCGGTGACAATGCAATAGTTTATGACAAAAATTCCGCTAGGTGGCGCATGGATCGAGATATTAGGAAAATTAATTTTAATTTGGGAATCTTTCAATCCATTTCAAACTAACTTCCCCATTACCTAGAGACTTGTAACTTAGCACATAGTTCGAGACCCGGTGACAATATAACTTATAGAAAACAAAGTTCCGCTAGGTGGCATGCTGATTGAGATAAGTACAAATCCCTGAAAAACGAGGGGAATCTTGCGATCGATTTTTGGTAACTTGCCGGTGAGCTAGAGACTTGAAACTTGGGCCATGGGTCAGAACCCGGTGACAACTCAACATTTGATCCTAAAAATTCCGCTAGGTGGCGCATGGATCGAGATATTAGGAAAATTAATTTTAATTAGGGAATTTTTCAATCCATTTTTAACTGACTTCCCGGTGACCTAGAGACTTGTAACTTAGCACATAGTTCGAGACCCGGTGATAATACAATTTACAAAAAACAAAATTCCGCTAGGTGGCGCGCTAAGTGAGATAACTACAAATCCTTGAAAAACGAGGGGAATCTTGCAATCGATTTTTGAGTAGCTTCCCGGTGAGCTGGAGATATGAAACTTGAGCCGTAGGTCAGAACCCGGTGACAATGCAATATTTTATCAAAAAAAAATTCACTAGGTGGGCATGGATCGAGATATTAGGAAAATTAATTTTAATTTGGGAATCTTTCAATCCATTTTTAACTAACTTCCCGGTTACCTAGAGACTTGTAACTTAGCACATAGTTCGAGACCCGGTGACAATACAACTTATAGAAAACAAAGTTCCGCTAGGTGGCATGCTAATTGTGATAACTACAAATCCCTGAAAAACGAGGGGAATCTTGCGATCGATTTTTGAGTAACTTGCCGGTGAGCTAGAGACTTGAAACTTGGGCCGTGGGACAGAACCCGGTTGCAATGCAATATTTTATGTCAAAAATTCCGCTAGGTCACGCATGGATCGAGATATTAGGAAAATTAATTTTAATTTGGGAATCTTTCAATTCATTTTTAATTAACTTCCCGGTTACCTAGAGGCTTGTAACTTGGCACTTAGTTAGATGCCTGGCGACAATACAACTTATAGAAAACAAAGTTCCGCTAGGTGGCGCGCTAGTCGAGACCCGGTGGCAATACAATTTATAGAAAACAACGTTCTGCTGAGTGGCGTGCTAATCGAGATAACTACAAATCCCTGAAAAACGAGGGGAATCTTGCTATCGATTTTTGAGTAACTTGCCGGTGAGCTAGAGACTTGAAACTTGGGCCGTGGGTCAGAACCCGGTGACAATGCAAAATTTGATCCAAAAAAATTCGCTAGGTGGCACGCGGATCGAGATAGTAAGAACACAAATTTTAATTTGGGAATATTTCAATCCATTTTTAACTCACTTCCCGGTTACCTAGAGACTTGAAACTTGGCACTTAGTTAGATGCCTGGCGACAATACAACCTATAGAAAACAAAGTTCCGCTAGGTGGCGCGCTAGTCAAGATAACTGCAAATCCTTTAAAAACGGGGGAATCTTGCGATCGATTTTCGAGTAACTTCCCGATGAGCTAGAGGAATGAAACTTGGGCCGTAAGTCAGAACCCGGTGAGAAAGCAATATTATATCAAAAAAATTCCGCTAGGTGGCGCATGGATTGATATATTGAGAAAACTAGTTTTAAATTGGGAATCGTGCAATCGGCTTTTTACTAACTTCTTGGATATCTAGAGAAATATAGTTCAAAACTCGGTGACAGTGCAATGCTTGATCAAAAAATTTGAACTACGTAACGCACAAGTCGAACTATTTAGAAGATTAGGCCTCCGGAGTGTTGCAGGCGTTGTAGAATTCCACCTCTTTGAAGGGCCAACTCAATGCATGTCCTTGCATACTTGCGTACGCGACTTTCACCACGATTCTTTTAGACTTTCAGGCGTATGCGAACTTCACCACGATTTTCAGCTGTGCAAAATTAAGTAGCTGACAAACGAGGTGGAATTCTCTTGTTATGATGCGAGGTGGAGTTCTGTTGTTTTCGCCAGTGTTGTCAGCGAAAATTTCACTAATTCTATTCAATCTTGCTATTTTGAACAAATAAATAAAGATAAGAATTTTACTTTGGAATTACTTAAATTACTAATCAAATTTGCAATTGGCTTTTTGTAGGCAATGCTAAAAAATTTAAAATAAAAAGATGATAAAAAAATTTTAAGGACTAAAAAAAAAATAAATGTAAGGCGCGATAACCTCCGAAGAGATCTAAGGCCGATTTTAAGGACTACCTTTATATAAATGGACCCAAAAATTGAAGGCAATTTTTCCTTTAATACAGACATAGTCTTGTTGAATTTTGACTAAAAAACTTTATCAATAGAGTCAATTCATATAAAAACGTCTAATTCAAAAAGCGGGCTAGTTTCGGATTTCGGTCAAACTTTGAGGGACACTTCGTCGGGGTCCTAAAGGAACAGATTGGCACACATTTAATTTTTATAACCACTGGTTTCGTACTGGTCGAATTTCAAAGTTTGAAAAACGTCATTTTTAGGGTTACCCTATTGTAGCTGTAAAAATGTTTCTATTAGAGATATCTTTACATTCGATATGGCGTTTTAAAGGTAAAAGATGGTAGTTTGTTTAAAAATAAATAATAAATCATATGGAGAGTATCTAGAATTAAAAACCTGTACTGAAAATACGTAATTGTTATCCTTTTTTTTGTCAATTTTAGCTGGCTCTGGCGTCTTCACTGTTTCAAGTTGCCACTAAAATTTTTTCAGAAATTAAGGGTACATATCCTAGAAGAAAATAACTCATCATTCGGCCAAAAAAACCCATTCCTTATAGGTAATTATTATCTCGAAATTTGTAAGTTTTCAAAAATCGTGTTTTTCAGGCTCTAAAACGAACGTGTTTCTCAACAATTAAAAATACGAATTTCTTATGGACTCCAGGTCTGACCTTTAGCTTTTAATACCTCAACATTTCGTTTTGTTATTTTCATACTAAGGGCCTCTGCTGATCGATTTTGTAAGGCATAATCTTACAATTTTTTTTTCAAACTATTTTATACGAACTATGTTTGAAAACTCATTTTATATAAAGTTCTATTAAATAAAGAGACACTAATTTTCGGTTCTGGTTATGTTGTGAATCAGTTTTGTCATTTGAAATAACAGGTTAATATTTCGATGGGTCTAATTTTTTAAGTCGACTTAAGATCTTTTGACATGTGACCACTTATTTATGTATGCACATTAGGATAATTGTCAAAAATAAGGACTAAAAAAGTGCTTGTATCAAGTAATTTCTCAACTTGTATGCTTTGTTTTAACTAAACACTGTCAAATTTAAAAAAAATTACGAACATAGCGGTTTTGAATAATTCGCGTATTTTTCGTTCATTTCTGTAGTTTTCGGAATCGTGTTTTCTGCTATATATAATATGGAGTGCTCAATCGGTTTATTGCTGCAAGTAAATTGCCATAAACTAAAATTTTCACGGTCGTCGGAATTAATTCAAGCACTTTGTTTTAATAATATCTGTACCTATCATCATAAAAAATATGTCGATAGCTATTTTTTTTTGTTTGGAAAACAATGCTGTGATCCATTGAATATCCATAAAACTCCTATTAAAAAGTCACTTAGAGAAACTACCATAACATTTTGTGAAAAAAAAAAAAAAATGAAAATTTGAATCTCATACCGGGACGAGCAATTTGCTCACGCTGCATTGAAAACTTAAGCAAAGCACATTTTCAAGACATTAATTGTGAAGTGTCATTTGAACTTCCATATGAGGCACTAAATTCGCTGAACAAAATATGTTCAATTCTCGAGGAATCACCGATTCCGCCAATTCAAAAATTAAGTATGCCCCAAAGAAAACGAAAACTCGATGAAAAAGTGTATCAAATATCAAGGAAGATACGAAACAAGTTACAATCATCTTTTGACGTTCGATGAAAAATATCAAATTTTAACTTTATTACCAAGGAAGTGGACAATTTCAAAAATAAAGACGGAATTTGGGTGTAGTAAATATCTCATCAAAAATGCTAATAAAATTAGAGAAAGGTGCGGGTATTAGGGAAACCTCCAAAAAAAGAGAGTGAGCATCAGTTGAAAAGTGAAACTGTGGAAAAAGTGAAACAATTTTATGAAGATGATGAAATAAGTAGATTAATGCCGGTACAAAGAGATTGTATAACTGTACGTGACGATAGTAATGTAAGGTCTAAGGAACAAAAACGTTTGATCCTATTAAATCTTAAAGAAATATATGAAAAATTTAAACAAATACATCCACTGCTAAAGATAGGTTTCTCGTCATTTGCTTCACTGCGTCCGAAGAACTGTGTATTAGCTGGGGAAAGTGGCACACATCCAGTGTGTGTTTGTTTGATCCATTAAAATATGAAGTTGATGTTGTTGGCGTGCAAGGCTAATAAAACATACAAAGAATTGCTTAAAAAAATAGTTTGTGATGAATAGCGTGAAGATTGTATATTATCTCGTTGAACAATATCTCCAGGCACTAATGTTATTGATTCTGACATATGCGACGAATGTGAACTTTCATCTGAAATACATTTTAAACAATTGGTAACTACTGATCGCTGCAATTTGGTAACTGTAGTAAAAACAATTGAGGAATTCAAGGAAGATATAAAGGAACAGTTAATAGCTTTAGAGGCTCATCATTTTATTTCAAATAAACAATCTGAGTACCTGGAGAATCTCAAGGAAAATTTGAAAGATAATACAGAGTGCATAACATTAGTTGACTTTTCTGAAAATTATTCGTTTATGGTACAAGATGAGGTACAATCGTTTCATTGGACAAAAAATCAACTCTTCACCCTTTTGTGATATATTTTAAAGAAGACGGCGTACTTAAGACACAAACTTTCTGTGTGATTAGTGATTATCTAAACCACCATACTGTATCTTTTTTTTAATTCCAAAAAATATTTTTGGACCATATTAAAATAAACTATACACAGTTTAAAAAAATGTATTACTTCGGTGACGGTTTTTAACTGATAGATTTAAAAACATTAACAGCATCAAAGACACGAGAAAATACCATAGCTTCGTTCCTGTATCTCAGCGGCAATTAAAATTACGAAAATATTCATCTTCAGATAATTTTGACATTGTCATTATATAAATTGCAAAATATAACCGTATTTTCGTAAAAAAAATTTATCAGTTTTGAGTTAAATTATTGAAGTGTTACGAAAAAAATTAGAGAGATTATGCCTCAAAAAATCCATCAGCAGGGGCCCTCAGTATGAAAATAACAAAACGAAATATTAAGGTATTAAAAGCTAAAGGTCAGGACTGGAGTCCATGAGAAATTCGTATTTTTATCTCTTGAGAAACACATTCGTTTTAGAGCCTGAAAAAATTTTTGAAAACTGACAAATTTCGAGATAATAATTTATCTATAAGGAGTGGGTTTTTTTGGCCGATGGATGAGTTATTTTCTTCTAGGATATGTACCCTTAAGTTCTGAAAATATTTGAGTGGCTACTTGAAACAGTGAAGACGCCAGAGCCAGATAAAATTGACAAAAAAAGGATAAAAATTACGTATTTTCAGTACCAGGCTTTTAATTCTAGATACTCGCCATATGATGATATTATTTATTTTCAAACAAACTACTATCTTTTACCTTTAAAACGCCATATCGAATGTAAGGATATCTCTAATAGAAACATTTTTACAGCTATAATAGGGTAAGCCTAAAAATTACGTTTTTCAAACTTTGAAATTCCACCAGTCCGAAACCAGTGGTGAAAAAATAAAATGTGTGTCAATTTGTTCCTTTATTACCGTAAAGAAGTGTCCCTCAAAGTTTGAGCGAAATCCGAGACTAGTCAGCAACGATTTTTGCTAATATTACACGTTTTCATATGGACTGACTCAATAGCTCTTGTAAAAGAATAGTTTTACATCCCAAAATTCTTACAAGAGCTTTTGTTAAAGTTTTTTAGTCAAAATTCAACCAGACTATGTCTGTATTAAAGGAAAAATTGCCTTCTATTTTTCGGTCCATTTATATAAAGGTAGTTCTTAAAATTTTTTTTATCATCGTTTTATTATTATGTATTATTAAGTTATTTTTTATTGTATACAGCACTTCCCTAGAGCTGCTAGAGCTTTGCTCTATGTGCCTTTGTAGTTTATTTCGTCTTTCTTATGAACAGCTCCTTGCTTTTGCTGTAAACTATTTGGGGCACATACTTAGTACCACTCGAAAAAATGAACTTTTTCGAGGTAACGAGTGAACAATTATGTATGAACAGTAATACATACATATCTATACTTTTTATATATGTACCTCATTTCAGATTTTCATTACTTTATGTCTTCACCATGATAATTAAGCGGAAATAGCGCGAAGCGTTTTATAATAACAAAGCATACATCAATCGAAATCGATTTGAAACGTAATCTACACATTGATTGTCACATTGTTTACATACTCAAAGAAGCTTCCATCGTGACTATATACATAAATAGCAATGCTTTTGGATATCTTAGAACGCAGTTATAGCAGTTACTTAGAAAGAAGGCATACGGGGCGCACCTCAACCACACTTACTTTACTATATATTTTGAAATAAAGGCAGATATCTAATAACAGCATCTTTAACATTCCCACAATAAAGCGGAGGGTTTCTTAGGATACCGCATTAGATTAACCATGAATACAATAGCCCTTCAAGGCTTATCAAAGGCACACACTCCGCAACATATTCAATACACCCAGCCAAGACTATCACCTGCTTTACGTACAAAAAATAGATGTAGGTGGCAGAACAAAATTGTACCAGAAACAAAAATATCAGATTTAAAGTGGATAGCGCCAATAAGAAAATGGAGGACAAATTATAAATTGGGGTTCAATTCGATGGTGATGATGACATTTTTGTTTGCTGCTATAATGGCCGCTATAATATCGCAAAACGGAGGTGAGTCTGACCAAAAACTTTTCATTCGTATGGGGCCTCTCACGTCAAGTGTTTCCACTAGAAAAACTTGTCATCTCCAAAAATCCACCACATTTTTTTTTTCTCGGACGTTGTGGCAGCGCACTGCCCTCAAGTGGCCCGATGAAACCAGGCTAATAATGTTTTTGTTGTTTTTTCTTCATACATACTTTTTTTTTTTTTTGTATCCTAATTCTTATTTATGTGTTATTTATAATTTTTTTGTTACCGAGTCTTTGAGATGCAGTGGCTTCTTAAGCGCCGAGATCAAAAACCGCTCAGCTACAGAGAAACTCATCAGCTGAGAAATATAGATTCACAAAATACAATAGCTTAAAAGTATAAATATAATTTTTTAATTATTAAGAGAAGATATAACCGTCTTTTTTATGGCAAAGAGCGAGTCCGAAACATCAATTATTCTCGAGTGAGAGTTATAATCTTCACACAAACATAGAAAAGGTTCGTGTAGTTGGAAATTGCTTCTGCATTGTTTAAGAATAATAGGTTTATAATGCCTTGAAACTCGGCATGGAATATTCAAGTTTACTTCGTTCAAAATAAATGGGCTTGAAATCGATCCATTTAAAAGTCTAGCCATAAATAGTACACCTAGCATTTCTCTACGACTTGCAAGGGTAGGAAGATTTATTGGTTTTAATCGATTAGTGTAAGGAGGAAGATTATAAGGAGAGTCCCATTGAAGATTTCTCAAGGTGAAAAGTAAAAACTATTTTTGAATTGATTCTAGTCTATCCACATGAACTTGATAACGCGGATTCCAAATTATCGATCCATATTCTAATATCGGCTCCACCAATGATGTAAAAAGGGTTTCTGTAACGTAAGGATCACTAAACTCTTTTGCCCATCTTTTCACAAATGCTAAAACTCCTCTCGCTTTATTGACAGTGGCATTAATATGAGGGTTGAAACTAAGTTTGCAATTCATTGTAACTCCCAAGTCGACAAAAACATCGACGCTTTCCAGAGTTTGGCAATTAATTGTATATGAAGCTGGCTGTATGTTCCCACGTGAAAAACACATGGATTTACATTTTGCTATGTTGAGAGGCACAAAATTCGCATTACAACAAGTAACTAAACGATTTAAATCCGCCTGGAGTACAGAACGTTCTTCAACCAACGCGTATGACTTAAAAAGTCGGCATACATTAAAATTTTAGAATATTTTATAGTTGCGGAAACATCGTTTATAAGGACAAAAACAGAATAGGACCGAGATGGCTGCCCTGAGGCACACCGGAAGGAACATCGATGACATTCGAATAAATGTTTTTAAAAATGACTCTTTGAGTTCTACCTCAAAGATAGGAGGAGATCCAGCGAGTTAGGCCAGGTTGAAAACCAAGCAATTCGAGTTTATAAACAAGTAATGAGTGGCGCACTTTGTCGAATGCTTTGCTGAAATCAGTGTATATAACGTCGGTATGATGATTGTTTCTAAACCCATTAAAGACGTGAGTTGTAAATTCAAGTAAATTGGCTGTGGTTGATTTGGCTCTACAAAAGCCATGCTGAGAGCTATCTATCAATGTAGAAATTGAAAATGTAAGGTGATTAGTAACGATTGCTTCGAAAAGCTTAGGGATAGCGGAGAGCTTTGCTATTCCACGATAGTTTTCAATATACGACTTGCTTCCTTTTTTATGGAGTGGGATAAGAAAAGATTCCTTCCTAGCCGTCGGGAAAATGCCATTTTTTGAAGAGAGGCTAAACAGATCAGTAAGGGGCTGGCAAATTTATTCCGCACATTTTTTAAGAAAACATGGTGGGATCAAATCGGGACCATATTTTAAGGATTCTTTTAGGGTCTTTAGATGTAGTAGAACATCTTCAGGCAACAAATTGTGGGGCATATATTAAGTTATTAGAATGGAGCTCATACGGATAATTTGTAGGTGATGAATCAACCACAGCAGAGTAATTAGAGTGAAAGAATTGAGTGAAGAAGTTTGCACTCTCTTGATCGTCGCTGGAAATGCTATTTCTAAACTTCAAGGCAGAAGGAAACCCGTTAGTTCTGCGTTTAGAATTTACGAAATTATAAAAAGACTTCGGGTTGCAAATAATGTTTCTTTTAGTTTTACATATGTAAGCTTTATAACACTTTTTATTAAGTTCAAAATACTTATGACGAAACATAGCGTACTGTGCATAATCAGAATGTAAACCGGTTCTCTTATATAAATTGAATAAACGTGATTTCTTATTTTTTAAAGCTTTTAAATCTTTAGTCAACCAGGCTTGCACTGGTTCAATGTACGAGCATGTGCGTTTGGGCACATGTTTTTCAAATAAAGTATAAATGGTTTTATTAAAATGTAAAACGATTTCCTCTACATACTCTTTATATAGAGGCCATGTTATCTCAGAAAGCTCTTTATTTAAATTGTTGAAATTAGTTTTGGAAAAATCAAAGCATCTGGTAGAGACACGTGTTTTGTTAGTGCAGCCGACTTCGTTGCTTATGATTTCGTAAGTTATTTCAAGAGAAGGATGGTAAACGTCTTCTGGCAAAACAAGAGGTTCACACCGATTTATAGAGAATTTAGATATGTCGTCAGCAAATGCTAAGTCTAAGAATTTTCCATACTTATTCGGAAATAAGTTGATCTGATTAAGGCAAAGATCAGTAATTCCATCCAAAAAGTCATTGTTATGCATCTTGGATGATACTGGGCAATGTTGTGATCAACGGTATCCCAAGATATATGTGGCAGGTTAAAGTCGCCTAAAACAATCATTGAGTCTGTGGGCTTTATCTTCGAATTGACTGATTGTAACAGTGAAATATGGTGCATATACACTGATAGATCAGAAGACGGTGGAATATAGCAAACGGCTAAGTAAATATGACCCAGGCCTAATAAGATTCGGATGCATTTAAACTCGATGGAATCAACTTTGGCTAAACTACCATCTTCAGATGGAATTGAAGAATGTACAGCTAGCAAGACACCACCTCCGGTCCTATTTAAGCGATCATTTCTATAGGTCTGATACTCACCGCAAAAAATTTCGGAATTTAAAACATCGGGTTTCAGGCATGTTTCGGTAAAAGCAATTATATTATAGTTACAGTGAATGGTTTTCAAATATAAGTCAGTTAATTTAGTATTTAATCCTCTAACGTGTTGATAGTAAATGCTTAAGCAAGATGTTAAATTAAATTTTTGGATCGGAACTTCGAGGAGGAATTTTTGCTACATTTGGGTAATCTCAATAGTCTTATGCACAAATTCGCGAACAAAAGCCCCTGGCGGCCAAAATGCGCTGTCCAAAAGTTTATCAAAATCTTTTGAGTATACATCAATTCTAAATGAAGAAATCTTTCTTTCGTAATTAAATTTAAATGTTCTTAAATTTAATTAATTTAATTTTCGAAGTGACATAAGACTTCATATCCTCAACGGAATTGTCTTTGTCAAAGCGAGATACAAAAATCGATTTTTTGAGCGGGACTACAACCAGCTTCTTAGCCGGTGCTTCTGAATAAGAAGTCACAGATTGAGAAGTTACTGTTTCAGAGTTACAGTTTGATACTCTAAGGTTTTTTCCGCGGCCTTAGAAGTGGATGGAACCACAGCTTGCGGATTAGAGGAAGCCAAGTCTATGAGCTCCACTTGCGGAAGATTAATGTTCTGAGCAGCATTAAGATTCAAAGCGTTAGGTGAGTCTTCAGAGTGTTTTTGTTTATTATCGCGGTTGTCTTTATTTCTATTTAAACAATGCGCTAACTCATCCAAACACTTGAAAGATTTGAACAAGCTATCGTATTGATTGAACTATTCCGTGATTATGGAAAACTCTTTAGCAATTTCAGAGGACGCATTTCGTGTTTGTCTAAACAGTTTAAATAGGTAAACCTCAGTTGATCTGCATCTAATGCATGACCAACGTACTCCCTTCTCTCCATCATTGACAGTGTCAACAACTCAAGCCGCCAGTCCCGCGCACTTTCCATGGGCGAGCGCATCGCAAAGCCAGCAAGAGACAAAACGTTCGGATTCGCTTTTTACCTGACAGTTTTTGAAAATGCAAGTCATTTTTCAGTCAGTCAGTATTCTTATACTAGTCTATTTTCATTATCTTTCAAAGAAAAATGACTTGCATTTTTAAAAACTGTCAGGTAAAAAGCGAATCCGAACGTTTTGTCTCTTGCTGGCTTTGCGATGCGCTCGCCCATGGAAAGTGCGCGGGACTGACGGATAGAGTTGTTGACACTGTCAATTCTTATATAGAAATGGTAAAGATATGTGTGTAAATTACAAAGAAAAAACAGTTGAAATAGCACTGAGAATGAGAAAGGTTATATATAAAGCAACTCTGAAAGTTTGGGAGCTTAGCGGTAGCTAGCAGTTTTAGAGTCACTGTCACTTGACACTTAAAAAGCTACGCAAACAGCTGCGAAGACAGTAAATAGCGAGAAAAACAAAAAGTGTGCGCACAAAAACAATTGCAAGGTGAAAACAAAGTTATCGAAAATAAAGATGTTGCAGGGACGAAAAATCGTGTGAAGCAAGCTTCACAAAACTTCTAGTAGGTCACATTCACCACTTACCAGAGCACAGCAGAATTGGTTAACTACCACTGTCTGTATTTGGTATTCAATAATTATTTATACACTTTTTATTCAGCTAATGTGTCGGGAATTTACATTTTTACACTCTAAAACTACAATCAGTGTATTTTGTGCGCTTAAATTATGTTAAAAATTGTATTAAAGTTTTTGGTGTGGTGAAAGTGACCTACTAGAATTTTGTTACGCTCCGCTGCTTTCCACCGAAGTTTGCGCCTGTAACATCTTTATTTTCGATAATCTTTGATGAAAAGGTGCCAATCAACATTACAACAAAAACACAAATGCACAATGACTCCGCAAACACAAAATGAAAAGTAAGGAATTGATTAAAAACTTTAAAAATTCACGAAATCTTAACTTTTCAAAGCAAACGAATTGTATTAAAATGAACTCTAGGTTTTCGCTCTTATTTTTGTCACAAACTAGTATTACAATTTAGATATTATAATTTAAAACTCGCAAAATAAACACAGCAAAATAAATTGCAACTTCACAGCTATAATGACGTTTGCGTCAATTTGAAAATGATGTCGTTGTAGGATATATTGCCTGTCCACAATGAGGGAAATATTAACGTATTGCGATGATATAGGATGTCTAAATTTTTTTCCAGTTTCGAACCTCAAAAAAATATAAAAAATTACGTTGCCCCACGTCCCCAAGTGACCTGTACTTGTTTTGTAGGGGAACAAACACTATATGTGACCCGGTCTATGAAAAGGTGGCTTATGACTCAAAAAAGAAATTGCGAGAAACAGCTGTTAACAGCTGTTTTTTTTTAGTCATAAGCCACCTTTTGAAAGACCGGGTCACATATAACATTTAAGCATTTTTTAGTAGCCGCCGTGGTGTGATGGTAGCGTGTTCCGCCTACCACACCGAAGATCCTAGTTTCACGCCCCGGGCAAACCAACATCAAAATTTCAGAAACAAGGTTTTTCAATAAGAAGAAAATTTTTTAAGCGGGTTCGCCCCTCGGTAGTGTTTGGCAACGCCTCCGAGTGTATTTCTACCATGAAAAGCTTTCAGTGAAAACTCATCTGCCTTGCAGATGCCATTCGGAGTCGTCATAAAACAGGTAGTTCCCGTCCCGTTAATTTGTAGGAAAAAATTAAAAGGAGCACGACGCAAATTGGAAGACAAGCTCGGCCTAAAATCTTTTCGTAGGTTGTCGCGCCTTACAGTTTTTATACTCAGTTGAGCAGAGCTCACAGATTATATTAACTTTGATTGGATAACGGTTGGTTGTACAGGTATAAAGGAATCGAAATAGATATAGACTTCCATATATCAAAATCATCAGTATCGAAAAAAAATTTGATTGAGCCATGTCCGTCCGTCCGTCTGTCCGTTAACACGATAACTTGAGTAAATTTTGAGGTATCATGATGAAATTTGGTATGTAGGTTCCTGGGCACTCATCTCAGATCGCTATTTAAAATGAACGATATCGGGCAATAACCACGCCCACTTTTTCGATATCGAAAATTTCGAAAAATCGAAAAAGTGCGATAATTCATTACCAAATACGGATTAAGCGATGAAACTTGGTACGTGAGATGAACCTATGACGCAGAATAGAAAACCAGTAAAATTTTGGACAATGGGCGTGGCACCGCCCACTTTTAAAAGAAGGTAATTTAGAAGTTTTGCAAGCTGTAATTTGGCAGTCGTTGAAGATATCATGATGAAATTTCGCAGGAACGTTACTCTTATTACTATATATCTGCTTAATAAAAATTGGCAAAATCGGAAAACGACCACGCCCACTTTTAAAATTTTTTTTTTTTAAATTCAAATTTTAAAATAAAAGTTAATATCTTTACAGTATATAAGTAAATTATGTCAACATTCAACTCCAGTAATGATATGTTGCAACAAAATACAAAAATAAAAGAAAATTTCAAAATGGGCGTGGCTCCGCCCTTTTTCATTTAATTTGTCTAGGATAATTTTAATGCCATAAGTCGAACCAATTTACCAATCCTTGTGAAATTTGGTACAGGCTTAGATTCTAGGACGATAACTGTTTTCTGTGAAAAAGGGCGAAATCGGTTAAAGCCACGCCCAGTTTTTATACACAGTCGACCGTCTGTCCTTCCGCTCGGCCGTTAACATGATAACTTGAGCAAAAATCGATATATCTTTACTAAACTCAGTTCACGTACTTATTTGAACTCACTTTGTATTGGTGTAAAAAATGGCCGAAATCCGACTATGATCACGCCCACTTTTTCGATATCGAAAAATACGAAAAATGAAAAAAATGCCATAATTATATACCAAATACGAAAAAAGGGATGAAACCTGGTAATTGTATTGGTCTATTGACGCAAAATATAACTTTAGAAAAAAACTTGGTAAAATGGGTGTGACACCTACCATATTAAGCAGAAGAAAATGAAAAAGTTTTGCAGGGCGAAATCAAAAGCCCTTGGAATCTTGGAAGGAATACTGTTCGTGATATTACATATATAAATAAATTAGCGGTACCCGACAGATGATGTTCTGGATCACCCTGGTCCACATTTTGGTCGATATTTCGAAAACGCCTTCACATATACAACTAAGGGCCACTCCATTTTAAAACCCTCATTAATACCTTTAATTTGATACCCATATTGTACAAACGCATTCTAGAGTCACCCCTGGTCCACGTTTATGGCTATATCCCGAAAAGGCGTCCACCCATAGAACTAAGGCCCACTCTTTTTTAAAATACTCATTAACACCTTTCATTTGATACCCATATCGTACAAAAAAAATTTAGAGTCACCCCTGGCCCACCTTTATGGCGACATCTCGAAAAGGCATCCACCTATAGAACTAAGGGCCATTCCCTTTTAAAATACTCATTAACACCTTTCATTTGATACCCATATCGTACAAACAAATTCTAGAGTCACCCCTGGTCCACCTTTATGGCGATATCTTTTAAAGGCGTCCACCTATAGAACTAAGGCCCACGCCCTTTTAAAATACTCATTAACACCTTTTATTTGATACCCATATCGTACAAACAAATTCAAGATTCACCCCTGGTCCACCTTTATGGCGATATCTCGAAAAGGCGTCCACCTATAGAACTAAGGCCCACGCCCTTTTAAAATACTCATTAACACCTTTTATTTGATACCCATATTGTACAAACGCATTCTAGAGTCACGCCTGGTCCACGTTTATGGCGATATCCCGAAAAGGCGTCCACCCATAGAACTAAGGCCCACTCCCTTTTAAAATACTCATTAACACCTTTCATTTGATACCCATATTGTACAAACGCATTCTAGAGTCACCCCTGGTCCACGTTTATGGCGATATCCTGAAAAGGCATCCACCTATAGAACTAAGGCCCACGCCCTTTTAAAATACTCATTAACACCTTTCATTTGATACCCATATTGTACAAACGCGTTCTAGAGTCACCCCTGGTCCACGTTTATGGCTATATCCCGAAAAGGCATCCACCTATAGAACTAAGGCCCACTCCCTTTTAAAATACTCATTAACACCTTTCATTTGATACCCATATCGTACAAACAAATTCTAGAGTCACCCCTGGTCCACCTTTATGGCGATATCTTGGAAAGGCGTCCACCTATAGAACTAAGGCCCACGCCCTTTTAAAATACTCATTAACACCTTTCATTTGATACCCATATCGTACAAACAAATTCTAGAGTCACCCCTGGTCCACCTTTATGGCGATATCTCGAAAAGGCGTCCACCTATAGAACTAAGGCCCACGCCCTTTTAAAATACTCATTAACACCTTTCATTTAAAACCCATATTGTACAAACGCATTCTAGAGTCACCCCTGGTCCACGTTTATGGCTATATCCCGAAAAGGCGTCCACCCGTAGAACTAAGGCCCACACCCTTTTAAAATACTCATTAACACCTTTCATTTGATACCCATATAGTACAAACAAATTCTAGAGTCACCCCTGGTCAGGCATGCTTAACGAACGAACCGATGTCATTTCGTTACGATAATTAACGTTAATAAACGAAACAAACTCATTTCGTTTCGTTTATTAACGTTGATTATCGTAACGAATTGATATCGGTTCGTTGGTTAACCATGCCTGCCCCTGGTCCACCTTTATGGCGATATCTCGAAAAGGCGTCCACATATAGAACTAAGGCCCACGCCCTCTTAAAATACTCATTAACACCTTTCATTTGATACTCATATCGTACAAACAAATTCTAGAGTCACCCCAGGTCCACGTTTATGGCTATATCCCGAAAAGGCATCCACCTATAGAACTAAGGCCCACTCCCTTTTAAAATACTCATTAAAACCTTTCATTTGATACCCATATAGTACAAACAAATTCTAGAGTCACCCCTGGTCCACCTTTATGGCGATATCTCGAAAAGGCGTCCACCTATAGAACTTAGGCCCACGCCCTCTTAAAATACTCATTAACACCTTTCATTTGATACTCATATCGTACAAACAAATTCTAGAGTCACCCCTGGTCCATCTTTATGGCGATATCTCGAAAAGGCGTCCATTTATAGAACTTAGGCCCACGCCCTTTTAAAATACTCATTAATACCTTTCATTTGATACCCATATCGTACAAAATAAATTCTAGAGTCACCCCTGGTCCACCTTTATGGCGATATCTCGAAAAGGCGTCCACATATAGAACTAAGGCCCACGCCCTCTTAAAATACTCATTAACACCTTTCATTTGATACTCATATCGTACAAACAAATTCTAGAGTCACCCCTGGTCCATCTTTATGGCGATATCTCGAAAAGGCGTCCATCTATAGAACTTAGGCCCACGCCCGTTTAAAATACTCATTAATATCTGTCATTTGTCATTTGATACCCATATCGTACAAAATGAATTCTAGAGCCACCCCTGGTCCACCTTTATGGCGATATCTCGAAAAGGCGTCCACCTATAGAACTTAGGCCCACTCCCTTTTAAAATTATCATTAACACATTTCATTTGATACCCATATCGTACAAATAAATTCTAGAGTCAGGCCTGGTCCACCTTTATGGCGATATCCTTAAATGGCGTCCATCTATAGAACTATGGCCCACTTCCTCTTAAAATACTCTTTAATACCTTCCATTTGATACAAATGTCATACAAACACATTCCAGGGTTACCATAGGTTCTTTTTACAACATGGTGATTTACCCTTACTTTGTCTCCACAGCTCTCAACTGAGTATGTAATGTTCGGTTACACCCGAACTTAGCCTTCCTTACTTGTTTTATTTAAAATTTTAAGCAACACTAAAAAAATTTAAATCGGCTCGTGTTGCAAAAAATTTCTGAACAAAAAAAATTTTTAAAATTTAATAGAGCCTATTTCGTGGGGCAACGTCAATTTTTATACATTTTCGACTTTGAAACTTTCGAGTTCTATCGTCCTATAATTTGAAATCCCAAGAAACCATATAAATTGACATTGCCTCACAAAGTGGCTTCTACTTTTTTATAAGCGAATAAATCGGCTCTATTTGCAGCAACACTAAAAACAAAACGAACCGGTCCTGTAGCGCGTTGGAACCCAAAAGCCTCAAAGTGAAAAACGCATAAAAATTTACATTGCCACACATAGTGATCAATATATTTTTGTTGGGGGATAATTGGGCTTTATTTTGAGCAAAACTAGCCCATTAGGAGAAACTTGAAAATTTTGCAAAAAAACAAAAACAAAGTAATGCAAAAATTGTTCAAAGTTTCTTAGATATTTTTTTTTGGAAAACTCAGAAAAATGAAAGAAAAACCACGTAAACTTCTTATTGTACATTGAAATTCGATGGTATAAATATTTATTGAATAAAGTACAAGGAAAAACTAAGCAAAGTTTGGTCACTCCCTTTGCTCAGGCAATTTATCACACAATGACAAAATTTTCAGTTGCTTTGGTTTACCGAGTGGGACACTTGACTAACAAATATAATTTTAGAGCCGCATATTTAAGTCAACATTTGAAGCTTTATAAACATTTTTCTAAAACATAGGAAAAGCAAAAAAATGGGAAATTAGAGGAAAATCACATAACTGGGACAGTTATATGAATGAGTGGATAAAACCGTTTAGCTTATATACCAGTTTGATTTCAGGTATTTGGGATAAAGCTAGCCGCTGAAGAATTTTTAATTGAAACTCATGTCCTAGATCCGCAATTTTTCTTGTAGCAGCAATAATAATGAATATTTATAATAATGATTTTTGCTTCACTAATAAATATATTAACACAAACAAAATATAGGCATAAAGTGGGACTGGACTGGACTGCCCATTCGAATTTACTTTATGAACATCTTAATTAGTAGTAAGTGAACCTGTTTACTGACTATGCAATCTGTATTTCTTATCTTCTTTCGATTTTTCAGTTTTCTCTTAAAACTGCAACTTTTATATAACTATTTATATTCATCCTTTTTATTGTTGTCTGTTTCCCAATAATGTTAATATAATTCAATTGTTATACATGTTTGTGGCGCTAAAAATATTTTGATGTCTTATTGCGCTTGTAAAACCCTGAATAAATGAAATGAAAAATTAAAACGAAATAGTTTTGTCGAGTGCGTCTAAAGTCAGTTCATAAAGTTTTTCAAATATTTTTAATTTTGCTTTGGCATTATGAAATAACCAAAAATGCAATTTAGCTGAGTTACAATTTTAGCCACACATTTTCTTACTGAGTTTCCAAAGTTTGTTTCCCCAATCTTTCCTTTATAACTTTTATTTTTATATGGAGTAAAATGGATTATGGCTATAAGAAAAGTCTCTTAGAACTAAACACGATTTCAGGAATGTTAGACGAAGGTTTGATGGACTGAAAAAAGTGCTCAAAGCTTTTAGCTAAAAACATGACAAAACATTTTTTAAAAATTTCTTTTTCGATAATAATTTAGATTTCAGCGATAAAAAATATTAAAATAAATAATTAAAACAAGGCCCATATCGTGTCTTTCGCGATCGAAATACTCGTTTAGTAATATTGGTTATTTGGCTTCGTGTTACGTGAACGAATAAGTAGAATCGTAATTTGGTATTGTGAGATCAGTGAACGTACTAAAAAAGTTGTCGAAGTAAAAAAAAAATTATTCGATAGCATATACATATGTAATATGGCTAATAGAAAATATTCGAAATGAGTTTTGAATTCGAAATCAAAATAAGAGAGCTACAAAAATTTTAATTTAGGTACATTCGATTATTGAATACAAAAATCTGATGTTTGTGAGTGTGCCTAGCCTAGGGCTGCCAGACTTCCCGGTTTTAGGCCATTTTTCCCGGTGTCCCGATGCAACCCTAAAACGTCCCGGTTTTCGCTTAGGTGTCCCGGTTTTTAAATATAATCGATTGTAAAGAGCCATGAAACTATTTGGTTTGCTTATATTGTGTGCTCAAACTAGTCTGAATACAAGTAGCAACGACCGACTTTAATTGTAAAATTCTAGCATCATTAGATAGTTGTACACATCTTATAACTTTAAACGAGCAATTCTTGTATATTTGTATAGTCGAACGATCTCGGTAACGGCTCAACCGATTTAAATGAAATTTGGTACAGAGATAATGTATCACCTTCTAAGACTTTCTACCTAGGTGTTGCCACTCAGAATGTTTCACAAGGATGCCACCTATTCGAAATTGAAAAAAAATTGCATGATATATGCCGATATGGGTATCTAACGAAAGGTATATCACTCCGCATTACAATAGGGACATTTTTGAGTAGGGTTGCCATTTAGGGTTGCCACCTATTCGAAATTAAAAAAAAATTGCATGAGATATGCCGATATGAGTATCACGCGAAAGGTATTTCAATCCGAATTACAATAGGGACATTTTTGAGTAGGGTTGCCACCTATTCGAAATAAAAAAAAAATAGGGGTGATATCTAGGGGTTAGGGCTGTGTGTGACTTGGTACCCGAGGTTTACATAGCGTAGGGGTGTGGTGAGTTAGCAAACTTATGGTGTGGGACAAAATTTTAAGAAAAATAAGACTCAATTCAAGAAAATTAGTAATCGACTATATCATCTCTATGTTATCTCCATCGATTTTCAGGTGTACGAAAATTTAGAAACATGAAAATTTCAAAATGCGATATCTCAGCGAAAGAAAATTATATTTGAGCAATCTCAACGCAATTTGAAAGAAGAAGAATTATACTTAAAGGTGCCATCCTTTAGTTTTGGTTAAAGAAAACATTTGCACGGCTACATAACCTCAAATATGGGCAAAAACGGTGTTTTTTGCACTTTAGGCTAGGATATCTCAAAAACCAGAGCAGATAGAGCAAGGCCAGATTTGGATTCAGCGCATCATAAACCTTCGGAAATATATAGTCTGGTTTCTAGGTCTGAATAATGGTTGAATTTTTTCGGTCTGTGTTATTTATCGAAATAACTCATAAAACTAATTATGCTATGAATGAGCCTATAACTAGGACTATACATCTACATAGCAAATAGATTCAGTAGTGTTATTAATTTTAATAACAGCTTATATAAGTTTAAGCTTGAATTGTTTTCTATTTTTAAGTAGTCTGTAAGAAAGCATGTAGTTATCGACATGTAAAAATTTAAGCAGATAAAAGTCAGCGCAAAGCATTTATCAAACACCAAAGGCATGTCTCAATTAGGTGAATCCAATTTCATGGGGTTGTGTTCGCAACCCTCTCAAGGGGTTGGCAGCGCAATATATAGCTTCACCAAACCAATTTTCAACCTCACCTACCCGTGGCGAATCATGTTTCATTGACAGCCGAGGCTCTGGCGACCCCAGGTTCCTCATGGAGCTAGGGGGTGGGGAGAGCGGGATGGCCTGGAAGGTTTAATGTGGTCATATAAATCGTTCCCGAGATGGTCGGGTTAGTATCTACCTCAAAAGTGCTTTGTTACCGGAACATACCGGATATATATTCGGCAAAGGACCATGAACATCGGTCCAAAGCCTTCGGGGAGTGTCTTTATCGTTAATACAACAACAACAACAAAGCATGTACTTTTAGACTGAATGAATTAAATAAGTAAATAAAATGCGCGCACAAAGAAATGACTAGTAATTCAGATTGATATTATTGCCTGGTTGACTTGGCACATTTTTTTTGAACAGCTGACGACTTAGCACATTTACACATCCTTGTCTACAGCACATAAAAATTAAAAATTAAAATATTTTTTTTTGCGATCGTTGTATTTTGAATTCAGTTTTAAAACTGCATTAAAATACAATTTTCCAAAAAAAGTGACTTAGCATATTTTCACATTAAGCTAACGATATTTAAGATATACATATAAAGACTTTTCGATATTCACTGTGCGAACGGAACGGCTTAAAGATTTTTGTGATAATGCGGATCTGTACATTAATTCTTTCTTATGGTAAAACACAATAGCTCTCACTGGTACCTGCAAAAGAAAGAATTTTGCAAATGTGGAATCCGGTAAAAAATTTTTTTCGAATGAAAAGAACGCCGCTAAGGCTATTACGGACTTTTTCAAGAATGCTTTATCCGAAGTGTGCGTGTCATTTATTCATTGTAAATCGTTTTGATTTGAAAACCAAATTAAGAAAATTAAAAAATCGGCTATATCAATTATCGAAGTGCAAAAACTACTACCATTATCTTAGAGCAGTTAAAGTAGAAAGGCGATATATACGCAGAGGGAATTTTAGATTTTGAAGATGATGTAAATAGGCTTTTGATGTAGCAAATAGTTATTTGGAAGAGTGGAGTGTCCATTTGAATGAATATAGCGTTTTTAGTTGGTTGACTTTGGACAATGAACCAGCTTGACAAGAAATCCAAATGAATGTAATGTATTTAATTAAAAAAAAATAATATAACAATTTCTGATGACTGCTTTGAAGAGGTAATATATTTAAAGCAATTTATAGAAAGTCAAACTAATGATTTTAAATGTAAAAATCTAAATGAAAAATTACTTTATTTTTTAACATTACTAAAGAAAAGGAGAGAAAAAAATTTGCTTAAAATAGTTCAATATTTATATGCGATACCTAGCCATAATCCACGCAGCATTTAGGAGATTCAATTTTGAATTTCCCTACATATCAATACAATTTGATTACTCTCTCTGACTAAATAATGAGTTATCATACAATTGAACAAAAGAAATAATCAAATATGAATACTTTCGATGATGAAAAACTAAAAAACATTTTTCGATCACTTTTTGGAATCATTTTTGAAGTCCTTTAATGACTAAATTTTAATATTTCATAAAAACCAACAAAAATAATAATCAAATATGCTTACCTTTGATGATAAAAAATGAATATAGTTTTTCAATCACATTTTGGAATCATATTTGAATCAAATGTGTTTACTTTAGGTGATCAAAAATTTACAATCATTTTTCATTCAGCTTTCTGAATTTTTTATGAATATATTTGTTGACTGAATAATGAATTTTATACTTGTTGAAATTTTTTTAAGAAAAAATATATAAACATTTTATTATTTATGCAAAAGATATTCTTCAAGACAAAAATAATGTAATGCTGCTCGTGAACGAAGATTTCCACAACCATTTCTCCCCTTCAGCTTCCCAGAAAATAAATAATGATTGGTCAATACATAGGTTGTGAGCTATTTGAACCCCAGGTAAGTGAAACTATCTTGACATATCTGGATACGGCTTTAACATCTCGTATCGTATCCGTATTTTAAGATGCTTTTAACATGATGATTTTAAGATGATAATGCTGATGTTGGATGTTGTAGTCGCAGGTGTATATCGGTGAAGTTTGTTTGCGAGTTAGCTGTGGTTCGAATAGCTCACTTTCGCATGCTTTCTTCCCCTGATGAAATAAGATTATAATGTAATGTTTTGAATGAGATATGAAGAATAAATGCATTAAAATGGCATTCAAAAATGATTCAAAAATCTCAACCAAAACGATTGAAATATATTCACGAATATGATCAGAAAATGACTGTGAAAATCAGTCAAATATTACTCTAAAACTATTATAGCTCAATTTTACAATGATATCAAATATGTATAAAAAGCGTTTCGAAATAGGAATCATAAATGATTATTCAAGAATAATCACATTTCTGGTACATTTTTCTCCCGACGATACGTTAATTTTCGAACAGAAAATGTTTTTAAATTTGAACGTTTTTAATCATCTTGGGGTATGATATTGTAACGAATTTACTGCAATTCCCCTTATTTGCAATCTTCTGCTAACGTTCGTATCGCTAAGTTGTTGAATAAATAACTCCAATATTGAATAATGGAAAAATGCCTTTATTAAAGTACTTCACAATAACACTTATACTTTGCAACGATTAGCTTGCTTAATAACCAAACTGATTGATAGCTCAAATGAAACTGATATATTGCCCGACAGATAGCGTGCTTAACTGAAATTGCCCATAGCGCCTCTACCGCTGATGCTTTTATACTCTGTGATTTCCTCGTGGCATCTTCTAGGCGCTTCCAGAATTTACTTAGTTAGTTATAAATTTCTCAGCTACAACTACAGATGTATAATTTTTATAGCTTCTCTCATACCCCATGTGCTTGTATGTGTGAGCGACACTTCCACAATGAAAATTGCATACCTTTAGGAGCATTTCAGATAAGATATCTGCATGTGCTTGTGCGTTGCTCTCAGCTGCGTGTACCTACATATGTGTAGACATAATGATTGATTCGTTTATGTAGATACATAATGATTGATCTATGGATGTGCATTAGGGCGGGTCGATTTAAAATCGCTCATTGCTCTGTGAAAATCATATTCTAGGGAACAAAATAAGAAACTTTGCCGAAGGAACCATACCTCTAAAATGAATTCTGATGTCCCCCCTTTGGGTCGAACTTTTGGGTAGGGGCAGTTTCAATTCTACCTGCTGTGTCTTGTGGTGGCTTAAAAAAACAACACAAGCAATTTTACGATCTGTAATTGTGTCACAGTGATACCTTCATTTTTTAAAACGGTTGAATAAAAAACCCACACAACTATGTTTACGACATGCAAATGCATCACAGTGATGCCTTGGTTTTAAAAGGGGGTTGTAAAAACGCTAATTTCTAATAATTTTTTTTTAATTTCTTTTCTATTACTAAGTTAAATTAATTTTTTCATTTACATATGTTCTGACTAAATAAATTTCTAAAGAGAAAAATAAACTCCAAAAAGAAAAAAAAACATAGGCATTTCAAAGTGGGATTTTTCAAAATTTGCCCCTACGACCCAAAGGGGGGACATCAGAATTCATTTTAGAGGTATGGTTCCTTCGGCAAAGTTTCTTATTTTGATCCCTAGAATATGATTTTCACAGAGCAATGGGCGATTTTTTGCCTTCCCACAAATCGACCCGGCCTAATGTGCATGCAAGGCGCAGCTTAGCATCGGCTTAGAGATGGCAGCACCCCCTAGTTTTGCTAATATTCGTAACACTGCCCTCCACCTAAGTCTGATCGTCCCGATCAGACAAATCTCCCGATCTAAACGCCGCTAGCATCTCCAAATGTACCACTCTTCTACTCCGTTGTTTCCCAATTGTTTGTATGCGGTAGATGGTGTCACTGATCTTCTTCACAACTTTGTACGGGCCTCCCAACTGCACCGAAATATGGATGGAACACCTTTCTGCCGGTGAGGGTTGTATAACAATACCAAATCTCCCGCCAAGAAACCTTTCGAATTATTGTTCACATCGTACCTGTGTTTCATCGTACTACTCAATACCCTGGTTCGTTCCTTCACACTCTGTTGTTTGGCCAATGAACTACTTCGTAGAGGTTGCGCTGGACGGTTGGGATTTGCTTTGCATAATCAGTATCGTTCCGACGCTCCACAACAGTAGTGTGCTCTGGCTTGAAACCATCCGTTCATTCTTTCTGCGAAATTCTTTCCTTCGTTTTAGTACGTGCGTTAGGGCTTTTCAATGCCAGTGTTTCTCTCACAGGTACCTTCGGTTTTGATTTGTTTGGCCCATTCGTTCCATCAACCCTTGCCCGATCTGCTGCCTTTGACTTTTGCGGTTTTTGTCGGATCTCTTTCACCAGCACTCGATTACTGCTGAACCCTTCTTCCAAACTGAAGTTAGGTGGGACATCCTGGTTCTCATAGCGCATAATCTTTCTTGGCAGATCGATCCTGATGTCATGGTCAACTAAGAAGTCCACTCCCAATATGACTTCATCAACGATCTTCGCCACAACGAATTTGTGTAGAACCATGACCTTCCCAATTAGGACTTCTCCCTGGACTTGGTTATACTCGCCTGTGACCGTACGCAACCTTGCTCCAGGTAACGATTTTACTCTCCTGTTGACTAAATCAGATCGAATCAAGGAATGAGATGCGCCCGTATCTACAGTCAGTATACGCTCCTTGCCATCCACATTCCCTCTGACGTAAGACTGCTTGATTTCCTTCCAATTTGCGACACAGTTATCACAGGACATTCAATAGCTGGAGCTAGCTCTCGATATTTACATCTGGCACGCTCTTGCTCATCTCCTCCAGCTTTGCATTTACGGCCACCCAAGTTGGAACTACCAGGACCAAGATCGCAATGACGTGCAATGTGACCGGGCTTCCCGCATTTGAAGCATTTGATAACTCTTTCACTCCGCTTTTGCAATCCTTTCAGCGCCTCCAATATTGCGTCTACCCACTCCGGCCTTTCTACTTCCACACGGCGTGCTTTGAAAACTGGCTTACACAGAAGCGACGCTGTTTCCTGAATCAGAGCTTGTGAAACCGTTTCTGCGAATGTTAGCTTTGGGTTTGCATATGTAGCCCGCTTCGTTTCCACATCTCGTATGCCATTTATGAAGCTCTGGATTTTTATCCTTTCAGTGTATTCCACGGGTGCGTCCGCATTTGCGAGACGAGCCAATCTTTCAACATCCGAGGCAAACTCTTGCAAAGTCTCATTCGCTCTTTGGTGACGGTTTTGCAACTCAATTTGGAATATCTGTTTCCTATGCTCGCTTCCATAACGTTTGCTGGTTGTATTCAATCCACGGGCGTCCAACTCCTTTTTCAGTTGCTTGATCCTTAATTCACTTAACTTCGCCACGTCCTTGTTGTGCTTTGCAACTCTGGAATTTATTCAACAATTCCTCTTCTGACACCAATTGTAACGAATTTACTGCAATTCCCCTTATTTGCAATCTTCTGCTAACGTTCGTATCGCTAAATTGTTGAATAAATAACTCCAATATTGAATAATGGAAAAATGGCCTTTATTAAAGTACTTCACAATAACACTTATACTTTACAACCAATAGCTTGCTTAATAACCAAACTGATTGATAGCTCAAATGAAACTGATATATTGCCCGACAGTAAGCGTGCTTAACTGAAACTGCCCATAGCGCCTCTACTGCTGATGCTTTTATACTCTGTGACTTCCTCGTGGCATATTCTAGGCGCTTCCAGAATTTACTTAGTTAGTTATAAATTTCTCAGCTACAACTACAGATGTATAATTTTCATAGCTTCTCTCATACCCCATGCGCTTGTATGTGTGAGCGACACTTCCACAATCACAATTACATACCTTTAGGAGCATTTCAGATAAGATATCTGCATGTACTTGTGCGTTGCTTTCAGCTGCGTGTACCTACATATGTGTAGACATAATGATTGATTCGTTTATGTAGATACATAATAATTGATTTATGGATGTGCATGCAAGGCGCTGCTTAGCATCGGCTTAGAGATGGCAGCACCCTTTAGTTTTGCTAATATTCGTAACAATAATTAAATATTTTTTGAACAAAATTTTCAAAAAATGCTGGCAGGGAATGCTAATGTGGAACGAATTTTTTATTTCTTGAATTTTCAAAGTGTCCCGGTTTCGCCTCAGGGGACCTGGCAGCCCTAGTCAGCCTGACCTAGCAATATCGGACTATTACATAAACATATGCTGAAATATCTATCATGACGCCGTAGGTCGCATACGCATGACTCATGTCACCGGTTTATTGTCACTCTACCGAAATATTGATATATGTATATAAATATCTTCTCTTGGAGGTGCAGATGTTCTTTTACTTAAGTTTTTATAAAAACAGCGTGTTTGCAAGTAATGGGCTTTTCTCGTCGACTAGAGACAATATGTGGCATCTTACTGCCCACTCCGTGTGTATCCTTACCGCTGCACGTCATTGACCTAACACGGCCAGGAGCAACACCATGTAACCAACCAACTCTTTTCGGTAGCTACATATTTCCTACCTCACTAGCAAACCAAAACAAAAGTGATTATACACCATTAGATTAACATACCGCCAGTACTTTTCCAAAAAACTTAATATGTTTTGCAATCTCTTAGTCTCAAAGAAAACGATGGATATTCATCAGAAATCGCTATCACCATTAGGTGAACATACCGCCAGTACTTTTCCAAAAAATTTAATATATTTTACAATCTCTTAGTCTTAAAGAAAATGGTGGATATTCATCAGAAATCGCTATCATCAGTGAACCACTCTTCCATTTTAAAATTTCTATTTATTTAAAAAAATATTTTCTCAATATTTTTATTATATATATGAAAATATATAAACGTCATTTATTTTCTATATTTCTATTACATTTTGCAGTCAAATCTATTACATTCTGTCATAAATTACGATACGGTAGTGAACGTTACCAATATTGCCGCTCATACGATGAGTAACGTAAATTTTTTCCATTCGATCACGGAAAACTCGATACGGGCCCACGGAAGAATTCCTAAGTTATAAGCGAAAGAAATTCAAAGACATGTGCTACGAAAATAAAATATTATGAAAGTTTAAGTATACTATGTATTTAAGCAAAGTAGTCATCTTCATAAAAAACCTTTTTCCTTCCAAAATTCGTTAGAATCGGCCAATTTTATTAAGGTCAGAAATTTAAACAACTTAAAAAAATGAAGCTCGTCCATCGATTTTGCTCAATATATAATATGTATTAAGAACAAAGCCCTTACCAAGTTTTAATGTAATATTAATAGCTTTCGTTTAGCGGATTTTGTAGGCGGTGCCACGTTAATTTTTTTTTTAATTACAAAACTTGTATTTTGCGTCTTAGAACCAATTCAATCAAATGAATTATCTTCTTTTAAATTTTTTAAAAATCCTTTCTTCTTCCCAAATATTTCGTTAGTTTACATATCGCTTTTAGCAGTTTTTGGTATGATATATTATTTGCGTTTAATTATTATTTCACACTTACATACATACAATCGTTTGAACGTATATTTTATACCAGCACTTATTTGCACGACCATTTACTTTCAGTTCTAGCAGCGCAACGTGACTCAGTCAAACAGAAGAATACCAATAAACTGAGTAGTAATGCAAACGCCATTTCGACGGAAAGTGAAGGTGTTGATAGCATTGGAAACGGAAATGGGAACGGAAATGCCATCAGCGGCAGCAATACCAATCTCAACAGATACAACAACGATGTTAGCAACGGAAATCCGAGCAAGAATGCGTCGGCCACCAGTATTGGCACCTCAAAGTCTGGTAATGGTGTTGGAAATGACACGACAACAAGTACCACTGTTGCAACTTCAATTGTATTGAGCAGTAGTAGCAGTCCAGTATCTAGTGGTGAAGTGCAAAAGAACAGTGGTGCTTACCCTTCAGGCACTTCTGTGATAAATCGTAATACGATTGAATTGACTGAAGATTCCCGCAATGGACCATACTTCGACAAAGTTGCTTCGAAAAATATAACCGCGCTGCTCGGAAAGACGGCATATTTGAATTGTCGAGTAAAAAACTTGGGCAACAAAACGGTGAGTTGAAGTTATCAATATGCCCAAGGCAAATTCAACAACGTAGAATTGACAAGTGAAATATTTTGTTTTGTAGGAGTTTTTCCTTCAAAAATTTGTAAACAAGCTCATTAACCCTTTGCGGCCCAATCATAGTATTTGGACGCATACAATTGCCTTGTTAAAAAATTATATCGCATATGCTGAAGCCGCAAAATGACCAAACTGGGAAGATTCTTGGCACTAATTTAAACTAATTTAATTTAAACTAAAAAAGCTGCAACCTAGAAATCTAATGGATCGATTTTGACACATGCTATTTTAGAATCTACCTTTTTGAGGCCTTAGTATTTGGGTCAGGCAAGAGACTCTTGGCTACACAATAATTTCTAGGCGCTCCCTAGAAATCTAACGAAGCAACTTTTGCCACCAAGACTTAGTTTAGAAAATATGTACCTATTTAATTTTTAGCTTTATGAAAATGATTAAAACAACGTTCTTTTTTTTATACAATAGTCTTTGCCATTTTTTTATTTTTAAATGCAATTCTTTTATATTTTTGCATCCTCAATTTTTTGTTTAAATGCTTAATTCTAAAAGACATTCGGCATCTAAAAAAAACTGTTTAGCATCTTCTTCCAAGTGTATGCCTTTTTATAGCTCTAGCAAATTTGGCAATACATTTTTGGTGGGATATTTCTTCACCATTGTATTTGGCGAAAACCATTTCTAAACATTTAATTTTATTAAAAAATTCATGGTTGGGCTTACTAAGGCTAGCATATTCTCTTTTATTTATCCAGCTGTAAGAAGCCGAATTTTCTTCTTCGTAGTGCGCAAGATCAAGTTTTCGGATTATATATCCAGCAATGTAGGCCAGGCCATCTTCATGCATTTCATCTAACTCAACAGTTTCATCTATAACTAACGGTCGTCCACTTCTGTAAAAGGTTCCTCTATTGCCTCGTCGTAATTTTGTGAATATATGTCAGAACTGGCTGAGGGCACACTTAACCACTCTGTTTCATCCATTTCGACATTTCCTTTTCCGCTGAGTTTCACGGTATTTCTTGCTAAGATAAAATGAAGAGAGTCTTTGTAACAGAGTACAATATTTTTCTTGTTTTTGGAGTGGTAATAAGCAGCATCATAATATCTACGTATGTATGTATTTTCAGTTTCTCTGTGTGAGTTAAAGTTAGCTTCAGTTTCCTGCTATCTTTTTTAAAAATGTTACTATTCATCGAAGTTTAAATCTGAAAAGGTCCAGCTAAACTTTAATCTTAAGCTATATTTAAACACACATAGAAAAAACGGGCATTTAAAGTGTATGTAAAGTAAAGATATGAACAAATTTGCATAGCGAGTAGAGAATATACCAACCCAACATGTATTTACGGAGTCTATGGGTGAACTCCATCGGTTTTGGATGGTCGTTCAGCCCCCCCTTACTGCGGATCGCGCCGAAGAAATGTTCAAGAACATCTTGCGTTAGTCGGTTAGTAACTATATAATCAATACCAAATCGAATTTTAAAGTACTCGTAAAGATATCTTAGAGCATTATTGGACATAACAATTCCGTTTTGAAAAGGAACTGATTTTACGTATGTCGTTATTTTTGTACCATTCTTTTTAGTGCTCAAAATTAGGGGTTTTGACATGACGCTATTCATTCGCTGTAAAGTTTCCAACTGATGGTGCAGATCCCTGCCATAGCGTTTTTTCCCTGGTATATTGAAGGTAGACATTTTTGCCTTCTGTACGTCAAACCAATCATTCACTAAATTAAAAAGTTTGCTGTCTCTCTGTTAGAATTTTTCCCTCAATGACCAATCCGGAATCTAGGTAATGACCTCTTATTAACTTCAGCATATGCGGAATATCAGCAAATGTTATGACCTTAGCGGAGTCGTCAAATGAATGAGTAAACGATGGTTTTTCTAAGATATTTGGAAACACCGTTATAATACTAGGGCGTCCGACCTAGAGGATTTTGCAGTCAAAAGCGTAATATGAACCCTTTAACCCCCTAGCCATTACAACTAGAACGTAATTACTCGGCTTTTTAACCATCTTTTTTGTCGGATCGTACTCGTATAATTTTGAAACCTTCATTTCATGAAAACAAAGCATAGAATATCGTTTCGATACTTAAGGCATTCTAAAGAAAATTTTAAAATACCCTCAATACTTATTTTACGGGCCCATATTTGAAGTGTGCTTATATGAGGGAATAGGAAATTGTTTGCATATAGATGCCTATATGCTCTGGGCCCAGCAGAATGTAGACATATAGCCGCAGAAATATCTCCCCACTCCCAAATAACTTTTTTATGCGGATAAAGGAGTTTCTTCATTTGACCCTCGGTAAACAATTTCTCCACTGATGCCCTCAAAGTTTTTGCATCTGTCAGCTGTGCGCTGAGGTCAGCAAGACTCGCTTCCAAGTTTTTTTTATTTTTTGACCAAGTAAATAGATTTCAGCTCTAAAGCTACATTCACTTGAATTGTCCCTGAATAAAAATAAATGCACGATTAATATAAGCTTTAAACTTGTTAAGTTCAAATGTTCTTTGCTTACTCTGTCTGCGTCTGCGCGTCTATATGCACAGGCTGTGCGTTAGCATGCAACGGTTCCTCATTGAGAGCAGTTTCTGACCTTCAAACACTTGCGGCTGAAATTGTGTAGGTACCGCACTAGGAAACAAACATGCCTTCTTAAAAAAATTAGTCTGAGTTGGACATTCAATAAAGTGGCTTGCTTTAAAATTTTGCTCGCATACATGCGAAGTGTTTTTTAAAGCGACGCCACAACAATCTCCCACCGTCGACGCCTTTCATCACTGTTAGGCGCCTTAAAGCACCGAACAACTGCTACATCCTTAGCATCTCCGCAAACTGCACAACGCGAAACCGTTTTTGATCTTTTCATTTTCTTTTTACTTATAACCGCGAGAAACCGATGCAAATGTAGATTAATATTGAAACGCTTTAATATGTCTTCAATAAAAATACGAAATTTTCAATCACAACGGGTTAATAATTTTTTTGTTTGACGCAAGGCATGACGTTAAAACTCCTACAGAAAAGAGCGAACTGTCAAGATCACTATTACTTTGTTTAATATACTTTGAATATGCCTTACATTTTAATTCAAGTATAATGAACAACTAAAAAGTTGTTTTTGATTTGCTATGATTTCTTTGACAACTGTCAATTGTCTTTTGAGAGTATGTATGCTAGCGGTTATTAAGAAATGCTAAAGTTAAACAATACTTCCATTCCCAATAATACATCTTAATATATATGGGGCATTCCATCCCATTTTGACCAATTTTGAACCCGACCCCTTTAGAATTGGCTGAAAGTTTTTCTTCTTTTTCTATCTAACGAAAGACGTTTTTCAGAAGTTTTTCAAATTTTTTCATCCAACTCAAAAAAAGTTATGAATTTAAAAAAAAACACCGTTTTTGTTTTCAAAATGCTATAAATTTTTCAAAAATTTACCGTTTGGGATCAGATTTTTCGAATTTCGCCGTTGTTTTTTTTTTTTTTCTCATAAAAACTTCAATCAATTCTGCAATCATCCCCACTATACCCGGCGTAGGCCGTCGACGCCTTTCATCACTGTTAGGCGCCTTAAAGCACCGAACAACTGCTACATCCTTAGCATCTCCGCAAACTGCACAACGCGAAACAGTTTTTGATCTTTTCATTTTCTTTTTACTTATAACCGCGAGAAACCGATGCAAATGTAGATTAATATTGAAACGCTTTAATATGTCTTCAATAAAAATACGAAATTTTCAATCACAACGGGTTAATAATTTTTTTGTTTGACGCAAGGCATGACGTTAAAACTCCTACAGAAAAGAGCGAACTGTCAAGATCACTATTACTTTGTTTAATATACTTTGAATATGCCTTACATTTTAATTCAAGTATAATGAACAACTAAAAAGTTGTTTTTGATTTGCTATGCTTTCTTTGACAACTGTCAATTGTCTTTTGAGAGTATGTATGCTAGCGGTTATTAAGAAATGCTAAAGTTAAACAATACTTCCATTCCCAATAATACATCTTAATATATATGGGGTATTCCATCCCATTTTGACCAATTTTGAACCCGACCCCTTTAGAATTGGCTGAAAGTTTTTCTTCTTTTTCTATCTAACGAAAGACGTTTTTCAGAAGTTTTTCAAATTTTTTCATCCAACTCAAAAAAAGTTATGAATTTAAAAAAAAACACCGTTTTTGTTTTCAAAATGCTATAAATTTTTCAAAAATTTACCGTTTGGGATCAGATTTTTCGAATTTCGCCCTTGTTTTTTTTTTTTCTCATAAAAACTTCAATCAATTCTGCAATCATCCCCACTATACCCGGCGTAGGCCTAGATTTTTTTTTTGTTTTTTTTTATTTAACTGAAATTTTTTTTGTATTTTTTCCGAAAAGTACATTTAAAAACACATTAAAAAAAAAAAAAATGATCCCAAACGGTCAATTTTTGAAAAAGTTATAGCATTTTGAAAAAAACAGTGTTATTTTGAGTTGGAAAACGGTTTTTTTTCAAAATGCTATAACTTTTTCAAAAATTGACCGTATGGGATCAGTTTTTTTTTTTTTTAATATGTTTTTAAATGTACTTTTTGGAAAAAATACACAAAAAATTTTTTTCAATTAAATAAAAAAAAAAAATTCTCGGCCCACTCCGGGATTAGTGTGGATGATTGCAGAATTGCACTAATTCTATGTATCACCTCTACAAATGGTGTGTGTCCACTATTCATCGCAACCGATTCAGCTATATGTTATACACTATGGCCACCAGAGGTTTGTTTCTACGCTTTTCGATACAACATGTTCTGTAGCTAGTTGCCGCTAGATGGGTCTAAGCATTATCTAAGCGGGGATAAGCGTTTTTTTACGCTCAAACGTAAACGTATACGCGTGTAAAAAACCCTGCTAATAATACTAGTTAAAAGCTAGAAAATAATTAGGTAGGTCCCAGGTACTAGTCATCGCACTCCTCATCAAATTAGGGCGTTGATCAGACAATTAAATAAAAGCGTTGGACGTTCAGCCATTTTGTCAATATTAAAAAAAATATATGTTTGTGTAATATTTCATTATGCAGTCACTTAGAATGTTTTCCAATTAATATCTTTAAGTAATAAGATTGCTGTAATTAGCGTAATAAAAATCTTCATAGGGGCTTAGGTTTATTACTGATCTATGTGTTCCCGGCCTTCGTATTTTTAGTTTACTTGTCAAAAGTGAAATATAGCAGCTTTAATAACAAAAAAAACAACTGATTACTTTATGAATATAGCATTCGTGATTTTGTGTACCCGAGTTAAAAAATGTTTTTACTGCAATATATATTTTAGATGCTCCTACAAGTATCCTGGGTGCGGCATCGAGATATACACTTGCTTACGGTAGGCCGTTATACGTATACATCGGATCAGCGCTTCCGTGCGATACATCAACCACAAACTGAAGACTGGATTTTACAAATAAAATATCCGCAACACCGAGATTCTGGTATATATGAATGTCAGGTATCGACAACACCACATATGAGCCATTATATCCACCTGAATGTTGTTGGTGTGTATCTATAATAATAAAATGAATACCTATTTTATGTAGTAGAATTAGACTTAATTTATATTAAAAATACTTCACTAAAACTCTGTATCTAGTTTTACTATACGGGTAACGAATTCATATGCTTTTTATCTTTAATTCTAGAACCGTCTACGGAAATCATAGGAGCTCCAGACCTATATATAGAAAGTGGTTCGACCATAAATTTGACATGTGTTATTTTAAACTCGCCAGAACCGCCTGCCTATATATTCTGGAATCACAACAATGCAGTGAGTATATTAAGGAGAGAACTGCATATTTCACAGACTTTCAGGGAAACTTAAATTTTTTACAACTACATAACAAATTTACTTTTCGATTCCTTATGGTTAATTACCAAAAAGTAATTTTTTATGATATGCCAATATTTTGTGAGTATATTTTATTTTGAAGTAATGTTTAAAAATTTGCATAAGAAGTCGTTGATGGCATATACATATCGTGGGTTTACCGTGGTGTGATGGTATCGGGTCACGCATCCACGAATACTTTTGCCAACTATGTTTTTGGGAATCATTTTATGATTATTACTTTCAAAGGTACACAAACTTAGAATTCGTAGACATTTTTAGTTAAATTTTCATTTTACCAGGAATCATCGAAAACATTCATATAAGTTGCTGTTATATTATTTTAATTAGTTATGTATATATATACTGTTTCAGATAATCAATTATGATTCCCCTCGTGGTGGTGTATCGGTTGTTACAAATAAAGGCGAAACAACATCATCATTTCTCCTTATAAAAACTGCAAGGCCCTCAGATTCAGGACACTATCAATGTAATCCATCAAATGCGAAGCCCAAAAGTGTTACGGTCCATGTATTAAATGGTAAGTATGTATCAGAAAATGTATATCTGTTCTTGCGGAGAAAAAGAGTTTTGACCATATAAAAAAGGCTGATTTAGACCTACTAATAATCACATATTTTTTTGAAGGCTGTGCTTCAAAAAATAGCATTTACCCTGTTGTTCTAGCAAGATACCCAATTCGACTTTCCCACTATTAAGTCTTTTCTGTGCATATTTCTCAAGGCATTTATTTTAAAATGTATGGAAGTTGATAAAAAAGGATACCCCAAAGCAGAGATGGGATGAGCAATAAGTTTATTTCAAGTTAAATAGAAATTAAGACACACAGTAACTAGGTTTACCATCTGTGTGTATTACTTTATAAATAAGCAATACTTACCATCATATACATATATACATGCATATACTTATGCAAAATCGTTTACTTCAAGGGAAATACTTGCATTATTTCAATTAACTTGTGTTATTATTCATTTATTTCAATTAAATTGAAAAGCTTTATTTAGGATGCCAGATGTATTTGGTAACTTTTGAAAAGTGAGGTATAGTTATGTATTTACATATGTACAACAATCTTTTTTTGCTAAAATCACGTGCACTTTTGATTTAAAATATTTGAAAATAGTTGAAGTGATTATATCGGTGGTTCCATGGAAGACTATCTCATTTCAAATTACGTCGAAGACTATCTCAGTTCGTTTTGTTTTTTAAAACCGAACACTTTTCGCTTGTTTGCTAATTTTGTATTATTTAGTTTAATTTTACTAATTTTTGTATTATTTTATTTTGTTTATTTTTGTGTTAATTACTTAGGTTTTTATTTTTTTTAAATTAATTTTGTAAATAAAAATAAATAAAATAAGATAAACTAAACGAAAATAAGATAAAGCAAAATAATACAAAAATAAGTAAAATTAAACAAAAAAATACAAAATTAGCAAACAAGCGAAATATTTTTATTTTGTTTATTTTTGTGTTAATTACTTAGGTTTTTATTTTTTTTAAATTAATTTTGTAAATAAAAATAAATAAAATAAGATAAACTAAACGAAAATAAGATAAAGCAAAATAATACAAAAATAAGTAAAATTAAACAAAAAAATACAAAATTAGCAAACAAGCGAAAGGTGTCGGTTTTTTCATAAATTACAACGAACTGAGATAGTCTTCGACGCAAATAAGCGAATTGAGCTAGTCATCGACGCAAATAACGAACTGAGATAATCTTCGTTGGGACCGACGATATGGAATTTCATGAGTACTGTATACTCCATGACAAAATTAAACATTAATATTAGCTCCCCACGTATGTACGTACTTATATAGAGATTTTGATTTTCTCTTGTATTTTTTTTTGGTAAATCAGAAGGAAAATTCGTAATTTTAATATAAATTACGAAGTAAAATAAGAATTTGAGCGACAAAGGGGGATCTATCCCCCCCCCCCCCCCCCCCCTGGATATGCCACTGGTCCGGAGTAATGAATAAAAATGTTAGTCACTTTCCTTTTTGTATTGCGGACTAATTATTCCTTTTTTATTCTTTTATGTGTTAGTCCAGGAATGGGAATGCATGGATTGCATTCCTTAACTACTCTTCCCCAAGGTCTGCAGTGTATGACATGTTGGGAAAACTTCACCCTAAAGTCTGCAGAGTGTGGGAAGACGCCTTGCTGTAAGGGCAAGGGTGTAATATTTCTCAAGTCTTTTAGTTTGCTACGTCTGGCAGGACGTCACCTCCAACGAAACGCCAATGTTAAAATATATAATGTATACACGGTTAACAATTTTAGCCTAAATTTTAAACCATTCATCGGTTTAATCATTTTTTTATATTTATTTATTTACAATAAGCCTAAAATCTTCTGGTTTCAAACAAAACCAAAAAAGTTTCAAAAATTTAGTAAAACAGAAACTTGTAATCACGTCTGTATTTGAAACAACAAAACCAAAAAAGTTTAAAAAATTTTGGGAAATAGAAAATTGTAATCACTTCTGTGTTTGAAACAAACCCAAAAAGTTTGAAAAATCTAAAAATAGAAACATGTATAAATGTATAGTTTTAAAACAAACTCCAAGAGTTTAGCTTGGTGCTGAAAATTTAAAAATTATAAATTTGATTTGCGAAATGTGCTGCAAGTCATAGATTCGAAACATTTTGTTATACTTATAAGATGTTATGATATGTATGTTCTCTTACAAAGTTGTGATAGCTCAGTAGGTAGAGCAAGCTTCTGGAATCGCCGGTTCGAAACCAGGCCAACGACCATTCGATTTTTTTTAAATTTTTATATCTGCAAGTGGAAATTGCAGCCCAGTTCTGTGCACTTAATTTCAGGGAGACTGGTATAATCTAAATTTTAAACCAAATTTGGTTTGTAATATGTAATACAAAAGGGTTTCATATTTAGGCTCAAACTTTTAACCGTGTATCGACGGAGGTTGCCCTGCTACGTCCGGTATGTAAATTCTCAAGTTTCCCATCTGTGTAGCTGTTGGGAAGTCATTATTGCTTTTTGATAACAATGCATATGTTCCATAAATAAAGCACTGCCCAAAATGGAGTCGATAAACTCATATTTTGAGGTCGCTATAGGTGATTGATAAATTTTTGGTGTTTTGTTAATTTTGATTTAACGATGTTTTTGGTGGATAAGGTGTGGTTGAAAAAAAAAGAAATGTGGTTTTCTCAACGAAATCAAGCAATGAAAACAACGCGGTACAAATATCGGCTTTGCTACTATTTTCTGAATTTTCTGAGGTTTAGAAATCTGTAGCTTTAGTGCAAATATTTGGGGTTAAGACGTGATGAAGTAAGTAAGTAAGAAAGTAAATACTCCATTGTATATAGTGGAACACGTAATGGTCAATACCATCGTTATTGAAAATGAAAAAATTCAGAATTTAGTGTATTTGACGTTGGAAACGTTGCTATAGCAAATATAAGCTACGAATTTTGAGAAACTTTTTTCATTTTAAATTTTTTCTTTGCACCTTTTCTTTGTTTTGACAGTTAGACCACGGCTTTTAATGTTGTGTTTTTACAATGATGTAGCAAATGCATAGCCGTGTATTTTGTTAGTATGCTGTAAAAATATGCTACGGATGCCTTCAATGCAATAATGCTAAACCATATTCACAAAATCCTTAACTCCTTTCATTGATTTCCAGAAGTTTAAAAAGGTTTTTCGGGAAACTCATCATGACGAATTTACTTTAGCAGAAACATACTTTTTTGTAAAAAAAATTAGCACACATTTTTTTGGTGAAAAATTATGACTTTAGAGTTCATGTTTGATATAAAATAAAGAAAATTATACCTTCGCATGGTTTATGTTTTCTGCGATAAAAAATGTGGAGTAAAATTTTGTATCTATTATTGTATCTATTAGTAAGATATAAAACAAGTTATACATATTTTTAAGAATTTTTAGTTTTTTAGTTTGAATGAAATTTTGGAGTAAAAAGTCGCGCGCTTTAATACAATTTGTTGCAATAAATAAGCAACGCAGCGGAAAATTTGGATCGACTGTAGCGCATTTTCCATCAAAGTTAAAAATGGATTTTTATAACAAATACGTTTAAATGTTTATTATTTTTGTGTCAACTCAATTAAAGTTTTCTCCTGCGACGCTTTTATTCGTAGAAAATTAATGGTTTATATTTAAAAATTTAAATGAAGCAACAGAAATAAATACGAAAATGAGAAAACAGTATAGCTTACAAAGTTCAGAACATTATAAGCAGCTCATTTTGTATAGATTGTTTTATTAAGCTTATGTAATTTTTGTATGCTAGTGTTAAAGGACAGCAAAAAAGATGTAAATTAAACAGGTGTTTCTCATTCCGTTTCCAGGGGAGTTCCCAGCAGCAATGCAGCGCGCGGGCCCAGTGCATCATCGAATGTCCCAAACCCATTATCTCCTAGTGTACCTGTCAATGTACTTGTGCACCTCAGTGTATGCCAGGTGGTATATGCAACCATCGGCACCAGCTGGTACAAAGGCAGCATCAATCTGAGGCAGTTATTTACATGGCTTCTGAGTGCACTCATGTTGCTGGCAACAGAACTACTCAGCAAGCGGCTAACGAACCGAAGAAGGAGCAAACATTATAACAATAATTATTGTTGCACATGCAATGACGTGCAACTCAAAGATGATGTGCAACTGCAACAAAAACAACAGCGTGTATTCACCGAAGGCAATCACGTCTCCAGAGAACTATTTCATCAAAATATGCTTTCCAAATTAAGCTCTTATGTTTTCAAAAACGGCAGACTGCCAAGCAATTCGACACAGTTTAGTTTTAAACATGATATTGACAAAAGCTCTATGAGTATAGACTGGGAAGATGAATATAAGCAGCTCTATAGATATAAACTTGAACCAGATATCAGGTGAGTCCGCTACATTTATAACCATCTTCGGAATCTCCATTGCCTTAACGGTTATTGAACGCGAAGTCGGTTGAAATATCTATAAAAACTTATAAATACTCAAGACTTCCGTAATAGTTAAGCCAACCAAACTATAGTATTATTCAACAAGTTTTGAATTGTTTTTCATACTGTACGTATTATATGTACATACATATATTTTTCGGAATTATTTGCCTCGGCTTTGTTACTCATATGATATTAAGTCCTTTTTAATCGAACTAAAGCATTTAGTAAAATTGGCGTGTTTATAAATTTAGTCATAAGAAGTTTGTAAATAATACCAAAAAACTAATATAAGATAGTAATAAACTGACGAAAAAGCTAAAAGTAAAGAGAAGTGGTCGAAAAAATCGCTTCAATGTAGAATACGAGTGAATAAAATTCTAAATTGCTAAAAAATTTAAATATCTGAAGTTAGTGAAAATAACAAAACTTAGATGTTTAAAAAGTTCAAGTTAAAACAAAGATGAGCTCCATATATATACACTTACATATATTTTTCGTATGGCCGTTAAAACTGGAGTTTTTTTTTTTATCATTTAACAATGGGCAATATTAAACGCGCGCGTGACACTAACCTTCTTAAATTTCCATTCTTCTATATTTACAATTTTATGAAATAATATACAAATGCTAAGATAGATGCGTTTTATAAAAGTGCTCTAAGGTAAGGGTATGGTTATGGTTGTGTATAGGAATTTCCAATGGCCTTTAATGTCAAAAGCCATGGCTATGGAATATTATATATAAATTTCAAGAAAAGTCTTATGTATTCAAAATATAGGTGACATATGTACCCAAAATTTAATTTTTTGAATCTGAAAAAATTACTTTCAGTCAAATGCAAACCGGAATTTTTTTAAGATTGCTTGATCCAATGTTTCTTGTATCGCACTTATATTATGGTTGTAGAACAGCATTAAAGCAACTCAATTTGCTACTATACATATGAATTCTAGGAAACAGCAGATATAAAGGGCCAATTAATGCTGACTTATCCATAACCAGATAAAACAGCTGATCGAACCAACCTTATAGAAATCAATGTAATCGATTAATGGTGCAATACCATAACGCTAAAGGCATAACCATACTATAGCCAACCAATTGGCTTTTGGTTTTTCGCCATATCCATAACCTAAAAATATTTGAGTTGGAGAATTTCTTAATTTTTGTAGATGTAAGAAGAAACTTATTTTTTGTGGTATATGTTTGTAATTGTTTGCGTTTTCTTCATTTTTAGGAAATTTTCACGATTTTTAGGTTAAGGCACCAATAACTGATGCAAATTTGATATGGATAAGTAAAAATATGGTTATGACTATGGCGTTAGGGCTAAGGAAGTTTCATTGGCCTTTAAGGAATGTTTCGTTTAAATTTATTTTACATTTTCGAATTTCACCATTTAAGCATTAATCTCTAGAAGCTTATACACTTCTGAAAGTAAATCGCAGTGAATTCAATTCAGAATAAAGGCACAACTTAAAAAAAAAATAATTGTGAAAATTCAACCAACATTACCATGGATCTTCAATTACTGCATAATCGAAAAGTTGTATTTATTACTTATGTAACTAAGTAAGATTAGATGTCTTTCCAATGGGCTATATGCGGTTAAAAGTTTGAACTTAAAGAAAAAAGTCAACACTTGCAGTTAAGTATAAAAAAGGAAAATCCTGTCCGCGGTAGTCTGGTTCGGAAATAAAATGTTCTGAATTGCAGTAGTGTTATCTACCCACTTAAGTTTTTCATTTCTAGATTTTCAGGAGTTACATCTTTTGGGTTTTGTTTTAGAACCCGAAGTGTATACAAGTTTCTATTCTTAAATTTTTTAAATAATTCTGGTTTTGTTTCCAGGCCTGAAGTGTCAAAAAGCTTATATGTGACCCAGTCCATGAAAAGGTGGCTTATGACTCAAGAAAGAAACTGCGAAAAACAGCTGTTAACAGCTGTTTTTTTTTTGCGAGAAACAGCTGTTTTTTTTGAGTCATAAGCCACCTTTTCATAGACCGGGTCACATATATTTAAATTTTTTTTAACTTTTTGGGATTTGTTTTATTGTTCATTTAAGTTTATTTTTCAAATCAATAAAAAAAGTTAGTAGTATATTGAGAGGTTTCCAAATTAGGTAAACAAATTTTAAAAATTCCTTAAATCGAAGATTGGTTTCAAATTTAGGCTCAGACTTTTAACCGTGTGTGTATGAAATAAAAAAACTCAATTATTACTAGTAATCATTCTAAATTTATTTTGAAATAGAAAATGATTTCTATAAAAAAAAAATTGCACTGGTTTTACTCATATGCTCCAATTTGTTTATTGGGTCCTCTATCAGAATATGCCGTTGATAATCCTGGTAACTGTGTGTAAAAAAATGAATTTTTGTCGTGCGGTCCTTTGAAAACTTAAAGTTTCTTTCTGTGTACGCCGCCTTTATTGACACATCGTCGGATTATATTCAATACCTGCTATCAGCAAAAACCCAGTTTTTCAGGAGCAAAAAAAAAACCGTTTGTAATTTGCTAATAATATGAAGTACCCCAATGGATGATAAAATATCCCGTTGTGAATTCAAACCCAGTTCTTATACCGAACTCAGCTTAGTTTAGTTTAAAAGTCCGATAGAGGTTTTTGCTATTCGAATGGAAACTATTTTTATAAACAATATTGATGATAGAGGTTGCTTTTTATTTCTTGAATGATGGTTTTATTATTTATTTTATTTTAAGAATGATGCTGTGTAATATTGGGTAATGTGCTAGAGTTTTTATCGCACACCATGATGTTGGTTCTCAAGGCAGGTATTATCCAACACGTTACCCGCAGTCAAACTATTTTTCGTCACGGATTATATTGATATACGGAAGAGTATGTGTATCTCGATGTTATGCTATAATTCTCTAGCTAAGTATGGGTATGAAAATGTATGCTGACAGAGGGGTTTGCTTTTGAAAAAAAAAGGTTTGCTGATAGAGGTATTTTCAAAATGGTAAATTCCATTTGAACCTAGTTTTAAAGCTGGCTTTAATGTCACCTATGAAAGGTGAATAAGATATCATTTTACAATCTACACTCATTTTCGTTAAAATTGCTGATGGAGGGATTGAATGTAAGCCGAAGAGATATGCATACTGTTTTGTATTAAAATAAATTCACACTTTTAGTTGGTTAAGGCTGCCCATGGAGCAAATGCAGCTATTTAAAAAACAATGTCATCAAAACCTTGCCTCTTAAAAATATTTTAGTGACGTTTATGAGAACTTAAACACAATAACTCTGATAATGATGAAAAAGGGTTTGTGAGTTAACGAATAATTTCCTGTTTCTAGCTTTTGCCAAACTACAAATATTCTTAAGTGTCATAACTTTTAAAAATTCGCTTCTCCTATTTGAGTGTATATATGTATTATTCACGTCCAAACTAAAGGATGGGGGTGTTCTTACATATATTTACTTCCACTGCAGGCACTCATACATATGCATTTGTTCACATGCATGGTTACACAATTAGTAGTCTAATACAAAGTACTGATCATAACAAAATGTAAATTTGACATAAGGTACCTAAAATAAAAAGAAAAAAAAAAAAAAAAAAAATCGTTCAACAATATGCAAACGAAAACCTATGAAGTAAAATCAACGGTCAGTAAAAAAATAGTACGATAAGCATAAAACATCCAATTGTTAATAACGGTTAGCTTAATAAAATATATTTTCATGATAAACATCTAAGTGTAGCCTTCGAGATAACATTAAGTTTTTGTAACTAAGAGTTATATATTATATATTGGCTTATTTTAATGTTTTTGTTCGTCATTAAATGGCAATGAGAAGTAAAAGAAATCGAAGAATACAACGCAAATAAATTAATACTGCAATTGTATATGTTGTTGACATTTTAGCATAATACATCACAAAGACAAACCTTAGGTAATGGGCAATATGGTATTAAGGCAAAATGAGAGTAACAAAACAAATTAAATTAGATAATGAACAAGTGAAACTAAAAAGAATATAGCAAGACACATACATAAAGCCAGAATTTAAATGTTTAGGTTAAAAAAACTATATATACATAAACAAAATTCAAGTTAAATATAAAATCATGATAAAGTCGTTGAGCGAAATACAATGGAGCTAAGTAAAGGGCAATAAATGAAAGTGAGTTACCTAAATCATATAACTATGCGAACAAAAGCCATACAAATTGAATGTAGTGATTATGTAATTGCCGTTTTCATCTGAATTTTGAATGAATATCGAAAATCATATATGTAAGTAATACATAATATATACATACAACCATACTCACAATGGATTAAAAAGATATTCGTAAGAAGTGATAAAAATTTCGTTAAAATATTTTCCTTCTGCCAGAAAATAACAAGCAACAGCTACACGTACAAATGTACATACGAGTATGTGTGAATCTTTTGTAATGACAATGAATAGCATTTCGCATTACATTCTCTTTAACAGTTTAATTTGAAACAAAAATACTTTTTTACTTGAATTTTATATTATGGTAAATGTCCATACACAGCATATGCACTTAAAATAAGTGTGCATTTGTATATTATATATATATAAATCAAATCCAAATGAAATGAAAAAATTATGATTACGTAAAAAATTAAGTGTTAAATAAATGCTAAAATACAAGTAAATAAATAAAAGAAACAAAAACAATTAAAACCTGTGTATTTGATTTCTTATGGGACATGGGATATTTCGAATTAGAAAGAAAAAGCCAATAACCAACGTTCTTGCCGCATATTTAAAATATTATAAAAACAAAGGTCAAGTTTAAAAATGTGAGATTCGGGCATTATTCCTATAAGCAGTATTTAAAGCTGCTCGTAATCACGCCATTCTGCCTCACGTTTTCTCCTTCTAAATAGATGTCCTAGCGTCCTTTCTTTCTAAGCAGCGCTACTTTCCCCATCGTACTAGTTTTTTTGCTGGTTTGCTGGAAAGCTATGATGCTAGCAACGGCGGCACGTAATGAGAGAGAAATTCACTCCTACTTCGCAGTCACATCGTCAGGTCGAAGATTGTCGAGTAGAGTAATCATCAGCTATTTGTTTTGTGAGCGCAATTTCTTTGCTGCACAGGGGCGTATAGGCATCTAGGCTGCCACAAAGTAATGGTCCGAGTCGACATTTGAACCTCGTGAAGTGCGCACATCCAGGGCATTGGAACTATGTCAGCCGTCAATCACGACTTGTTTTTGCATATTACATAAAAAGTAAAAATGCAAGACGCGATAGAGAAATTTAGGCCGAGCTTCACTTTCGCTCCTTTCACTTTTTTCTAATTGAAAAAACTTCTTTCTAATTTCTTGTCCATCGCAGAATTGAACCCAGCATAGCCGAAGCACGCTACCACGCAGACCACGGCGGCCGGATATTACATTAGAATGCTACGACCGCTTAGGTGCGATCAACTATCGGTGCGATAAAAAAGTCGTATCCGACTCAACTACACATGTTGATGCAGTTCATACATTGACGAGTGATCGGACAGTTGTTGATAGCTAGAGAAAACTAAAAATTGCCATTAAGCTGGGTTTTACTTACTTACTTAATTGGCGCTTAACCGTCTAAACGGTTATGGCCGTCCAACAAGGCGCGCCAGCCGGCGCCAATTGGTCACACCAAAGGAGTTTAAATCACTTTCGTACTTCCAACGGAGTGGGGGCCGCCCTCTACCTCTGCTTCCATAGGCGGGTTCCGATAGAAACACTTTCTTGGCCGGAGCATCATCTTTCATTCGCAAAACATGGCCTAGCCAGCGCAGCCGCTGCGTTTTAATTCGCTGGACTATGTTGATGTCTGCGTATATCTCGTACAGCTCATCATTAAATCTTCTTCGGTACTCGCCATTGCCAACGCGTAGAGGTCCATAAATCTTTCGAAGAACTTTTCTCTAGAACACTCCCAAAGCCGCTTCATCTGCTGTTGTCATGGTCCATGGCTTCTGCTCCGTATAGCAGGACGAGTACGATAAGTGACTTTTAGAGTATGATTTTCGTTCGCCGATAGAGGACTTTAATTTTCAATTGCCTACCTAGTCCAAAGTAGCATTTATTGGCAAGATTGATTCTATATAGTGTTAAACTATATTTTTATTAAAAATTTATTTCACAGTCAAATTCAATATTTTCACATTTTAAAAATTCTAAAATAACTGATTTGAAAATTTTAATTTTGAAATAACATTAAAAGTAAAATAACATAAAAATAATTTACAAAATTAAAGTATATTTTACAAAGTAGAGAACCCTCCATATACTCCCCCTTTTTGAGTTTGGATATTTTAATACTAATAAGAATTTTCTTTTTTTGAAGTTATTCAAAAGTTTTAAGGTAACACGAAAACGCAATTAAAAATTATTTTAAAAATTAAAGTAAAGAGTACAAAGTAGTTAACACTATAGATTCTTCGCTGGATTTCAGTGCTGATGTTGTTGCTAGTGTTGATGTTGGTTCCCAAATAAACGAAGTCTTTTACTATTTCGGAATTATGGCTGCCAACAGTAGCGTGGTTGCCAAGGCGCGTATGCGCTGACTCTTTGTTCGATGACAACAGGTACTTCGTTTTGTCCTCATTCTCCATCATACCCATCTTTACCGCTTCTTTTTCCAGTTTGGAGTAAGCAGAACAACCAGCGCGGGTATTTAGGCCGATTATATCAATATCATCAGCATATGCCAGTAATTGCACGCTTTTATAGAATATTGTTCCAGTGCGGTTAAGTTCTGCAGCTAGTATAATTTTCTCCAGCATCAAATTAAAGAAATCGCACGATAGGGGGTCACCCTGTCTGAAACCTCGTTTAGTTTCGAACGGCTCGGAGAGGTCCTTCCCAATTCTGACTGAGCTGATGGTGTTCAACGTCATTTTGCACAGCCGTATAATTTTTGCGGGGAAACCAAATTCGGACATAGCGGCATACAGGCAGCTCCTTTTCTTGCTGTCGAAGGCGGCTTTAAAGTCGACGAAGAGGTGATGTGTGTCGATTCTCTTTTCACGGGTTTTTTCCAAGATTTGGCGCATTGTGAAAATCTGGTCGATGGTAGATTTACCAGGTCTGAAGCCGCACTGATAAAGTCCAATCAGCCGGTTCACGGTGGGCTTAAATCTTTCGCTTAATACACTTGAAAGGACCTTATATGCGATATTAAGAAGGCTGATCCACGATAGTTGGTGCATTTTGCAGTATACCCCTTCTTGTGAACTGGACAAAGAACACTTAGATTCCAGTCGTCGGGCATGCACTCGTCCCCCATATTTTGCTAAGAAGTTGCTGTATACGCCTTACCAACTCCTCGCCGCCGTACTTGAATAGCTCCGCAGGCAATCCATCAGCGCCCACGGCCTTGTTGTTTTTCAATCTGGTTATTGCTATTCTAACTTCGTCATAATCGGGCGGGGGGACATATGTATATTCCATCATCATCGATTGGGGGATCGGGTTCGTCATCTCTGCGCGGTGAATCGCTGCCTCCATTTAGGAGAGCAGAGAAGTGTTCCCTCCATAATCTAAGCACTCTCTGGACATCAATTACAAGGTCGCCGTTTTCCTTCCTACAGGAGCTGGGTTTTACCTAGCTAAAATTGGCACTGAGCTGGATTCTACCTATATTTGGTGTCATGTTCGGGAAATGCATAAACAAAGTTGTTCCAATACATTTCGGCTTTCCCCTTAAATGAAAATTGGGTATCTGTAAGCATTCAGTGTATGCTCGTGCAGCTTGACGGGGAAATTGTATTTTGGTGGAGCGTGCGCGGGTTGCATCCGAATGGTTCCAACAGTGCGTGTAGGGTCATATAATTGTGGTAACTATAGAAACTATAATATTCCGCCACTTATGTTCACCAAATCAGATGTATCCAATTACACAAACACCCACGACAATGCTTGACCAATTGTTTGAATATGTCCTGATGGTTTATAGGGTGAGAGTGAGGGTGACTAAAAGCTCAATATTGTGGGAATCCACAGCATTGAGCTGCAGCTAAGTTTACGGGTCTCCGCAAAAGATATTTTTGGTGAAAACGGCGATCACGCCAGTTGTGAAAATTGTGCCCTGAAAAAAGTCTTGGTCATCCTATCCAGTCTCAGGGAGTGGAATCCCAATGTGACAACCAGTAAAGTTCCGTGTTGCGGGGGGAATTTATTTGAGTGGCTAACCCAACGGGAAGGAAGACTCTGAACACAATTTGGGAAACGGTAAGTATATATTCAGTAAAAGAATTTTAATAAGGATGCATCCTAATGGTGTTGGTTTCGGATACAGGGACGTTCGCGCAGCCCCACGACCATCCAACAAAGCAATCTGAACGCTTGATTGCACAACACAGTCAAAAACAGCTGGTTGTTTTGCCAGAAACCCATGCAAATTATCATCATATCTAAATATTAAAGGCAAAACTAAATATTTAGTAACTCTGTGTATCTATTCGGCTCCATTACACTGCGTACTCTTTCAGTAAGCAGAAGCATTTCTAAATTAAATTATTACTTACCTTCTCATGGTAAAAATTGGAAAAGAAAAAGTTGTCTACAACATGGTATAAAAAAGAAGGTATTCCACTCAACATTTTTTGACATATTTGGGGATTTTTGAAGTTTTGTAATGTTCGTTGTTTTGCTAGAAGCGTTGCCATACCGTTACTGTTTAAGGTGAAATTGTGTGTTTTCGGGATGGAAATTTCCTTTTGAAAACGCAATGGTCATCTGAGACAATAATAATATGCTCTAGCACGATTTATGTGCATACATATCTATTGAGAATACGGTAAAACATGCAATTTTATTGAAAAATAGTGGATAATGACTCATACATTGGTTAATGACTTATACCTTTATGGCAGCTTGACCCCCAGACAGAAAAAATACACGAAAAATCCTTTTGTTCAAGCATAGCCCTATTATCATGCCTCTACAGTGGATATTTCTCAAGGCATGTTGAGAAAAAGTGTACCCCAAAGTATGCAGTGAGTGGCAGGTGTTTAATTGTTTACGTTTGTGGGACGCCACATCTATTTCAATGCTAAAAGGGCACAGAATGTGTATAGGCGGGGCTTGCCCAAGGGGACCCCTGGCACAAAGGGGAAAAGAGCTCTCATAACTAGTGATAACCTATAGGGCATGTTGACTTGTAGCCAATTTACCACCATTCAATTTCATAAAAGTTGTGTTTAAGTATGCTAAACTCTTCAGAAATTGCGGTTTCGGATTATAAGGACCTCCGTTGGGCAATCAATTGAAAAAAGTGTATGTTTTGTCAACATGTTACATGTTTGGACACGTACGGACAATTTAGAAGGCTATATTCCCTTGCTTTGTATACTTCGACACATGTTTCTTCCACTAAAGCAATTTTCGGGAGCACGAAAAACTTATTAAACACCTTTTTTCCTAGGCTAATATTTCGTATTAAAATATTTCCAATGTATGCTGTTAATTATTTTTTTTTTTATCTAAAATAACTATGAAAGCAATTTAATCGTATTCGTTATGAAAGCCATCAAAATTAGAAGAATTCGTAACATTTTTCAATCTGGTAGCTTGTTTTTGTCATTGTTCTCGCAAAAGGCAAGTGGCTAACGTCACACTAAATGGAACTACCTCAATTTTTGTATCATGGTCTACAGTAAGTTTTCTACCCACCTGTGAAGATGGAAAATCGCAGAACAACTGCTGATTAAAAATAGTTTTTTCGATGTGGCTACTGGAATGTTTTTTTTATTTCACTCAATAGTTTAAGGACCAAACTAGACTATAACATCGAAAAATTATACATATTATATGAAATGATTTTTTTACAATATCACAAACTTTAAGTTTTGACGGACGTCCATGTTAAGCCCATTCCCTTCATCACTTTCAAATTGATTTTAATGCTATACGTTACAGGAAAAGGTATGATGTATTATATACTTCTGGAAACCCCGTTTGTTGAAGAATATTAAATAACTAATATGTTTTTAATATTATGTTTACCTTAAAATAATTTCAAAATAAAATATGGCGAAAAAAAGTTTGTTTAAAGTTCATCAAGACTTTTGACAGTTTCCCACGTTTACCCACGCTTTACATTTATATTGATTTATAGCCTAGCTATCCACACACATAATCAAATATAAAAAGCTGCGGAAATTTGCGATTTTCGGAGTAACTATTAAAAATATGATTAAAGTCAGAAAACGGAAAACCGCTCGCTATCTATTGGGGTTTTAAATGTTGCTGTTTACATCAATAGTTTGCGTTAAGTTTTATAATTTTTCATTGATATTAGGACGTTAATCTTTTTTGCACTCATGTTACGTGTGAAAATATTAATAAACAAGTTGCCCACCAGAGAACAGCGCTGAATGGTTCTTCTTTCTGCTCAATAAAAATCACAGTTTTCTCGAGTGACGAGGGTTGAATACATCTGTAAACAATAAAAAAAGTAAAGCATTATCTTTTCAAACATCATAACAAAAACACTAAATGCAGTTTTACCTAATGTATAATTGTTTTAACTAGCACAGCACAGTGTTCATAAAGAGAGGGCAAGAATATTTAATTATGTATAATAGAAGATTTCATTTATTTCACTTAATTACTTCCACTAAAAAAAATGTAAGTAAAAACAACGAGAAATAAATCAAAGTTGCGCGACGGCGGGCGGGCGAGTAAACTGCACGAATGATGCGGGCACGGTCGATGCGTGTGGTTGGGTAGTTTAATGACAACTGATTGAGAGTGAGCGCGGTGTTGGTCTGCAAGCACAGCTGTGCTGCACTTGCGCTTGGCCCACTGGCCGGGTGTTGCCAGACGGAGGGGGGCGGACTTAGTCCGAAAACTGGATCATGTCTTCAACATGCACCCCCCCGACCGACGCGTTGATGGGTTAAGGGCGGCATCAACCCTATCAAGGGCCGCCCGTGCCTTTTCGACCAATTTACGAAGTTGTTCGTCCTTGTGACGAGCCGATCGGCTTTGTACCGCGCTCTGGCGGTTTTCCGTGCGGGCTCGTGGGGTTGCCCTGTCTCTTCGTCGGCTGTCGTTGTCCTGGCGTCCAGCATGGTTGTTCGGTCGAGCCCGGTGGATCAAAGTGTGGTGGCCGAGGGAGCATTTTCGGCAGCTGCTTGGGGAGTCGCATACCCCGGTGGAGTGTGAAATTGCGAGGCAGTTGAGGCAGTGCCGGTGGGTTTTCGCACACTGATATCGTTCCTCCGGTTGCATCGCTAAAAAGGCCCGGCACTGTCTTAACACATGCCGTTGACCACAGAGGCGACACTTTGGTCCCTCGGTTGTTCTGCGGGTCCTGTAAAGACAAGAAAAGAAAAATATTCGTATTTGCCGGCATGGGTGAGGGTAGCTTATATATCTTTTTCAGATTGATAGGGGCATGAAACAGAGGGTACCAGAGGTTGGGTTGGCACTACTAGGCCGTTGGTATCACGCACAGTTTGGCAATATTACGGGTGATTAGTCCATTTTGGGTTATGAGTTCCACAACTCGAACATGGTTATCCGATCCAGGGAGTAAAGTGATTACCCGTCCCAAACGCCATTCGTTCGGGGGTAGTAAATCATCCTTTACCACGACTAAATCTCCAACTTGAATATTGTGTTGAGGGCATTTCCATTTGTACCGCTTATGCAGCTCCTTGAGATACTCGCTCTTCCATCGTGTGCTGAATTGGTGGTGAAGCACTTTCAGTTTCTGCCATTTGTTGACCAAGGTGAGATGCTCTGCAGTTGGCTCCGGTAACGACAAGAGTGGCGCGCCTCGTAGGAAATGCCCTGGGGTTAGGACTAGGGGATCCATTGGATCTTCGGACATAGGAGAGAGCGGTCGAGAGTTGAGGACAGCCTCTATGCGTACTAAGAGGGTGGTGAGCTCTTCGAAGGAAAACTTCTGGTTTCCTGCTACCTTCGTGAAGTGTATCTTGAAACTTTTCACGGCCGCTTCCCATAGACCACCCATGTGTGGAGCGTATGGTGGGATGAATTTCCATGAGAATCCGTGAGTTGCATATTTTTCTGCGACGTCTGTAGCGACTTCCTTGAGAAATGTGGTGAATTCCCTTTGAAATACGCGTTGTGCGCCGACGAACGTCTTTCCGTTGTCAGAAAATAACGTGCGTAAAGCTGGCAGACCCAAGTGCTCAAAAATAAGTTTAAGTTGTTTGAGAATTAAGTGCATTTTAGGTGCAATTTATGGCCACAAAAAGATAATTTAGGTTTTCATTTCGTTTTCGAGATATTCGCAAAAAAGTGTGGGTCTGCTAGGTTAACGTCAAGCTAGCAGACCCACAACTTAAATTTCATTTTATTTTAAATAAAAAATATATCAAAATTAGGAGCTATTTAAATTTCATTTTATTTTAAATAAAAAATATATCAAAACTAGGAGCTATTTAGGTGCTTTTTAGGGCCACAAAAGATAATTTAGGTTTTCATTTCGTTTTCGAGATATTCGCAAAAAGGTGTGGGTCTGCTAGGTTAACGTCAAGCTAGCAGACCCACAATTTAAATTTCATTTTTTTTAAATAAAAAGTATATCAAAATTAGGAGCTATTTAGGTGCTTTTTAGGGCCACAAAAGATAATTTAGGTTTTCATTTCGTTTTCGAGATATTCGCAAAAAGGTGTGGGTCTGCTAGGTTAACGTCAAGTTAGCAGACCCAAAATTTAAATTTCATTTTTTTTAATTTCACTTTTTTTAAATAAAAAGTATATCAAAATTAGGAGCTTTTTAGGCGCTTTTTAGGACCACAAAAGATAATTTAGGTTTTCATTTCGTTTTCGAGATATTCGCAAAAAGGTGTGGGTCTGCTAGGTTAACGTCAAGCTAGCAGACCCAAAATTTAAATTTCATTTTTTTTAAATAAAAAGTATATCCAAATTAGGAGCTATTTAGGTGCTTTTATGGGCCACAAAAGATAATTTAGGTTTTCATTTCGTTTTCGAGATATTCGCAAAAAGGTGTGGGTCTGCTAGGTTAACGTCAAGCTAGCAGACCCAAAATTTAAATTTCATTTTATTTTAAATAAAAAATATATCAAAACTAGGAGCTATTTAGGTGCTTTTTAGGGCCACAAAAGATAATTTAGGTTTTCATTTCGTTTTCGAGATATTCGCAAAAAGGTGTGGGTCTGCTAGGTTAACGTCAAGCTAGCAGACCCACAATTTAAATTTCATTTTTTTTAAATAAAAAGTATATCAAAATTAGGAGCTATTTAGGTGCTTTTTAGGGCCACAAAAGATAATTTAGGTTTTCATTTCGTTTTCGAGATATTCGCAAAAAGGTGTGGGTCTGCTAGGTTAACGTCAAGCTAGCAGACCCAAAATTTAAATTTCATTTTTTTTAATTTCACTTTTTTTAAATAAAAAGTATATCAAAATTAGGAGCTATTTAGGCGCTTTTTATGACCACAAAAGATAATTTAGGTTTTCATTTCGTTTTCGAGATATTCGCAAAAAGGTGTGGGTCTGCTAGGTTAACGTCAAGCTAGCAGACCCACAACTTAATTTTGATTTTATTTTAAATAAAAAGTATATCAAAATTAGGAGCTATTTAGGTGCTTTTTAGGGCCACAAAAGATAATTTAGGTTTTCATTTCGTTTTCGAGATATTCGCAAAAAGGTGTGGGTCTGCTAGGTTAACGTCAAGCTAGCAGACCCAAAATTTAAATTTCATTTTTTTTTAAATAAAAAGTATATCAAAATTAGGAGCTATTTAGGTGCTTGTTAGGGCCACAAAAGATAATTTAGGTTTTCATTTCGTTTTCGAGATATTCGCAAAAAGGTGTGGGTCTGCTAGGTTAACGTCAATCTAGCAGACCCACAACTTAAATTTCATTTTATTTTAAATAAAAAACATATCAAAATTAGGAGCTATTTAGGTGCTTTTTAGGGCCACAAAAGATAATTTAGGTTTTCATTTCGTTTTCGAGATATTCGCAAAAAGGTGTGGGTCTGCTAGGTTAACGTCAAGCTAGCAGACCCACAATTTAAATTTCATTTTTTTTAAATAAAAAGTATATCAAAATTAGGAGCTATTTAGGTGCTTTTTGGGGCCACAAAAGATAATTTAGGTTTTCATTTCGTTTTCGAGATATTCGCAAAAAGGTGTGGGTCTGCTAAGTTAACGTCAAGCTAGCAGACCCTAAAACCTAAATTATCTTTTGTGGCCGCAAAAAGTACCTAAATAGCTCTTAATTTTGATATACTTTTTATTTAAAAAAAAAATTAAATTTAAATTGTGGGTCTGCTAGGTTAACGTTAACCTAGCAGACCCACACCTTTTTGCGAATATCTCGAAAACGAAATGAAAACCTAAATTATCTTTTGTGGCCCTAAAAAGCACCTAAATAGCTCCTAATTTTGATATACTTTTTATTTAAAAAAAGTGAAATTAAAAAAAATGAAATTTAAATTTTGGGTCTGCTAGCTTGACGTTAACCTAGCAGACCCACACCTTTTTGCGAATATCTCGAAAACGAAATGAAAACCTAAATTATCTTTTGTGGCCCCAAAAAGCACCTAAATAGCTCCTAATTTTGATATACTTTTTATTTAAAAAAAGTGAAATTAAAAAAAATGAAATTTAAATTTTGGGTCTGCTAGCTTGACGTTAACCTAGCAGACCCACACCTTTTTGCGAATATCTCGAAAACGAAATGAAAACCTAAATTATCTTTTGTGGCCCTAAAAAGCGCCTAAATAGCTCCTAATTTTGATATACTTTTTATTTAAAAAAAGTGAAATTAAAAAAAATGAAATTTAAATTTTGGGTCTGCTAGCTTGACGTTAACCTAGCAGACCCACACCTTTTTGCGAATATCTCGAAAACGAAATGAAAACCTAAATTATCTTTTGTGGCCCTAAAAAGCACCTAAATAGCTCCTAATTTTGATATACTTTTTATTTAAAATAAAATGAAAATTAAGTTGTGGGTCTGCTAGCTTGACGTTAACCCAGCAGACCCACACCTTTTTGCGAATATCTCGAAAACGAAATGAAAACCTAAATTATCTTTTGTGGCCCTAAAAAGCACCTAAATAGCTCCTAATTTTGATATGTTTTTTATTTAAAATAAAATGAAATTTAAGTTGTGGGTCTGCTAGCTTGACGCTAACCTAGCAGACCCACACCTTTTTGCGAATATCTCGAAAACGAAATGAAAACCTAAATTATCTTTTGTGGCCCTAAAAAGCACCTAAATAGCTCCTAATTTTGATATGTTTTTTATTTAAAATAAAATGAAATTTAAGTTGTGGGTCTGCTAGCTTGACGCTAACCTAGCAGACCCACACCTTTTTGCGAATATCTCGAAAACGAAATGAAAACCTAAATTATCTTTTGTGGCCCTAAAAAGCACCTAAATAGCTCCTAATTTTGATATACTTTTTATTTAAAAAAAATTAAATTTAAATTTTGGGTCTGCGACGTTAACCTAGCAGACCCACACCTTTTTGCGAATATCTCGAAAACGAAATGAAAACCTAAAATATCTTTTGTGGCCCTAAAAAGCACCTAAATAGCTTCTAATTTTGATATACTTTTTATTTAAAAAAAATGAAATTTAAATTTTGGGTCTGCTAGCTTGACGTTAACCTAGCAGACCCACACCTTTTTGCGAATATCTCGAAAACGAAATGAAAACCTAAATTATCTTTTGTGGCCCTAAAAAGCACCTAAATAGCTCCTAATTTTGATATACTTTTTATTTAAAAAAAGTGAAATTTAAATTTTGGGTCTGCTAGCTTGACGTTAACCTAGCAGACCCACACCTTTTTGCGAATATCTCCAAAACGAAATGAAAACCTAAATTATCTTTTGTGGCCCTAAAAAGCACCTAAATAGCTCCTAATTTTGATATGTTTTTTATTTAAAATAAAATGAAATTTAAATTTTGAGTCTGCTAGCTTGACGTTAACCTAGCAGACCCACACCTTTTTGCGAATATCTCGAAAACGAAATGAAAACCTAAATTATCTTTTGTGGCCCTAAAAAGCACCTAAATAGCTCCTAATTTTGATATATTTTTTATTTAAAAAAAAATGAAATTTAAATTTTGGGTCTGCTAGCTTGACGTTAACCTAGCAGACCCACACCTTTTTGCGAATATCTCGAAAACGAAATGAAAACCTAAATTATCTTTTGTGGCCCTAAAAAGCACCTAAATAATTTTGATATATTTTTTATTTAAAATAAAATGAAATTTAAATTTTGGGTCTGCTAGCTTGACGTTAACCTAGCAGACCCACACCTTTTTGCGAATATCTCGAAAACGAAATGAAAAACTAAATTATCTTTTGTGGCCCTAAAAAGCACCTAAATAGCTCCTAATTTTGATATACTTTTTATTTAAAAAAAAATGAAATTTAAATTTTGGGTCTGCTAGCTTGACGTTAACCTAGCAGACTCACACCTTTTTGCGAATATCTCGAAAACGAAATGAAAACCTAAATTATCTTTTGTGGCCCTAAAAAGCACCTAAATAGCTCCTGATTTTGATATATTTTTTATTTAAAATAAAATGAAATTTAAGTTGTGGGTCTGCTAGCTTGACGTTAACCTAGCAGACCCACACTTTTTTGCGAACATCTCGAAAACCAAATGAGCACCTAAATTATCTTTTGTGGCCCTAAATTGCACCTAAAATGCACTTAATTCTCAAACAACTTAAACTTATTTTTGAGCACTTGGGTCTGCCAGCTTTACGCACGTCAGAAAATATCTGATGGGGTAGGCCACGGCGGCCAGTGAATCGGGCAAAGGCTGCGTTGAAGGCGTTGGTGGTGAGGTCAGAACACACTTCTAAATGAACAGCCTTTGTGCAAAAACAGACGAACACACAAACGTAAGCTTTCACATACGAAGCTCTGCGAAGGGGAGAAGTTTTTACCAAAAATGGTCCAGCAAAGTCGACTCCTGTTGTATGAAAGGGTAGAGAATATGTTGACCTCTCGGGTGGCAAGGCTGCCATTATCTGCGTTTTCATCTGCTGTTTATAGATGGTGCAGGTTTTGCAGTGGAAGACGAGCTTTTTGACCTTTTGCTTCAAACGTGGAATGTAGTACTGTTGCTGTACCATTCGGATCATCAGCTGTTTGTCGGCGTGCAGCAGGTTCGAATGGAGGAAGTCTAACAGAAGAGAACAAAATGGAGAGTTTTCGGGTATGATAATTGGGTGCCGCTCGTTAAAGCTATAAGTGGCATATGCTAATCTTCCAGAAACTCGCATGATTCCTGAGTCATCTAGCATGGGGTTTAATGTCAGAAGGGTGTTCTTTTTGGGTAAGGGTCCTGGCGTTTGAAGCAGCTCCATCGTATCTCCATAATAATTTCGTTGAGTTTGAGTGATGATTTTGAATTTAGCATCATTCACATCGGCATGGGTGAGGTTGAGCGTGGCTGGAACTTCTAGTTTTCTTGCTTTTCGGATAAACCGCAACATATAGGCCACGACTCTAAGCGCTCGAGAAAATGACGAAAAACGGTCGAGTATGTCTATATTTTCTTCCTGCAGGGTGTGGAATACTTCCACAAGTCGTTGCTCGGGGGGAGTTGGGTGGTGAGATATATCTTTTGGCTATGAATTTGCTGGATTGACAAGCCAAGTAGGTCCTTCCCACCATAATGGACATTGGACTAAATCCTGAAGCTTGCAGCCTCGGGTGCCCAAATCCGCTGGGTTATCCTTACTGGAAACGTGCCTCCAAGTGGCGTTGTCGACGTTCTTAAGAATTTCAGAGGTTCTGTTAGCGACATACGTTTTCCAGGTATGGGGTGGTTTTTCTAACCAGGCCAGTACGATGGCCGAATCGCACCAGAGAATGAGTTCGTGTGGGGGTAGATTCAGCTCACTTCGCAGCTGTTTCACTAACTTGGAGAGTAAAACTGCTCCACAGAGCTCCAACCGTGGAAGACTCACGGTTTGGAGGGGTGCTACTTTGCTTTTAGCAGCTAGCAAATGGGATGAAAAACTATTTTCATGGGTTTGTACTCGTAAATATATACAGGCACAAAATGCTTTTTCTGAAGCATCTGATAATCCATGCAGCTGGATTAGTTTATCGAGGGAATACTGTACCCACCTAGGGATTTTAATGCCTCTGATGTGAGGTAAATTCTCGTAAATTGAGGTCCATTTTTGGAGAGCTCCGGGCTTCACGTCTTCGCCCCAATCCGTTCCTTCCATCCAGAGTTGTTGCAGCAACATTTTGGCAAGAATCATTATTGGCGAAAGCCATCCTGCGGGGTCAAACAGTTTTGCAACCGCTGATAAAATCTGCCTTTTTGTAGTCGTGTTTTCTGCTGATGGTGGATCATACGTGTAGGTGAAGGTGTCGGTTAGCGCGTTCCACTGAATTCCAAGGGTTTTTGTGGAACTCGAATCATGGAATTTAAGGAAGTCGACGTCTAGCAAGTCAGGGTCGGGAACGGGTTTTAAAATTTCAGGGTGATTTGCCGACATCTTCCTCAAAGGGAACCCTGCCGATTTTAGGGCTTCGATAACTTGGGTCATGGAGTTCAAAGTTGACTGTATATTATGACCGCCTGACAAAATATCGTCGACATACGTTTCATTCAACAAAATGTCTTTAGCGAGCGGATATTCATCTTGACAGTTGTGGGCGAGTTGGTGTAGGGTTCGAATTGCCAAATATGGCGCGCAATTTACACCAAAGGTGACTGTTTTTAGTCGAAAATCTTGTATCGGCAGAGTTGGGTGTTTCCGAAAAACGATTCGATGAAAATCTTTATCTTCTTCATGGATGAGTATTTGGTGATACATTTTCTCAATATCGCCGTTGAAAACAAACTTATAAAATCGCCATTTAAGTATGACGAGCATTAAGTCATTTTGTAGAATGGGGCCTGTATGAAGCACGTCGTTCAACGAGTTGCCAGAATGCGACATTTTTGATGCGTTGAAGACGACTCGCACTTTTGTGGTTTTGCTGTCGGGTTTTATGACAGCATGATGGGGTAGATAAAATGATAGATATTTACCATCTCTAATTATCTCTTGTTGGGAGGTGGGTTCCATGTGATCCATGGTTAAATATTCATTAAGGGCTTCAAAATATTTGTCTCTTAATTCGGGTTTTCTTTCGAGCGTGCGTTCGATGCTGATGTACTGCTGTAGTGCTGCGGGCCGTGAATGACCGAGTGCCATATTGGCTGGAAATTCCGACTTGAAGGGTAGTTTGACTCTGTAGCGTCCATCTTCCTCACGAATTGTGGTTGTCCGGTAGAGGGCTTCGCAGTATTCATCACATGCTGATCGTTGTTGGGTTTGGTGAACTTCTTCCTGTTCCCGAAATTGTCTCAAAAGTTGATTGATGGGGTCATCGGTGCATTCCGTGACATGAGTGCTGAAGGTTGATACCTTCTCAGCTACAGGGCCGCTTAATATCCATCCGAATATTGTGTTTTGGGCCAGTAATGTTCCACTCACATTTCGTAGGAGCCCTTCGTTGAGGATTTGCGGGGTGATTTCGCTGCCGATTAAAACATCGATTTTCGATGGTATCGAATACTGTGGATCAGCTAACGGTAAATGGGACAGTTCTTCGAGATCGATGCTTGAAACTCTGACTGTGGGCAAGAACTTAGTTAGTTTCGGCAAAATTATTGCTTGTGCGTCTATCATTTGGGTTAAGTCTGCTGAACAGAATGTTATCTGGCAGACTTTATTGGCATTTTTCACAAACGTTCCACCCATTCCAGATATCTGGTGGAGAGACTCTTTCGCAGTAAGTATTTTCTCTCACAAATTTTATTCGGTCTGATACCGATAAATTCCTAAACCTAACGCAAGATTTGACTGCGGGGTATTGGTTGCACAATCTACACGAAGCCGTTTTATTGAACTCGGTGTGATATGCATGGGTTTTATTATTATTGGGTTGGGTCGAGTTTTGATTCACCGTTCGTGGCGTAAATCTCGAAAATTGGGGTTTCGCCTTGCCTGGTCTATAGGTTACTTAGTCTTTCTACCACTTCGTATCTGCTGGTGAGGAATTTATTCATGTCCTCCCAAAGGGGCAGCTCCTTCCGGGAGCTGAGGGATTGTTCCCATAGTGAAAGGCTTTCACTTGGCAGCTTTGATGAGCACAGATAAACGAGGATCGGGTCCCAGTCTGTTGTCGGGATTCCTTGGGTGTTAAGGGTTGACATGCAGTTGTTGATTGTTGTCTGCATCTTCTGTATTTGTTCTCCGTTTTCTGCGAATATTGTGGGTAGGTTGAACAGCGTCTTCAGTTGGTTGTCGACAAGTATCCTTTTGTTCTCGTACCTAGATCTGAGCGCTTCCCAGGCAAGCTCGAAATTATCATCGCTCAGTGGGTATTGCTTTACAATGAGTCCTGCTTGCCCTTTAGTTTTCAGGCGTAGGTGGTATAATTTTTGAGCGGGTGATAATTTAGGGTGGTTTTTATAGACTGCCGTGAACATATCTCTAAAGGATGGCCAGTCTTCGTATCCACCATGAAATACTTCGGTGTCGCATGGTGGTACTTTTAAATAAAAACCGTTTGCGGTTGAATTGTTCATTGGGTGGGCGGGTATTTGTTGTTGGTTGGTGCTAGCAGTATTAAAAAGCTGTAAGGCTTCTAAAATTTCTGATTTGCATGTTTGGTACGTTTCCAAGCATTTAGCAAATTTTTGCTCAACCGAGGCGCTGACATCTGTATAATTATCAGAGAAACTTACATCTCGATGGGACTCTAGCACCTTTGCCCATATTTTATCTAGGTCTTCTAATTTGACCTTAAGCATACACTCTGACAACTCGGTAGCTTGGGAGGGTGACCATCTTGAGCAGTAAACCTCTACTTGGTTACCGTCATATATGAATTTCTGCAGGTATTGGTCTGCAGTGGTAAATTTTTGGGTTTCGTTTGTTTTTGGCATTATAATTTAATTAAAATATATTTGCCGGTAAACTGTGGTATACCAACAACCTTTTGTTTGCCGTGCCAATGCACTTGAACTGTATTGACAAAGTAAATGTATGCAAAATATGTAACCGATTGTTGATTCCTTCTATTATGTTGTTACATATGCTCATGCAATTACTTTGTTGAGGGTGGGTTTTTGGCTTATGCAAAAGATATACAAGTGCGTGTGGGTATTATGGGTGCATATAATTGTAGATTTGTATGTAAAATTAATATTGGGTGCACCGGTAAAATAAACTTTGAGAAAAGTGACAAAAATTTGGCAAAGTTCGTTGCTATGGGTTTTTTATAAAACATATTTTATAATATATATATATATATATGGGTAAATTGGGCAGCGGTGAATTTCACGCTGGAAAAATGTATATAGCTCGTGGATGATTACCGAACTAAGTGGGTATATACATATATTACATATATACTTTTATATTTAAGTAGGCATTTAGCGCAACGAACTTACTGGGTATATAGAACCGGGCAATAGATTTTCCGTTGGTACGGGAATGCAAATTTATTTGTTGAAAAATTTATGTGTTTTTTGAAGGGACTGTACCTGTTGGTAACAGTGAGTAAGCAAATGAAAATTTTGCCGTTTAGGCTTTTGATGTGGGTTATATACCCAGGGTCCGGATCTTTAGATCGGAGGGGTATATAAATTTTGGGATTTTTAGAATTTGGGTCCTTACTTTAGACGGAGGGAATATATACGGGGGTATATATTGGGTATGTTTATAATGAAGGGGTCCGGATTCTAAGATCGGAGGGATATATATGTATGTAAATATATGGGTAACAAAGTATTCACTCTGAGATGTTATTTCTTTTTACGTGTTTGTGTCCTGGTTTTTGTAAAAATTCCTCCTTGCTGGTGTAGCCAGTGTTAATGTTGTTTCTATTGTAGCGTTGATGTTGTGTTTTTTTGCGTTTTTAAAGAAATTCTTTTCTTAAATATATTTTTTCTCTTTTCTAAAAATTTTTGTTTCCACAAAACTTTTTCTGTTTTTTTTTTGGTTTGTGTTTTTTTTCAAGAATTTTCACTTTTTAAATTTTCCTTGTTTTTTTCAAAAATTTTTACGTTTTATTGTTTTTTCAAGGATTTTCTTTTCTCTTGAATATTTCTCTTATTTTAATTTTATTTTATTTTCTTTTCGCAAAAAAAACTTTTTTCTTAAAAAATATTCACTTTTTCTCTTCTTTCCGCCTTCAGCGCTTTGAAAATTTCCCACTAATTTCTTTTTTTGTTTAACTTATTTCAAAAACTTTTTGCTCAAAAAACTTTTCCCTTTTTTTAAATTTTCGCGATTTTCGCAACTTTTATTTCTTGTTTCTTCACTTCAGATTTTTTTTTTGTAAATTTGAACGTTATTTAAATTTCAATGTATAATAGTTATTCTGTAGTTTTTTTGTAAATAAAAATTTTAATCGTGTTTCGTTTTTTAAAATAATTTTTTTCTTTTCACCACCCTAATGTTTGCTTCTTTTTTGTATGTATCAATTTGTTTAATTTTTCGATATTTCTTACTTTGTATGTTTAAGTTCTTTATGTATTCATGTAAGTGCACTGATTTTTTGTTAAACTCTATAAAAATTTTGTTTATTTTCTTAAGCACTTTTTGTTCTTTTTTGTGTCCGTACCGACCGCGTTTTGTTTGTTCTGTATTTGCATATATGTAAAATAAACTTTTGTGAAAAATTTTTGTTTGTTTTTTTCTTTTGCCGCTGGTTACCTTTTTTGGCACAAAAGGACCATGTATAATTGTTTTAACTAGCACAGCACAGTGTTCATAAAGAGAAGGCAAGAATATTTAATTATGTATAATAGAAGATTTCATTTATTTCACTTAATTACTTCCACTAAAAAAAATGTTAGTAAAAACAACGAGAAATAAATCAAAGTTGCGCGACGGCGGGCGGGCGAGTAAACTGCACGAATGATGCGGGCACGGTCGATGCGTGTGGTTGGGTAGTTTAATGACAACTGATTGAGAGCACTGATGACATGATACGAAACTTTTATTCTCTCTCAATTCGTTTCCAGGAATGGGTCTTGAAGTTCATTCGATTGTAAACAAAAGTTCGTTCGTTTCCAAGAATGGGTCTTGAACATCAGATGGCTATAGAGTTGCCTAAACTACCCAAAAAAAAAAAAACTCCAAGAAATCCGTTCGGTTTCATTATTTTCAAAAAATCAGCAAGTAAGGTGATAAAAACTTATAAAAATTTATAAAAAAGGCAAAGTTTTGTAGAAATATTTTGTGGTAGATAAGTGAAAAAATATGAAATCATATATTTCGATTGCGTTGCTTTGCTTTGTTGCGCTGGCACCGCCATAAGATAACAATGAACGGCTAGCCCCTTTTTCACTTTGATGCGACCAAAATGTTTATTTACATACATATGTATATCCAGATACAATAAAAAACGCAAAAAATTTATAAGAAATTACGAAATTAGATCACTTGGTGAAGTATCTGCGTTGTCGTCTGCAAAAGGCTGCTAATTATACATGTTGCGTTAACCTATACGTATACCTACAATTTATCTCAGCTGTCAAAAGTGGAATGTTGCAACGCTCCACAAAAACCTGGCCTTTATGCATCGATTTACATCAATGCGCAGACTAAGAAGCTGACTTTTTCTCCAATCGATAGCTGCTATCAAAACCCGTTTCGTGTGCAGCCCTTCGATGAAAGGTATTGTCACTGATAAATTTTCCACGGGTGAAAAATAGTTATTTTTTCTTCGGATTTGTAATCCTTACAAAAATTCGAGTTTTTTGATATCCCATATGACAATCTTGAGTAAGTTTTCAGTGAAAATTATAAATTAAACCTTTACCATGTAAAATACCCCAAAGTTATTCTGAAATGCCCAAATTTGATTTTGAGCATGATGGTATCTATGGCCAATATTATAAAAAATGCACATTTTCACGCGCTCTCAGAGAGCGAGAAGTTTCATATCATGTCATCTGTGATTGAGAGTGAGCGCGGTGTTGGTCTGCAAGCACAGCTGTGCTGCACTTGCGCTTGGCCGCACTGGCCGGGTGTTGCCAGACGGAGGGGGGCGGAATTAGTCCGAAAACTGGATCATGTCTTCAACACCTAAATTTTTCAATTTCAGTGTGCGGAAATATATAATTACTATGTAAAATACCTATTTTTTATCAATAAAAATTTCACTTCTCCCGTGTGACATTGAGCGTTGAATCCTATTTTAAACAATAAAAAAAGTAAAGCATTACGTGCAGCTTTGCATAATATACCTTCAATCCGAAACTTTGTTAACGGAGTATTTATGAATGCACACCTTAGGTAGGAAACTAACGAGGTTAAAAGCAATTATAACGGAATTTCCAAAATACCCTTTGTTTCGACGCACTACCCTCATATTTCATATTAGTATATAAACAGAACAAAATATTAGTGAATTAACAGAAGTGTAATTGTGACGAATACAAAAAACTACATGTTTTGTTGTCCCTTCAAAATGTCTACTTTCAAGCGCTTTAAACGTGAAATAATACTTTCGTATATCGAAGGAGGAAAATCATTGGAGGCATTATCAACAGTTTTAAAAGAAAATTATCATGTATCTGAAGACAACTTATGTTTCATCCTCAGTGATTTTCAAAGACATATTATTCATACTTTTAATAAACGATGGGCAGAAGCTTCACTGAAAAAGGATAAATTTTTAATGAAAAAGAATAATTGGTTAGAATCAGAATATTCAGTAACTTTACCGAAATCTCAAGACGTTACAACCATCTATTTCTTCTGGAAAACGTGTGAGACCGTGCGTATCTTATCCAGGTTTGCCAGAATCCAGTAAAAGAAGAACAAATACTATGCTGCTTAATTAATATGGATTTGAACACGTCTATAATGCATATCTTCAAGGGTTACGTTCGATAGGAGAAGGAACAGAAGCTGAACTTGTGGAAACATTAAGGTTTGCTGACAGTTAAAATAAGACCTTGTTCTCGAGTCTCATAGAAGACGCAAGGCAGACAAAAATGTTTACGGATGAAGAAGCATTTAGCGTATTTATTGACTTGGATTTAACGAAAGCACAATATTTGTACTACGGGACAAATGAACGATTTGACTACAGTGACTGCTAGGCCTGAAAATGAAGATTCTTATTAATATTGTAACGAATGTTAGCAGCACTGAGCGATGCTATCGTCTCTAAGCCGATGCTAACCAGCGACGTGAATGCACATCAATAATTCAATCATTATGTATCTACATAAACGAATCAATAATTGCGTCTACACATATGTACACATTCCTACGAGCAACATTTACATACAAGGCAGCGAGAGATGAGATGTCACACACCGATGAATTTACTTATACGCTTATGTGTGTGCGGGAGACTGTAAACTACAAACACATGCATATATCTTATCTGAGTTGTCACAAGAGAGAGCAATAATTTGTGCACGTAGTTGTGGCTGGTGATTTTGTAGCCGAAACAACTAGTAAGTTCTGGAAATCGAAGAGCCTAGAAGTATGCAGCGTAAACTATAAAAGCGGGGCAAGCGAGTAAGAAGAATTCAGTTTCATTTGAGTTGTCAAGCAGTTGCGATTAAGACGATATCTAGCGAGCAATAGCAGTATTATTTTGAATAGTAGAGTTTCATTGAGCTATCAATCAGTGTGGTTATTAAGCAAGCTATTCGTTGCGCAGTTTGAGTGTTATTGTGAAGTACTTTAATAAAGGCCATTTTGCATTATTACAAATTGGAGTTATTTATTCAACAGTTTAGTGATTCGAACTTAGCAGAGGATTGCAAATAAGAGGATTTGCAAGTAAATTCGTTACAATTGGTGTCAGAGGAGGAATTTTTGAATAAATTCAAGAGGACTACAAGGACATGGCAAAGTTCAGTGAATTGAAGATCCAGCAATTGAAGAAGGAGTTGGAGAGCCGTGGATTGAATTCAACCGGCAATAAGATCGAACTTCAAGCACGGCTACGAGAGGTAATGGAGTTGGAAGGAATTGATGTGGACGAGTATGTCTTTTATCCCGATGTGGAAGAGCCAGCGACTAAATTGGAAGAGAAGATAGAGACTCCGAATGTAGACACTAACGCGATACTAGCAGTGCTGAAGCAAATGTCGTCACAAATATCAACCGATATGTCAACACAGCTCGAATCGCAAGAGACACGTATAACATCCAAGATGGAAGCACAGGAGGCACGTATTTCAGAAATGTCATCGCAAATGTCATCTCAACTGGAAGAGCAGAAGACATATATGGCATCCCAGCTGGAAGCACATGAGACACGTATTTCAGAAATGTCGACACAGATTACATCAAAGATGGAAACACAACTGAAAGAGCAAGAGGCGCGTATATCATCAAAACTCGAAGCGCGTATAGACGAGAAAATAACGCAGTTTGAAGAAAAATTTGAGGCAGAGGTGGATACTTTGAGAGGTCGTATACAGGAATTGCAACTTAATCGTCCAGCAGTTTCAGCGAGTAATCCAAAGGTAAAAACACCATCCTTTGACGGTTCTGTTCCTTTCCAGGTCTTTAAGCTACAGTTTGAGAAGACCGCAGCAGTGAACAACTGGAATGTGGAAGATAAAGTTGCCGCACTCTTCGTAGCATTGAAAGGACCAGCTGCCGAAATCTTACAGACTATTCCAGAGTACGAACGGAACAGTTATGACGCATTGATGGCTGCTGTAGAACGGCGATACGGAAGCGAACACAGGAAACAGATATACCAAATGGAGTTGCTGAACCGCTTCCAGAAGCCTGGTGAAACACTGCAAGAGTTTGCGTCGGATATTGAAAGGCTAGCACATTTAGCGAATGTGGACGCATCCGTGGAGTACACTGAAAGGGTAAAGATTCAGAGCTTTATAAATGGCATACGGGACGTCGAAACAAAGCGTGCTGCATACGCAAACCCAAAGCCAACATTCGCAGAAACGGTGTCACAAGCTCTGATTCAGGAAACAGCGTCGCTTCTGTGTAAGCCAGTTTTCAAAGCACGCCGTGTCGAGGTAGAAAGACCAGATTGGGTAGACACAATTTTGGAAGCACTGAAGGGATCACAACAGAAAAATGCCGGAGTTATTAAATGTTTCAAGTGCGGCAACCCAGGTCACATTGCACGTCATTGCGATCTTGGTCCTAATAGTTCCAACAATGTGGGTGGCCGTAAACGCAAAGCTGGCGGAAATGAGCAAGAGCGTGTCGGAGGTTAAGGACGAAAACTTGTCCCGGCTATTGAATGTCCTGTGATATCTGTGTCGCAAATTGGTAGAAAATCGAGCAGTCTTACCGTCAGGGGGAATGTGGATGGCAACGAACGAATACTGACTGTAGATACGGGCGCATCTCATTCCTTGATCCGATCTGACTTGGTCAACAGGAGAGTAAAACCGTTACCTGGAGCAAAGTTGCGTACGGTCACTGGCGAGTATAACCAAGTTCAGGGAGAAGTGATATGTGAAGTATTGATTGGGAAGGTCATGGTTCTACACAAATTTGTTGTGGCGGAGATTGTTGATGAAGTTATATTGGGAGTAGATTTCTTGGTTGACCATGACATCAAGATCGATATGCAGAGAAGGGTGATGCGTTATGAGAACCAAGATGTGCCACTAAACTTTAGTTTGGAAAAAGGGTTCAGCAGTAATCGGGTACTGGTGGAGAAGACTCGACGAAGGCGACGAAATTCAAAGGTAAAGGTTGATGGAACAAATGGGCCAAACAAATCAAAACCGAAGGTACCTGTGAGAGGAACACTGGCATTGAAAAGCCCTAACGGACATACTAAAACGAAGAAAGAATGCAAGGGTGGTTTCAAGCCAAGGCACACTACTGTTGTGAAGCGTCGGAACGATACTGATTATGCAAAGCAAATCCGTCCAGCGCAAGCTCTGCGAAGTAGTTCTTCATTGGCCGAGCAACAGAGTGCGAGGGAACGATCGAGGATAATGAGTAGTAAGATGAAACACAGGTACGACAAGGAAAATAATTCGCAAGGTTTCCGGGAGGGAAATTTGGTACTGTTATACAACCCTCACCGTCGGAAAGGTGTTCCATCCAAATTTCGGTGCAGTTGGGAAGGCCCGTACAAGGTTGTGAAGAAGATAAGTGATATCATCTACCGCATACAAGCAATTGGGAAATCACGCAATAGAAGAGTGGTACATTTGGCGATGCTAGCAGCGTTTAGATTGAGAGATTTGTCTGATCGGGACGATCAGACTTAGGTGGAGGGCAGTGTAACGAATGTTAGCAGCACTGAGCGATGCTATCGTCTCTAAGCCGATGCTAACCAGCGACGTGAATGCACATCAATAATTCAATCATTATGTATCTACATAAACGAATCAATAATTGCGTCTACACATATGTACAAATTCCTACGAGCAACATTTACATACAAGGCAGCGAGAGATGAGATGTCACACACCGATGAATTTACTTATACGCTTATGTGTGTGCGGGAGACTGTAAACTACAAACACATGCATATATCTTATCTGAGTTGTCACAAGAGAGAGCAATAATTTGTGCACGTAGTTGTGGCTGGCGATTTTGTAGCCGAAACAACTAGTAAGTTCTGGAAATCGAAGAGCCTAGAAGTATGCAGCGTAAACTATAAAAGCGGGGCAAGCGAGTAAGAAGAATTCAGTTTCATTTGAGTTCTCAAGCAGTTGCGATTAAGACGATATCTAGCGAGCAATAGCAGTATTATTTTGAATAGTAGAGTTTCATTGAGCTATCAATCAGTGTGGTTATTAAGCAAGCTATTCGTTGCGCAGTTTGAGTGTTATTGTGAAGTACTTTAATAAAGGCCATTTTGCATTATTACAAATTGGAGTTATTTATTCAACAGTTTAGTGATTCGAACTTAGCAGAGGATTGCAAATAAGAGGATTTGCAAGTAAATTCGTTACAATATGGACTGTCTACTTTACACGCCTGGATTGGTTGTATGGAAATGATTTTACATATTTGCTATAATCTGTCTTTCCAAACATGGTGAGTCAAAAGCGAAAAAAAGAAACGACTAAAGCAAGAGAAGAAAACCCTGGTAAAAAGGCGTTTCCGTGAAGAGCTAGGATTGATCATCGACAAACCAAGGCAAGTAAGTGGTAATACTAATGACGGTAATACTTCCAGAAGAATTTTTCACAATGCAGCGTGCTCTGCTCAAATTACAGGAGTGGATATAAATTTGATTAAACGACTTTACAAAATTGTGCAAGCTCTTTCAATGATAAATGCTGAAAAATTTGGCCGTGATGCTATGGATACTGCCAGAATTTGTGAGCAATTATGAATAACACTACATGCCATCTTTAGACCACAAAATTTTGATTCATGGAGAAAGTGTCATAAAGCATTTTGCAGTAATTCCTATTGGTCAACTTTCGGGAGATGTACAAGAATCCCATTATAAGGATTATAAAAAATTTCGTTTACATCATGCTAGAAAATTATCAAAATCCGCTACAAATGAGGGCGTATTTCATACTCTTCTTTATACTTCTAATGCTTACATAACCAGCATTAGAAAACTGTATACTAAAAGCCTGAAGGAACTTGATGAAGACACCTTGGATCTTTTGAAAGTGAACGAATTAATTTTAGATCCCGAAGTTCATCAGGTACAAATAACATAATAAACATATATATATGTACAATAACAATAGTAAACATTACGATTAATTAATTAATCTGTGTTCAATTTCCATCACCATTTTTTTATGTTTTTATACTCAGTTGAGCAGAGCTCACAGAGTATATTAAGTTTGATTGGATAACGGTTGGTTGTACATATATAAAGGAATCGAGATAGATATAGACTTCCATATATCAAAATAATCAAGATCGAAAAAAAATTTGATTGAGCCATGTCCGTCCGCCCGTTAACACGATAACTTGAGTAAATTTTGAGGTATCTTGATGAAATTTGGTATGTAGGTTCCTGAGCACTCATCTCAGATCGCTATTTAAAATGAACTATATCGGACTATAACCACGCCCACTTTTTCGATATCGAAAATTTCGAAAAACCGAAAAAGTGCGATAATTCATTACAAAAGAGAGATAAAGCAACGAAACTTGGTATATGAGTTGAACTTATAATGCAGAATAGAAAATGAGTAAAATTTTGGACAATGGGCGTGGCACCGCCCACTTTTAAAAGAAGGTAATTTAGAAGTTTTGCATGCTGTAATTTGGCAGTCGTTGAAGATATCATGATGAAATTTGGCAGGAACGTTACTCCTGTTACTATATGTACGCTTAATAAAAATTTGCAAAATCGGAGAAGGACCACGCCCAGTTTTTATACACAGTCGTCCGTCTGTCCTTCCGCATGGCCGTTAACACGATAACTTGAGCAAAAATCGACATATCTTTAATGAACTTAGTTCACGTGCTTACTTGAACTCACTTTATCTTGGTATGAAAAATGAACGAAATCCGACTATGACCACGCCCACTTTTTCGATATCGAAAATTACGAAAAATGAAAAAAATGCCATAATTCTATACCAAAAACGAAAAAAGGGATGAAACATGGTAAGGTAATTGGATTGTTTAATTGACGCGAAATATAACTTTAGAAAAAACTTTATAAAGTGGTTGTGACACCTATCATATTATGTAGAAGAAAATGAAAAATTTCTGCAGGGCGAAATAAAAAACCCTTAAAATCTTGGCACGTATTACATATATAAATAAATTAGCGGTATCCAACAGATAATGTTCTGGGTCACCCTGGTCCACATTTTGGTCGATATCTGGAAAACGCCTTCACATATACAACTACCACCACTCCCTTTTAAAACTCTCATTAATGCCTTTAATTTGATACCCATATCGTACAAACTCATTCTAGAGTCACCCCTGTCCACCTTTATGGCGATATCACGAAAAGGCGTCCACCTATAGAACTAAGCCCCACGCCCTTTTAAAATACTCATTAACACCTTTCATTTGATACCCATATCGTACAAACATATTCTAAAGACTCGGTGACAGTGCAAAGTTTGATCAAAACATTTGAGCTACGTAACGCACAAGTCGAACTATTTAGAAGATTAGGCCATACCTTCATGGCTAGCCTCCTGAGTGTTGCCGTCGTTTTAGAATTCCACTTCGTTGAAGGCCCAACTCAAGACACCTCCTTGCATACTTTTAGGCGTACGCGGTGAATCACGGGTTCTGGTGAATGAACTATTAGTGGTGGTGATGCACCGCAGCCAAGAGGTAATTCTCTAAACAAATTATGTTGTTACTAGAATTAAAATTTTCTAAAACCTGCCGGCACAAAATTGTTATGCTTATTGAGTTAAGCCAGAACTCCATGGATAGCCTCGTGGGCGTTGCAGGCGTTCTAGAATTCCACCTCGTTTGTTAGCTATTCAATCTACACAGCTAAAAATCGTGGTGAAACTCGCATACGCCTGAAAGTTTGAAAGGACGCGCATTTAGTTGGGCCTTAAAGGCCTTCAAGGTCCTTTCACGCGTTCGCATTAACTATTGATAAATTCGGCATACTTAAAAAAAAATAAATTTGACATTTGGCTTCAGCATGATTCAAACCCTGTCTGTCTGGGCTATGAGCTCAGTGCGCTACCATTAGGCTACGGCATGTCATGAAATTTCCAGAGAAATATTCAAATATATTAAATATAAAAAAATTTTAATTCCTAAAAGCATTTCAACAAGTTGAAATATTCCTCTCACGCCAATATGAAATAGTACAGTGCCGTCCTTAAATATTTTTCTTATACAAATAAAAAAAGTAAAGTCCCATCAAAAAAAAATTTTTAAATTGCGATATGACTTCTTATTAGATGCAAATAAGATTTGATAGTGAATCCATTCCAAATAGATATCACACGAAATACGTCGCTATCAATAGGAAAAATTATATAGCAGCCCACGCATTTCCCTCAGTGCACTATTTTTAGATGTGTAAATTGAATAGCTGAAAGCTGTGAAACTAACCATAGCAATACACAATGCAAATACAAGACACAAACCCTTCTGGATAAATGCAATTGCCTTTTTGTAGGCAGTACTAAAAAATTTAAAATCGAAAGATGATAAAAAAATTTTAAGGACTACCTTTATATAAATGGAACGAAAAATAGAAGGCAATTTTTCCTTTAATACAGACATAGTCTTGTTGAATTCTGACTAAAAAACTTTAACAATAGCTCTTGTAAAAGAATTTTGGCATTTAAAATTATAAAGGTAGAGCGCGTGTTTAAATTTTAAATAATCAGTTAGTTAATCCCAAGTACATGGTGTGCGTTAAATTGAAAGATTGGGCTACACCTTTATAGTTTTAAATCCCAAAATTCTTTTACAAGAGCTATTGTTAAGGTTTTTTAGTCAAAATTCAACAAGATTATGTCTGTATTAAAGGAAAAATTGCCTTCTGTTTTTTGGTCCATTTACATAAAGGTAGTCCTTAAAATTTTTGTATTATCTTTTTATTCACAGAATAGTTTGTTTTACACTTCTTTTATGCTTTATAATCATTTTTACAATAAAATTTTATTACAGTGTTAAAAAAAAAAAAAAAACTATGTATAACCAATTTTCAGAGAATGAAAGCAGAAGTATTTATTTTATACTTCTTTCCTGCCTTGGAAAATTTATTTACATCTTTTTGGTTGGAAAATTTAAGACATTTGAAATACAAAACAAATTTTAAATTTGGTTTATACTACAAATTTCATCAAATACGTATACGTCATATATTGTTTAGATAAGTAATTCCTGGTCATAGCTATCTCATGCAGACAACACGAAAAGTGAGACTGTGTGAGGATTACTGATCTATTTCTTTTTGTATTTATCGAAAATGTCGCCTATATACTTATCTTGTACAGCCAATTATTCGGATATAACGAATTGGAAAAGATTATTGCTCAACTCTATTCATGAACGGTATGAACTCTTCGGCACTGACAAAGACAGTTCCCTCCCTTTCTGTTTATATTCCGAAAGTATCCATGTATGCGCCAATATGGCAAATAGGCTAAAAAATGTATACTTTGTGTTTGCCCGGCTAATGATAAATAGCTTTCGTTGAATCCTGAGAGCGTACGAGGTGGAAAGAATATCCCTCAACGAAAGTGGTTGGAAGGTGTTCAGCTGGCGGTAAGTAACTCAACACATTGCTTGTTTGTATATCTATGTTTTAGTTAAATTTTTAGATAAACTTAAAACATTAATGAAAGAAAATAAAGTTCCGAGTAATTTGAATGCTGAATAACGGCTGAATTTATTTTGTACGAATGAATGTTTTACAAAAGAGAAATGAAAAATGATATACATGGTTGTTTTTAAGTATGATTGTAATATGAAGTACATGTTAAATAAAAGTGTTCCGACCATGAACTACTTCGCCTCCACAACACCCCCTCTCGAAGTAGAGAATGTACAAATTCATAAGCTGCATTCGACAAGACCCAAATTCGTTGAACAGATATTGTGTTTCATTTGCGTAAGACCTTTAGTTAGCATGTCCGCTGGCATTTTTTGTGTTGAAATATACTTTATTATGATCGTTTTATCTTGCACGCAGTCACGGATAAAATGATGACGTATGTAGATATACGAGGATGGAAGGAAATTCGAAGATGTGGCCAGCTTGTGCGCGCTTTGATTATCATTGAATAACTTTACGCTGGCGCAATCGATTCCCAATTCGCACAATGCAGATTTCAAATATATCGCTTCTTTAGTAGCCTCAGTTAGTGTGATGTACTCCGACTCTGTGCTTGAAAGAGAGACGGTACGTTGCTTACGTGCTTCCCAACCTATGGAAGACCCGGCGAAAATAAATGCAAAAGCGGAATAAGAGCGCCTGTCGGCAGAATTTGCGCCCCAATCGGCGTCTATTTTTGTACAATAAACCTTTTTGTAGTGTACCTTTAATGTAACGCAGTATTCTCTTTGCCGACTTCCAATGCTCTTGTTGTTGTTGTTGTTGTTGTTGTAGCGATAAGGTTGCTCTCCGAAGGCTTTGGGGAGTGTTATCGATGTGATGGTCCTTTGCCAGATACAGATACGGTACGCTCCGGTACCATAGCACCATTAAGGTGCTAGCCCGACCATCTCGGGAACGATTTATGTGGCCACATTAAACCTTCAGGCCATTCCCTCCCTCCCCACCCCCAAGTTCCATGAGGAGCTTGGGGTCGCCAAAGCCTCGTCTGTTAGTGAATCAGGATTCGCCGCGGATAGGTGAGGTTGACAATTGTGTTTGGAGAAACTATATATTGCGCTGGCAACCTGAAGGGTTGCGCTACACAACCCCTTGAATCTGGTATTTTAGTCGCCTCTTACGACAGGCATACCTACCACGGACCCGCTTCGTTGTAGTTGCTGTTAAATTGGCTCATGAAGTTGACCGCAAACGATATGTCAGGTCTGGTATATACCGTCAGATAAATTAATGCGCCGATTAGATTTTGATACGGATATTTTGCCATTATAGCTTCATCTTTCGTTTCGGGCATAGTGAGTTTGCAATTCGCTTCAATTGGCGTTTTCGAAGGATTGCAATCTGACACGCCGAACCTATCGAATACCGATTCTGCGTACGATTGTTGTGATATAAATATCTCGCTCTTCTCCTGATTCTGGTAAAAATCTATGCCAAGGCATCGGTTGACCCTCCCGATGTCCTTCATGTTGAAATGCTGTGAAAGTGTTTGTATCTTTTAACCAATTATCGTTCTTCGAAGCTAGCAGCAAATCGGCCACGTATATTACCACCAACATGATAGAATCGCCTTCACGGCGCACGTAAAAACATGGATCAAATTTCGTTGATTCCAAACCAATCTTGCTTAGGATAAGTGATAATTTTTGGTACCACATTAACCCTGACTGACGCAAACCATAGAGTGTTTTCGACACTAAACACGTAGGATTGCTTTGTTGTCGTGATACTCGCCACTCTTCCGCTGTTTGCTTAATCTCTTCGCTATGCTTCGTCAAACCCTTTGAGCCGACAGGTTTACCACGTTGAATTTTCTTTAATACGCTAATAAGCAGATCAGGAACGTCCATATAGATTTTCTCATCCAGATCCCCGTTCAAATGTGCGGTAATCACATCCATCTGATGTATCTGAAGATTTAGCTCTGCGGCCAATGCCGTAAACAATCGCACCGATGTTGATCGTACGACCGGGGATGAGATGTCATGAAATCTTCACCTGGACGTTGAGCGTAGCCCTTTGCTACAAGTCTAACTTTCTTTAAATTATTGGCTTTAGTACGAAATACGAGTTTGTTGCCTATAACTTTACGATCTGAAGGTTTTTCAGCAAGTTTTGTTTCGAATATGCGCCAAAAATTCGTCCTCAAGCGCATTCAGCCACATAGACGCTTCGTCGGTTTTCAGAGCCTCTGCCAAAATTTGAGGATCATCAGTGACAAGGCCTGCTGATTCTTCACTGCATTCGAAGAAATCATCTGAATCTACCTCACTCCCCTCTGAATCAGCGCTTTCAAGTCATTCATGATAAACTTTTCGTGGCCTACCTCGCTGACCAGTGCGCAAATGGGCTGGACGACCTCTACCACGTCGAGCCTCCCCCCACCTAATTCAACTATAGGTGCATCTGGCAATTCTTCGATACCGTTGTCAGTATTCGTATTATTACTAACAAAATATAGATTTTACCATTATCGCCGATATTTTCGCTATCGTATTCAAAATCTTCAAAAGTTCCTTCAAAACCCGCTTTGTCAATAAATTTTACATCGCGGCTTATAATAACACGCTTTTTTGTTTCCGAGTATAGACGGTACGCCTTTGAATCATCGGAATAGTCCACGAATATACACGGTTCCGCGCGCGAGTCAAATTTTCCTTTCGCCGGATTTTTATTTAACGCATACGCTTTTGTACCGAATATTTTCATATATGCCACGGTTGGATTTCGATTTGTTCATGCTCTATATGGCACTTCACCCGTCGTTCTTGTTATGCAACGATTTCTTATATAACATGCCGTGTTCACCGCTTCGGCCCAAAATGGTGGAGGTGCATTTGCATGCTTCATCATGCACCTGGCCACTTCAACGAGGGTTCGATTCTTACGCTCCACCAAACCGTTCTGTTGCGGAGTATACGGTGCGGTAAGACGACGTTTAATACCGCACTCACTAAGAAAATTGTCAAATTTTTCATTACAATATTCGCGGCCGTTATCGGACTGCAAAGCTTTTATTTTTTTTCCCGTAAATGTTTCAACTTTAGCTTTATACTGCTTGAAAATATTTAGCACGTCCGATTTGTTTTTTATGAAATAAATTTCACAACATCTGGACTTTTCGTCTATAAAAGTAACAAAATATTTTGCACCGCCATTGGAGGCATGCCTCATTGGCCCGCACATGTCACTATGTACGATTTCAAGTAAATCGTTTACCCTATCTGTGCCGCATTTTGGAAATGGCGCACGCACTTGTTTCTCACTGGCACAGATTTCACAGCCTGTTAATTTCTCAGTTTGTTTAAATTTAAGACCGTACACCGAACCGTTTGTCATGGATTTCAAGTCGCGTTCATTTACGTGGCCCATTCTGTAGTGCCACAAATCAATACCGTTTTCAATGTTTGCAAAATTTGCGATATTTTTCGAAGTTTTTAAATAGTACACATTTCCGATTCTTTCGGCCTCTAACACCACCTTATTTTCATTGTTTATAATCACGGCCTCATTCTTTTCAAATTTTACCGCATAGCATTTGTCTGTAATTTTAGCCACCGACATTAGGGGGACTCATGAAAGCATATAAACTTATAAGGTGTAAAATTATATCCATTTACACACGCTGTTATATGAACGCACCTACATAGTAATACTCTTGATAAACTTGATTGTTTATCAGCTGTATTATTGCCAGACAAAATTTTTTTTGATTGTTATACAAATAAAAAAATGCCAAGATTAAGTGAAACTTCAAAACTAAAACGCCTTTACTTGCCGATGTTGGAGATTTCTGATGAAAATGCCTGCTGTAATGTCTGCAAGGTTGCATTCCTTTGAGTTTACCGCGTTTACACAATGAAATGTGCGCGTAAATTTATACAAATTGTGTAAATGATTTTTCATACAAAATTTGACAGTTCGTTTACGCACTAAATAAATTTATACGTTTACACACTTTATAAGGCATTTATACGGTTACATGAGTCCCCCTATTAAATTCGTACGCAAATCAGACACATGCAAAACATTTTCCAAATCTAAATCAATTTGCTTTCCGCGAACTTCCACTTTCGCGCGCACCTTACCGACACCGCTTATCTTTGTCGAACAGTTGTTTGCCAAGTTTACCTCATCATTCACTTGTTTCATTTTCTCAAATATGTTTACATTTGCACTCATATGTGATGTGCACCCACTATCAAGGCACCACTTCATATTTCCTACAGGGACTGTAAATGCCTTTTCCACTGTATTCAATGCCATTTTGCTTTTTCATTTGATTCTTCACTCACACGCCGTGTTTTGTTTTTCTTTGCTTATGCAATTTCTTGCGAAATGGCCTGGCTTGCCACAACGAAAACACTTCTTTATTTGCTTTGATTTACCCGAAATTCGATCAACGCTCGTTTGATTTTGATTTTGTTTTCTGTTTATGTAAAGTACTTTGTTTTCGTTCTTTTCTTCTTTCGACTTTCGCGACTCTCTTCAAGTATATTTACACGAAGTACCTCGGACTTTGGCAATTCGTCTTGCGTTTCTACTGCGCATCTTAACGTTTCGTTCGACGCCGGCAGACTATACAAAAGCAAAATTGCCAACAGCTCGTCTCCAATAGCGACGCCTATTTCTTTTAACTTCGCGACAGCGTCGAAAAATGCATTAATATGATCACGAACTTTCTCTTCCTCTGCCATGCGCGACAGAGCTACACGTTTTAGTAACGTCGCTTTTCTTGCCGGATATTTTGATTGGAATGTCGATTCTAACATCAACCAAGTATCACGTGCACTTTTTTAACTCATACGCTTTTGTACCGAATATTTTCATATATGCCACGGTTGGATTTCGATTTGTTCATGCTCTATATGGCACTTCACCCGTCGTTCTTGTTATGCAACGATTTCTTTTATAACATGCCGTGTTCACCGCTTCGGCCCAAAATGGTGGAGGTGCATTTGCCTGCTTCATCATGCACCTGGCCATTTCAGCGAGGGTTCGATTCTTACGCTCCGCCAAACCGTTCTGTTGCGGAGTATACGGTGCTGTACATGTTCATTACAATATTCGCGGACGTTATCGGACTGCAAAGCTTTTATTTTTTTTCCCGTAAATGTTTCAACTTTAGCTTTATACTGCTTGAAAATATTTAGCACGTCCGATTTGTTTTTTATGAAATAAGTTTCACAACATCTGGACTTTTCGTCTATAAAAGTAACAAAGTATTTTGCACCGCCACTGGAGGCATGTCTCATTGGCCCGCACACGTCACTATGTACGATTTCAAGTAAATCGTTTACCCTATCTGTGCCGGATTTTGGAAATGGCGCACGCACTTGTTTCTCACTGGCGCAGATTTCACAGTCTGGTAATTTCTCAGTTTGTTTAAATTTAAAACCGTACACCGAACCGTTTGTCATGGATTTCAAGTCGCGTTCATTTACGTGGCCCATTCTGTAGTGCCACAAATCAATACCGTTTTCAATGTTTGCAAAATTTGCGATATTTTTCGAAGTTTTTAAATAGTACACATTTCCGATTCTTTCGGCCTCTAACACCACCTTATTTTCATTGTTTATAATCACGGCCTCATTCTTTTCAAATTTTACCGTATAGCCTTTGTCTGTAATTTTAGCCACCGACATTAAATTCGTACGCAAATCAGACACATGCAAAACATTTTCCAAATCTAAATGAATTTGCTTTCCGCGAACTTCCCCTTTCGCGCGCACCTTACCGACACCGCTTTTCTTTGTCGAAAAGTTGTTTGCCAAGTTTACCTCATCATTCACTTGTTTCATTTTTTCAAATATGTTTACATTTGCACTCATATGTGATGTGCACCCACTATCAAGGCACCACTTCATATTTCCTACAGGGACTGCAAATGCCTTTTCCACTGTATTCAATGCTATTTTGCTTTTTCATTTGATTCTTCACTCACACGCGTGCTTTGTTTTTCTTTGCTTATGCAATTTCTTGCGAAATGGCCTGGCTTTCCACAACGAAAACACTTCTTTATTTGCTTTGATTTACCCGAAATTCGATCAACGCTCGTTTGATTTTGATTTTGTTTTCTGTTTATGTAAAGTACTTTGTTTTCGTTCTTTTCTTCTTTGACTTTCGCGACTCACTCTCTTCCATGGCGCAACGATACAAGGTAGCAGCATGGGACAGCTGATTTTAAGCTTTTTTTATTTGATTTGATACATCAAATTACGGCGCAGTACGATTTTGGCATTTGTCCATCGAATTTACAAAAACAAAGTACATGAGATTTTTATTTATGTTTGTAGGTATGTCACCATGCTGCCACCTTGTATCGTTCCGCTATGCTCTCTTCAAGTATTTTTGCACGAAGTACCTCGGGCTTTGGCAATTCGTCTCGCGTTTCTACTGCGCATCTAAACGTTTCGTACGACGCCGGCAGACTATACAAAAGCAAAATTGCCAACAGCTCGTCGCCAATAGCGACGTCTATTTCTTTTAACTTCGCGACAGCGTCGAAAAATGCATTAATATCATTACGAACTTTCTCTTCCTCTGTAATGCGCGACAGAGCTACACGTTTTAGTAACGTCGTTTTTCTTGCCGGACCTTTTGATTGGAATGTCGATTCTAACCTCAACCAAGTATCGCGTGCACTTATACACTCTGAAATGATTCCTAACTCTGATGGTGCTATAGCCAATGTAATGTCTGCTGATGCTTTTTGATCAGCATTTGTCCACCCCGCGAGTTTTGCCGCATCATTTGGCTTTGCAATAGAACCATCTACATAGGCCCACAAACAATTTTTAATGAGAATTGCACGCTTTTGCAATTTCCATGAATCGTAATTCTCCGCGTTTAGCGGCTCGATTCTCACTACACCAGCCATTACACTTTGTAGCTTTAACTTCAATGTTTTCTCAAAAAATATACTTCACTTGTATTCTTTAAAGTTTTAACTTTTCTTGTATAAAGAAATACACCTCACTTTTTGCAGTCGTTTACATTTTCGAGCGCTGGGACCATAACCTAAAGTTCCGAGTAATTTGAATGCTGAATAACGACTGACTTTATTTTGTACGAATGAATGTTTTACAAAAGAAAAATGATAGACATGGTTGCATTTACATATGATTGTAAAATGAAGTACATGTTAAATAAAAACGTTCTGACCATGAACTACTTCGCCTCCGCAACAGAAAAATACTAGTTTTATGTAAATCGCAGATAGCACACAAAATCTCTACATATAATAAAATTGTTGCAGATCGATAGGAGGGGTCCTTCGTCGAACTGAACGCATATCAACAGTTTTAAAAATATGTGTGTTTGTCTGTCTGCCTGTATGATTGTACTCGCATCACCCAGAAGCCACTCCATAGCATTTTGTGTAACATCCACTGTTGCCTCAGCCGAGGGTTAACTTGCAGTACATGACATTTTAAAATTTTTTTTATACCCCGCTGTACTTGTACTCAGGGTATTATAACTTTAATTGGATAACGGTTGGTTGTACAGGTACAAAAGAATCGAGATAGATATAGACTTCCATATATCAAAATCATCATTATCGAAAAAAAAAATTTGATTGAGCCATGTCCGTCCGTCCGTCTGTCCGTTAACACGATAACTTGAGTAAATATTAAGATATCTTCACCAAATTTGGTACACGGTGGACCCAGAATAGATTGGTATTGAAAATGAGCGAAATCGAATGATAACCACGCCCAATTTTTATATATATAACATTTTGGAAAACACAAAAAACCTGATTATTTAGTAAATAATACACCTGGAATGTTGAAATTTGACGTATGGACTGATATTGCGACTCTTGATAAACATTTGTAAATATTTTTTATAATGGGCGTGGCACCGCCCACTTGTGATAAAATCAATTCTACAAATATTAATCATACATCAAAAATCGTTAAACCTATCGTAACAAAATTCAGCAGAGCGGTTGCCTTTACTATAAGGAATGCTTTGAAGAAAAATTAACGAAATCGGTTAAGGACCACGCCCACTTTTATATAAAATATTTTTAAAAGGGTCTTGGACGAATAAAATAAGCTATATATTTGCAAAAAAGAGCTTTATATCATTGGTATTTCATTTCCCAAGTGGATTTATAACAATTAACAAGAAAAACTTCAAATTTAAAAAAATGGGCGTGGCACCGCCCCTTTAATGACTAAGCAATTTTCTATGTTTCGAACATTAATTAGTGCAGAATAGAACCATATGTACATGTATTATTGCGCAGCCTTTTAACTCTATTAAGCACACAAAGCAAACAACAACAGCATTTCAAGTGTGCAGCTGGGTATGTAATGTTGGGTTTCACCCGAACTTAGACTTCCTTACTTGTTTTTGAATATGTTTGTACAATACGGATATTTTATTTAATTTTATTTTACTTTATTTTATTTTATTTTATTTTATTTTATTCCATTTTGCTTTATTTCATTTTATTTTATTTTATTTTATTTTATTTTATTTCATTCTATTTTCTTTCCATAAATAAAATCAAACTTAATAAAAAAACCAATAAAAAAACGAAATGAAATTAAATAAATACAAGTAAGGACGGGACTGTCTTCTTCTGTGCCGAAGACTTCATACCTTTCATGAATGGGGCTGAACAATAAGATAGGAAATATATAGTGAACAGATGTACATACCTAAACGATTTTTAAGATAAATATAAAATAAAAAATGGCAAAACCCCCTTATCTGCACGATCGGTTATATGGGATATATATTATATATAGCTCCGATCGAAATGATTTTTATAGGAAATCTTCTATGATATATTAGAATAAATATCACCAAGTTTAACGTTTTTATATTGGAAACTAAGGGAGAAATGTTAAAAAATCTTTCTCTCTGAACGATCGGTTGTATGGGATAGGTATATACTATATACATATAGCTCCGATCAAAGTGATTTTTTCAGGAAATCTTCTATGATATATTAGAATAAATATCACCAAGTTTAACGTTTTTATATTGAAAATTAAGGGAGAAATGGCTAAACATCTTTCTATCTGAACGATCGGTTGTATGGGATATATATTATATATAACTCCGACCAAAGTGATTTTTGCAGGATATCTTCTATGATATATTAGAATATATATCACCGAGTTTCACGTTTATAATTTCTAAATTGCGGCAGGAATGACCAAAATCGTTTTATCTGAACGATCGGTTGTATGGGAGATATATGTTATAGTGTTCCGATCCTACCGGATCCGACAAATGTCTAATATAATTCAAAAATACATCCTTGTGCCAAATTTCATTGAGATATCTCAAAATTCGAGGGACTAGTTTGCGTTCAAACAGACAAACGGACGGACAGACGGGCACGGCTATATCAACTCAGTTCGTCGCCCTGATCAATTCGATATACTTAATGGTGAGTCTATCTTCTATATTTCTCAACGTTACAAACATCGGACCAAAGTTAATATACCATTTCATGTTCATGAAATGTATAAACAATTTGCAAAATCAAATAAAATAAAACATCTCCGGTATATTGATCGTCTGTTCATCTTATATCGTTCACTTCGATCGAAAGGGAACTAACTTAAAAATCTACAATTTTGAAGTTAAGAGTATCACACTTGATTTCTTAATACCTCTACTAATCTGTGAGAAAAGACTGCAAAAAAATAAAAATTGCATTAGGTTATAGTTTTCCGCGGTTTTCGAACATTAGGATTTTTTGAGTTGATCGCTGTTTTAATCAGGTGTGCGATATATTCGTTAATTTTTAGTTTTCTACATGCCTTTCACAATGATTTGTTTTTCTTAAATGGTAGGAATGCGCGATTACTATTCTGTCAACTCGAGTTCGAGTCTCGGTTTTTGGAGAATTAAATGCAAATTTAAAAAATACGAAGATATCCGATGAAATATTTGACAGAAAGGAAATAACTAATATAAAATAGCTGCCCGAGGCCCTAAACATTGTTGCAGTTGCTCGCGCCTTATTTGCAGAATGGCATGCAGAATGCTGCTGTCGCGTAGTTTGTAGTTCTAAATGGTAAACGAACATAAAAACCTTGAATTTTATCTATCAGAAATATACTTGTTTTTTCTCCATTAAAATGAGGATACATTGATTTATATAATAAAACAGGGACTCATCGCTTTTTCTAGAGAAAGACACATCTATTTATAAATAAATACGCCACACGCAAATTTTTCAACTCCTTTTTAACGCACCTATTAGCCGATTTGGATGAAATATGTACCAATTTTCAGGAAATAGAATTCTTCAGTGCATAGAAGGTAATTTTGATATTTAGGGGGAGTGGCATCTGATATATATACCAACATATGAAAAATCAAATATCTCTAAGATTATTAATACAAGGCACAGACACATGGGCACAGACAGAGATATCAGTGGAGAAAAGTGGAAAGAATTGAGTTAGGTTAGGTTGAACTGGCCGGTACATGAGGACCTCACATAGACTAAATTAGTCCGTAGTGTTGCCAGAAATTTGTTTTAACGACTAAACTGAAAAGCCCTATCAAAAACCAGGACCTATTTTATAAAATAACTCCGTCCTCTTGGCAAATACTAGAAACTTTCTAGGACTTAAGCCCCTTGCTGCTTCTGGATCCGACAGCTGTATCACTCCTGATAGCTGGAGTCTTAGCCTGGCAAGCGCAGGGCACGAGCACAGAACGTGTTCGATTATTTCCTCCTCCAACCCGCCATTTCTACATCTGTTATCACTGACCAAACCTAATTTAAAGGCACGTGACGCCAGAAGGCAGTCTCCAGTCAGAATACCCGACATGAGTCTACAGTCTTCTCTTTTTAAAGATAAAAGCAACTTTGTTTGCCTAAGGTTGTAAGACCTACACAAAATTTTCGACACTTTACAGTATACCGAAGACCCTACTTCTTCCACTACTTTGGAACTATTTGTATACACATGTATTGCCTCGTCCGCAATTTGGGCACCCTTGCGCCAACCATCCGCCTCTAATGTGGCCTTAAGACCTCTCTTGAAGCGCAGAGGGAAATCAGGTAGTCTGTTCGTCTTGTGATTGACGATGCTATACTCCTATGGCCGTATGGTCGGCGCTCAAGCTGGCCCGAGGCACCGAGCTCGGTTGCAGTTGTTAACACTATGTTCTTTGCTAGCAGGTCAACAGGTGGAATGTGCAGAATGGCATACAGTGCAGCCGTCGGTGTTGTTTTCAGGGCTCCCGTAATGCTAAGCATGGATAGTCTGCATACCCCCTCTAATTTTTTCAGGTAGGTTTTTTTTGTGTGGCTTTCCACCAAACAAGAACTCCATAGTATAAAATAGGGTTTACAATCGCTGTAAAAACCTAATGAGAAAGAGAGGGCGATAAGCCCCACATGCACCCCAGCATTCTTTTATATGCATAAAGTGCCGTATATGCCTTCTTCACCCTCTCCTCCACGTTGAGCTTCCATGACAGCTTACTGTCTAGGATGGTTCCTAGATATTTTGTGCAAGGTTTCTCCTGTAGGGTCACCTCTTCTAACTATGTACAATTTTTTACAAAATATTTTTTGATGTAGTTTGAGAGAGCATCAACCAGGCAAAACAGTAACCTCAAATATTAACCATACACAAAATAAAATAACAATTTCAAGATCACATTAGGATTATTTTCTTTATCATTTCGGGACAAATTCTGGATAATTTCAAGACTATTTTCAACTCATTCTAGGACTATCACGGGATCATTGCAGGATCACTTTGACCCAAAGTGATGCTTAAAATTGTATAGAAATAGTCCCGAATCATATTCTGAAATGAACCCTTATATTCTCATTGTTATGTCCGGGACTTGAAAACGGGACCTTCGGTTAAGTAGGCGGAGAACGTTACCACCAACCGCGGTGATCGCATCGAATAATCCGAATAATAATAGTCCAGAAGTGAGTTTGAGTTCCCCAAATACTTTCGAAATGATCCTAAAATTAATCACGAAGTGTTCTGTTACTCCTCATTCACTAGATAACATATTGTGACTGATTAAATAAAAATGCAAACTCGCCATTTGGCAGACAAATACCGAGCTCAGTTATCTCTATGCTACAAATAAAGTGGCAGTTCATTGCAAACCATAGTGTCCACGTTACAATATTATCATTCGTACGCCATTCTAGTTACAAGCTTTCGTTTAATACTCGTTATTTACCGTTCACTCAATGTTACTGATTGCTGACCGAACTAGCCGGGCTGGATAAAACTTTTTTAATTAAAATATGATTGACTACAACTGAATCTGAGGATGAAACTGTGCTTAAGTGGTGCACAAAAAACTTTAGTAATTATTCCAATGGACATCCCAGCATAGTTTACAGCTCATAATAGCCATGATACAATTGGAGAGTGGGCTTTTGTTGGGATAAGTGGTGTATGTATGAAAAATCTTTGTTTCCTCTACTTTGAAACTTTATTACGATTTTTATTAATTTTGGTAACCAATCTACTGAATAGGGTTTTCAAATAATTCACAAAAATATACAAACTTTCCATTCATACATATTCATATTAATGTGGCAAACCAAAAATACGTGATGTGTAGCATCCGTTTTCAGTGCTTGATAGTGGGAAGTCTAGTTATGACTCCTTATAGGATATAGGTACATATTTTGTTCTTATTAATGCGACTTACTATAAGGAATATTAATGTAAAAGTAAGATGTGAAAAGTTATAATAAAACAATCGCCGTTATCATAGATCCATTAACCAAACATTTTTCCTGCTCAAAACCGATTAGCCTCCCACCACAAAAATCGATGAATTGATTACGCTTGTCATTAGGAACGATACTGCTAAAAAAGGACAAAATACTTTACGGACGCACTTTTATAAAAAGAGAGCTCGTAAGGAAATATAAAAGGCAATATCTCTGCGAATAGCCTCTTCATACCAATGCCATTTTACCGAAGAAATTTATATATAACAAAAAAATAATGAATATAAAAGTTTTGAAAATGGGCGTGGCGCTGCTTCTTTTTACCAGGCATTTTTTAACGTTTCGGGAGCCATAGGTTAGGTTAGGTTGCAAGGGCTGAGCTGGGCAATATGGTAACAGCTCACTACTTAGGCCACCATTGGGCCCATTGTAATACCCTATACGGTCTCAAAGAGGACCCCTACCCTTCCTAAAGCGGGTGTAAACACCTCGTGGAAATTATAAATTTTGCTAGAGCCTTTACTTCATAGCTAGAGACCTCAGCGAGGTCATGTAGAAAAGGTTTACTAAGGATGGCCAACCTACGCCTACTAAGGGCTGGACAATGACAGAGAAGGTGCTGGACACTCTCTTCCTCTTCTGTACATCTGCAGCTGCGACAATATTCGAAGGTCCATTCTAGCACCATGCGTGCCTATTAAGCAATGCCCTGTTAGAACCCTTATCAGGGACGATAGAACTGATTTGTTTAAAATCAGAAGCGCTCCTGTGCCCCCCTTGTCCTATGAGGGCCAGGTTTGCCTGGATGTCTCACACAATGATATGGCGGACCATAGTCCATTTGCAATTCTTATAGTGCTTGTGTTCACACGAAGCCTGAAAGTGGCCATGGGTATACCTACCGAATCATTTCCCGGAAGGATATGGTCGGTGGTGCCTCTTCTAGCCAGCTCGTCTGCTCTGCAATTGCCTTCAATATCCCTGTGCGCAGGTACCCATATAAGGCTGATACTAAAGTGCTGAGCCATCTCGTTAAGAGATCTGCGGCATTCAGTGACCGACTTTGCGTTGTCGACGAATGAGTCCAGGGCTTTTAATGCGGTCTGGCTGTATGAGAAAATAAACACCCGTTTAACATCCTTAGGCATAGACCCGAGATGGTTCACAGCCCTGTGTATTGCCAGCATGTCCGCTTGGTAAACACTACAGTGATCTGGTATATGGTATATATCCGTTGATATGTTGATGGCACCCGGTACCGTATGTTGTCTGATATTACAGTCCTTTCGCGATGGTATATATACTATAGTTTTTAACGAAGACGTTCTTTGGCGTGCAGTAGTCAGTGCGCACCGGTATTGGGACTGGGGCGTTCGTGCCCAGGATTGTTGCGTGTCCACTAGATCTATTTTACCAGAGACCTGTTTCCCTTATGCGTAGAGCGGCGATGACCGCTATTTCCTTCGCCACCAGGTCAAGAGGTGGAAGGTATAGCATTGTGTTGAGTGCTTCAGATGGAGTGGAGCCGGGAGCCCCGGTGATGCAGAGCTTCGAACTCCATTGCACATTTTGAAGCGTTTTAAGATAGGTAGTTTTAGCTAGTGCATGCCACCAGACCAAGGCACCATAAAGAAGAATTGGGCGCACAATGGCTGTATAAATCCAGTAGATCACCTTAGGGGAGAATCCCCAGGAGGTGCCAATTGCCCTCTTGCAGGTGAACAGCGCTGCTGCTGCCTTCTTGCATCGCTCCACTATATGGTCACTCCATAATAGCTTCCTATCCAGAATGACTCCCAAATACTTGACTTGATCGCTAAACGCTAAAAGCGTACCCCCAATTCTTGGCGGTGTTAGATTTGGTACTTTGTACCTCCTCGTGAAGAGGACAAGCTCGGCTTTATCCGGGTTGACTTCCAAACCTTTGGCTGTGGCCCAGTGCGAAATTTTAGATAGTGCCCTTTCCATTAGGTTGCAAAGAGTTTTCGGAAATTTCCCCCGCATGGTGACGCAGATGTCATCTGCATACGCGATCACTTGGTGACCTTCTGATTCCATGAGGCGTAGTAGTTGGTTGACGGTAACCACCCAAAGTAGCGGAGAGAGAACACCTCCCTGTGGAGTGCCTCTGCCGACCGGTCTGCGGATCACGCATCCACCTAGCTCAGTTTTAATCTGCCTACGCGTAAGCAGATTGTATAAAAACTCCACCAGGCACGCGTCCACCCCCAGATCGGTCAGCGCCGAGGTGATGGCCTCCGGGAGAACGTTGTTGAAGGCACCCGCTATATCTAGAAATGCCACCAATGTGTATTCCTTGAAGTCTAGTGACCTTTCGATAACAGAGCCATAACTCGAAGGCCAATTGACGTACCATGACAACCGTGCATAGCATATTGGAGACAGTCCCGCAAAGCGACAGTTTGGCACTGCTAGTTTAAAACTGCTCCCCCAAAAAAACTCAAATATTTCCAATAAAAAATTAACGAAATGGGTGATCCTTATTTCCACTTGTATATAAAAAATTTTTTTTTGGTAAAATAATTTTATATAAGTGCTATGTATATTACTTATAAAATAACATTGTAACAAGAAATTTGAAGAATTAAAAATATTTTAAAATGGGCGCGGCACTCTCCATTTTCAGCAATTTTACGTTTCGGGAACCAGAACCGGAAGAAGAATTAAGCTATCATGAAAAACCTTGGTACGCGATGTATATAATTTTCGATTTCGTCTGAACTGACCACCCTTACTTATTCTTTTATAGTTTTATACCCTGGTATACTAGAACACAAGGATACTATAACATAAATTGGTAGTACGTAATGGCATAAGGGAATCAGGATAGATATTGACATCTTATATCACAACTATCAGCATACAGAAAGATTTTGATTGGGCTATGCCCGCCCTTTTGTCCGTTAACAGGATAACTTCAGTAAAACTTTAGATATTTTTTCGAAATTTGGTATACTGTCTTATCTGGAACCAGAATAAATTGGTATTAAAAACGGGCGAAATCGAACTGTAAACGAAAATTTCAAAAAAATTAAACAAAGTGCGATAATTCATTATGAGGGACCAATAAAGCAAAAGAACTCGATATGTAAGTATGTATGTTGATTTTATGACTACAAAAAGAAGTTTGGAAAATTTGTGAACATTTAGAACAAATCTCTTCAAAGCCTTGTACTCTTACGATGGTTGAAGTGTTACAAACGCATTCAGCCACGTCATGCCTTAGTTGTTGTAAACCTTATCCCAATTGCCTTCTTTGCATATTTTCTTTATTCATAGTCGATACTGCGTACGGCATCATACACTGAAAGAAAAATACTGTTAAAATCAATCGATAGACGGGTCAATTCCACCGAAATTTCTGTCAACTTTTATCCATCGCAACAAGATGTTGAATCAACTGCGCACAAATCGTCGATTCGTAATTGACCGTTTTAGTAGGCAAATGAACAACACGGTGGCACTTATTAACCGAACGTCAATTGGGCTACATCAAATATGCTGGCACACATTAAACATTATACACTTTATTATTTTGTTTTATTAAACGCACTTTCACCAAATTTTATATTTTATAATTTATTTAATTTATAGTTTTGAACTTCGCTTTGCAAATAGAAATGAAAATAGTAGTCGCAAAACTTATTTTCTTTCAGTTGCAGCTGAGCTCATTCTCAATTTCTTCTCTCGCATGTAGTTGCCACACTTGATTGTTTCGAAAAAAACTTGTAGTATAAATATTTGGTAACATTTTAAAAAGAGAACTTGTAAATTACAGAAAAGTAAAGAATAAAATCGCAGGCAGGTAATTCCCAATGGAGTAACTTTACATGTAATTCGGCAAGTTTAATTTTCGCAACACTTTAAGTTGAAACGATTCCAAAACAACTCACACTTTTATGTTGTCGGAAACATCTACATTAAAAAAAGATGTTTTTTATTATCTTATTAAATTCGTTCGCGTGAGTGAAAATTCGTAAAAACTTGAACAAAATGTTACTAACTTTGGAAAAATCCTGTTCGTTCAAACAAAACTTTTGCAACAAGAGGGCGCAATTTTGCAATTCGCTTGGACGAGAAGTTGCAAAATTGTACCCGATAGATAGGTGTCCCGGTATCTCATACTTTTTGCACAGTAAATTCAAAAAGGGTGTTGGTTTTGTATTAATAACTGAAAAACTAGTTTTTTGTTGTTTTCCCATTTTGTGTGTTTTTTCGATTTGATGGTTTTTTTATTTTGGTGTTTTTTAACAAGTGGCACCATCGTCATAAGTACAAAGTAGAAACCGCAGTGAGCGTAAAATTCTCTTTGAAATTTGCTCATGTATAGACAGTTGATCGCCGTTGAAATGACTTGTAAGATCAGTTGTGTTAACAGAAAAATTAGTTAGATTGACCAGGAATCTGTCAATTTTACACAATTTTCTTAACTTAAGAGCGACAATTTCTCTTCTGTTGAAATTACTAAACTAATTTGTTCGTTTGACAAAGAACTCGGTCGAATTAACCATATTTCGAAATAAGCTCTTTTTTCAAATTGCCACAGATATATATGTATGTATGTATATGCGCAGTAGTGGCTGCTTAAATCTTGACTGCTGACCGCACGTTTCCATAGTCATTTTGCGTCATTATCCACATTAGCATGGTTGAATAAAAATAAAAACATGGATTCTCCATGTATAGTGAATCACCCACAATACACTCTTATCCATACAAAGTAACAAAATAACAAAATGAAAATGAAACATACGGAAGAGAGACCATATAAACGAACAAATGTACTGGACAATCAGTTAAATGACTCATGAAATTGTAACTGGAGTTTGTTTTCAAGAGTTTTCCAGGCACCAACTATGTGTAAGAGCAAGTTATTACTACATAGACATGTCTCTTCTGCCTGCAGGAGTATGTATGTATATACATTCATAGACCTTCAATTTATTCAACTATTTAACGTGTAAATATGTTTTTACAAATAACAAGCAGATTTTCAACAAGGAAAAGTTTAAGCGATCAAATGACAACTTTGGTGAATTGTACATGTATGAACACAAACATTCATAAAAGCGAATCACCCAACAAAAATATGAGCCTTGTACAAGGCTTATTTCATTTGGCCAAAAGGCTTATGGAATCAGGTCTTTATCCCATAAGGAATATTAGTTGTATGGCGTATTCCCTATAATAATACTCATTATTTTTCTGTACTTCTGTCATAAGGCATCAGGCATATCTGAAATATAACATTATGTATATCACTTATAGGTCATATGAAATAAGGCTTACATAAGAAATTATTATAAGTATTATACTACTTTCACACACACGGCTTATTGAATAATAAAGGCAGTTTTCTACATTAAGGCGCTTATTGAGCACAAGCTTCCCTACAAAATTCGAATCTATAATTATTTCATTAGTGACTAATCGAATGCCTAATGAAATCAAATGCCCAATGCAACTCTGTTGGCAGCGCTCAGTTTCATAGTTTTTGGTGCGTTCAGTACTTAAAAATGTCATTTGTCAAAGTAAATGTCATTGTCTGTCATATAGCATTGTCATTTTATTCGCTTGCCATTTCATCCTTCATACTAATCGAGCAGTTACTTCTGTGTGAAAGCAAAAAATTTACGATTTCATTAGAAGGTGAAATGAGATCATTACGTTTCTGTGTGAAAACAGTATTATGAAGAATATAGCAACATTACTATAAGGCTTACTTAAGGCCTTATTATGCAAAACATGCACGGAAAACTTTGGTTTTCATAAGAAAAAATTACGTATCCGCCATGTACGTACAAAAAATGTCTTCTTTGTTGGATCTTTGTTAATGTGGTACATTAGTTGATATTGAAGTCTTGGAATGGTATTTCTCAAGTAATTTTTGTTAAAAAAAAAATATTCCAGCTTTCCGATTCCGGGGAGAAAAACATGAGTAAGCATACAAAATTGTCGGAAAAATCCATATTTTGGAAAGAAAGTCAAAAAATGGTCAAACGTTTTTTACGATTTTCGGGAAAGTAGTCATCAGAAATATCTTTACCTTTAAAAATAAAGGAGACGTCCATACTTTTACAACCTGATCTTTCTATGATGAAAAGTACGCTTTCGGCCGTGACAATCGGCTGACATAAGGCTATCAACACCGATTTCTCGAAAAAGTTCTATGAAACTCAAAAAAATGCACCTCGAATGTTTGTCCGTCTTGGCTCCAGGAATACAAGAGCAAAATATTTACACGGCATTTTGGATAACTATATTTAAATACACCTTATTTATAGCAAAAATTCAGCCTTTTTATGAATACATACATGACTAGAAACTAAATATATCCCAGGGAGTAGCTGTTTTAATAGCCAATAATAGAATACCAATGCATTTTGTTTCAGAGATAACATTCAGGGTATTTCTTGATAACTTCGGGAATATTACGGAATATTTTTTTGATTTCGGTTTTACATACTAAGGCATTATATTAAGGACCATTAAATACCAGACATGTTTGGCATTATTTCTGATTGTTATTTCAATATTAGGTCAAACAATAGGGAAACTGATTCGAACAATATCATCGCGCATCCTTAAATATTTCTAGAAAAAGTCCTGACAGTTCATCTGTCATGTATGCAGCATTAAAACAGAGCCATCTCGAAATTAAAAAATCCTCAAGATCATCATTAAATGACTCGGGAAGGACCATGATATAGTCTCCAAATGATCCCAAAGTAATCCTGAAGTGGTCCCCAAATTACCCCATGAGAATCTCAAATAGTCCTCAAGATCATCATAAAATGACCACAAATTGGCCTCGAAATGACCCCGGAAGAACCCCGAAATAGCGCCCAAGATTATTAGGAGATTACCGCAAATTGACTTGAAAAGACCCCGGAAGAACCTTGCAATAGTCCTCAAATAATACGAATGGGTTAAATTAATCGATTTATTGACAGTATTTATACACCCTGTTTTTTTAACTTGTTGTTTTTTGTTGATCGCCCATTTGCGTTTCAAATCAGCTTTTCTTTTAATTGTGTATACAGAAAGTCAGACTATTGACTTTAATTTCTAAAATCTAGTTATTAGATAACATATGAGCAGCCAGGAAAGCAGGAATTTTAAAATATGTATATAATGCAATATACAAGTCGTTTACAATGATTTAAGTTATCGAACAGCGATTGAACAGGTGATCGAGGCTCTTCACTATTGTGAACGTTTTTGTTTTTTCAAACATTCGCCACTTGTATGAATTCACAATGCCCAAAACATGTTTATAAAAATTTGTTCAAAATATTCAAATTTTTTATCGAGAAAACGAGAAATCGGCTTCTCACGGGATTCTTGAATTCGAAATACTCCTAATGCTCACGAGCTTCTCGACATTCAATTTCGTTGATGCATTTGCAGTATTCTATGCATTTCGGTGTTTTTTAATTGTGGTGAAATGTTCGCTTCTGTTCTAGAAGAAATCGTAATCTCTATATAAAACAGCCAATGCATTAATTAAAATCAGCGGCAAGAAGCTCGCGAGCCTTACTAGTATCTCGAGATCCCAGAATATCGCGGGAAGTCAGGACTAGCGAGAAATCTATTCCCGAACTTTTCTTTATCTTGCTACCAGCTACATTTAAAATGTAAAAAAATTTAAATTTTATAAAGTGCGTCCATTTAACTGAGCTGATAAATGCATAAATTTATGTTTCGTAAAATTATTAAATGAAAAACGTAATACAGGAGTCACCCACATATTAGAGCCTTCAGTAATTTGAATGCCCAGAAACTTTTTCAATACATTACACGATCTGAAAATAGAATCGAAAATTCTAATTTCTGAGCGTATTTTGTTTTTTTGTTGCAAAGTAGATATAAAAAGGGAAATCCCCTATTTATTTATGTTACACGTGGTAGTCGTTGGATTTTCGTCCCGGTTCTGTACAGCTTTTGTTAGTTTTTGTATGGAATTCGAAACGCATGCACGTCCTTTGGCATTGTTTGTTTAAAAGTAAAAGTAATTCGCTGAAATGCCAAATAAACGTAAGGAAAATACTTTGTGCTTGGAAACCAAAGTTCAGATCTTGGAAAACTTGACAAATCATCAATTTTAAACGCTGTTTCTAATACCTGTCATGAGGCTACCAAAAAATCATGGTACTTCGCTGAGTATTAGTTATGAAGTTTTTGATTAATTTTTATTTATATTTATTTTAATTAGAGTTTTTATTTTGGATCTTTTTTGATTTAGTATATATATATGAGAGCGGGTAAAATTTTTTTCCATCAGGAGTATAGCAAAAACGTAATTTACAGATGATTCTAAGAAAAATTTCTGAGGACACCATAGCTAAATCTGATTTCGCGGTCCCGATTTTTGCAAAATAGATATTTTGCCTTATGAATGTAGGGTTTGGCCAAAAAGTCTTCAGAGCTTCTGATATAATAATAGGAAAAATGTCATATTGGGCTTACTTTAAAGGTATTTTACGTATATTTCAGAATCTGTATTAACATCTATAGTGTTTTTGAATTTTAGTAGAGAGGCTTACATTATGAGAAATTAGCCTAAAATGAACTTTTAACAATTATATTATCACTTTTAACAAATTTCGTATGGACATTTATTTTTTTACAGCTAAACTAATTTCAGAATATTTCCAACAACTTTCATTCAGACAGTTTTTCTTTTTCGAATTCGTTTTAGTAGAAAAAAATTAAAAAAAAAAACTATATTTTCAAGTAATAAGCAAAAAAAAAAAAAAAACAATTTTTATAATTTTAATGTAGTTTATTTAAAAAATTAGTTTTTTACTTAGAATTTACCATTTTAACGTATTTTTCAAAATAAAAGTAATGTTATGTTATTATTTTTTAAAATCTTTTTTGCTCTCCATTCGTGGTTGTTTTTCAAGACTTTCTGCTCTAGCAGTCACAACACCTTCACGTTTTTATACTCAGCTGAGCAGAGCTCACAGTGTATATTAATTTTGTTCGCATAACGGTACCCCGTAACGGCATAAACTAATCGAGATAGATATAGACTTCTACATATCAAAATAATCTGGGCAAAAAAAAGAAATTCATTTAGCCATGTCCCTATAATCCGTTCGTCTGTAAACACGATAACTTGAGTAAATTTTTGAGGTATCTTAATGAAATTCGGTATGAAAGTTCCTAGGCATTCATCACTCAGATCGCTATTAGAACGAACGAAATCGGGCTATAACCACGCCCACTTTTTCGATATCGAAAATTTTGAAAAACCGCATAAGTGCGATAATTCATTACCAAAGACGGATAAAGCGATGCAACTTGGTAGGTGAGTTGACCTTATGACGTAGAATAGAAAATTAGAAAAATTTTAGACAATGGGCGTGGCACCGCCCACTTTTAAAAGAAGGTAATTTAAAAGTTTCGCAAGCTGTAATTCGGCAGTCGTTGAAGATATGGTGATGAAATTTGGCAGGAACGTTACCCCTATTACTATATATGTGATAAATAAAAACTAGCAAAAAGATTTTTAAGTCAAATTTTAACAGAAAAATTCATTATCTTTACAGTATATAAGTAAATTATGTCAACATTCAACTCCAGTAACGATATGGTGCAACAAAATATAAAACTAAAAGAAAATTTCAAAATGGGCGTGGCTCCGACCTTTTTCATTTAATTTGTCTAGAATACTTTTAATGCCATAAATCGAACAAAAATCTACCAATCCATGTGAAATTTCGTAAGGGCAAAGCTTCTATGACGATAACCGTTTTCAGTGAAAATGGGCGAAATCGGTATAAGCCACGCCCAGTTTTTATACACAGTCGACCGTCTGTCCTTCCGAGCGGCCGTTAACACGATAACTTGAGCAAAAATCGATATATATTTACTAAACTTAGTTCACGTACTTTCCCGAACTCACTTTATCTTGGTATTAAAAGTGGGCGAAATCCGACTATGACCACGCCCATTTTTCGATATCGAAAATTTCGAAAAATTAAAAAAATGCCATAATTCTATACCAAATACGAATAAAAATATGATAAAAAAATTTTGAGGACTACCTTTATATAAATGCACCAAAAAATAGAAGGCAATTTTTCCTTTAATGCAGACATAATCTTGTTGAATTTTGACTGAAAAACTTTAACAATAGCTCTTGTAAAAGAATTTTGGGATTTAAAACGATGAAGGTGGAGCGCAATCTTTCAATGTAAGGCACACCATGTACTTGGGATTAACGAATAGATTATTTAAAATTTAAGCACGCGCTCTACCTATATAATTTTAAATCCCAAAATTCTTTTACAAGAGCTATTGTTAAAGTTTTTTATTCAAAATTTAACAAGATTATGTATGTATTAAAGGAAAAATTGGCTTCTATTTTTTGGTCCATTTATATAAAGGTAGTGCTTAAAATTTTTTTATCATCTTTCTATTTTCACTTTTTTAGTGCTGCCTAAAAAAGGCATTTGGAATTATGGGTTCTGACTCACGGTCCAAGTTTCAAGTCTCTAGCTCACCGGGAAGTTACTTAAAAATCGATTAAAAGATTCCCCTCGTTTTTCCAGGATTTGCAGTTATCTTGACTAGCGTGTCACCTAGCGGAAATTTGTGTTCTATAAGTGGTATTGTCACCAGGCCTCTAACTAAGACCCAAGTTTGAAGTCTCTAGGTAAACGGGAAGTTAGTTAAATATGGATGGAAAGATTCCCAAATTAAAATTTGTTTTCCTACCATCTCGATCCGCGTGCGCCACCTAGCGATTTTTTTTGATCAAGTGTTGCATTGTCGCCGGGTTCTGACCCACGGCCCAAGTTCCAAGTCTCTAGCTCACTGGCAAGTTACTCAAAAATCGATCGCAAGATTTCCCTCGTTTTTCAGGGATTTGTAGTTATCTCAATTAGCGCGCCACCTAGCGAAACTTTGTTTTCTATAAATTGTATTGTCACCAAGCCTCGAACTGTGTGCCAAGTTTCAGGTCTCTAGGTCACCGTGAAGTTAGTTAAAAATGGATCGAAAGATTCCCTAATCAAAATTAATCTTCTTAATATCTCGATCCATGCGCCACCTAGCGAATTTTTTTGATCAAATATTGCATTGTCACCGGGTTGTGGCTCACGGCCCAAGTTTCATGTCTCTAGCTCACCGGGAAGTTACTTAAAAATCGTTCGCAAGATTCCCTGCGTTTTTTCAGGATTTTTTCAGGGACTTTCGTTTATCTCGATTCGTCTGCCACATGGCGGCATTATGTTTTGCACGAATTGTAGTGCCATCGACTCGCAAACTATGGGCTAAGTTACAAGTTTCTAGGTAACTGGGAAGTTAGTTAAAAATTGATTGAAAATTCCCAAATCAAAATAAATTTTCTTAATATATCGATCCATGCGCCGCCTAGCGAATTTTTTTTTGATAAAATATTGCATTGTCACCGGGTTCTGACCCACGGCTCAAGTTTCATATCTCCAGCTTACCGGGAGGTTACGAAAAAATCGATTGTAAGATGCGTTTTTCAAGGATTTGTAGTTATCTCAATTAGCGCGATCTAGCGGAATTTTGTTTTCTGTAGGTTGTATTATCACCAAGCCTCGAACAGTGTGCCAAGTTTCAAGTCTCTAAATCACCGGGAAGTTAGTTAAAAATGGATTGAAAGATTCCCAAATCAAAACTAATTTTCTTAATATCTCGATCCATGCACCACCTAGCGAAGTTTTTTTGATCAAATATTGGATTGTCACCGGCTTCTGACTCACGGCCCAAGTTTCATATCTCCAGCTCACCGGGAAGTTACTCAAAAATCGATTGCAAAATTCCCTGCGTTTTTTCAGGGCTTTTCGTTTATCCCGATTCGTCTGCCACCTGGCGGCATTTTGTTTTCCACGAATTGTAGTGCCATCGACTCGCAAACTATGTGCTAAATTTCAAGTCTCTGGATCACCGAGAAGTTAGTTAAAAGTCGATCGCAAAATTTCCATTTTAAAATTAATTTTCTGTATATACCGATCCGGGCGCCACCTAGCGGATTTTTTTTCACTTGCATTGTAATGTCTTTCAGATCTGAACTATTTTCTAAGTATCAAGTGGCTAGCTCAACGGGAAGTTACCTAAAAAGACTTTTCCGTGGGTCAAAAATTCGTATGGAAATGAGGGGACAAACATGAAAGCGACTTAATATAAAGGTAATATAAAAAGAGAAGTAGCAAGAAAATTAAAATGTCTTACTAAATTTGAAAAAGAAAATTTTTGATGTTAAACTCTAAAGAAATTAAAAAAAAAGGGATATTAACGCTTTCATTGAAAATGGCATAGAAATACATTTTTAAAATATTTTGTAAATGGAGAAAAAAAAACAAGTAAGGAAGGTTAAGTTCGGGTGTAACCGAACATTACATAATCAGTTGAGAGCTATGGTGACAACATAAGGGAAAATAACCATGTAGGAAAATGAACCGAGGGAAACCCTGGAATGTGTTTGTATGACATGCGTATCAAATGAAAGGCATTAAAGAGTCTTTTATGAGGGAGTGGGCCATAGTTCTATAGGTGGACGCCATTTAGGGATATAGCCATAAAGGTGGACCAGGGGTGACTCTAGAATGCGTTTGTACGATATGAGTATCAAACGAAAGGTGTTAATGAGTATTTTAAAAGGGAGTAATACTTAGTTCCATAGGTGGACGCCGTTTCGAGATATCGCCAAAAAGGTGTACCAGGGTGACCCTAGAATTTGTTTGTACAATATGGGTATCAAAAGAAAGGTGTTAATGAGTGTTTTAAAAGGGAGTAATCCTTAGTTCCATAGGTGGACGCCGTTTCGATTTATCGCCACAAAGGTGGACCAGGGGTGACTCTAGAATTTGTTTGTACGATATGGGCATCAAACGAAAGGCGTTAATGAGTATTTTAAAAGGGAGTGGGCCTTAGTTCTATAGGTGGACCCCGTTTCGAAATATCGCCATAAAGGTGGACCAGGGGTGACTCTAGAATGTGTTTTTACGATATGGGTATCAAACTAAAGGTATTAATGAGGATTTTAAAAGGGAGTGGTGGTTGTTGAATAGGTGGTCGCATTTTCGAGATATCGCCATAAAGGTGGACCAGGGGTGACCCTAGAGTTTGTTTGTACAATATGGGTATCAAAAGAAAGGCGTTAATGAGTATTTTAAAAGGGAGTAATCCTTAGTTCCATAGGTGGACGCCGTTTCGAGATATCGCCATAAAGGTGGGCCAGGGGTGACTCTAGAATTCGTTTGTGCAATATGGGTATCAAACGAAAGGAGCTAATGAGTATTTTAAAAGGGAGTGGGCCTTAGTTCTATAGGTGGACGCCTTTTCGAGATATCGCCATAATGGTGGACCAGGGGTGACTTTAGAATATGTTTGTACGATATGGGTATCAAATGAAAGGTGTTAATAAGTATTTTTAAAAGGGAGTGGTGGTTGTTGAATAGGTGGTCGCATTTTCGAGATATCGCAATAAAGGTGGACCAGGGGTGATTCTAGACTTTGTTTGTACGATATGGGTATCAAATGAAAGGTGTTAATGATAAGTATTTTTAAAAGGGAGTGGGCCTTCGTTCTATGGGTGTTCGCCTTTGCGAGATATCGCCATAAAGGTGGACCAGGGGTGACTTTAGAATATGTTTGTACGATATGGGTATCAAATGAAAGGTGTTAATGAGTATTTTAAAAGGGCGTGGGGCTTAGTTCTATAGGCGGACGCCTTTTCGAGATATCGCCAAAAAGGTGGACCAGGGGTGACTCTAGAATGAGTTTGTACGATATGGGTATCAAATTAAAGGTATTAATGGGAGTTTTAAAAGGGAGTGGTGGTAGTTGTATATGTGAAGGCGTTTTCCAGACATCGAACAAAATGTGGACCAGGCTGACCCAGAACATCATCTGTTGGATACCGGTAATTTATTTATATATGTAATACCTGCCAAGATTTTAAGGGTTTTTTATTTCGCCCTACAGAACTTTTTCATCTAATTAATATGGTAGGTCTCACAACCATTTTATAAAGTTTTTTCTAAAGTTATATTTCGCGTCAATAAAACAATCCAATTACCTTACCATGTTTCATCCCTTTTTTCGTATTTGGTATAGATTTATGGCATTTTGTCATTTTTCGTAATTTTCGATATCGAAAAAGTGGACGTGGTCATAGTCGGCTTTCGTTCGTTTTTCATACCAAGATAAAGTGAGTTCAAGTAAGCACGTGAACTAAGTTCATTAAAGATATGTCGATTTTTGCTCAAGTTACCGTGTTAACGGCCATGCAGAAGGACAGACGGACGACTGTGTATAAAAACTGGGCGTGGCATCAACCGATTTCGCCCATTTTCACAGAAAACAGTTAACGTCATAAAATCTATTCCCCTATCAAATTTCAAAAGGATTGGTTAATTTTTGTTAGACTTATGGCGTTAAAAGTATCCTAGACAAATTGAATGAAAAAGGGCGGAGCCACGCCCATTTTGAAATTTTCTTTTATTTTTGTATTTTGTTGCACCATATCATTGCTGGAGTTGAATGTTGACATAATTTGCTTATATACTGTAAAGATATACAATTTTTTGTTTTTTTTTAAAGTGGGCGTGGTCCTTCTCCGATTTTGCTAATTTTTATTAAGCGTACATATAGTAATAGGAGTAACGCTCCTGCCAAATTTCGTCATGATATCTTCAACGACTGCCAAATTACAGCTTGCAAAAATTTTAAATTACCTTCCTTTAAAAGTGGGCGTTGGCACGCCCATTGTCCAAAAGTTTACAATAATAGTTCATAAGAATAGGCTTAAACCAATATAAAACATGTGCTAGTAACTCACATAATTTAACAAAAAAAAAAAAAACAGTCTCAACATAAGCACTCCACTTTACTCGTCAAAAAAAAAAATCAACATAATAGATACATAAGTAAAGGGAATGTAAACAAATACAAGCAAAGAACACATAAACATACAAATTCATTTTGGCATCATCAAGTTACCTTACCTCATAAATTATGACCATACAACAATTAATTGTTAAAGAATAATTTGTAAACACAAGCGGATTTTAAGTGGGTCGACACACTTGAAAGTCGATCGTATCCAACGAATTTAAATGCGTCACAGATGCAAAATGATGCGAAACTTTACTCATAATAATAAATATGCACACAAGCAAAACAGCATGTTATGTCAGAAAAAAAAAAAAACCAAAGTCAGCACAACAAACACACCTGTGAAACAAATGTAAATAGATATAAACAAACTTATTACTGTCAATATCAAGTTACCGCTATACAAATAGTTACAATAGAGTACAAAAGCAATTCAAATTTTGTAAGCTAAAGCAAACCTTAAGTGGGTCATTAAGCCTCTTTAATAGTCATATACAATTGTCTTCAATTATATATGACTATTTCTAAGGCGGATGGTGTAGCATTACCAGAATACGCTTTACATACAATGCACTTTTTTATGCATATACAAATATCGACCACACACAGTCAAGCCATGGCGACCCAAATAAATTATTCTGAACCCAGCTTGAGTTAAACATCATAGAAACATACCGACACCCAAGACACATATCTCTTTATATTTGTCAACCCTAATTGTTAACGGGTCACATTGACAATCAAACTTATCGATCAGCATGACTGATCGACATTGTCGGTTCGTCAATGTGACTGCCACAATATTGACATTACACTATAGCTATAATTAGATCAAAGTAATAAAATGCTGATTTGGCATACAGGCATTAGGAATGTAGATACTTTTAGTTTGTAAGTGTCAGTGTAATTATGTATATGTAAGTTAATAAATTGTTTATAAAGGAAATGCATTTCTCCAATAAAATGAATAATATTCTTACGCTACACATCAGCATTTATTTCTAATTTATTTTTAAGCTTACAGCATATGCACAGCGGCTGATCCATACGAATCGATTCATATAACTTTTATATGATTTTATATATGCGAACTATGCGAAACAGGCTGTCAGTTGATTGTGTGGAAATTTTGTTAGCGTATTAATATATAGGGGGTATTCCATCCCATTTCGACCAATGAAAATTGAACCCGACACCTTTAGAATTGTCTGAAAGTTTTTCTTCTTTTCTAGCTTATGAAAGACGTTTTTCAGAAATTCTTCAAATTTTTTCATCCAACTCAAAAAAAGTTATGAATTGTTAAAAAAACGCCGTTTTTGTTTTCAACTTTTCAACTTTTTCAAAAATTGGCCGTTTGGGATCTTTTTCTCTTTTTAAAATTTGTTTTTAAATGTACTTTTCGGAAAAAATTCAAAAAAATTTTTAAAGTTTTTTTTTTTTGTAATTTTTCAGTTTTTCGAGATTTTCCGAATTTCGCCCTTTTTTTTCTCATAAAAAACTTCAATCAATTCTGCAATCATCCCCACTAATTCTGGAGTGGGAAGAGAATTTTTATTTTTTTTTATTTAATTGAAAAAAAAAAACTAAAATTTTTTTTTGTATTTTTTCCGAAAAGTACATTTAAAAACATATTAAAAAAAAAATGATCCCAAACGGTCAATTTTTGAAAACGTTATAGCATTTTGAAAACAAAAACGGTTTTTTTTTTTAAATTCATAACTTTTTTTGAGTTGGATGAAAAAATTTGAAAAACTTCTGAAAAACGGCTTTCGTAAGCTAGAAAAGAAGAAAAACTTTCAGCCAATTCTAAAGTGGTCGGGTTCAAAATGGGTCGAAATGGGATGGAATACCCCATAGATAGTGTGTAATATACTGCTTATGCAATACGGCCGCTATGATGCTGGTTGCCGTTTTGACATAAAATCAAAAACGTTTTTGGGACGCTTTTTTCGTTTAATATACAACGTGAAATTTTCCGATTCAGTCAAGTTGCATTTAAATAATAATAAACTAAGTGGAAATAAAAGAATATATAATAAAATAAGAAATAAAATAAATTAGCATAAAAGACAATTTAAAAAATTTAATGTTATATTTTTTTAGCAAATTTATTATTTTTTTTCAATATGTTTAGGCCACAGACCTAAATATATCTCCCCCCCCCCCCCCCCCCCCCCCCTCGTAACATAATTTTCTTTGGTTGTTTTCCTTTGTTACTACCACCCACATATGCTTGTGATCACTATACACATAGGCATGTTTGAGTGGTGGTACGTATGTATCTTAGATTTTTACCGCGGAGCTCGCGGTATAGCAACTTTGTTGCCGGGAAACCCAACGAAGGAGCTGTATCGTGGGTTCATCGGCTCATGTCGCAAAGAGGCTCGTCCTCTTTGAATCCAGCAGCCAGCAAAGGTACACTTAATCTCACGTTCACGTAAGTGTAAATTTTCAAAATTATTATTATATACCATTTTCCACAACATTTGTTAAAATCTTTCTTAACAGTTGTTGTACTAATATACCTCAAATAAAAACACACTCTGAATTCCCTTTTTATTAACACGAAACCTTTTGTTATTCTTATTTTCTTCCTTTTTTTCGCCTTAATCATTCCTTAACAAATACGTGGGTGCGCGCCGTTGCCACCATGCATCTGTTCATGGTTCTTACCGCGCCGGTAAAGAGAACCAGTCACATAATTACAGTCCACTCAACACTCTAGGCATTAAAGCAAGGAAGCATTCCAAACTCGTGATAATACACAGGAAAAACCATTAATTTCAACATCAAATATCAGCAAATGTTCATGGTGATACAACTTTCTTGGTGATACCACCGAGTTTATATTGAAAACAACATCAACAGCCAATATGCAACAACTGATACACTTTTGGTGGTACCTTGGAAACATCCAACAACAATATTTAAATCACATTCGATTACTCCGGATCAACACTTTGATAAAAGGTACGTGGTTTTTTAAACATTCCGTGCTAGGTAGGGTTTTCCTTTTCAGTTTTTAATAAAAATTTCAAAAAATTAAATTATAAATCGGTAGAAAGTGTTTCCCTTTATTAAAACCGTGCAAGTGATTTTGTTGTGAAGTGAGGTTTTATTTGTGCAAAATAGAAAAAAAACAAGCGCTTAACGCAGTTATTTAAAGTTCGTGCATCACGCCTTGTGACTATCCGGTATAATCCCCCACCAGCGGTAAGATTTTCCGGACACAGCTCAAGGTAGCACAACACTTCTCTAAAAGGTTAACATAACCTCAAACGCCACTTTTCTCTTTCACCTTTGCAGGATTTATCTCAAAAAATTCATTTAATCAACAGCACAAAAATTCGATTCGCAACAAAGTAAACACTCCCTAATATACCAAAGGGATGAGTTAAAAACTCTGTGGGAAGCTACGAAGATGACATACGAAAAGCTCGTAGGTTCAGCAGAGCTTGAGTCAAAGGACCTATCAGCTATCAAAAAGAAGCATAAAATGTGCTATTTCAGCTTTCTAAAGTGTCAAGCGGCAATAGCTGAGCTTTTGGAAGAATTTGAAAAGAAAGAGAAAAAAGTAGAAGTCTCAGATAATATGGAATATCATGTGCGCCTGCCAGAGTGTGATACGGATATTTTCAAGGGAGACTATATTTCATGGCCGTCCTTTAGGGACATGTTCACTGCCATATATATTAATAATAGTAAACTCCATCCAGTACAAAAGCTATACTATTTAACGCAGGAAAACCCAAGGGGAGGCCAAAGAAATACTGGAACGATGTTCCTTAACAACAGACGGTTTCGATACAGCGTGGAAAAATTTATGTGACCGATACGAAAACAAACGTATCTTGGTTAATGCCCAATTAAAAATTCTTTTTAGTTTAAAAGCAGTTGAGAGTGAATGCGGTAGCTCCATTAAAAAAATGCAACGTGAAATAAACAATTGTGTCTCAGCGCTTCAATGTCACAAGATTGACATATCAAACTGGGATGCAATTCTAACGTATTTGTGCTCTACAAAACTGCCAGAAACCTCACTGGCTCTATGGGAACAAACCATAGAAAATAAAACAGAAATTTCAAAATGGGCAGACATGGATAAATTCTTATCCAGCAGATTCCAAACGCTGGAAACTGTCGTAGATATAAGAGGGGATACAATTTCAAAACCCTATAAGCCACAATCTTCTCGTTCCTCTGCAGAAACATCGTCGAAGCGATTGGGGTCGTATCAGCCTAGTGTAGCCAAACCCACGTGCAAGATGTGCAAAAGTTCTGCACATCGAATCGCAAAATTTCTGCGTTTAACGCCAAATAAACGGTTTGAGCACATTAAAAGCATTCGCGGATGCGTAAACTGCCTTTCGGCTGGACATACTGTCACAAAGTGCACCAGTCAAGTGAACTGTGCCACATTTCATTTAAGACACAATACGCTGCTTCACATTCCGAATCCGCCCAAAACATCAAATTCGCTAGATACGTCAAGAGATGCTCAAACGCGTCGCAATGCTGAAAAAGAAAACAGGTCGATTAATAATGTGAACTCATGTTTCGCAAATACAAGTAAAGGAGTACTACTAGGGACAGCTCAGGTTAATATTCATTTTAATGGTGTTGACTATTCGGCGAGAGCCCTAATAGACTCGGGATCTGAATACTCATTCATAACAGAGAAACTCAAGCGCAGAATAAATCTGCCAACTAAACGCATGCATGCCCAAGTTTCGGGCATCAATAATACAATGTCTGCACAAGTAAAAGAAGCGTGCAACATACAACTGCGATCACCAACCGATCCATTAATCGAGATCAATACGATCATGCTGGTTTTACCACAATTGACAGGGAATCTTCCAACTTGCCAAATTAACGCAATGACTAGGCAAGTATTCCCTGACTTAGTACTGGCTGACAAACGATTCTTTGTCAATGAGCCAGTCGATCTAATTCTGGGCGGAGACATATACCCCCAAATTATGTTAGGCGGCATTAGGAAAGATGTGCTAAACAAATTAATAGCACAGGAAACGGTGTTCGGCTGGACTTTGACAGGCCGGACAGATGCGATTGATACAAATAAGACCCTAGTTTCATATTTTAACGAGGTCACTTTAGACAAACAACTGGCGGCTTTCTGGGAGATAGAGGAAATTCCAAAGAAGAGGAGCATCAATAACGATGACACCTACTGCGAGGAGCTATACAAATCCACAACAGTTCGGAACAACGATGGCAAATACGTAGTCTCCTTACCCTTTAGGAAAGAGTTTAACTTAGGCCCCGCATTAAGAAGTGCGTGTTCTCAATTCTATCGCAACGAGACACGACTTGCGAAAAACCCAGTCCTCCAAACGGAATACAATAGGCAATATTTCCCCAGACTCAAATGACTGTTACTTCCTACCTCACCATGCTGTTATAAAGGAGGGAAGTACAACGACAAAAGTCAGAGTCGTATTTAACGCATCATGTCCTACCACAAACGGAAACAGTTTAAATGATACCCTATACCCAGGCCCAATACTTTAATCCGACCTAACAATCTTAATACTTCGTTGGCGGCTGTTCAAATACGTCTTCAACGACGACATCGAGAAGATGTATCGCTAAATATGGGTCAATGAAGACCAAACAAAATACCAGCGAATCGTATTTCGCAACTGCCCCAAGGAACCAATCAAGCTTTATGAATTAAAAACAGTAACATTTGGAGTGAATTGTGCTCCATACCTTGCGATTCGGTCACTGCACCAACTCGCTGATGACGTGGAGACCTCGCATCCAATGGCAGCAGATATCTTGCGAAATTCTATGTACGTTGATGACGTATTCGCCGGTGGGCACAGCATCGAAACTGCGATAACGGCAAGGGATCAAATATCATCGGCGTTACAATCGGCAGGTTTCCCATTACGAAAATGGACGTCCAACTGAAAGAAAATTCTACAGGGTATACCGAAGCAACACTTATTAAGCAAGGATTTTCTTGAGTTTGAAGAAACCAGCACGGTAAAAGCACTCGGTATCAGATGGAACGCTCATTTCGACTACAATACTGTCTGCGATAGCAAAACTTTTCGACCCTCTTGGCTGGCTGGCACCAGTCGTAATTGTAGCCAAAATAATAATGCAAAATATTTGGTTGGAAGGGACAGGCTGGGATGAAGATGTGTCTGAAACTACTCTCCATCGGTGGCAATCATTCATGACTGACTACGAAAAGATCAACGATATACGCATACCGCGATGGGTTCACTACACATTGAAGGACAATATCGAAATACATGGGTTCAGCTATGCTTCGGAAAAAGCATATGCCGCCACTGTTTTCCTGAGGGTACAAACAAAGGATCAAGTCTTCACCAACCTGTTGATGGCCAAGACGAGAGTAGCCCCGGTCAAAACCATATCCTTGCCTCGACTCGAACTCTGCTGTGCAGTTCTACTAGCAGAAATAATCAAATCTGAGGTAGAAAATATGAAACTTTCGAACATTAAAGTAACCCTTTGGACGGACTCAACTATAGTGCTGGCATGGATCCGAAAACCACCATGTTCGTGGTCAACGTTCGTGGCACATCGAATAACTAAAATCATTGACAAAATAGGAGACAAAGTATGGCGGCACGTAGACTCCGCGTCAAATCCTGCAGATTTGGCGAGCAGAGGCCTCTATGCTTCGGGTCTAATCAACAATTCTTTGTGGTGGCAGGGACCTTCTTGGTTAGAAGAAGACAACGAAAATTGGCCAACACAAGAAGAAGATTACAATACGAATATGGAGGAAAAGAGGCTGAAAGTTCATACAACTTCGGTCAAAAAGAACTTTGATATTCTGGATACGTTTTCCGATCTACCGAAGGCTTTGCGGGTTATATCCTATTTTCTTCGGTTTTTCCAGAATACGCACCCAATCACTAAAGCCTCCTTTAAAAGGGATTCTCATTCGATAGCCTCTGACGAAATAGAAAAAACAACACGAAGATTGATAACAGTATGCGCAAGGCAACATTATCAAGAAGAGTACTCAAATTTGAAGTCGGGAAAACTAATAAATGGCAAGAGTGAGATTTTACCCTTGAATCCATATATAGACGAAGAAGGCATCATTCGTACTGGGGGGTGGACTGGGGCATCCAAAGACATGTCTCATAACGAAAGTCATCCCATTAGCCTTCCTTATACTTGCAGGTTATCCAGACCTTTAGTTCAATCCTCTCATAAGACCACCCTGCATGGAGGAAACCAGCTGATGCTACGTCATATCCGCACTCAGTACTGGATCCCACGTGTTAAAATAATGATACGGTCTGTTATCCACAACTGTAAGGTCTGTACCATTTACAGGAAGCCGACATAAACGCAACACTGGGGATCCTTCCGAAAGAGCGCACCACCTTTACTAGGGCCTTCACCAACACTGGGGTAGATTTCGCGGGACCATTCGATATAAAATCCTACTGAGGGAGGGAATGCCGAATTAGTAGTAGAAGTATGAGTTTTAAGCGGAGATAGCCCTTATTGCTTTAAATGTATGAAAACAATTATTTGAAGCAATTTTTAATTTATAATTTATTTAATAATGTGGAAAAAGTTTAAGCAACATGACATCAGCTGTGTGATGAATACGCACGGTGAGATGGGAGAGGTACGGGTATATTCTGGTGACGATATGACTAAAATTCTGGGATCAATTACTACATTTAATTACTTCGGAACAATTGCGTGGTGGCAACGGCGCGCTAACGCAATCGTTGGAAGAAGTATTCTGTGGCAGATAGTGAATCTGCGTTAGGGTTTTGTTGGCCTCGTTCGGGGGAACGAGAGCTGGGTTATTTGGAATAAAGGAATATGGACTATTAAAGTTCATTTTCCTTGTCGTTGGGCGGAAGTAGTACCAATTTCGCGATTGGTCTCGTAATTTTTCTTTAATTTTATTGACGTCAATAACACGTACACGGTTATCGGGACCTGGGTGTGTGTTGACAATTCTCCCCATTCTCCACTCGTTTGGTTGTAGGTTATCCTCTTTTATGACGACTAGATCCCCGGGTTTTAAGTTGGACTGTGGATGTTTCCACTTGTATCGTTTTTGGATTTCGGTGAGATATTCCGATTTCCATCTTTTGCAGAATGTTTGATGGAGGGCTTTCATCTTCTGCCATCGGTTTACAATTGAAGCAGGGTTTTCACTGCAATCTAGTTCAGGTGAGGCTAGAAGATGTCCACCTACGAGAAAGTGGCCTGGAGTAAGCGGCTCCAGGTCGGAAGGGTCATTGGATGAGGGACTGAGGGGCCTAGAGTTGAGGCAGGCCTCAATTCGACATAAGAGGGTAGTAAACTCCTCAAAAGTATATTTATGATCGGACGCGATCTTTTTAAAATGGGTCTTAAAACTTTTAACCCCGCTTCCCACAAATCTCCCATGTGAGGAGCGCTTGGCGGTATAAAACGCCATTCTAAAGTGTGATGGCTATATTTATTCAAAGTTCCGTCCCTGGCTTCACGCAGAAATGTTTTAAACTCGGATCGTAAAGATCGCGAAGCTCCGACAAAATTAGTACCATTGTCGGAGTAAACGTTTTTCGGACAGCCTCGTCTAGATACAAATCTGGCGAAGGCAGCTAGGAAGGACCCGGTATTAAGGTCGTTTGTCGCTTCTAGATGGATGGCTTTCGTCGATAGCAGACGAACCGACAAACATTTCCTTTTGAAATTCGGCATCCCCTCCCTCGGTAGGATTTTATATCGAATGGTCCCGCGAAATCTACCCCAGTATTGGTGAAGGCCCTAGTAAAGGTGGTGCGCTCTTTCGGAAGGATCCCCATGAGTTGCGTTTGTGTCCGCTTCCTGTAAATGGTACAGACCTTACAGGTGTGGATAACAGACCGTATCATTATTTTAACACGTGGGATCCAGTACTGAGTGCGGATATGACGCAGCATCAGCTGGTTACCTCCATGCAGGGTGGTCTTTTGAGAGGATTGAACTATAAGTCTGGATAACCTGCAAGTATAAGGAAGGATAATGGGATGACTTTCGTTATGAGACATGTCTTTGGATGCCCCAGTACGCCCCAGTTCGAATGATGCCTTCTTGGTCTATATATGGATTCAGGGGTAAAATCTCACTCTTGCCATTTATTAGTTTTCCTGACTTCAAATTTGCGTACTCTTCTTGATAATGTTGCCTTTGGCATACTGTTATCAATCTTCGTGTTGTTTTTTCTATTTCGTCAGAGGCTATCGAATGAGAATCCCTTTGAAAGGAGGCTTTAGTGATTGGGTGCGTATTCTGGAAAAACCGAAGAATATAGGATATAACCCGCAAAGCTCTCGGTAGATCGGAAAAACTATCCGGAATATCAAAGTTATTTGCGTACTCTTCTTGATAATGTTGCCTTTGGCATACTGTTATCAATCTTCGTGTTGTTTTTACTATTTCGTCAGAGGCTGTCGAATGAGAATCCCTTTTAAAGGAGGCTTTAGTGATTGGGTGCGTATTCTGGAAAAACCGAAGAATATAGGATATAACCCGCAAAGCTCTCGGTAGATCGGAAAAACTATCCGGAATATCAAAGTTATTTTTGACCGAAGTTGTATGAACTTTCACCCTGTTTTCCTCCATATTCGTATTGTAATCTTATTCTTGTGTTGGCCAATTTTCGTTGTCTTCTTGTACCCAAGAAGGTCCATTTAGCACTTTTTTTAGCTTTCACAAGAACACTTCACTTGATCACTTCGCTTCACAACTAAAGTAGTGGTGGCAACGGCGCGCTAACGCAATTGTTCAGAAGATAATTAAATGTAGTAATTGGTCCCAGAATTTTAGTCATATCGTCACCAGAATATACCCGTACCTCTCCCATCTCACCGTGCGTATTCATCACACAACTGATGTCATATTGCTTAAACTTTTTCCATATTATTAAATAAATTATAAATTAAAAATTGCTTCAAATAATTGTTTTCATACATTTAAAGCAATAAGGGATATCTCCGCTTAAAACTCATACAAACATATAACATTTACTACTTCGCTGTGGTTCTATAAATAAAAATCTAAGCAGCAACACCAGTTTCTCTGAAACCGCCCTACCAATGCATAACTTTACCACATGATGACATGCGAAGTATATACTATGATAAAGGAAAATATGCGGAAGATAGGCAAAACTCCCTCACCACCTGGCATATGACCTATAACCATATATAAGTAGATGGCATCTGCAAAAGCAAGACGTGATTGTACAATCCAATCGGACTTGACTTGCGGTAGAAAGTGACGTTCTTCCCAAAAGAAAGCCGAGTTGGGTCGTCTTATCATTGCAAAGTTGGAGTCGCTTCATGGCACAGACATGTCGTGAGGATTTATGTCGTACTCCACCAAAAGCACCGACTCTGGTGAACTTCATAAAACCAAATAATACGCAGATGACTGCGAAAGGGGATCGTTGCGAAATAATGATCTCAGCGTAACTCCAAAATTTTCATGAAAGCGATCTTAAAATTATTCGAAGATAATTTTGAAATAACCCCGAAGTCATCCCAGAATGGTTGCGAAACAATCCCGAATCATAAGCAGGATGACATTCGGAATCGGCATTGACTAGGTTCAACAATGCATGCTAAATCTCATCCAAATATATTTGATCGTGCCGCAGTAACCGACACCAAAGGACAACTATCTAAAGATCCAGCTATGATTGGAACGCACACGCCTAACAAACACTAAGCGAGGTTTTTATACACTAAAAAATTCGCTAACCGGGTCATCTGACCCTGAATAAGCGAAAACGCTTAACCTCAGCTGCGACTTCCGTCTAGCAGACACGCCTGGTGTTCATTTCCTTCATTATCGGTTATTACTGACGTTGGTTTTAGATAAATTTCGTTTAAATGTCGCAGAATTTCTATTGTTTACATTCAACTGCATAAACACTAGGCCGGGTCGATTTGTGGGGAGGCAAAAAAATCGCCCATTGCTCTGTGAAAATCATATTCTAGGGATCAAAATAAGAAACTTTGCCCAAGGAACCATACCTCTAAAACGAATTCTGATGTCCCCCCCTTTGGGTCGTAGGGGCAAATTTTGAAAAATTCCACTTTGAAATGCCTATGTTTTTCCTTTTTGGAGTTTATTTTTCTCTTTAGAAATTTATTTAGTCAGAACATATGTAAATGAAAAAATGAATTTAACTTAGTAATAGAAAAGAAATTTAAAAAAAAATTAGAAATTAGCGTTTTTACAACCCCCTTTTAAAACCAAGGCATCACTGTGATGCATTTGCATGTCGTAAAATTGCTTGTGTTGTTTTTTTAAGCCACCACAAGACACAGCAGGTAGAATTGAAATTGCCCCTACCCAAAAGTTCGACCCAAAGGGGGGGATATCAGAATTCGTTTTAGAAGTATGGTTCCTTAGGCAAAGTTTCTTATTTTGATCCCTGGAATACGATTTTCGCAGAGCAATGAGCGATTTTTAAATCGACCCGCCCTAACAAACACCCAACCAACGCATGGGTGTCAACGGATTTATACTCCATTCAAGGGTTTGTAGTAGCAAAACTTCACTCTTTGTATTTTATTCATAAGTCACAATTACATTAAGACTATGTACTTGATATTACGCGTAGTTTTTATTATGTAAATGAATCATGATGTTAATAAAAACATGTATGCTTTGTAAAGTGATTGCCTATCCGATGCAGACAGGGCATAATATCATACTGATGAGTTTATAGTTTCAATCTTCAATTGAATTCTTCAAAACATTAGTAATGATTGGTTGAGAATATATTGTTTTTTACTCTAATTATAACGAACGCTGATAACTATTTTCTGTTGATTATTTTTTTTTAATAGATTTTGTTATTGTTTGTTAAACAATTAAATTCTTTGACCGCGGAAATATTTTGGATATTTTCCAAAATGAATGCCTACATAGAACAAGTAATGGAAAAGCGCACGGATATACAGCAACAAACTCATTTTTGGATGAATAATTATGACTACCATAAAAACAATGAAATGGACATCCTACGACAAAAGGAAAAGCAACTTCATGCTGTAATATACCTGATTTTTGGCATGCGCCATCTGCAACATAAGCGAATTCGCCAGTTCTGGTGGATAAATTTCTTCTACTCTGCGGCGACAAGGACGCGTTATGCCAATAAGTTGTAGATGTGTCTTCGGAATATTTTACGCGAGGATAACGACCCAAATAAACCTCTGCCAAATAAAATGTCTCCCTATTGGTGTCAGGATCGCTAGAGATGAACAAGTAAAACCGGCAGCGACGCCTACATCCGTTGGTAACCTTTCTGCCTTTAACATATTATAAGCACACTCAATTTACATAAGAGAATCGGGCATCTGACGATGTGTCTCAACTTCTTCAAAGGTATCCAGAATGCGCGGGGTCTGAACACCGAAATTATGTGGTATAAAAGCGATTGGTTGCATCAATAAAGTTAGCTTTATTTCCTTCCCGCTGTATTAGGTCATAAATTTCAGTAAGCACTTTTTAAGCTGATTGAATTTGTTTTTTACTTAATTTTCCCAGTGGCATTTTTTTTCATGTCTAAGTCAATAAGCGTCATCATAGCATCAATATCAAACAAAAGTGTAATAAGACGTTGCACCGACGGATCTAATGTCGATTGAATCTGGAATTTTCCTGGGTCGTCAATTAGCTTATTGTCTTCATATTAAATTTCGATGTGAAACATTCTGCCAGGAACCTCGATGAGGTTGTCGCGGTTCTGAGGACGTGCAAGAGGCTGGAAAGAAAGCTGGCTCATCAAAGCTGTCTGGTGGAGCTGTAGGCAATTTGGCCAACGTACCATATGCATCAGATCTAGCTTAAATATGTATACGTTTATAAAATAATTTATTATTGGCATGTTCTGTCAAGAGCACGAAATACGATATGACCTTCAGAATAAAACTAATTAAAGCCTAAATAAAATAGTGCTTTGGATGTGGTCTAAGATAGGCTACTGAAATAGTTAATGCATGTTCCTGTATGTGCGGCTGATGATCTGCTGAACGGGCTAATTCTTCAATTGCAAAAGTAATAAGTTTTTGATTCGACTCTGATGGTATGAGTGTGTCCGAGCTAACAACACGTTCAATGACTGTTTGCTCTGCAGCTTTTGATTGTTTGTAATCATATACGGTATGAAATTTGAAAATTTTAATCAAAACAAAAAAAAAACATTTTCAAAGAATGCTGTCTGGGGATTTATCACGATAAATGTCGATAAACGATTCCTTGGCATCTCTCAGATTTGTGAAATTTTCCAATTTATGGTCACCAATGGAAGTGCCCATTCGACTCCAGGACCTGAACATCCAATATTTGTTTTTCAAATCGCTTTCCAAAAGTTGCAGTTTATAGTAGGAGTTCTTATTTCGTTGTATATCTGTTAAACCGAGAACCATACTATATGTGTCCTTTCTATCCAAGTAAACATGGGCAACATCCTGTAGACCGATTTCTTGGTCAACAGCCAGACCGTCTTTGATTTTCAACGTTATTGGCTTCTCAAACGATTTTGTATAAATACTCTTCGACTTATTTTTAGACACATCGTTTTGAATTATTCTAGAATCGAGATTAGTGCCCCAGTTGCACAGAGATGTGTTTAATGGCATTTTTTTTTAACAAATTATATGTAATCCATTGGCACCACAGGAATACCAAGTTCTATATTTTGCTTTTCATAAAGGACGTATTATAACCACAGGAATACCAAGTTCTATATTTTGTTTTTCATAAAGGACGTATTATAACCATATACCTGCAAAAAAGATCAAAAATTAATTAATGAAAAAGATATTACAATTTCTAGCCACCATACTCACCGCGTGTTTTAAATCAATGACATTTTTTCATTCAGGAAGTAAGAAATTGTAGAAAACATCAGAATCTCCCACTTCACCCACTTCAAACAGTCAAGGCAATGCAATCATTGCGAATTCACAATGATTATTGCAATACAAAAATTAGGCCTCATACGCAATCATCTCGCGCACTACATGCCGCACGAAATATCGCGCACAACATGCCACACGACAAGTGGCGCACTGAATATCTCGATCAATCATTTATTTGGTCGAGATTTAAAAAAAAATAATAATATACGTAATTCTCAACATTATCGACAAAACACGTCGAAAATAATGTTGAATGGTGGAAGTGCAACTCTGTAATACCTTTTCGGCCAGGTTTCGACCCGTTCCGTGTGGTGGCAGGCCACTTGTTGTGAAAACAAAGTTCACCACAAATCTAAAATAAACTTTAAGACTACTTCGGCGACATCTACCGACATAAATCGAATTACAAAATTTATTAAATGCGCTAAAGCACCAGCCACATCGCATGGATGAGTGCTAAATCGGTTTTTTCTTCGTTTCTTTGCGCAAATAAGTATTTACTTATGACCTTTAATTTTTGATTTCAATTAAATTTTATATCAATAAAAATTTGTATTCCTTTGCGAAAATATATTAGATATAATTTTTTTTGGTTTACGCCACCCAAACAACATTACGCCAACCTCAATTTGGGCATGATCATTGATCAATGATACCAATATTCTTCAGATCATGACCCGTTTCCAAACCTTATTGGCCAAGTCAGAGGGAGGCGCAAAGCGTTTCGACGTTGCTTGCCAGCTCTGCGGCAGGGATCATAGCCTTAGGATCTGTGCCGAATACCGGAAAAAATCCCCAGAAGAGAGGTTGCGGGCAGTACTTCTGCATAAGTACTGTCCAAACTGTCTGTTGCCCTTTCACCGCGTGGACAAATGTAACAGCAAGTATCGCTGCAAGAGGTGCCAAGAGAAGCACCACAGCACGCTTCATTTAGATGAGCGTCGACCGGTATGTGACGAGACAACCACAAAAGGCGAAGACAACACGTCCGACGACGCGTTCTCAATCAACCTCTCGGGGCCGGCTAAATCCTGGGCTCAGCAGGTGGAGGAAGAGGAAATGGAGGAAGAGCGAGCAAAAACAGAAATGAGACCGTCAACGAGCAGGAATGGGATGCGCAGTTTCCGACCGCTGCTGCAGCACGAACGAAGGGCGGAGGAAGTAAAGAAAGCTCGAAACCATCAAAACAATTGGCGGCGCCGCGACATCGGGCTCCAACGAGGCCCTACCAAGAAATCCAAACGCGAAAGACAGCAGCGGCGAAATAAATCGACGCCATACTCTCTTGAAGCCCAAAGTACAAGGACGCTATCGCGCGACACGCCGGAAGGCTTCCGGACAGGGCGGCTGCTCCAGGCTACTCCATCGCCCATCATGCGGCCTTTCGTGCCCATTGCGCCGACGTCCATAGTACGAATTGAATCGCGTGGGCATTTACACCTGGTCCGGGCCATTATTGATCCCTGCGCCACCAGCACGATCGTCGATGCATATCTGGTACGCGACTTACAATTGGAGAGCCAAGGACATGGACAATGCACCTTAATACTGCGCGACAAATTCGGTGCGTCGACGCGCATAACAACCCAAGCAGCTGTCGTCGGAAACCATTATCGCTTGAGTCCACCGCCCCTTTTTTCATTTTTTTCTTTGTTGCTTACGGCAAGGGGGCCGGTATGTTTAGGCCACAGGCCTAAATATATATCCCCCCCCCCCTCGTAACATAATTTTTATACTCAGTTGAGCCGAGCTCACAGAGTATATTAAGTTTGATTGGATAACGGTTGGTTGTACATATATAAAGGAATCGAGATAGATATAGACTTCCATATATCAAAATAATCAGGATCGAAAAAAAATTTGATTGAGCCATGTCCGTCCGTCCGTCCGTCCGTTAACACGATAACTTGAGTAAATTTTGAGGTATCTTGATGAAATTTGGTATGCAGGTTCCTGAGCACTCATCTCAGATCGCTATTTAAAATTAACGATATCGGACTATAACCACGCCCACTTTTTCAATATCGAAAATTTCGAAAAACCGAAAAAGTGCGATAATTCATTACAATAGACCGATACAGCGACGAAACTTGGTAGATGAGTTAAACTTATGACGCAGAATAGAAAATTAGTAAAATTTTGGACAATGGGCGTGGCACCGCCCACTTTTAAAAGAAGGTAATTTGCCAGTCGTTGAAGATATCATTATGAAATTTGGCAGGAACGTTACTCTTATTACTATATGTACGGTTAATAAAAATTAGCAAAATCGGAGAAGGACCACGCCCACTTTAAAAAAAATTTTTTTTTAAAGTAAAATTTTAACAAAAAATTTAATATCTTTACAGTACATAAGTAAATTATGTCAACATTCAACTCCAGTAATGATATGGTGCAACAAAATACAAAAATAAAAGAAAATTTCAAAATGGGCGTGGCTCAGCCCTTTTTCATTTAATTTGTCTAGGATACTTTTAACGCCATAAGTCGAACAAAAATTAACCAATCCTTTTGAAATTTGGTAGGGGCATAGATTATATGACGTTAACTGTTTCCCGTGAAAATGGGCGAAATCGGTTGATGCCACGCCCAGTTTTTATACACAGTCGTCCGTCTGTCCTTCCGCATGGCCGTTAACACGATAACTTGAGCAAAAATCGACATATCTTTAATGAACTTAGTTCACGTCCTTACCTGAACTCACTTTATCTTGGTATGAAAAATGAACGAAATCCGACTATGACCACGCCCACTTTTTCGATATCGAAAATTACGAAAAATGAAAAAAATGCCATAATTCTATACCAAATACGAAAAAAGGGATGAAATATGGTAAGGTAATTGGATTGTTTTATTGACGCGAAATATAACTTTAGAAAAAACTTTATAAAATGGTTGTCACACCTACCATATTAAGTAGAAGAAAATGAAAAAGTTCTGCAGGGCGAAATAAAAAACACTTAAAATCTTGGCAGGTATTACATATATAAATAAATTAGCGGTATCCAGCAGATGATGTTCTGGGTCACCCTGGTCCACATTTTGGTCGATATCTGGAAAACGCCTTCACATATACAACTACCACCATTTCCTTTTAAAACTCTCATCAATACCTTTAATTTGATACCCATATCGTACAAACTCATTCTAGAGTCACCCCTGGTCCACCTTTATGGCGATATTTCGAAACAGCGTCCACTTATAGAACTAAGGCCCACTCCCTTTTAAAATACTCATTAACACCTTTCATTTGATACCCATATCGTACAAACAAATTCTAGGGTCACCCCTGGTCCACCTTTATGGCGATATCTCGAAACGGCGTCCACCTATGGAACTAAGGATTACTCCCTTTTAAAATGCTCATTAACACCTTTCTTTTGATACCCATATTGTACAAACAAATTCTAGGGTCACCCCTGGTCCACCTTTATGGCGATATCTCGAAACGGCGTCCACCTATGGAACTAAGGATTACTCCCTTTTAAAATGCTCATTAACACCTTTCTTTTGATACCCATATTGTACAAACAAATTCTAGGGTCACCCCTGGTCCACCTTTATGGCGATATCTCGAAACGGCGTCCACCTATGGAACTAAGGATTACTCCCTTTTAAAATGCTCATTAACACCTTTCTTTTGATACCCATATTGTACAAACAAATTCTAGGGTCACCCCTGGTCCACCTTTATGGCGATATCTCGAAACGGCGTCCACCTATGGAACTAAGGATTACTCCCTTTTAAAATGCTCATTAACACCTTTCTTTTGATACCCATATTGTACAAACAAATTCTAGGGTCACCCCTGGTCCACCTTTATGGCGATATCTCGAAACGGCGTCCACCTATGGAACTAAGGATTACTCCCTTTTAAAATACTCATTAACACCTTTCATTTGATACCCATATCGTACAAACACATTCTAGAGTCACCCCTGGTCCACCTTTATGGCGATATTTCGAAACAGCGTCCACTTATAGAACTAAGGCCCACTCCCTTTTAAAATACTCATTAACACCTTTCATTTGATACCCATATCGTACAAACAAATTCTAGGGTCACCCCTGGTCCACCTTTATGGCGATATCTCGAAACGGCGTCCACCTATGGAACTAAGGATTACTCCCTTTTAAAATGCTCATTAACACCTTTCTTTTGATACCCATATTGTACAAACAAATTCTAGGGTCACCCCTGGTCCACCTTTATGGCGATATCTCGAAACGGCGTCCACTTATGGAACTAAGGATTACTCCCTTTTAAAATACTCATTAACACCTTTCATTTGATACCCATATCGTACAAACGCATTCTAGAGTCACCCCTGGTCCACCTTTATGACGATATCTCGAAAAGGCTTCCACCTATAGAACTAAGGCCCACTCCCTTTTAAAAATACGCATTAACACCTTTCATTTGATACCCATATCGTGCAAACAAAGTCTAGAGTCACCCCTGGTCCACCTTTATTACGATACCTCGAAAAGGCGTCCACCTATAAAACTAAGGCCCACTCCCTTTTAAAATAATCATTAACTCATTTCGTTTGATACCCATATTGCACAAACGAAATCTAGAGTTACCCCTGGCCCACCTTTATGGCGATATCTCGAAACGGCGTCCACCTATGGAACTAAGGATTACTGCCTTTTAATATACTCATTAACACCTTTCATTTGATACCCATATCGTACAAACACATTCTAGAGTCACCCCTGGTCCACCTTTATGGCGATATTTCGAAACAGCGTCCACTTATAGAACTAAGGCCCACTCCCTTTTAAAATACTCATTAACACCTTTCATTTGATACCCATATCGTACAAACAAATTCTAGGGTCACCCCTGGTCCACCTTTATGGCGATATCTCGAAACGGCGTCCACCTATGGAACTAAGGATTACTCCCTTTTAAAATGCTCATTAACACCTTTCTTTTGATACCCATATTGTACAAACAAATTCTAGGGTCACCCCTGGTCCACCTTTATGGCGATATCTCGAAACGGCGTCCACTTATGGAACTAAGGATTACTCCCTTTTAAAATACTCATTAACACCTTTCATTTGATACCCATATCGTACAAACGCATTCTAGAGTCACCCCTGGTCCACCTTTATGACGATATCTCGAAAAGGCTTCCACCTATAGAACTAAGGCCCACTCCCTTTTAAAAATACGCATTAACACCTTTCATTTGATACCCATATCGTGCAAACAAAGTCTAGAGTCACCCCTGGTCCACCTTTATTGCGATACCTCGAAAAGGCTTCCACCTATAAAACTAATGCCCACTCCCTTTTAAAATACTCATTAACTCCTTTCGTTTGATACCCATATTGCACAAACGAAATCTAGAGTTACCCGTGGCCCACCTTTATGGCGATATCTCGAAACGGCGTCCACCTATGGAACTAAGGATTACTGCCTTTTAAAATACTCATTAACACCTTTCATTTGATACCCATATCGTACAAACACATTCTAGAGTCACCCCTGGTCCACCTTTATGGCGATATCTCGAAAAGGCGACCACCTATACAACAACCACCACTCCCTTTTAAAACCCTCATTAATACCTTTAATTTGATACCCATATCGTACAAACACATTCTAGAGTAACCCCTGGTCCACCTTTATGGCGATATTTCGAAACGGCATCCACCTATAGAACTAAGGCCCACTCCCTTTTAAAATACTCATTAACACCATTCGTTTGATGACCGTATTGTACAAACAAATTCTAGGGTCGCCCCTGGTCCACCTTTGTGGCGATATCTCGAAACGGCGTCCACCTATGGAACTAAGGATTACTCCCTTTTAAAATACTCATTAACACCTTTCATTTGATACCCATCTCGTACAAACGCATTCTAGAGTCACCCCTGGTCCACCTTTCTGGCGATATCTCGAAAATATGCCTTTCATTTGATACACATGTCATACAAGCACATTCCAGGGTTTCCCTCGGTTCATTTTCCTACATGGTTATTTTCCCTTATGCTGTCACCATAGCTCTCAACTGAGTATGTACTGTTCGGTTACACCCGAATTTAACCTTCCTTACTTGTTTGTGTTTATTTTCCTTCGTTACTACCACCCACATATGCTTGTGATCACTATATACACAGGCATGTGTGAGTGGTGGTACGTATGTATCTTAGATTTTTACCGCTGTGAGCCCGCGGTACAACAGCGGTTTGCGGGAAACCAAACGAAGGAGCTGTATCGTGGGTTCATCGGCTCATGTCGCAAAGAGGCTCGTCCTCTTTGAATCCAGCAGCCAGCAAAGGTACACGTAATCTCACGTTCACGTAAGTGTAAATTTTCAAAATTATTATTATATACCATTTTCCACAGCATTTGTTAAAATCTTTCTTAACAATTGTTGTACTAATATACCTCAAATAAAAACACACTCTGAATTCCCTTTTTATTAACACGAAACCTTTTGTTATTCCTCTTTTCTTCCTTTTTTTTCGCCTTAATCATCCCTAAACGAATACGTGGGTGCGCGCCGTTGCCACCACGCATCTGTTCACAATATAAGACGTACTTTATCTAAAATGGGGATTAAATCTGAAAGTGCAAAAACATTTTCGGGCAAATTTGTCATTAATTTTTATACTCAGTTGAGCAGAGCTCACAGAGTATATTAAGTTTGATTGGATAACGGTTGGTTGTACAGGTATAAAGGAATCGAGATAGATATAGACTTCCATATATCAAAATCATCAGGATCGAAAAAAAATTTGTTTGAGCCATGTCCGTCCGTCCGTCCGTCCGTTAACACGATAACTTGAGTAAATTTTAAGATATCTTGATGAAATTTGGTATGTAGGTTCCTGAGCACTCATCTCAGATCGCTATTTAAAATGGACGATATCGGACTATAACCACGCCCACTTTTTCGATATCGAAAATTTCGAAAAACCGAAAAAGTGCGATAATTCATTACCAAAGACAGATAAAGCGATGAAACTTCGTAGGTGGGTTGAACTTATGACGCAGAATAGAAAATTAGTAAAATTTTGGACAATGGGCGTGGCACCGCCCACTTTTAAAAGAAGGTAATTTAAAATTTTGCAAGCTGTAATTTGGCAGTCGTTGAAGATATTATGATGAAACTTGGCAGGAACGTTACTCCTATTACTATATGTACGCCTAATAAAAATTAGCAAAATCGGAGAAGGACCACGCCCAATTTAAAAAAAAAATTTTTTTTAAAGTAAAATTTTAACAAAAAATTTAATATCTTTACAGTATATAAGTAAATTATGTCAACATTCAACTCCAGTAATGATATGGTGCAACAAAATACAAAAATAAAAGAAAATTTCAAAATGGGCGTGGCTCCGCCCTTTTTCATTTAATTTGTCTAGGATACTGTTAATGTCATAGGTCGAACAAAAATTTACCAATCCTTTTGAAATTTGGTAGGGGCATAGATTTTATGACGTTAACTGTTTCCCGTGAAAATGGGCGAAATCGGTTGATGCCACGCCCAGTTTTTATACACAGTCGTCCGTCTGTCCTTCCGCATGGCCGTTAACACGATAACTTGAGCAAAAATGGACATATCTTTAATGAACTTAGTTCACGTCCTTAGTGAGTTCAACTTTATCTTGGTATGAAAAATGAACGAAATCCGACTATGACCACGTCTACTTTTTCGATATCGAAAATTACGAAAAATGCCATAATTCTATACCAAATACGAAAAAAGGGATGAAACATGGCAATTGGATTGGTTTATTGACGCGAAGTATAACTTTAGGAAAAACTTTGTAAAATGGTTGTGATACCTACCATAATAAGTACAAGAAAATGAAAAGGTTCTGCAGTGCGAAATAAAAAACCCTTGAAATCTTGGCAGGTATTACATATATAAATAAATTAGCGGTATCCAACAGATGATGTTCTGGGTCACCCTGGTCCACATTTTGGTCGATATCTGGAAAACGACCACATATACAACTACCACCACTCCCTTTTAAAACTCTCATTAATACCTTTAATGTGATACCAATATCGTACAAACGCATTCTAGAGTCACCCCTGGTCCAACTTTATGGCGATATCTCGAAAAGGCGTCCACCTATGGAACTAAGGATTACTTCCTTTTAAAATACTCATTAACACCTTTCATTTGATACCCATATCGTGCAAACAAATTCTAGAGTCAATCCTGATACCCTAAATGGCGTCCACCGATAGAACTATGGCCCACTCCCTCATAAAATACTCTTTAGTGCCTTTCATTTGATAGACATGTCATACAAACACATTCCAGGGTTTCCCTCGGTTCATTTTCCTACAGGGTTATTTTTCCTTATGTTGTCACCATAGCTCTCAACTGAGTATGTAATGTTCGGTTACACCCAAACTTAACCTTCTTTACTTGTTATAAATAAATTTAGTTAGTTTCAACAAAAATTAACTCATTATTTGTGATTTCATGTTTTTTTAAAGCACATAAAATAAAAAACAAAGAATCAGTTAAATAGAGACCTATGCATTTACGCGTAATTAAAATTTGTTCAAGAAAGGGGCCGGTTAAAAATTAATTCTCTTTAAAGTTTTTTTGTGCAATTATTTTAGGATTTTGGTACAGACCAATATAGGCAAGTGGCCACAATACATAATTGGTCCTACAGATGGCGCACTTTTGGGCACGAAAGGAAATTTCAATATTTGCAGAGATTGTTCGAGCTTACAAAAATATTTTCTATTAATCATAAACAAATAGAGTAATATTTGTTAACAAAAATAGGCCTATGCACTGCGGCTGATCCATACGAATCGATTCATATAACTTTTATGTGATTTTTCGTATGCTAATTATGCGAAACAGCCTGCCAATTGATTGTATGGAAATTTTGTTAGCGTATTGATATATAGATTACGTTCATCCAGAAAACATTTTATTAGCAATGTTATTTGATGATAGAAAAGCCATACGTGATAGAGCTATCAAATAAATTGTATACTATTGAGAAAAGGTACTTGATCCAACTAACTCAGAGTTTACAAAAAATACAATATCAATTTTAATGCTTTAGATTATACTGACATGATTTATCTGAATGACGATAATTTACTATCTGAACCGGCATTCACAAGAAATATTCCAAACGATCACTTGGTACAATTCTTAGATTATGATGAGCCAACACTAGATGATCCTAATATTCCAATGCATATACAAGGAACAGAAAGATATGTACAGTTGTTAATTTCTGTTTCCAAAAGTGTTATAGAAAAAAAAACGTGAAGGTGTTATGGCTGTTACAGCAGAAAGTCGTGAAAAACAACAACGAATGGAGAGCAAAAAAGATTTTAAACAAGTAAGGAAGGCTAAGTTCGGGTGTAACCGAACATTACATACTCAACTAAGAGCTTTGGAGACAAAATAAGGGAAAATAACCATGTAGGAAAATGAACCTAGGGTAGCCCTGGAATGTGTGTGTATGACATGGGTATCAAATGGAAGGTATTAAAGAGTATTTTAAAAGGGAGTGGTATAGGTGGACGATTTTTAGAGAAATCGCCATAAAGGTGGACCAGGGATGACTCTAGAATGTGATTGTACGATATGGATATCAAATGAAAGGTGTTAATGAGTATTTTAAAAGGGAGTAGCCCTAAGTTGTATATGTGAAGGTGTTTTCGAGATATCGACCAATATTTGGACCAGGGTGACCCAAAACATCATCTGTCGGGTACCGCTAATTTACTTATATATGTAATACCACGAACAGTATCCTGCCATGATTCCAAGGGCTTTTGATTTCGCCCTGCAGAACTTTTTCATTTTCTTCTACTTTATATGGTAGGTGTCACACCCATTTTACAAAGTTTTTTCTAAAGTTATGTACATTTTGCGTCAAAAAACCAATCCAATCACCATTTTTCATTCCTTTTCTCGTATTTGGTATAGGATTATAGTATTATTTTCATTTTTCGAAATTTTCGATATCGAAAAATTGGACGTTTTTAATATCAAGGTAAAGTGAGTTCAGATAAGTACGTGAACTAAGTTTAGTATATATTTTTGCTCAAGTTATCGTGTTAACGGCCGAGCGGAAGGACAGACGGTCGACTGTGTATAAAAACTGGGCGTGGCTTCAACCGATTTCGCCCATTTTCACAGTTATCGTCATAGAGGCCCTTACCAAATTTTAAAAGGATTGGTAAATTTTTGTTCGACTTATGGCATTAAAAGTATTCTAGACAATGTTTAAAATTTCATTGGTTTTTTTAATTTGCCAATATTTCGGCTTCAGTCTGAAGCCATCTTCAGGAACTTGTGGTTATTCTTGATCGATCAACCATGTACTTGGGATTAACTAATTGATTATCAAAATTTAAACACGCACTCTACCTTTATAATTTTAAATCCCAAAATTTTTTACAAGAGCTATTGTTAAAGTTTTTTAGTCAAAATTCAACAAGACTATGTCTGTATTAAAGGAAAAATTGCCTTCTATTTTTTGGTCCATTTATATAAAGATAGTCCTTAAATTTTTTTTGTCATCTTCTTATTTTCAATTTTTTAGTTCTGCCTACAAAAAGGCAATTGCAACTTTCATTAGTAATTTAAGTAATTCCTACGTGAAAATTCGTATCTTTATTTATTTGTTCAAAATAGCAAGAATTAATAGAATTAGTGGAATTTTCGCTGACAACACTGGCAAAAACAACATAATTCCACCTCGCATCATAACAAGAGAATTCCACCTCGTTTGTCAGCTACTTAATTTGAACAGCTGAAAATTGTGGTGAAATACGCATACGCCTGAAAGTCTAAAAGAATCGTGGTGAAAGTCACGTACGCCTAAGAATATACAAGGACGTCCATTGAGTTGGGCCTTCAACGAGGTGGAATTCTACAACGCCTGCAACACTCAGGAGGCTAGCCATGAAGATATGGCCTTATCTTCTAAATAGTTCGACTTGTGCGTTACGTAGCTCAAATCTTTTGATCAAACATTGCACTGTCACCGAGATTTAAACTATATTTCATGTTTCAAGTCTTTAGATATCCAGGAAGTTAATTAAAAATCGAATGCAAGATTCCCAGTTTAAAACTAGTTTTCTCAATATCTCGATCCATTCGCCACCTAGCGGAATTTTTTTGATGAAATATTGTATTGTCACCGGGTTCTGGCTTACGGCCCAAGTTTCATGTCTCTAGCTCATCGGAAAGTTACTCGAAATTCGATCGCAAGATTCCCCCCATTTTTAAAGGATTTGCAGTTATCTTGACTAGCGCGCCACCTAGCGGAACTTTGTTTTCTACAAGTTCTATTGTCACAAGGCCTCCAACTAAGTGCCAAGCTTCTAGTCTCTAGGTAACCGCGAAGTTAGTTAAAAATGGGTTGAAAAATTCTCAAATTAAAATTTGTTTCCTTACTATCTCGATCCGCGTGCCACCTAGCGACTTTTTTTGATCAAATGTTGCATTGTCACCTGGTTCTGATTTGCGGCTCAAGTTTCATATCTCCATCTCACCGGGAAGTTACTCAAAAACCGATTGTAAGATTCCCCTCGTTTTTAAAGGATTTGTAGTTATCTCACTTAGCGCGCCACCTAACGGCATTTTGTTTTCTGTAAATTGTATTGTCACCGGGTCTCGAACTATGTGCTAAGTGACAAGTCTCTAGGTAACCGGGAGGTTAGTTAAAAATGGATTGAAAGGTTCCCAAATTAAAATTTATTTTCCTAATATCTCGATCCTTGCGCCACCTAGCGGAATTTTTTTGATAAAATATTTCTCATAATTTAAGCTTGATATCTCTACTAAAATTCAAAAACACTATAGATATTAATACAGATTCTGAAATGTACGTAAAATATCTTTAAATAAGCCCAATATGTTATTTTTCCTATAATTATGTCATAAGCTATGAAGATTTTTTGGCCAAACCCTACATTCATATGGCAAAATATCTATTTTGCAAAAATCGGGACCTCGAAATCGGACTTAGAGCTATGGTGTCCTCAGCAATTTTTCTTAGAATCATCTGCAGATTACGCTTTTGCTATACTCCTGATGGAAAAAAATCCATCCATACAATTTGACCCGCTCTAATATATGTACATATATGTATATTTAATAAAAAACATGTGATATGTATTGTACCGATTGTTATTTTATGTTTTCTCGTTTTTATGAATAAAATTTAATAAGACAAATTTCATTGTAGTTTTTTTAATGCAAGTTAATTTAATTTTTAAGGTTTTATACAAATAAAAAAACGTGTAGGAATTAGAATTTTTCAGAAATTTGAATCACCCTAAAATCAAACTCAATACGTAAAGAAGTTTACTGTATCAACCCAATCCCCGATTAGAGGTTTATAAATCTACTAGAAGAATATATCGAATAAGAAATCACTATATCCAAAGTGGCAATAGACAAATACATATAAGAGTTGTCTCGTTTAACTACTTACTCATTGCTCTTGCATTTACAGGTATGCATGTATCTAAATATGTATGTAGGTTTGCACACGTATTGCTCATTGGCCCCGTCGATTTTCATCGATTTTGACTCCCCACGATTTTCATCTGATTCGCTTTATTTTTACGTTAATTAGGTTGGTTTCTTCACAAAAGGATAGAGAACGGTGGTATTGTGGTAAAAAGAAGTAGGAGTAAACAAATAAATAAGGACCGCTATTGTTGACTGAAATTTGGAAGGCACTTAATGAGCTGACTTTAAGCCTAAACAATAATGTCGTTAATACACAGCAGGTTTAGATCAGCGTGGTAGCATATAACGCCATTAAGCTTTTCGGAAATCACAACATGCCTTGTTATTTTATTGTGGCTTTAGTTATGATTTCTAAAGCGTGTGCAAAATTATTTTGATTTGCTACCAATTTTGCTAATTCAGCAAAATCTTAGAATCTTACACTATAGACAAACGAATAATTTTAAGTTGCTTTAACATGTCAAAATGTAAAACTGAATTCTCACCCTAACATTTATACAGCTGACTTTGAATGTTCTATAGATTTCATTAGAAATTTGTTTTATTTTTTAATTTTGATTTCCTTTATATTAAGTCGGCTGAATGTCTGTCCGCATATTCAATAAAAATTTGGCAATCGCTTTTTAGGTAACTTCTCATTGAGTTACCAACCTGAAACTTCACAGATAGGTTAAGACACCGTGACAAAGGAACAAAAGGAAAAGAATTCGTTAGGTGGCGCACGTATCGAAATAATTAGATGGGAAGTTGGAAATTTGAAATCGGATTTTAAGTAACTTATCGATGAGCTAGAGACTTGAAATTTCAAACAGAATTCAGAGGCGATGACAATACATTAAGAAAAATCGTACGTATGGGCTACAATCTTCATACGTAGTTGAGAAGTCGGTGGCAATACATAAAGGGGAGAAAAACTCCGATAGGTGGTGCATGGATTGAGATATTTAGAAATCTCGTCCGAATTTGGAAAAATTTGCGGTTAAGTTTTAAATAGCTTACATATGAGCTAGAGACCTGAAACTTTGAACAAAGCTTAGAGCCCAATGAAGATTCAATACTTAGCGTTGCAACTTAATATGCCAGGGATAGAGATACTTAGAGATATTTAGAAAATACATACGGAGCAGGCGGAAACTTTCAATCGATTATTAAATTAATTCTAGTTTGCGCTAGTCTAGGAATTATGGAATTAAACAAATTTTCATATTTTTTGTACTACCGACTGTTTCCTTTATTTATTGTAAATTTGTTTTTTGGTTTCGGGTTTACAGTCCAATAAATCAGAAAAACGCCTTTTTTATTTTCTCGCCAACGTTTCGACCTTTTATTTTGGTCTTCTTCAGGGCCTAATGATTTTCGATTCGTTTCGCTGGGACTGAGATATCTACATTATTTTAATTGATTGTCTACTTTGCATGAATTATGCGCAGTGTTGAGTTATTGATCCGAGCCGGCATCTGTAATTCGGTAATCGAAAGTTTCTCCTAGTCAACACTTTCACTCAATCCATAACAAGTAATGTATGCATTCTGAATTAATATAAAATAATTAAAAACAAAATTTTAAGTTAAACGGTTTTATTGAAAACATTACTGACATGAAGTAATAATAATACTAAAAGCTAGAAAATAATTAGGTAGATACTAGTCATCACACTCCTCATCAATATAGGGCGTTGATCAGACAATTAAATAAAAGCGTTGGGCGCGTGAAATTTCTGAAAATGTGAGGGTTCAGTTGTTCTTATATATGACTATAAATAGAAATTGACGCATCTAACGCTTTTATTTAATTTTCTGATCAACGCCCTATATTGATGAGGAGTGTGATGACTAGTACCTTAGACCTACCTAATTATTTTCAAGCTTTTAGTAGTATTATTAATTCATCTAAATATTGTTTTCAATAAAACCGTTTAACAAAAATTTTTTTTTAATATTTTATTTTCAAGTTTTTAGTCTTTATTTAATTGCCTATTATTATACTCAGTTGAGCAGAGCTCACATAGTATATTAACTCTGATTGGATAACGGTTGGTTGTACAGGTATAAAGGAATCGAGGTAGATATAGACTTACATATATCAAAATCATCAGTATCGAAAAAAAATTAGATTGAGCCATGTCCGTCCGTCCGTCAGTCCGTCTGCCCGTTAACACGATAACTTGAGTAAATTTTGAGGTATCTTAATGAAATTTGGTATGTAGGTTCCTGGGCACTCATCTCAGATCGGTATTTAAAATGAACGATATCGGACTATAACCACGTCCACTTTTTCGATATCGAAAATTTCGAAAAACCGAAAAAATGCGATAGTTCATTGCCAAAGACGAATAAAGCGATGCAACTTGGTAGGTGGGTTGAGATTATGACGCAAAATAGAAAATTGGTAAGATTTTGGAGAATGGGCGTGGCACCGCCCACTTTTAAAAGAAGGTAATTTAAAAGTTTTGCAAGCTGTAATTTGGCAGTCGTTGAAGATATCACGATGAAATTTGGCAGGAACGTTACTATTATTACCATATATATGCTAAATAAAAATTAGTAAAATCGGAAGAAGAACACACCCACTTTTTAAAAGAAAAATTTTAACAAAAAATTGAATACCTTTACTGTATATATGTAAATTATGTCAACATTGAACTCCAGTAAAGATATGGTGCAACAAAATACAAAAATAAAAGAAAATTTCAAAATGGGCGTGGCTCCGCCCTTTTTCATTTAGTTTGCCTAGAATACTTTTAATGCCATAAGTCGAACAAAAATTTACCAATCCTTCTGAAATTTGGTAGGGGCATAACGTCAACTGTTTTCTGTGAAAATGGGCGAAATCGATAGAAGCCGCGCACAGTTTTTATACACAGTCCACCGTCTGTCCTTCCGCTCGGCCGTTAACACGATAACTTGAACAAAAACCGATATATCTTTACTAAACTTAGTCCACGTACTTATCTTAACTCACCTTATCTTGGTATAAAAGATGGCCGAAATCCGACAATAACCACGCCCACTTTTTCGATATCGAAAATTACGAAAAATGAAAAAAAAAATGCCATAATTCTATACCAAATACAAAAAAAGGGATGAAACATGGTAATTTGATTGGTTTATTGACGCAAAATATAACTTTAGAAAAAACTTTATAAAATGGGTGTAACACCATATTAAGTAGAAGAAAATGAAAGAGTTCTACAGGGCGAAATCAACAGCCCCTTGAATCTTGGCAGGAATACTGTTCGTGGTATTACATATATAAATAAATTAGCGGTACCCGACAGATGATGTTCTGGGTCCACATTTTGGCCGATATCTCGAAAACGCCTTCACATATACAACTAAGGGCCACTCGCTTTTAAACCCCCCTTGAATACCTTTAATTAGATACCCATATCGTACAAACACATTCTAGAGTCACCCCTGGTCCACCTTTACGGCGATATTTCGAAAAGACGTTCACCTATAGACCTAAGGCCAACTCTCTCTTAAAATGCTCACTAACACCTTTCATTTGATACCCATATCGTACAGACACATTCTAGAGTCACCCCTGGTCCACCTTTATCGCGATATCTCGAAAAGGCGTCCACCTATAGACCTAAGGCGCACTCCCTTTTAGAATACCCATTAACACCTTTCATTTGATTCCCATATCGTACAAACACATTCTACAGTCACCCCTGGTCCACCTTTATGGCGATATCGCGAAAAGGCGTCCACCTATAGAACTAAGGCCCACTCCCTTTTAAAATACTCATTAACACCTTACATTTGATACCCATGGCATACAAACACATTCCAGCGTTACCCTAGGTTCATTTTCCTACATGGTGATTTTCCCTTATTTTGTCTCCAAAGCTCTCAGCTGAGTATGTAATGTTCGATTACACCGGAACTTAGCCTTCCTTACTTGTTTCTTATTCTATTTAGTTAATTTAGTTACGCATTATCACAAGAACTCTTTCCTAACAATTTGTTACAATATAAGTCCTCAATACATAATCCTTCCAAAGACTTTACTCGACTCTGCGCCACGTATGCTTGTCCCTCCTCCAACTCCAAAATATTTTGATGTCATTCCTGCTGGACTGTATGTAATATTTGTTCCAAATATGAGCCAAATCGGACATCATAGGCCGCTTTCTATTCATGTATCTATTATGTTTTCCAAATATGAGCCAAATCGGACCACAAATACGATTTTTGTGAATATCTCGATCCTTGCGCCACCTAGCGGCGATTTTTTCTTATCATTGTATTGTCATCGGGTTCTGAACTATTTTCCAAGTTTCAACCTTGTAGCTTATCGGGAAGTTACTTAAATTTCAATTACAAAAACCGTGCCAGCCATCCAACCAACCAGCCTGTCAAGTCAAGATAAATAAAACCGTTTAAAAATTAAGTTTATCACCTTGTAATAAATAAAGCACAACTCTTTTCCACCTAGAACTAAAAAGTAGAAAAAAAAATAAACACTTCCTTCATATAAATGGACAAAAATCCGCGTCCTTCTCATACAACGACATATTCTTGCTGAACTTTGATTTTAAAATTTTGACATAGCAATTTTAAAAATATTTATGAGGGATTATAAAGGTGGAGCGCAACTAATTGACTATATATTTATAAGTTGACTCCTTTCCTGCCAACTTTCCAATCCAAGTAATGTGCGCCCCACTTTTTATACTCAGCTGAGCAGAGCTCACAGAGTATATTAATTTTGTTCGCTTAACGGTAATCCGTAACGGCATAAACTAATCGAGATAGATATAGACTTCTATATATCAAAATTATCTGGGCGAAAAAAGAAATTCATTTAGCCATGCCCGTCTGTTCGTCCGTCCGTCCGTCCGTAAACACGATAACTTGAGTAAATTTTGAAGTATCTTAATGAAATTTGGTGTGTAAGTTCCTGGGCACTCATCTCAGATCGGTATTTAAAATGAACGAAATCGGACTATAACCACCCCCACTTTTCGATATCGAAAATTTCGAAAAACAGAAAAAATGGGATAATTCATTACCAAAGACGGATAAAGCGATGAAACTTGGTAGGTGGGTTAACTTTAAAAAATAGAAAATTAGTAAAATTTTGCACAATGGGCGTGGCACCGCCTACTTTAAAAAAAAGGTAATTTAAAAGTTTTGCAAGCTGTAATTTGGCAGTCGTTGAAGATATGGTGATAAAATTCGGCAGGAACGTTACACCTATTACTATATGTGTGCGGAATAAAAATTAACAAAATCGGATTACTATCACGCCCACTTTTTAAAAAATATATATCTTTGCAGTATATAAGTAAATTATGTCAAAATTCAACTTCAGTAGTGATATGGTGCAACAAAATACAAAAATAAAAGAAGAATTTCAAAATGGGTGTGGCTCCGCCCTTTTTCATTTAATTTGTTTAGAATACTTTTAATCCCAGAAGTCGAACAAGTAGTCCTTGTGAAATTTGGTTATATATTCTATGACGATAACTGTTTTCTGTGAAAATGGGCGAAATCGGATGAAGCCACAGTCCACCGTCTGTCCTTCCGCTCGGCCGTTAACACGATAACTTGAACAAAAACCGATATATCTTTACTAAACTTAGTCCACGTACTTATCTTAACTCACCTTATCTTGGTATAAAAGATGGCCGAAATCCGACAATAACCACGCCCACTTTTTCGATATCGAAAATTACGAAAAATGAAAAAAAAAATGCCATAATTCTATACCAAATACAAAAAAAGGGATGAAACATGGTAATTTGATTGGTTTATTGACGCAAAATATAACTTTAGAAAAAACTTTATAAAATGGGTGTAACACCATATTAAGTAGAAGAAAATGAAAGAGTTCTACAGGGCGAAATCAACAGCCCCTTGAATCTTGGCAGGAATACTGTTCGTGGTATTACATATATAAATAAATTAGCGGTACCCGACAGATGATGTTCTGGGTCCACATTTTGGCCGATATCTCGAAAACGCCTTCACATATACAACTAAGGGCCACTCGCTTTTAAACCCCCCTTGAATACCTTTAATTAGATACCCATATCGTACAAACACATTCTAGAGTCACCCCTGGTCCACCTTTATGGCGATATTTCGAAAAGACGTTCACCTATAGACCTAAGGCCAACTCTCTCTTAAAATGCTCACTAACACCTTTCATTTGATACCCATATCGTACAGACACATTCTAGAGTCACCCCTGGTCCACCTTTATCGCGATATCTCGAAAAGGCGTCCACCTATAGACCTAAGGCGCACTCCCTTTTAGAATACCCATTAACACCTTTCATTTGATTCCCATATCGTACAAACACATTCTACAGTCACCCCTGGTCCACCTTTATGGCGATATCGCGAAAAGGCGTCCACCTATAGAACTAAGGCCCACTCCCTTTTAAAATACTCATTAACACCTTACATTTGATACCCATGGCATACAAACACATTCCAGCGTTACCCTAGGTTCATTTTCCTACATGGTGATTTTCCCTTATTTTGTCTCCAAAGCTCTCAGCTGAGTATGTAATGTTCGATTACACCGGAACTTAGCCTTCCTTACTTGTTTCTTATTCTATTTAGTTAATTTAGTTACGCATTATCACAAGAACTCTTTCCTAACAATTTGTTACAATATAAGTCCTCAATACATAATCCTTCCAAAGACTTTACTCGACTCTGCGCCACGTATGCTTGTCCCTCCTCCAACTCCAAAATATTTTGATGTCATTCCTGCTGGACTGTATGTAATATTTGTTCCAAATATGAGCCAAATCGGACATCATAGGCCGCTTTCTATTCATGTATCTATTATGTTTTCCAAATATGAGCCAAATCGGACCACAAATACGATTTTTGTGAATATCTCGATCCTTGCGCCACCTAGCGGCGATTTTTTCTTATCATTGTATTGTCATCGGGTTCTGAACTATTTTCCAAGTTTCAACCTTGTAGCTTATCGGGAAGTTACTTAAATTTCAATTACAAAAACCGTGCCAGCCATCCAACCAACCAGCCTGTCAAGTCAAGATAAATAAAACCGTTTAAAAATTAAGTTTATCACCTTGTAATAAATAAAGCACAACTCTTTTCCACCTAGAACTAAAAAGTAGAAAAAAAAATAAACACTTCCTTCATATAAATGGACAAAAATCCGCGTCCTTCTCATACAACGACATATTCTTGCTGAACTTTGATTTTAAAATTTTGACATAGCAATTTTAAAAATATTTATGAGGGATTATAAAGGTGGAGCGCAACTAATTGACTATATATTTATAAGTTGACTCCTTTCCTGCCAACTTTCCAATCCAAGTAATGTGCGCCCCACTTTTTATACTCAGCTGAGCAGAGCTCACAGAGTATATTAATTTTGTTCGCTTAACGGTAATCCGTAACGGCATAAACTAATCGAGATAGATATAGACTTCTATATATCAAAATTATCTGGGCGAAAAAAGAAATTCATTTAGCCATGCCCGTCTGTTCGTCCGTCCGTCCGTCCGTAAACACGATAACTTGAGTAAATTTTGAAGTATCTTAATGAAATTTGGTGTGTAAGTTCCTGGGCACTCATCTCAGATCGGTATTTAAAATGAACGAAATCGGACTATAACCACCCCCACTTTTCGATATCGAAAATTTCGAAAAACAGAAAAAATGGGATAATTCATTACCAAAGACGGATAAAGCGATGAAACTTGGTAGGTGGGTTAACTTTAAAAAATAGAAAATTAGTAAAATTTTGCACAATGGGCGTGGCACCGCCTACTTTAAAAAAAAGGTAATTTAAAAGTTTTGCAAGCTGTAATTTGGCAGTCGTTGAAGATATGGTGATAAAATTCGGCAGGAACGTTACACCTATTACTATATGTGTGCGGAATAAAAATTAACAAAATCGGATTACTATCACGCCCACTTTTTAAAAAATATATATCTTTGCAGTATATAAGTAAATTATGTCAAAATTCAACTTCAGTAGTGATATGGTGCAACAAAATACAAAAATAAAAGAAGAATTTCAAAATGGGTGTGGCTCCGCCCTTTTTCATTTAATTTGTTTAGAATACTTTTAATCCCAGAAGTCGAACAAGTAGTCCTTGTGAAATTTGGTTATATATTCTATGACGATAACTGTTTTCTGTGAAAATGGGCGAAATCGGATGAAGCCACGCCCAGTTTTTATACACAGTCGACCGTCTGTCCTTCCGAGCGGCCGTTAACACTATAACGTGAGCAAAAATCGATATATCTTTAATAAGCTTAGTTCACGTACTTAGCTGAACTCACTTTATCTTGGTATCTTCCGATATCGAAAATTTCGAAAAATGATAAAAATGCCAAATACGAAAAAAGGGATTAAACATGGTAATTTGATTGGTTTATTGACGCAAAATATAATTTTAGAAAAAACTTTATAAAATGGGTGTAACACCTACCATATTAAGTAAAAGAAAATGAAAGAGTTCTACAGGGCGAAATCAAGAGCCCTTGGAATCTTGGCAAGAATACTGTTCGTGGTATTACATATATAAATAAATTAGCGGTACCCGACAGATGATGTTCTGGATCACCCTGGTCCACATTTTGGTCGATATCTCGAAAACGCATTCACATATATAACTAAGGGCCACTCCCGTTTTAAACCCTCATTAAAAAAAAATAAATGTAAGGCGCGATAACCTCCGAAGAGATCTAAGGCCGAGCTTCTCTTGCAATTTGCGTCGTGCTCCTCTTGATTTTCCCCACAAATTGGCCGGACGAGATCAATATGTTTTATGCCGATTCCGAACGGCATCTGCAAGGCAGATAAGTTTTCACTGAGAGCTTTTCATAGCAGAAATACACTTGGAGCGCTTGCCAAACACTGCCGAAAAATTGTCTTCTAATTGAAAAACTTTATTTTGAAAATTTTGATGTTGCCTTGCACGGGGTGTGAACCCAGGGCATACGGTGTGGTAGGCGGAGCCCGCTACCATCACACCTGCCACCCTCATTAATACCTTTAATTGGATACCCATATCGTACAAACACATTATTGAGTCACCACTGGTCCACCTTTATGGTGATATCTCGAAAAGTCGTCCAAGTATAGAACTAAGGCCAACTCCCTTTTAAAATACTCTTTAATACCTTTTATTTGATACCATGTCATAAAAATATATTTCAGGGTTACCCAAGGCTCATTTCCCTACATGGTGATTTTCCCTTATTTTGTCTCCAAAGCTCTCAACTGAGTATGTAATGTTCAGTTACCCAACTTACCCAACTTAGTCTTCCTTAATTGTTTAGTTTTATCTTTTGCTCCCGTGGTTTTACCTGCATTAAAGCCTGCATAGTTATGAATCGTGTCCCTAAGATATGTACATATAAAAAGGGATCAAGGGCAGGAATTATACTGGACTCATTCCAAAATTGCACTGGAGCAAATGCGTGATTCGTCGATACGAAAAACTGTAAAGGCATAATAAAAATAACTACAAAGTTTAACCGTTCCTTACATTATTAATGTTTTTCCGCAATGAAAAAAATTTCAAATTTCTCAACTGCACATATGCATATTTAATTTTTTCTTCAACAAAAAGAAATTTGTAAGATCGCGGACAACTGCCAAAGCTCGTTGTATAGATCCATTTCGGGAACTGCTAAAATCCTTCATCGACAACGTTAGGGCGCCGCTGCTATAACCATTCAGCTATCACAGCGGTTGCTTTTTGTCTTCAGTATTTCTACTTCTATCCTGTTTCTTGCCAATTGATTTTCACAGCGCTACGACGTCTGTTGCAGAAACGTGAAATAACAATAATAGGATAAAATAATTATTGTTAGGCCTTGAGCCCAATATAGCAACAAAAATTGTTAAAAACAAATTTGAATATTTAGGTGGTAGCTGCCCTGATAAGGATAGCTCACTTGGACAACACGAAGGTCCGTTGTGATACCACATACACCAAAAATAACGGTGACTTAGATCTAACCACTTAGAGAATCGTTGGGTAGCAACGATAAAGCTCCGAATGATACCGATCTCAACTTTGGATAAATCCCCGGGAGATCCAATTGAGTCGCGACCGAAGTACTTTCGGCTAGTTCTGACAAAAGCTGGGCAATCAAGCATAAAGTGATTTGGTGATTCCACCTCATCACCCTCCATACAGCTGCAGCAGGATGGAGTTTCCAGTATATTGAGACGTACCGCATCGATACCCATGGGACAGTGCCCTGTCAAAACCCCAATGACCATTGATAGGTGAGCCTTAGTGAACCCAATTATTTCAGCAGACCTCCTGCCATCCACTTTCGGCCAGAAAGATCTTGATACACTGCAAGACGTGGTGTCCGCCCAACGTTTGCTGGGCTGACTCGAGGCCCAGCTATGGAAGAGCAATCCACAGGTGGCCAGCGGGATCTCGAAATCCCTACAGCCATATTCATCCGGTTCAGTTGTACCGATGCGGGCTAAGATATCCGCTTGACCGACCCGGGTTATCACTATGGCCCGGGACACAGATAATCTTGATTGTAAAATAATTCGATGCAATCGCAAGCGAGGTCAGGCACTCCCACACCACCCTCGATCGCACTGTAGTTGAGCTCAAGGCCTTGATAGCCGCATGGCTATCAGAGTAGATGTTAAATTCCCTAACCGTAGCACTGGATAGCATTCCATCCACCGCATCCTTAATCGCAGCAACTTCCGCTTAGATAACACTGCAGTGATCAGCCAACTTAAACTTGCGGCTTAAATTTAGCTTTTGATGCCAACCTTTCCATCCAGCTTCGACCCATCCGTGAACAAGTTAACCGGTCTCATGCCCCAGATAATTCCTCTTCCCCACTCCTCTCTCTCTGGAATGACTGGGTTGAAGGTTGTATAGGGAGCAGTTGTCGACATACAATAGTCCGTTCTGTCCGGGATAAAGTCGAAGCTGGTAAGAAGGCTAGAGTGTCCGCGGTCAGAAAGTCCATATCCCATATCACGAAGCCTGACCAACGACCTTGCCGCGGCCGCCTTTCCCGCAATATCTACTTGGTATATGTTCAGCATGAGGTTCAGTGCCAAGGTAGGTGTTGTTCTGAGAGCGCCACTGATACCGATCAGCGCCGTCCGTTGCACTATCACTAACATTTTGGAGGTGCTCGCCGTGTCCAGTGATTTCCACCAGACCAGCACCACATAAAGCCAGTGTACTACTCTTGGCGAGAGTTCCCATCACTTTCCGATAGCCCCTCTGCAGCAGTACAAGGCAATGGCGGCCTTCCTGGCCCGATCTTCCACATTGGGTCTCCAGGACATTTCCTTGTATAAAACAATCCCCAAATATTTAATCCTATCAGAAAGTACCAACGGGTACCGAGGGAAGTTATGAAATCGGGCAACTTATATCTCTTTGTGAAAAGAACCAATTCCGTTTTTCCCGGGTTGACCGCCAATCCACATGATTCAGCCCACCTAGCTACAGTATACAGGTAGCCCTGCAAACATCGCGCATGGTGCCCAGAAATTCTGCCGCTGCGAGAATTCTGCCGCATAGAAGTTTGCTAATAAATTCAACCAGAGCCGCCTCGACTCATAAACCCACCAGAGCTCTTTCGATTGCCCCCGGTAAGACATTGTTAAGAGCCCCCTCGATGTCTAGAAAGGCCCTGGGTATGCTCTGGGTATACTATTTGTGTTCTAGGGACCCCTCTATTTGCTTTACAATCGAATGGAGAGCCGATTCCGTCGATCTGCCCTTGCAGTACGCATGCTGTGAAGCCGACAGTAACCCCCGAGGTATCCTTTCCCGTAGGTACAGGTCAATCAACCGCTCAAACGTCTTAAGAAGAAACGACGAGAGACTTATGAGGTGGGTTTTGTCTAACTGGGGTAACGCTCAATCAATCCAGAGTCGAGTAAAGGTCCCACAAACCGCTACTGAATAAATACACAATATTTATGTGTTACGAACACACGCACACACGGCTGGAGATATTAGACGGGCAGCAGCTTTCCGTCGCGAGATGGCGAGGGGGCGGAGCGGCGGCTAACGGTCGTTGGAATAGAGGAGGTTAGGTAGGACGGCTGAACGGTCGGGTAACGGGCGGATTGGTATGGCGGTACGGAAGCAGCGGCTTAACGGCGGTAGGACGGCAGACGGCCAACGGTCGTCGCAGCAGCGGCGCGAAGGATGCAGCAGCTTAACGGCGCTAGGATGGCAAGCGGCCAGCGGTTGGTGTAGCAGCGGCGGCACCAGCACGGCGGTAGGATGGCAAGCGGCCAACGGTCGTCGTAGCAGCGGCGGCTGGTTGGTGTGGCAGAGGGGCGACGATGCGACGGCAGCGGCGGTGGGCTACGGAGCGCGTACCAGGGCCGTGGTGAGAGGGGAATTAGGCTGGCGATGGGGTTTACCTGGACAGCGGCGGCTCGTTCCGGGCGGGGTCGGTGGACGGTATCGGCGGGATCGGCAGTCTTCGGCAGAATCGATAGTAGGCCGGTCGGTCACCTGGGAAAGAGACTGCAAGGACTCGTTAGTGCTGGTTTCACCGCTGGACACCCTCGCCTCCCTACTTGCACACTAGTAGAAGGTGCGTAAGGGGGGCGGGGTTGTACTAGCCGATACACGTGGGTCGACCCGTGGGCGGAAGGGAAGTGCACCTTAACGGCACAGCGGTAGCCCCTGTGCACACGCATCGGCTCACGGTCGAAACCATTGCTGAGGGGAAGGGGTGGAATGGTCATGAAGGCGTCGGGCCGCTCAACGCCTAGGAGGGCGCGGGGGGCAAAGTAGCTCAAGGCATCCTCCCCGTCGTCCTTACCTAAGTGAAGGGTGATCCGCGCCATGACGGCGCCCCTGCCACTCAGCCAGCCGAAGCTAGGACTGAGGGGGAGGGGTTTTATGGTCATTAAGGCATCGGGCCGCACAACACCTAGGAGGGCGCGGGGAGCAAAATAGCACAAGGCATCCTCCCCTTCGTCCTTACCTAAGTGAAGGGCGATCCGCGCCATGACAGTGCCCCATCCACTCAGCCAGCCTAAGCTAGAAGTGAGGGGAGGGGGTTAAATGGCCATGAAGGCGTCGGGCCAATCAACACCTAGGAGGGCGCGGGGGACAAAGTACCACAAGGCATCCTCCCCGTCGTCCTTACCTAAGTGAAGGGTGACCCGTGCCATGACGGCGCCCCTTCCACTCAGCTAGCTAGCAGGAGGGAAAAGTATGTCTTTAAAAAGACATCCACTCCCGCTGGCTCACCTGCGAGGACTGAATTGCAAAAATGCAAATTTGATGTTTATATGGGTGGTGCCGCAAACTGGTTGAGAAGTCAACACACCATTATTGTGATTTTCATTGGTTTGCTATCAGTGGTTGTTGACTATGCTATAAAAGAATAAGTACAAGTGGTTGTTGGTTATGCTATAGAAAAATAAGCACAGGGAAGTTTAGGTTTAAGTGAATAAGGAAATACAGGGGGTTACGTTATTGTATTCCGTCCCACTTTGGTTGAGGGAAAGCTGTGGTGGGGAAAAATGGATCTCCAGGCATGGCCTAGGACTTATGCCGGTGTGCATGTGGACGAAGCACTTTATTAATTTTTTTTTTCTCAAAAATATACAGAATCATTCTACTTATATCTAACAGAATTTATGTTTTTAATTCATTTGTATAACGTAAGAATAATTACATTTCATTGTTCTTAAAACTAACAGAGTATATTTCATACAATTCATTATAATACATAACATTCTTCTTCTTCGTTTCCATCTTCCTCGGGTTGTAATTTCATCATGGCTATCAGGTGTTCGGTTGGCTGGCCACTGGTACTGTTCCCTCCGTGTGCACCCGCTCTGACGTCGTTTTATTTCCTCGAAGTTTATGCCTGCTGCAGATGCTTTTGTACCCTCTTTTCTGACCATGTTTATTGCAAGTGCCGTTTGTGGAATCTCCTAATCCCATGTGCGATGGTCGCTTAGGAACGGTGCTAACGCTTTTCCGCCGAACTGCTTCCCATTGTCGGTGAGGAAGGTTTTCGGACAACCAAGTAAGTATATGACCTTTTCTTGTAGCGCTTTGAGCACGCTTGCCGTTTTTGTTTGGTGCGCCGGGATTAACTCCACCCACTTGTAGAATTTGTAGATCATGGCGAGGAGGTAATTGCTTCTTTGCTTGGAACGTGGTAGTGGTGGCACGAAGTCGATTGTTACTATTTCCCTGGGCTGCGGCTATTGCATGGTTGCCAATAATCTCACCGGGCTCTCTCTGTCGCTTTTTATTGTGTAAAATATGTCTGGTTCGGTGTTTTGTAACGGGCGGCGGGAGAGCGCATTGCATATCGCGTACGGCGCTCTTTTTCGGTACTCTTCATTGAAGATGTATTTTTGTATAGCCGGGTAACGGGGGTAGAAGCGTTGCTTCAGCGGTCGTTTATGCTTACGGATGGTCGAATGTTCGGCTGCGGTAATTGAGCTAACGGTTTTGCTCGATCGCTTCTGGTAGGGCGCTGAGAAAGTTTCCTGCTCCGAATTTTGCCCATTGTTCGCGTGTTCCCAGCTGGTCATTGCACATAGTGTGTCTAGCTCGGCTGATCTTCTGGTCAAGGTGACTTCTAACGGCTGGCCATCTAGCGTGAGGGTGATTCCCCTTTCCCGTAAAAAGTCCATTCCTAAGATCATCCGTTCTGCCAGGTTCGGGATGACGGACATCATTGTGTTGGTCGTTCGTCCTTGGCACGTAATCTTTGCTGTGTAGGAATTCGAACTATATACACACGTCTGGTCTGCCAATTGGACGCTCCGCCTGTTAAGACGTGGTTTGATGTTGCTTCGCTCCAGGTGATTTCGTATTAACTCATCGACGTATGAAAGGGTGGCGCCGGTGTCCACTAGCGCGCGCACGCTCATGCCCTCGATGGTTATCGGTATATAGAAACGGTCATCTACTTGCATTTCGGCAGCGGGATCGCAGGCTGGTGGTTCAATAGGCTTCTGTGGCCGCACATATAATGCTTGGCGGCTTCCTCTCACATAACTTGACGGCATCCTGGATGTGTTGTTGTCGGTGGATTGGTTGGTCGAAGAGCATAGGCAGTCCCTGGAGAGAATGTTGTCTTGTCCACACCTGGATCAGAACATTCTCCAGCGGCCCCTGCATTGGAAGCGGCGGTGTCCGCGTTCCTTGCAGCGCCAGCAGCACTCCTTGCTATCGTACTCCTTTTGCAGATGATACAGGCTGTGGATCGCCTCTTTGTCGTGTTTCGCTTTTTAGCAGCTCATATTCTTCTGTTATTTCCAGGAGCTCATCGATCGTCTTAAACTCGCTGCAATTTATGAAGAGGCGGTATTCAACGCGTAGGTCATCGTATATTCGCTCGAGGTGATTTTCCTTGCACATTGTCGGATGCTGGCGGATCAGAGTTTCCAATGCGAGGACGTAGTCCTTGGCTTTTTCTCGGCCTTGGTGCCTACGTTTTCGGATGGCCTCTTCTAAATGTTGAAAATGACGCTTAGGCAGAAAAAAAAATTCACCTCCCTTCGAAAGTCGCTCCAGTGGTTGAATTGTTGCTTACGGATGCGGTACCATTGGAGTGCTTTGCCCCGCAGCAGTTCCGGCAGCGTTAGTAGGAGCCGGTCGACGGGGATGCGGTAACATACGGCGAGCTCCTCTATTCTCTCCAGAAGTTCGTGCAGCGACTCCTCTCCCGAAATGCAGATCCCAGTGGCGGACGGTATTCATTAGCTCACTGGTGATCATTTCGTCTCGTTTCGGTTGCGCGCGTTCTCTCTCATGCGCATGCGAGAGAGAATTTTGTTCCTGGATGGCGGTTATTGACTTGGTCGGCTGTGTTGGGGTGATGTATAGTGTCTGTGTTGGTAGTTTAACTGGTTTCCCTTCGTCCTCTTCTACTTCCTTCTCCAACTCCTCCAGTAGGTCTTCACTTGATTTCCTCGCGCGTTTTGCTTGCACGTACGTGCTCAGTGCGCGGCGTAGATCGGCTACGATTTGGCCTTCCACGGGAATACTATGCTTCTTACACTCCTCTATCAGCCTCTCCCTTTTCAGTAGGTAGATCCAATTGAGTGAGTCGGTATTCAGCATCGTAACTTCGGGGGCCGGTGTGTTTGTTGTTCCTGATGGTGTGTTCGTCGAACCCACCCCGGCAGTCTTGGTGGTTGTTGTATTTGTTTTTCCACGGTCATCTGCGGAGGAGGGTCCCTGCTCGGGCGCCATTTATGAGGTGGGTTTTGTCTAAGGCTGGGGTAACGCTCAGTCAATCCGGAGTCGAGTAAAGGTCCCACAAACACCTACTGAATAAATACACAATATTTATGTGTTACGAACACACGCACACACGGCTGGAGATATTAGACGGGCAGCAGCTTTCCGTCGCAAGATGGCGATTGGGCGGAGCGGCGGCTAACGGTCGTTGGAATAGAGGAGGTTAGGTAGGACGGCTGAACGGTCGGGTAACGGGCGGATTGGTACGGCGGTACGGAAGCAGCGGCTTAACGGCGGTAGGACGGCAGACGGCCAATAGTCGTCGTAGCAGAAGGCGCGAAGGATGCAGCGGATTAACGGCGCTAGGATGGCAAGCGGCCAGCGGTTGGTGTAGCAGCGGCGGCACCAGCACGGCGGTAGGATGGCAAGCGGCCAACGGTCGTCGCATCAACGGCGGCTTAATGGAGATAGGACGGCGAATGGCCAGTGGTTGGTGTGGCAGCGGCAGCACCAGAGGGGCGACGTTGCGACGGCAGTGGCGGTGGGCTACGAAGCGCGTACCAGGGCCGTGGTGAGAGGGGAAGTAGGCTGCCGATGGGGTTTACCTGGACAGCGGCGGCTCGTTCCGGGCGGGGTCGGTTGACGGTATCGGCAGTCTTCGGCAGAATCGATAGTAGGCACGTCGGTCACCTGGGGAAGAGACTGCGAGGACTCGTTAGTGCTGGTTTCACCGCTGGATACCCCCGCCTCCCTACTGGCACACTAGTAGAAGGTGCGTAAGGGGGGCGGGGTTGTACCAGCCGATACACCGTGGGTCGACCCGTGGGCGGAGGGGAAGTGCACCTTAACGGCACAGCGGTTGCCCCTGTGCGCACGCATCGGCTCACGGTCGAAACCATTGCTGAGGGGAAGGGGTGGAATGGTCATGAAGGCGTCGGGCCGCTCAACGCCTAGGAGGGCGCGGGGGCAAAGTAGCACAAGGCATCCTCCCCGTCGTCCTTACCTAAGTGAAGGGTGACCCGCGCCATGACGGCGCCCCTGCCACTCAGCCAGCCGAAGCTAGGACTGAGGGGGAGGGGTTTTATGGTCACTAAGGCATCGGGCCGCACAACACCTAGGAGGGCGCGGGGGGCAAAGTAGCACAAGGCATCCTCCCCTTCGTCCTTACCTAAGTGAAGGGCGACCCGCGCCATGACAGCGCCCCATCCACTCAGCCAGCCTAAGCTAGAACTGAGGGGAAGGAGTTAAATGGCCATGAAGGCGTCGGGCCAATCAACACCTAGGAGGGCGCGGGGGGCAAAGTAGCACAAGGCATCCCCCCCGTCGTCCTTACCTAAGTGAAGGATGACCCGTGCCATGACGGCGCCCCTTCCACTCAGCTAGCTAGCAGGAGGGAAAAGTATGTCTTTAAAAAGACATCCACTCCCGCTGGCTCACCTGCGAGGACTGAATTGCAAAAATGCAAATTTGATGTTTATATGGGTGGTGCCGCAAACTGGTTGAGAAGTCAACACACCATTATTGTGATTTTCATTGGTTTGCTATCAGTGGTTGTTGACTATGCTATAAAAGAATAAGTACAAGTGGTTGTTGGTTATGCTATAGAAAAAAAAGTACAGGGAGGTTCAGGTTTAAGTGAATGAGGAAATACAGGGGGACGTTACAGACTGATTGGCCTGAAATCCTTAGGTGATACGTGAGAGCTTCTGCCGGCCTTCGGAATGAAACGTGTGCCAAGATTTCGGGATATAGTTAAGCCTGAGGCAGTTATTATATGTGATGGCCAACCAGCGGCAGGAAATCCCCAGAGACTTTTGAAGTTGCGCAGGAATGATTCCATCCGGGCCCGGAGACTTATGGGGCTTGAACGACCATATAGCCCAGGTTATTTGACTTTCCCGTATTGGAATGGCAAGCACTTCTGCATGGCCAACGACCGCCGACCATGCAGGCGAAGATCCCTGCGCAGTTGGGACATCGGGAAAATGATTGTCCAGTAAAAGCCTTAGGGTTACCTCGGTACTCATCAACCAGTCCCCACCATCATTTCGCAGATACCCCAGAGGAGCGGGATTCCTAGAGAGTATTTTTCTAAGCCTCGCGGATTCATTGCAGCCTTCTACGTTTTCGCAGAAGCTTCGCCATGCATCTCGCTTGGCTATCCTTATTTCATATTTATAAATCCCCAGACTCACCTTATAGAGCTCCCAGTCCGGGGGCAATTTACTCCTCCTGCCTCTGTTGAAGAGCCGCCGACTGGACGCTCTTAGGTCATCAAGAGAATCCGACCCGCTGTAAATTTTCAATGGGCAGGACAGCTGAAAGCGCTATTGCTTGCCGAGGTGAAGTTTTCCAACAGAACGTCTATCTCAGATTCGGACAGGTCCGAACTAACGGTAGGCGCCGCAGGCAATAGCTCTCCCAGCTTCCTACAATACAAGTCCCAGTTAGTACTTTTAGGGTTCCTAAAAGATATTTTACCGGGACGTTCTTCGTTCACCGAGAACTGAGTATATCGGTGATCAGAGAAGGAGTGCTCGTTGAGAACCCTCCAGCCAGATATCCGACCTTCCAGTTCTCTACTAACCAGGGGAGGTCCAGGACCTCCTCCCTTACCGCAGTAATAAAAGTCGGGTCATTCCCCCTATTACATATACAAAGTCCCTCATCTACAATAAAAGTAAATAAAGACTCCCTCTAGTGTTGGTATCCGAGCTTCCCAGATGCTATGATGGGAATTAGCATCGGCACCGATGATCACGCCAACACCTCTCCGCCTTGCTTCAGCGGTGATTTCGCCCAGTATCGCAGGTGGTGGTCCCGCTACGTCCCAGTGGGGCATGTACGCTTAGACCACCCACATTTCATTACTTCCTCGCTCGAGGCAGACCGGTTTAAAAGCTTTAATCTCTTTTTTAACAAGCACACAGGATCTAGGCCTACTTGCCTCCCCATGCACCAAGGTGTTGAATTTTCCAGTCCTTAATCCAGAAATCTTACTGCCGTTACTACTCAGCCACGGCTCCTGGACAAGGACTATATCCATTCCGCCTTTTTCAAGGCAGAGCAACAAATTTGCGGAAGCCGCGTTAGAGCACTGAAGATTGATTTGACGGATTTCCATCAAAACCGCTCTTCTTAGCATCCCCATCCTTGGCGGATTCGTGTTAGTCGTGTCCATTCTAAAAAGTCCCCCCTCAAGGCCGCTATCCGGAGCCGATTGTGTAGTCGCCCTTCAACGGTCTCGTGGTTATCTATGCTACGCAGGGAGGCCACGCGAGGGTTGACGCATTACCTTATGAGTAATGCGGTCAGAGCCAGACCGGACGCAAAGCGGGAAAATCTTCAACCGCACCTACACCACCAAATTAACGGCGACGGAGCCGGAACGTACCTTGAGGCCCGCCACGGTTTTAATGGGACGTGGGCAGGTGCAGCATTAGCCTACCAGCCGTTTCGATAGGGTTTCTCCCCGACCTACTAAGGTGGCGGAATACCGCACCTACCAGCCCAAAGTCATCAATTCCTAAACATAGTCAAAATCAAAGTCCCTAACAATCCAGTTCGTCACCGTTGTGTACCGATCTTGACCCTTGACAGGGTCCTCCCTCCCCTGAGCTCGGCACAATGACTCAGGGGTGCGGGTTTTATCGAGTTGTCCTCTCTAGATCGGCCATTATCAGTAGAAGCAGGGGCACCTCGTACAGGACGTGATAACTAATCACGCGTGACATTCGTCACTATGGCCGGTCTAAGACTGATAACAGTCCCTGATCCAGAGCCTGGAACCACTTATGATATCCAAGCCAAATATCTTAGCCCCCAATTTGAATATATTACTTTGTTTATTTTTTTATTTCCTTTTGTACCTCGTGTTTTTATCATGCGCAGAAGTGTCTATGTCAAAGCAAAGCGGAAAATAATTTTGGATTCCTATGACGAGCTTTATGCTCGCCGTTGCATGGCCAATTTTATGGCCGTTCAGGTCGTGCGACAATGATTGCAGCTGTGTTTAACATCCGTCGATCTGGAGGTACCGTTTTATTGGAACAGAAAGCGGTCACTTACTTATTGAAATTTTTTCTTGCGGGCTAATGCCAGCAGCAGGCCATCCAAATGAAATATTTGCCCAAATTTGGCCATTTCGAAAAAACTAAAAAGAAGTGTTATATTGGTTATTTTTTAACCGTCAAAATTTAATTTTTTCAATACTTTTGGATTTACAATAGCAAACGACATGAACCAATAAACAGATCCAGCATTAAGAATTGAGAGAGCAAAAAAATCATAGTTGGCTGGGAAATAAATTTACTTGACGTGACGTCACGCTTTTGACAACATGTTTTATTGCTGACTCAGTGTTCAGACTTTATTCCAATCGGAGTATTTTTTTCCGCCCTTACGTCCTACTACAACCAGAGTTGAAAACTAATTATTACTACCTAATATCTTTTGGTTTTGAAATCCTGCCAAAATTCAACATGCAGCACTTCTTGAAGTTTTATATAAAAATGAAGAACCTTGAGTCAGTGAAGTCAGCGATAACAGTCGCCAATTGGGAGCACCAAGCGAGGTCAAATCTTCCTCCAACTGTCTCTCCCAACTCAGTGAAAGTCTTTTCTTTCCTCTGTTTACAAACCGCGGTAACTTTCTTTCTTGGCAGCGTATTCGTCCATCCGCATAACATGACCTAGCTAGCGAAGCTTCCTGTTTTTATTCGCTGCACTATAGTCATATCTGCGAAAAGCTCATATAGCTCATCATTATACCTCCTTAGGTACTCGCCGTCGACATCACGAACAGGACTATTCTTCTCTCGACATCTTCCATGATTCCGAGCCATACATCAGGACAGTTATGATGAGTGACTTGTAGAGCGAGAATTTTCTTCCTCGAGGCAGAACTTTACTATTCAATTGCTTAAAGAAGCACTTGTTGGCAAGAGTTATTCTCCGTTTGATTTCTAGGCTGACATTGTTTTTGCTTTTAATGCTGCTTCCCACTTAGACGAAATCCTCCACAGTCTCGAATTTATATCAGTCAACAGTGACATGGCTAAAAAGGCCACGATAACAGCAAGTAATTCGTCTTGTCCACATTTACTGCACGCCCCACTTTCTTTGCTTCTGTATCTTATACCAACTCTTCGCCTCCATGTTTGAGCAGCCCGCCGGGTATCCCGTCATTATTATTATTATTATTGTCCCTTCATTACTTGGCACCTTGTGATTTCTTAGCCCTGATATTGCCATTATCACTTCGCCAAAGTTGGATGCCGGAGCGTGCTTTTCATCATCGGCGATCGGGGAATCGGCTTCGTCTTCCCCCACACTCTGTACGTCAGGTCACCATTATCATTCCTATAGGAATCTGTCCCGGTCTTGAAGCCTTCTGTTAATAAAAGAGCATGAAATATGTATGATAAACCGAAAATAATAATAACATTTTTTGCGTTAAAAATCCGGGGAGATAGAGCCCACTTTTCTTCCAGAATTTGCAGTGCTAATTGGAGCATTATTTGGTCATCGTACACGTTTTAGGCCGACTCCATGTGCATCAGATAAGGCGGATAACTTTTTGCTGAGAAACATTACATGGAAAAAACACAATGAAAGGGATTGCCAAGCCACCAAATCAATTTGATGTTGGTTGTTCGCCCGCTTTCAAAAAGGAAGAAAAAATATACTCCGAGAATTTTATTTTTACTCCGCCATAGTTGTTTACTCAGGTAACAGTTTTAAATACTGCGAACAGTGGTAGCGAAATATGAGAGAAATGTAATAAATCAAAAGCGCTACGTCATCAAACTTTTTTTTTTAAATTCGATTACAAACAACATATCCGGAATGCGGGATCTTGGCTCATTTGTTTATGAGCAAACGATTTTCAAGATTGTAAGGCGTTGCCATTTTGAAAATAGGCAGCTTCGTGCATAAGAACGTGCTTTTAAAAGGAAATAAATCAAGAAATAATTTATTTTTAGAGGGATGATGCAACTTAAGTGTCGCAGTTGTTTACTGTATTAGTCGCCGTATACTTTTAATAAAAGTGTTCCTCATTTCATTGCATTGCAGAAATGATTCCACGTGGTCCGACAAAGATTTTATAAATATTTCGATCCCGTCTAATCAAATAATTTTTCGTTCTTAAATATTGCATTTTAAAAGTATACCAGGTAGTTAATTTCATTGTTGTGCGTATCACACACATATTTTCGGAACCTTCGTGACCACTCCGAAGCTTTATATCCGATTTGCTTAAAATTTCATACTTAAGTACCTTATTTCTTGACCTTTTTAAAAGACAATCATCTTTCTTGGAAGTGGGCCAGATACCGATCTATAAGAAAAATATTATTTATGATCCGATTTTCTCGGTACTTAGGTAGCCTTTTGACTAGGAAAAGGAACCATGGACCGACCCGTTCGGTAAAATATCCTTTACGATGTGGTTTTTCTAAACCTCACTCACGAGGTTTAATCAGCCGGTCCGTGTCTGTTCTTTATTAATAAATAAAACACATTATAAAATTAGATATTTAATCCGAGATTTGATCATGCAAAACTTTTAATTATGTTAACAAGAGTCCTGCGTGGATGCATTCACACGTGAATGTTCAATGAGACATACTGATACTGTCTCAATATCCAATGAGTTTGTATTGTATGAAGAATGGTATGCAAAGAGAAGTTGTATGTACCCGCATTTTGTCTGCGTTGTATATGTGCGCATTCATATCATTACCAAAGAAATTCATACATACACATATTAGCTCCGACACATACGCACTTTTTCATATAGATGAGTTTAACACAACCCAGCATTCACGTACAAGTTAGCAACAATAATGTTAACTAAATAAAGTCAGCGGAATAATGCTGTGGTCCACTGGAGTACTTACCATTATACTCCACTGTAATGCAGCAATGGACCAACTCATGTTTCTACACGAACATATTGTAAGCCGATCATTGCTCGTTTTTAACGATTGTAATCATTACACGATGTTTATTGGACTGTGGGTACTCCATGCATTACTCTGATGTAATGCGGAACTGGAGTATATGGTCCAGTCCTAGGACATCGCAATGTTAATTGGACCATATTTTTTGTATGGATTGTGGTTAATTTTGGAGCACTCGGTTGGTCCATAGCGAGTACTCCATGCATGCATGCATGGAGTTCTCGTGATTTTTGCAGGGTATGAGTTGGTCCACTGCTGCATTACAATGGAGTACAATGGTAAGAGTCATGAAAAAATGGGAAAAAGTCCAACAACACACAACCACACCGAAAAACAAGTTTTTAACTATATTAGAGTTCTGCTTAAAAGAAAATAACTATTTCATGTACAATAACAATATTTACCAACAAACATTTGGAATGCCGATGGGTAACCCACTTTCCCCACCATAGCGGACATTGTGAAGGACGACCTTATACAAAATATGTACTCTGAGCTGAACCAACAACAAAACACTGGTATCAAATTTCTTGTCAAATACGTAGACGACATATTTGCAATAATAAAACGAAGCGACACGGAAATTATCTTAAGCACACTCAACAAATACCACAATTAATGATGACTATCTATATTGCAAATTGTGCAATAAAACTTCAACAATAATGTTAGCTAAAGTCAGCGGAATAATGCTGACTCTCGATATTGCAAATAGTGCAATAAAAGTTCAACAATAATGTTAACTAAAGTCAGCGGAATAATGCTGACTGCCGATATTGCAAATAGTGCAACAACATCCGCCATGCGCCGACTAAATACAAACATAAGTCAGCAATAGCTAAATAGGCCAAACAAACATCCGGCATGAGTTACCAAAGTGGTAAACAGAAATAATGCTAGCATAAGTAAATTTAAGTTATAAATAAGGAAGATTTAAGAATTGTAAAGTTAGTCATTAACATCTAGATTCACAATAAAGGCCTTTTGACCAATAAAAACATTTTTTTTCGGCTGTTAAATTTTTCAGCCGATAACTTATACAAATGCAAAATCTTCAGCTGTCATTTCCTGGGACGTTGGGATCAGTTGATCAGTGATGATGGGGATGAAAAGCAAAAATATGCACATGGGGCAGCATGTTGGAATGGGCCGAAACATTCTTGTATTGTACATTTTATATGCGGACTTGTGTTCAATGTTATTATTATTTTAATTGTCTATTTAAAGGCCAAGTTTAAATGAGATCATACATTTTAAATGTAAAATTCTAATTTGTGGAACGTTAATTGATAATTATCCAGTCTAGTCTGATAATAAATATTTTATTGCAATCTCAAAATCCACATCTGAGTTGTAATAATGTATAGTAGTCATCAAGACAGAAATAATACAATTGTTAAACAATTTTTAAATAAATATTCATTTTAATAAAGATTTTATAAAAAAAAATGTAAGTGTTATTTTTTTCGTTATAAATTATGGGATAAGTAGAACAGCTAGATAATATGTTATTTATGCCATAACGCTAACCCGTAGCTTTATGACATTCGTTGCTGTATAAATCATGTTATATATAGCATATGCATAGCATATTGAAAAGAGAAAAATATATGAAAGCTTAATAGCAGAATTTAGTGAACATAAAAGAGAAGACTGCTCAAATGTATAGAAAACTATACGTGAGGATTTGTCACTCGGTCTTAACAAACTGATGTAAACTTTTTGAATTTCTCACGCATAGTTTTTGTAGCACTACGGATAGTTTAATGCATTATATATCAAGTAGCGTTCTAACTGAGAAGCTTATGCATTACGAGTAGATTGCACGTATTTTTATGGAGAACGATAGAATGAGCGAGATCCCGCCATCTGATATTGAAAAGTAGCCATCTCCCAAATTTTGTTCCAAGCAAATCATAAGAAGAAGAATTTGTCATTTGCTTTGGCTAAGGGTGTTGGCACATTTTGCAAGTGAAATTATTTTTCCTACCGGTTGGTACATTTTCTAATATTTTTCGCAATTAAAAACTGCAATATAACAATCGATTACGACACAAAATATGTTAGCAAGTATTTTTTCTGTATAGGGAGAATGCTTACAACAGTGATTCGCGAAATTTTTAATGTGAATGGACACGGCGTAATAAACTTCAATTGCCAAAAGTTTGAAGTTCCTTCATATTTTGCAAACGCAACATCTTGGTTGATTGGGCGATGTTATTGGAATGCATAAGCTTGTGGTAAACGCATCTATATGAAAAATGTCATTGTGTCCCGGCCTTATCTCATCGAGAAGCACAATGAGATTAAACATTGTACAAGTTGTACCAATGAATATACTATTAGTACTAAGTACCTACTTATTTTCGCTCTAAATGATGTGTGCACTTATGAAAAGTTAAATGTTTGCGTTGCAACTATGAAAACGTAACAAAAAATATGTGTGAATGCAAAATTTTTTAATAAGAAATAAAAATACTAAATATCTTTTCTTAAGAGATATGCTGGAGAAATTTGCAATGTTTCCGGCCTTTCATACAAAAATTTCAAAATTAAAACAGGTCTTCAATATATATATATATCGCCGTTATCCCTAATCACCATCAACTTGTATGATATATGTACAGAATTATTCTAGGCTGAAGGTCATTGATTATTTGGTAAAACGTTATTTCCCTAAAATGAATACACATGCATACATACATAAAACTGTTTTGATTAGACAATGAAAATCCGCGATACAAAATAATGGTAGGCATTCTCAATTTATGTGGGGATAGCTATCCAACCTTACATCTAGTAATACCTAGTACATGTTTACTATTTAATGCGGCATTGTGAATAAACCAACGATGAGTTAGAATGCATACAAGATTTGAAGCTACGGCTGAGCACATTGCTTAAGGACACTGTACTTAGTATTTTAACAATGATTCATAAAATAGATCTATTTCTGTTCCCACCGACTAATAATCTGTCCCAGTTTACTGCTGTTGAGAAAAATGAAATAAAAGAACATTGCAAAACTTTGCTTGAAAGGCTAATAAATGAAGACAGTTTGATAAACAATGAAAACTGTCAGCAGAATTCTCTTTCAAACGAAAAAGAATGCCTATTTTCCGGATTTCTCCAGCCTCAAAACATACATACCTAGTAGTATTGACCGAGTACGACAAGAATTGATGCTATATGAAAATATTTCCGAGGTCATGCACAACGATTTTGACGTTCTAAAGTGGTGGGAGTTTAAAACTCCAGTAGGCGCGCCCTTATTTGGGAAGTTAGTAGTCTCGCACTCTTCTTATGTAGAACATTTTTAATAGAAGGTTTTCAAAGGAAATTTTATAAATTGAAAAATATTATTTGGTAATAATAAAAAAGACTTTATTATAAAACTAACACAAATAAAACAGAACCAATTTAAACACATTAGGAACCAAAAATCAGACTTCTTGTACATAACTAAAAAAAAAAAAACCCAAACTTTTTACTTATAATAATAAAAGACAAATTTTTTTTTTTTCGATCATGTATTCCACCTCCGATTCTTCATATTTAGCGCAGTCCGGACACAGAAGAACCTGATGATGAGGACAAATCCATTTGTTACATGTATAACATGTATTTTTTACATGTATAAAAAAATGTCACACAAGTAGTCGCGCGTTCTAAAATTGTAAAAATGAACTTTTGCCGTCAAATTTCTCCAAGATGCGCACCATTGTAAACTTTACCAAGTAGCGCAACTAACAGCTGATCGCTCAAAATTAGCACACACACACAAACATCACTAATGGCCATATTACGGAAATCTTTAGGGAAATTCAAATTAAATTTTTAAACAGACATACAATGTTATAATTTTGGAATATATAGCATCTAGAACACCTTAGTTGCAGTAATTGAAGCAAAATTTTTGCTTATACTTAAGTATTTAATTATTTTTTCTAAATTTATCTTTAATTGAAGGTATATTGATCCAATGCAACTCTGCTCTTCCTACTGTTCTTCATTCCACTCCATTCGAGTGTCCTCTTTCACTGAATTCGAAAGCCTTCCACTCTATTCACAACATAACCTTAATTTAAGCTGCCAAACTATACAGTAAACAATTATGCGCACGCATCGGTCGCCGCAATGACACTGAATAAGTTTATTGTCTAGTAATAGAATAGTAATAAGACTGTGTGCGTAAGTGACATAAGGTAAGCGAGAATATTCAACGAAATGCACAAGCGTTCTACTATTCTAGAACGCGCGCCTACTGGAGTGTTAATAAACTTAAATACTTTCAGATAAGCGTAGTTCCCTGGGGTTTAATCCGACATGTGTTGAAAAAATTATGTTTTTACATATCAATATGAAAAATATTTAGAACATATCATGTAAAAAAAACTTGTTTGCTAAATAGTATAAGTTAAATCTATTTAGTTAAATAGATATTAAGATCTAACATAAGAAAACGAATTAATAGGAAAAATAAATAAAATCCTAAAATGGCACATTTACGACCTTTATTTTGTTATAATAAATGGGTTTTACATGGGCAACTAGTGTACATTTTTATAATTCCTTAAAATTCACCAAACTTTAGTTGTGTACACAAGTATCCTGCGATACAACCTATCAAAAATCGCGAGTACTCCATGCATGTATGTATGGAGTACTCGCTATGGACCAACCGAGTGCTCCAAAATTAACCACAATCCATACAAAAAATATGGTCCAATTAACATTCCGATGTCCTAGGACTGGACCATATACTCCAGCTCCGCATTACATCAGAGTAATCCATGGAGTACCCACAGTCCAATAAACATCGTGTAGTGATTACAGTCGTTAAAAGCGAGCAATGATCGGCTTACAATATTTTCGTGTAGAAACATTAGTTGGTCCATTGCTGCATTACTCCAGTGGACCACATGATGCAACGATTTTTGCAGGGAAGTATTACTACCCTGCCAAAATCGTTGGATCATGTGGTCCACTGGAGTACTTACCAATATACTCCACTGTAATGCAGCGATGGACCAACTCATGTTTCTACACGAACATGGTGTAAGCCGATCATTGCTCGTTTTTGACGATTGTAATCACTACACGATGTTTATTGGACTGTAGGTACTCCATGCATGTATGGAGTACTCGCTATGGACCAAGCGAGTGCTCCAAAATTAACCACAATTCATACAAAAAATATGGTCCAATTAACATTGCGATGTCCTAGGACCGGACCATATACTCCAGCTCCGCATTACATCAGAGTAATCCATGGAGTACCCACAGCCCAATAAACATCGTTTAGTGATTACAATCTTTAAAGACGAGCAATGATCGGCTTACAATATGCTCGTGTAGAAACATGAGTTGGTCCATTGCTGTATCACAGTTGAGTATAATGGTAAGTACTCCAGTGGACCACATGATCCAACGATTTTTGCAGGGGTACTACTGAGTATACAAGTTGTACTACACACTTGCGTCATTGGTTGTACCCTGCAAAAATCGTTGGATCATGTGGTCCACTGGAGTACTTATCATTATACTCCACTGTAGTGCAGCAATGGACCAACTCATGTTTTTACACGAACATATTGTAAGCCGATCATTGCTCGTTTTTAACGATTGTAATCACTACACGATGTTTATTGGGCTGCAAGTACTCCATATATTACTCTGATGTTATGCGGAGGTGGAGTATATGGTCCAGTCCTAGGACATCGCAATGTTAATTGGACCATATCTTTTGTATGAATTGTGGTTAATTTTGGAGTACTCGGTTGGTCCATAGCGAGTACTCCATACATGCATGCATGGAGTACTCGCGATTTTTTCAGGGTAGTTGTGCTGCATGAGACGAGACCGTCCAAACTTGTATATTTTGCTACCCACAGCCTTTTGTACGCATACACATCAGTTCTCATGCCAGTGAATTGAATGAGCACTTGTACAAAATTTGTTTGAATGTATTCTTGGTAATATTTTTGTGCATTCATGCAGGGGTCTAATGTTAACTATTTCATATTGTACGCAATTTGTACATTCAAGAGTAACAAATGAACAATAACGCCATATTTGGCTCTTATTGGGGTAAAGTCCAGTGACGCCTTTTTGCAGGCTCCGAAAAAGTTTTGTTTACTACTTTAAAATCCTCATATATGAAGAATGAATTCAGGAAAATCATTAATCGCTGTATGTCTGATGATATAAGTATATTTATAATTATTTAAGTAAAGGATTAGCTTATTTGTCTACCCTCAGCTCATTCAAAAACTTTGCTACCATAAATGTGTTTACTCAATTATTTAGCAGCTACTGCCATTCTACATAATCCAGATGATTTGATGAAAATTTAATTGGAATAACGCTTGCCACATGCTCAATCAACAAATATTTACTATTCATACACAATGGGCCGTAATCTTAGTCGCTGACTAAAATACTGTTTAGTTAAAATTTTGACTATATTAAAAATGTGATTTAAAATTTTGGTATGTCATACTTAGTCATATTAAACACAGTTTTCAGCTAAAATAAAGGCCGTGACACAATGACATTTTTCATAAAGATGGGCTTAACACAAGCTTATGCATTCCATTAACATCGCCACAATCAACCAAGATGTTGCATTTGTAAATATGAAAGAACTTCAGACTTGGCAATTGAAGGTTATTTCGCCTTGCCCATTCACATAAAAAATTTCGCAAAGCACTGGTTGGTATAAACATTATCCCTATACAACAAAGATACTTGCTAATATATTTTGTGTCGTATTCATTTGTTATATAACAGTTTTACTTGCGAAAAATGTTAGAAAATGTACCAACCAGTGGGAAAAATAATTGCACTTGCAAAGTGTGTCAACACCCTTAACCAAAACAAATGTCACATTCTTCATCTTATACTTTGCTTGTAACAAAATTTGGGAGATGGCTACTTTTCAATATCAGATGGCGCCAGTATCGCTCATTCTACCGTTCTCCATAAAAATGCATGCAATCTACTCATAATGCATAAGCTTGTGTTAAACTCATCTATATGAAAAAGTGCTTATGTGTCGGGGCTTTAAGTATAGCCAGGGTATCCGCATGAAAAAAGGCATTGAGTGGCGCTATGAAGACATTTTTTAGAAGTAAAAGTTCACCCTGTTCCTTACAACCGTGGTTACTTGACTCCACGTATAAAAAATGTTAATTTGTTACTTGACAAGAACTCTTAAAATACAATGTCAAAGGTGTACCTGCAGACTCGTTTTGATCCCAGGAATCAATTCTTATTAAAAGTTATTAGCAAACGTTTTGTAAAAATTCACTGTTTTCGATCAGCCGTTTATTTAAAATTGGGAGCGCACTTTGTTAATTGAACACGAATATACTTATTTAAAGAAAATTTACATAATTTCGTTCTTAAAAAATGATTTAAATCTCGCAACATAAAGGAAAAGGTAGTTAAGGCGGATCATGTATTCATGTTGAATAGTTTTTCCTAATGCATTATGTCACAGAAGTGATATCCGCAAAATGCGGATGAGGGCTCAAAATTCGTTTTCAGTTCAATTTGTACGCTGTTTAAAAATTTACGTACTTGTACATGACGCCCCTTGAAAATTTGGTTGCTCCAAAGAACTTAAACAATCAGTTACCGATTACAAAAATATAAAATTGAATATTTGTAGTTCAAAAGGAAAATCTGATTTCTGCCACTTTCTTTTTTATTAAATTTGACGTTGCTTTTGCGTTGTATACTAGAACGTCGTAAAGAAAAGTTGTTTGCATTAAGACAGCGGCGACGGCCAAAAAGATGCAAACCTTAAATGTTAGTTGGCCATAACCGTTAAAGTCGTTTAACTTAATAGACCCGAAACCGAATAGGGATATGGCTAACCTCAATGTTGTATAAGTATGCAGGACGTTCAATGATAATCAAGTTAATTCAAATTTAGGTTTGTCTTCGCAAAATCAGCATAAATAAAGGGAGTTTAGTATAGTTTTCCATGGGAAAGAAGTTACCTAGAATGTTGAGCAATTGTACATGGATATGCAAAGTGTAAGTTCCTTTTACATTGGAAAATCATTGAACTCAGGTCGACCATGCCATAGACTAAGAGGGTGAAAAAGGAGGGAAGTAGTACAACAGCGCTCGTACCAAGCAGATCTTAAAATTTTTTGTTGTTAGTTCTTGTAGTATTCCGTGTTTTATTTCACGCTTTCTTTTAAGAGGAATTGGCAAATGTAAAGGGGAATAGATGACACAAAAGGAAATGCCAGCAGAAATGAATTCAAGAATTCTGTAATGTAGTTCAATCATCAGAAGTCGGAAATAAGAAATTGATCTTTTATTAGTAGATATTCACAAACAACCGAAAAATTACCCTCAAGTGGCTGCGAAACTGGTGAAAATTGTATCCGCGCAAAATGCCCTTTTAGTTAATTCCTTTCTGTGTACAACAATATCACCAAAATTACACTTACCACATTAAAGTCTTAAACTTTTTTTTTTTTTAAATCTCTTGACAGAGTAAAAGTATTACTGTGCCGCCTTCGGATTATTTCTTCCGAAATTAAAACATCTCATTTGACACCTCTTGCAAAATGTTTGGACATATATTAACATTAGACCTACGTTCGGGTCGAAAACGACCCGAAACGCTGCTTTACGTGGCTATAACTCAATACGTTGTAAAATTAGAAGTATGGAAGTTCTTGACTTTTAATTATTATTTGAAATGAACGAAATTAATTAAAAATAAAATTGATAGTCATAATGGTGTGGCTCTGAGAAAAATACTCAATAATTCTACGCTTCGGGTCGTTTCCGACCCGTACCAAATTTGCGTTCCATTCTATTCAGCATTGAATAAAGACTACTATTTTTACGAAAATTCCCAATTGAAGACTAATTTTTTAGCAACTGTTGGTAACTCTAATGAAAACAGCTGATTCTATGAACAGCTGACATTCAATGCCAATTGATAAAAACGTGAAATTTCGAAAAGGCTGCATAAAAAGAAATATAAAAATGTCGCGTCTTACTGCGGAGCAAATTGCAAGTTTTCTAAATAGTGACAATGATCAAAGCGATAATGATGAGGTATTTAGTCAAAGTGATAAAGAGTATGACCCTGAAGAAGGTAATCTCAATGTTGGACTGACCGAGTCCTCTGAAAGTGAGGATATATCAGAAGGGGAATCTGCTGATTTGCTGATATCGAAAGATGGAACATCTTGGAGTACAACGCCCCCAACTGAAGGTAATGTATTGGTGTCTATTTTCCTAACTGAATGAGTATACTTGCACATACCTGGAAGAGGAAGAAGTTGCAACGTTTTGAACTTGCGACCCGGAGTAACAAGATACGCCAGTACATGTGTATTCAATCAAATATGCATTTTTACTTTTCTTTCCAACTTCAATTGAAAACATAAATTTGAAAAATACGAACGCTTATGGAAAACATCTATTTTGTCAAGACTACAAAGAAATCAATCGCGACTTGTTGCATGCTTACTTTGCAGTTATTCTCTTGGCGGGAGTGTATAAGTATTGAATACGCCGCTACTTTTCCCCCCTTCATAGTACTAATTCCTATTTTCTGTTATTTACAGATCAAAAAATGAGAACGTCGAAGACCTTTTTTGTCCAACCTATGGAAGACCTATAGTTCGATCTATAATGTCCAAGGAAACATTTGAAAAAATTACAAGAATGATATGGTTTGATGACCCAACTTTCCGTCGAAACCACCCTGACAACTATGACAAATTTACGCCAATTCGCAACTTGTGGGACAAATGGGTGGAGTTGCTGCCAATGTATTATAATCCCAGGGAATGTGTTACCATCGATAAGCAGCTTTTAGGATTCCATGGAAGATGCAGTTTTCGTCAGTATATGCCGAGCAAGCTGGAAAGTTATGGCATCAAATTTTAGATGCTAGCATGTTCTAAATCTTGCTATGTATGGAACATGCCACCATACTTGGGAAAACTGCCAGGAAATCAGCCGGAGAGGAATCAAGGACAGCGCGTTTTACTGGCTGTCACAATGTTACGATTGACAATTTTTTTATATCATTTGAGCTTGCCAGAAACTTCTTGAAAAAAATTTAACAATGGTAGGAACAATGCGGAAGAACAAACATAGTATTCCTGAAAATTTTTGGAATGCAAAAAACTTCCCGTTTATACATCTAACTTCGCTTTCACGCAGAACACTACGTTAGTTTCATATGTTGTATGAAAAGACAAATGCGCTGTTGTTCAGAGCACAACGCACTATCAATACGGGAAATCTACCTAAAAAATTGCCGGAAGTAATCAAGTACTACAACAAATCTAAAGGCGGCGTTGATACCGTTGACAAAATGCTAGCCACATACAGCTGTAAAAGAAAAACTAATCGTTGGTCAATGGCTGTGTTTTCCAATATAGTCGATAATTCGGCCTTAAATGCCTTAATAATATGGATGAGTATAATTGAGGATTGGGTGGATGCCCAAAAAAATTAGTCGACGTAAAATATTTTTACGCGATCTTGCGCTTGATTTGGCAAAACCATACATGGTCTATCGGAAGCATGGTGCAGGAGAAATCACTTCAAGTGGATTGAATGACCTGGACATGAATAATGCTGACCCACAGTCCAGTAGCTCACAACTACAGTACCCGCAACCGACCAAGAAATGAGCACGGTGTCACTATTGTGTGACTGAAAAAAACCTAGTTCAGAAAACAAAACCGAATTTATATGTGCCATTTGCAACAAAAAATGCCTGTAAACGAAGTCACAACCGTAATGTATGCATCAAATGCATTAATAGTAATGTAACATATTTAGTGTAATTCCTCTTATTTGCAACCCTCTACTAACGTTCGAATCACTAAACTGTTGAACAAATAACTCCACTATTCAATAATGCAAAATGGCCTTTATTCAAGTACTTCACAATAACACTGCTACTTCTCGACATATAACGTGCTTAAATCAAACTCATTCTGGTTCTCAGCTTTACCTCCTTTTATACTCTGTGATTTCTCGTTCGCATACTTCTAGGCGTTTCTATTTCTAGAATTTACTTCTCGTTTACAAGCTATAAATTTCTCAGCTATAACTACAGATGCACGATTTTATAGCTTCTGTCATAGCCCATGCGCGTGTATATGTGAGTGATACTTGCACAGATGATTGAATACGTTTGGGAGTATCTCAGATATATTATGAGGTGGGTTTTGTCGAAGGCTGAGGTAGCACTCAGTCAATCCAGGGTCAAGTAGAGGTCCCACAAACCCCCAATTAATAACAACACAGTAGTTATGTGTAAATGGCGAATACACACACACCCGCACGGCTTGAAGGGTAGTGAGGGCAGCAGCTTTCCGTACAAAGATAGCGGGGGAGGGAGGCGAGCGGCGGCTAATGGTCGTTGTAGTAGCGGAGGGGTCGGTACGGTGGTTGAACGGCGGTGCAGGAGCGGGCGGGTTGGTACGGTGGTCTGGAGGCAGCGGCGGGATCAGCGCGGCGGCCGGACGGCGGACAGTATTAGCGGACGGATTGGTGCAGTGGTATGTATGCAGTGCTATGTATGGAACATGCCACCATACTTGGGCAAACTGCCAGGAAATCAGCCGGAGAGGAATCAAGGACAGCGCGTTTTACTGGCTGTCACAATGTTACGATTGACAATTTTTTTATATCATTTGAGCTTGCCAGAAACTTCTTGAAAAAAATTTAACAATGGTAGGAACAATGCAGAAGAACAAACATAGTATTCCTGAAAATTTTTGGAATGCAAAAAACTTCCCGTTTATACATCTAACTTCGCTTTCACGCAGAACACTACGTTAGTTTCATATGTTGTATGAAAAGACAAATGCGCTGTTGTTCAGAGCACAACGCACTATCAATACGGGAAATCTACCTAAAAAATTGCCGGAAGTAATCAAGTACTACAACAAATCTAAAGGCGGCGTTGATACCGTTGACAAAATGCTAGCCACATACAGCTGTAAAAGAAAAACTAATCGTTGGTCAATGGCTGTGTTTTCCAATATAGTCGATAATTCGGTCTTAAATGCCTTAATAATATGGATGAGTATAATTGAGGATTGGGTGGATGCCCAAAAAAATTAGTCGACGTAAAATATTTTTACGCGATCTTGCGCTTGATTTGGCAAAACCATACATGGTCTATCGGAAGCATGGTGCAGGAGAAATCACTTCAAGTGGATTGAATGACCTGGACATGAATAATGCTGACCCACAGTCCAGTAGCTCACAACTACAGTACCCGCAACCGACCAAGAAATGAGCACGGTTTTACTATTGTGTGACTGAAAAAAAAGCTAGTTCAGAAAACAAAACCGAATTTATATGTGCCATTTGCAACAAAAAATGCCTGTAAACGAAGTCACAACCGTAATGTATGCATCAAATGCATTAATAGTAATGTAACGTATTTAGTGTAATTCCTCTTATTTGCAACCCTCTACTAACGTTCGAATCACTAAACTGTTGAATAAATAACTCCACTATTCAATAATGCAAAATGGCCTTTATTCAAGTACTTCAGCGTGCTTAAATCAAACTCATTCTGGTTCTCAGCTTTACCTCCTTTTATACTCTGTGATTTCTCGTTCGCATACTTCTAGGCGTTTCTATTTCTAGAATTTACTTCTCGTTTACAAGCTATACATTTCTCAGCTATAACTACAGATGCACGATTTTATAGCTCCTGTCATAGCCCATGCGCGTGTATATGTGAGTGATACTTGCACAGATGATTGAATACGTTTGGGAGTATCTCAGATATATTATGAGGTGGGTTTTGTCGAAGGCTGAGGTAGCACTCAGTCAATCCAGGGTCAAGTAGAGGTCCCACAAACCCCCAATTAATAACAACACAGTAGTTATGTGTAAATGGCGAATACACACACACCCGCACGGCTTGAAGGGTAGTGAGGGCAGCAGCTTTCCGTACAAAGATAGCGGGGGAGGGAGGCGAGCGGCGGCTAATGGTCGTTGTAGTAGCGGAGGGGTCGGTACGGTGGTTGAACGGCGGTGCAGGAGCGGGCGGGTTGGTACGGTTGTCTGGAGGCAGCGGCGGGATCAGCGCGGCGGCCGGACGGCGGACAGTATTAGCGGACGGATTGGTGCAGTGGTATGGACGCAGTGGCGGAGTAGCACGGCGGCTGGACGGCGGACAGTATTAGCGGACGGAGGGATGTAGCGGTATGGACGCAGTGACGGCACCAGCGAGCTGGCTGGACGGTGGTAAGCTAGCAGCGGCTAACGGTCGTCGTAGCAGCGGCGCAACGGCGGCAGAATAGCGGGCGGCTGACGGTCGTGATAGCAGCGGCGCAGCGGCGCAGGATGGCGACGACAACAATAGGGCAATGGAGCGCGTACCAGTGGCGTGGCCAAGGCGGGGTGTCGGTGCAAACGTTCTGCCTGATTACCTTTCAGGGGGTTACCAGTAGCGGCTGTTGCGGGTGGCGGCGGGACCTGCGAGGAATAAATAGAATTATGGTTAGTGCCGGTCCGCTAGCTGGACACCACCGCCTCCATGCTCGCACGATGGCAGGGCTGGACGCAGAGTTGTACCAGCCGGAACTCCGTAAGGGTAGCCCTAAGGCGGCGATCCCCCCCCCCCCTTTCTTAGCTGGGACACGGGCGAGAAAACCATAAAGGCGACAACCCGTTGTCCCCGCAAGCAAAGGGTGCCCAGTGGCAAGGCAGCACCCCTTCAACTCAGCTAGTGAAGAGGAGTGACTGGGTTGCTTAATAAAGCAACCACTTCCTCTGACTAACCTGCGAGGAATGAAATGCCAACAGCAAATTCATTCTCTTTTATACTGCTTCTGCTATGATGCGAGTGGGAAATGAACCGCTAATTGGGCACTGCAGTGAATTGCATTTTCTTGTTGATCGCCGTGTTATGCATATTGTTGTCGCCAAATGCCATTCGAATGCATGGGTATGTAACTGCTGATGTTGGCTACCTGTTAATGTGCAATATATGTATACTCTCAGGCGTAGGTGAAAAAGGGTTACACTGGGGGTCGCGGGCGTAGGAGAAGAGGGGTTACGGTGGGGGTCGTACTATTGTAAGGCTACGTTACAGTCCCCCTCCCACTTCGGTTGACGGAAAACTGCTGTGAGGAAAACTGGCGTGATGGCCTAGCCTAGCGGTTGTATGTGTGCGGTTATGCCGGCTTTGCCGGTGTGTATGCGTGCATCGTTTTATTGAAATTTTTTGAAAAAATATACAGAGTCATTCCATTTATATTTAATTAAATTAATGCTAACATTGCAGGTTTAATAAACTTCATTTTCCTAAAACTAACGTTGTATGTATAAGAAGAAAGATTCCTGAGGTAATTTTTTTGTTGGGGTGGCGGAGAGTAGGTACTAGACTATTACCGTTTTCGTATTGTGCCGTGTCCCCTTTAATGTGCGCCTATGGCAAAACAAAAAAAAAATTTCCTCTTCATTTATTTAATATATATATATATTTTTTTTTTTTGTATATAGTAATTCCACTTTGTTACTAGTATAACAACAATGCAATAATTGAAAGTGAATAAATTCAGTTCTTAATCCTAATTTTAGTATTGTCTTCTTTCCTCCTTGGCTGCTGCTTCTCATCTTAATCGGTGTATCTTATAAGGCGTTTCATCCCCCCTATGGTTACCAGCGCGTGGTCTTCTGTTTTCGCTTTCACCCTGACTTGTTGGCCCTTCCAGAAGAACGTCCAATTTTTACTGCGTCCGTTTTGGCAACGGCTTAATTTTAGTTCCCTAAAGCAGGTTTCCGGGTCTATCTTCTTTTTTTCTTTCGCTGGTGTGAGTGCCTCAGCATTTTCGTTCGGAGTGCGTTCGCTTCGAGTTTCCGTCGGCGTTTGTTCGTTGCTCGCGGCCCGTAAAAGATTTGCACCCGTTGTATTTTGGCCTTGTTAGGTGGCCATGGAGTTGCTTCAAATGGTGGGCGTCATGGGCGGATCGGTTCTGGCGAGTCTGGTGGGGCTGGTTGGCGGTTTTTTCTGTCCATGCTGTCGACCGTTTTGCGTTTCCTGGAAGGAATAAGAAGATATGAGTACTGTATTTAGAATTTGCACGGCTTCAAATCTTGTAAGTGCGCGTGCACCGGTTTTTTGTGTTGTTCGACGTGGACGGTGAAGTATTTGTTGAGATGTACTCCACCACCAGATATGGGCCAGAAAATTTTGGTGCGAATTTCTGGGCAAATCTGCTTACTGCGGAGAGTGGGTGATCTCGTTTCATTACTTTGTCTCTTATATTTGGCTTCCACGGCCCTCTGCCCAAATCGTAATATTTCTTCTGTTGATTTAAAGCTTTTTCCAGGTGGGTCTGCTGATGGACGTCGGTACTGTAGGTGGCTCCACTGGTACTGCTCCGTCCGCGCGTACTTGTTGCGGTGCTGTTAGGTTCCGCCCGAAATTTATTTCCACCGCGGAAGATTGCGTTGACCCGTGGCTTGCTGTATTCATGGCGGACGCAATTTGAGGAATCTCTTGGTCCCATGTGCGGTGGTCTTCCTTGGAACGCTGCGCTATCATAGTTTTGAATACCCGGTTGGTTCGCTCTGTCGGGTTCCCGTGGGGTGCATATACTGCGGTGAATTTATGTTCGATGCGGTGGTCGCTCAGGAAGATTTCAACTTTTCCCACGAACTGCTTCCCATTGTCAGTGAGGAAGGTCTTCGGGCAACCAAATCGGTATATTATCCTTTCCTTCAGTGCTTTGATAACACTGGCAGTTGTTGCTTGGCGTACTGGGACCATCTCGACCCACTTGGAAAACTTGTCCACCATGACGAGGAGGCACGTGTTGCCCAGTTTGGAACGCGGTAGTGGTCCGATGAAGTCGGCGGTTACGACTTCCCAAGGCCGTGAACATTACATTGTTGCCATCAATCCTGCCGGGCGTGTTTGTTCTACCTTATATTCGGCGCACTTGATGCATTTACGTACATGCTTAAGTAAGTCGCGGAACATTCCAGACCAGTAGTAATTTTCTTGCGCTCTTTTGAGTGTTTTCTTCGCGCCAAGATGACCGGCGGCAGCGGCGCTCGTGATATTTGATTTTTCGGTGAGATGTAGCGGAAAGGCGATTCTCTATCATCTTATAGTCTGGATTGGCCTGCGGTTGCTGATTTACTTGTTTGGATTTCTTTCCATACCAGTCGCTCGCGTCGGTGTCTCTTGTACATAGTGTGTCCTGGTCGGTAGATGGAAGCGGGCACCGGGAAAGCGTGTCGGCTACAACATTTTGTGCTCCATTACGGTATTCTATATCAAAATTGTATTGTTGCAGCTCTAGGGCCCATCGTGCCAGTCGACCTGAGGGATTTTGCAATGAATGTAGCAATTTTAGTGAATGGTGATCAGTGATAACAGTGAAACGGTATCCCTTCAGATATGGCCTCATTTTGCTGGCATCTCTTGTACTGCCGATGTTTGCCCGGGATCTGTGTGGATTCCTTCGGCGCTGATGATGTGTTCAAGGTAATGGAGTTGTTGCTGGACGAAGCTGCATTCACCTGCATTCTATGTTTCTGGAGTCCCTCGAAAACTACCTTCAACTTAGTCATATGCTCCTCGAAAGTGTCTCCCAAGACTAAGATATCATCCAGGTAGGCGAATACTTTAGGTTGGAATTCCGGTTCCGGTATTGAATCCAGGGCGCTTTGGAACGTAGCTGGAGCAGAGTGTAGGCCGAATGGCATAACTTTCCATTGGAACAATCTCCTGACAGGAACCGTGAATGCGGTGTATGGTCGCGATGCTTTGGCGAGCGGAATCTGCCAGTAGCCGTTCTTCAGGTCAATAGTGGAGATGAATTTCGCTTCCTTCAGGTGGTCGAGGATGGCTCTAATTTGCGGTAGTGGATACTCATCCGGTTTGCTGGCGGCATTCAGTTTACGGTAATCTATGCACATTCTCCAAGTGCCCGGTTTTTTGCGGACTAGCACGATTGGCGAGCTGTATGCGCTTCGCGATGGCTCTATTCTTCCTCCCGTTAGTAACTCGCCCACCTCCTCGTTGATGACTTGTTGCATGGCCGGGTTGCGGGGGTAGTATCGTTGCTTCAGTGGCCGGTTGTGCTTGAGGAGAATCGTATGTTCGGCTGCAGTGCTTGGTCCGGTAATTTCGCCAAACCGCTCTTGGTGGTGTGCCAAGAAGTTCCGCAGCTCCGTGTTTTGGTCGTCGCTTAAGTGTTCTCGGCTCATTAAGGCGCATAGCGTATCCAGTTCGGGTGCTCTCTTGGTCACGGTGGCTTCCAACAGCTGGCCATCCAGCATAAGGATGATTCCCCTTTTTCGTAGGAAGTCCATTCTCAGGATAACCTGCTCAGTCAAGTTCGGGATGACGGACAGCATTGCATCTGTTGTTTGTCCTTGATACGCAATTCTTGCCGGGTTGGAGTTCGAGGTAAAGACGCACGTCTGGTCTGCCAGCTGGATGCTTCGCTTGTTGGGGCGCGCATTAATGCTGTTCTTCTCCAGGTTTTTCCGTACGGTGTCGTCTACGTAGGATAGGGTGGCGCCAGTATCCACTAGTGCGCGTACGCTCATGCCCTCGATGACCACTGGTATATAGAATTCGCCATCTACTTGTGCTTTTGCGGTTGGTTTGCTGGCGGGTGGTTCCCTTGGTTTCTCTGGTCGGCCGTATGGTTCTTGGCGGTTTCCTTTAATAGCGTTTGAGGGTCCTGGATGCGTTCACAGAAATTGGGTTCGTCGGAGGGCATGGGCAGTCCCTGGAGAGGATGTTTTCTTGGACACACCTGGAGCAGAACTTCCTCCAGAGGCCCTTGCATTGGAAGCGATGGTGTCCGCGTTCCTTGCAGCGCCTTGCTGTCGTACTCCGTGTGCAGTGGTATAGGCTGTGGACCATCACTTTTCCCTGTTTAGCTTCCTCTCCTGTTAGCAACTTGTACTCCTCCGTTAGTTCTAGGAGCTCGCCCTAAACTCGTTGCGCTTGACAAAGACGCGTAGACCGTCGTAGATCCGTTCGAGGTGATTCTCCTCGCACATCGTCGGGTGCTGGCGGATTAGTGTTTCTAGCGCGAGGATGTAGTCCTTGGCCTTTTCACGGCCTTGCTGTTTGCGTTGTCGGATGGCGTCTTCCAAATGTCGTAAGTGACGTTTAGGTAGAAAAAAAGTTTGCACTTCCCTCCGAAGATCGTTCCAGCGGTGTATGTGTTGCTTACGGACGCGATACCATTGCAGTGATTTCCCCCGCAGGAGTTCGGGCAGCGTTGGGAGGAGTCGGTCGACGGGGATGCGGTAACATTCGGCGAGCTCCTCTATCTTCTCAAGAAACTCGTGCAGTGACTCCTCTCCCGAAAAGTGCAAATCCCACGGCGGACGGTATTCATGAGCTCACCGTCGCTCATTTCGTCTCGTCTCGGCGATGCGTGCTCTCTCTTTTCCGCCTGTGGCTAGGGCCGTGAATCTGGATCGAAGGGATTTGTTTTGTTGTTATTTGGGATAGCGTAGCGGTTTTCCCCTCTTCCTCATTCACTTCTCTCTCCAGCTCCTTCAGCAGATCTTCGCTTGATTTTCTTGCGCGTTTGGCTCGTACGTATGCGCTCAATGTGCGTCGCAGCTCGGCTACGGTTTGGCCTTCGACGTTGAGCCAGTGTTCCTTACACTCCTCGATCAGCCTCTCCCTCTTCAGTTGGTAGATCCATTTGAGCGATTCGGTGTTCAACAGCGTGCCTTCAGGGGCCGGCGTGTTTGTTGGTTCCGGTGGTGTGTTCGTCGAACCCGCCCCGGCAGTGTTGGTGGATGTTGTATTTGGTTTTCCACTGTCATCTGCGGAGGGGGGTCCATGCTCGGGCGCCATTCATGAGGTGGGTTTTGTCGACGGCTGAGGTAGCACTCAGTCAATCCAGGGTCAAGTAGAGTTCGCACAAACCCCCACTTAATAACAACACTCTAAATATGTGTTAATGACGAATAAACACACACACGCACGGCTTGAAGGGTAGTGAAGGCAGCAGCTTTCCGTACAAAGATAGCGGGGGAGGGAGGCGAGCGGCGGCTAATGGTAGTTGTAGTAGCGGAGGGGTCGGCACGGTGGTTGAACGGCGGTGCAGGAGCGGGCGAGTTGGTACGGTGGTCTGGAGGCAGCGGCGGAGTAGCACGGCGGCTGGACGCCGGGCAGTGTTAGCGAACGGATTGATGCAGCGTCCAGTGTCAATTTGATGTTTCACAACGTTGGGGCGGCCTGGTTTGGAGCCATCTTGGTTAAATATGCTCACGCACTTTAGGAGCAGTTGTTTTGCCTTGCTCTGAGAGTTTTCCTCTAGCCCCTCCGTCCATGCCGTGATGTCATTTGAAAGATCAGTGTTGCTGGTTGAAACGTGTTCCTGTAGCTGCTCACAGTTAATAACTACATCAGCCTATTGGCATCTTTCCAATATAGCTCCTTTTGTCAGTTTGATTGGCGACTTGAACTCATTGAGTACTCTTACTGGAATACGTCCATCTTGTTTTTTCATAGCCAGGTTTTATCCTACAAGTATGTTCGGTGTTGATTTGATTGCTGCCTCGACAACCCACAATTTGTTTGTCCCACAATCTCCATCAACCTTTGCCCAGATGAATGCTTCGTATTTTGGTGGTATTTGCTGACTCTCTTCCACCAGCACTCGTTTACTGCTGTAGTCTCTCTCGTAGCCGAATTTATGTGGCACATCCATGTTCTTATATCGCATCGTCTTTGATTGTCGATCTTGATGCCTTGGTCGATTAAGAAGTCCACTCCAATTATGATTTCATCAACAATCTCTGCCACTATAAAATTGTGTAGTACCATGACGTTACCATTTGCTACTTCACATGCTACTGCTCCAATTACCTGGGTGTCCTCTTCCGTGGCTGTACGTAATCTTGCTCCAAGCAATGGTCTTATCTTCTTGTTGACTAAATCTGATCGAATGATGGAATGAGATGCACCCGTATCTACAGTCAGTAAATTTTCCTTTCCATCCAAGTGTCCTCCGACAGTACTGCGCCTCCAACTTCGAGGAAATACGTCCTTCTTGCTCTTACAGTTGCGCAGAGATCTCCGATGATATCTGTGCTGAAATTTGCGTCGTGATTTCGGATATTCGTTCCCCTTGCGCCTCCATCTTGGAGGTTATGCGTGTCTCCTGCGATTCCAGTTGAGATGCCATATATGTCTTCTGTTCGGCCAGTTGAGATGTTATATTTGTCTCTTGTTCTTCCAGTTGAGATGACATAAATGTCTTCTGGGATTCTAACTGAGATGAGATCTCGGTTAATATTTTTGACGACATTTGCTTCAACACTGCTAGTATCGCGTTAGTGTCAACACTTGCCAATTGATTCGGAGTCTCTATCTTCTCCTCCACTTTAGTCGCTGGCTCTTCCACATCAGGATAAAAGACATACTCGTCCACATCAATTCCTTGCGACTCCATTACCTCTCGTAGCCGTGCTTGAAGTTCGATCTTATTGCCGCATGGATTCAATCCACGGTTCTCCAACTCCTTTTTCAGTTGCTGGATCTTTAATTCACTCAACTTTGCATAGTCCAAGTTCAAAATCTTCGGAATTTATTCAACAATTCCTCTTCTGACACCAACTGTAACGAACTAAGTGCAATTCCTCTTATTTGCAACCTTCTACTAACGTTCGAATCACTAAACTGTTGAATAAATAACTCCACTATTCAGTAATTCAAAATGGTCCTTATTCAAGTACTTCACAATAACACTATTACTTCTCGACAGATAGCGTGCTTACATCAAACTCATTCTGATTCTCAGCTTTAGCTCTTTTATACTCTGTGATTTCTCGTTCGCATACTTCTAGGCGTTTCTATTTCTAGAATTTACTTCTCGTTTACAAGCTATAAATTTCTCAGCTATAACTACAGATGTGCGATTTTAAAGCTTCTCTCATACCTCATGCGCGTGTATATGTGAGTGATACTTGCACAGATGATTGCATACTTTTGGGAGTATCTCAGATATATGCATGTGTTTGTGCGTTACTCTCCGCTGTTTGTATGACCATATGGGTAGACATAATGATTGATTTGTTGATGTGCATACAAGTCACTGCTTAGTATCGGCTTAGAGATGATAGTATCAATTAGTGTTGTTAATATTCGTCACAGTAATATAAATTTTTGAAAATAAGTTATCAACTTTCAAATATTGAATTTAATTCATTTTATCAATATGAAATATATTAGGGTCGTAAACAACCCTAAACGTAGAATTATGAAGTTTTTTTTCCGTAGGTCTACGGTTAAAAATGGACGCCTATGGTAAATAATTCCCTCCACTGAATACTTATTTCTACATATATTTAATGCCAAAATCAATATAGGATGCTACTTTTTCCTCAAAAAATACTAAAATATCAAAACTCACAAATAGCTATGAATGCGGAATAATCTTAATTAAAATTTTCGCATAGGTGGAGCCAAGTAACCATCGCACATTTTAAAATTGTGTAATTTTCGTCACAAATATAATAATACGCATTCTAGCGATAATAAATTAGTTCCTGAAGTATATTTGCTTGTCTTTTTATTAAACGGTTTTATTTAGGTTGACTTGACAGGCTGCACGTCCAGCGCAAATTTTGAAATTAAAATTTAAGTAACTTCCCGATAAGCACAAGCTTGAAACTTGGAATATATATAGTTCAGAACCCGATGACAATGCAATCATAAGAAAAAAATCGCCGCTAGGTGGCGCATGGATCGAGATATTCACAAAAATCGTATATGTGTTCCGATTTGGCTCATATTTGGAACACATAATACATACATGAATAGAAAGCGACCTATGAAAAAATCGCCGCTAGGTGGCCCAAGGACCGAGATATTCACAAAAATCGTATTTGTGGTCCGATTTGGCTCATATTTGGAAATCATATTTGACATACAGAAATAGAAACCGCTTTAGTAAAAAAAATCACGCTAGGTGTCGCAAAAATTGAGATATTCAAAAAACTCGTATTTGTCTGTCCGATTTGGCTCTTTGAACAAATATTACAGTCCGGTAGAAGTGACATCAAAATACTTTGAGTTTGCTAGTGAAATTTCAGTATAAAAATTCTAGTCCCGTTGGAAGAGACGTCAAAATACTTTGGAGCACATAAGTTCAAATTTTGTTAGTGAAATTTCTGTAAAAAATTCATTTCCCGGTAGAGACGAGTATAAATACATAGATACATATATGTATATATCCAATCACTTCCAAGAAGCGGCCCCGCTTAGAAAGGCTTTTTTCTAATTGAAAAAACTTGTTTCTAAACTTTTGATGTTGCTTTGTCAGGCAATCGAACCCAGGATCTTCGGTGTGGTAAGTGGAGAACGCTACCACCACACCACGGCGGCGGCATTATAATTACTTACTCACTGGCGCTTAACCGTTTAAACGGTTATGGCCCTCCAACAAGTCGCACCAGTCACTTTTTCGTTGGGACAACACGCGCAAATTGGTAACATGAAGAGTGAGTTTCAATCGGCAATAGGCAATAGCTTTGGGAAAAATAGCTATATGTCCGCGCTACGTTACTTGTAAAGTGTACTTATAATAAGAAAATTTATAAATAACGAGCAGACCCGGCAGACGTTGTTCTGCCCTAACTTTGGCCTATCTGCATACATTTTAATAAGCTTTTTCCGTCTAACTCTGCCCTACCCCTCTACACTTTTTCCTAATCTTTTTATTTACTCCTCCCTCCGTCTTTTTCGCTTCATCTCCATCTTCGTCTCATTCTATCTCTTTCTCAGTCTCCTCCTCTCTTTTCTCTTCTCTCAAGCTTTTCTCCTTCTTCTTCATCTCTTATTGCCAGTCCCAGAGGGTGGTATGTATTTTGTTCCAGTCCCATTCCGAGTCCCAGTCCCAGTCCCACTCCGAGTCTCAGTCTCAGTCCCAGTCCTAGTCCTAATCCCAGTCCCAGTCCTTCTCTGATACACTTTCCGGAAAAAAGCATCGTAAATACTAATGTAGGCAAATTTATATACGAAATTTCAGGCCAATCGAATAGGACGTATGTAAATAGAGGTATTATTAATTCTTGTCTTTATTTCGGCTTCGCATGCATATTTATCAGTTTTGCCAGGTTGATGCGACTAAATCGAATATCACAATGAACTTTAGAGCTCTCAGCAACAGCTTTCATTTGATATACATAATACACACACATTCTAGGGGTATCCGGGTCCATGTTTTGGCCTATATCTCGAGACCCTAGTCACTCAGCGGCATAAAACTTACTCTGTACTAAAGCACACATCAACAGCTTCAATTTGATACCCATAATATAAAAACACATTCTAGGTGTATCCGGGTCCATATTTTGGCCTATATCTCGAGACCGTAGTCACCCAGCGGTGTAAAAATTACTCTGTACTAAAGCATACATCAACAGCTTCAATTTGATACCAACAATGTAAAAACACATTCTAGGGGTACCCGGGTCCACGTTTTGGCTTATATCTCGAGACGCTAGTCACCCATAGGTATGAAAATTATCCTGTATTATAGCACTCATCAACAGCTTTCATTTGATATCCATGTTGTATAAACACATTCTAGGGGTAGCCGGGTCCACGTTTTGATCTCAAGACCCTAGGCACGTAGCGAAAAAAAGGTAGACGTTGGCCGATTCTCAGACCTACCCAATATGCTCACAAAATTTCATGACAATCGGTTCAGCCGTTTCGGAGGAGTTAAGCCTCTAACACCGTGACATAAAAATTTTATATATTAGATTTGAATTTTTTCTAAAAAAAAATCATAACTCAAGAATGGCTAAACCGATTTGTGATTTCAAAATCAACTAACCATCATCTCTCCTGCCTGTATCTTTCCTAAAAATTTCATGGCAATCTTTCTATCCGTTCTCGAGTTATGGAGTGACAATCAAAATGTACACATCTTTTTATATACATATATAGATACATTTTTGGGAATGTGCATTGTACCACCCCAATGAAGAGGTGAAAATGTGGGTCTTATAACAGTATTTCTCACGTGATCCTCTAACGTCGCAGGTTAAAGAACAGAAATGGTTATCTAATTTTCCCCTAATAGATTTAAACTTCAGTGTTTGTTGGGAAAATGTCATATAAAATACAACAATGTATTCAATCATAAAAACCACAATCACAGTTCGCAAATTAGCACTTAACGCTACACAGAGAATAATTGGAAATAGGTAAAGTTGGTGTGTGCTGCGGTTAAATTGTGTGTATACTTACTCTTGGCTGGATAAGTGCGATGGCAAATTTTGCATACGACTGAAAACTCACAATTTCCACGGCAATTTCCGTTAATGTAGTAAATTGTGCACTTCAGCTGCTCCTGCAAACGGTTGGCCAAGTACTTTCATGAAACAAAAAAAGGTTTGTACACAAATGCTTAGCTGCGTACTAAGGCAATTATATCGTGTCCAAGCAATTTTCACCGCAGCTTAAAATTTCATTCCAATTCCATGCCAAAGATGCTGTTTATCGTGGTAATTATCAAATGTCTACATATATGTATACCGATAGAGCAGTGCCTTTCAAACTGTGGATCGTGACCATTTAGTTTTTGGCAAATCTTTTTCGCTGGAGTTGTGAATATGAATTAACCTCGGTACATATTTTATTTTGTTTGAAAAGACATAATTTTTATACTCAGTTGAGCAGAGCTCACAGAGTATATTAAGTTTGATTGGATAACGGTTGGTTGTACATCTTTATATATGAGATAGATATAGACTTCCATATATCAAAATAATCAGGATCGAAAAAAAATTTGATTGAGCCATGTCCGTCCGTCCGTCCGTCCGTCCGTTAACACGATAACTTGAGTAAATTTTGAGGTATCTTGATGAAATTTGGTATGTAGGTTCCTGAGCACTCATCTCAGATCGCTACTTAAAATGAACGATATCGGACTATAACCACGCCCACTTTTTCGATATCGAAAATTTCGAAAAACCGAAAAAGAGCGATAATTCATTACAAAAGACCGATAAAGCGACGAAACTTGGTAGATAAGTTGAACTTATAACGCAAAATAGAAAATTAGTAAAATTTTGGACAATTGGCGTGGCACCGCCCACTTTTAAAAGAAGGTAATTTAAAACTTTTGCAAGCTGTAATTTGGCAGTCGTTGAAGATATCATGATGAAATTTGGCAGGAACGTTACTCTTATTACTATATCTACGCTTAATAAAAAGTAGCAAAATCGGATAAGGACCACGCCCACTTTAAAAAAAAATTTTTTTTAAGTAAAATTTTAACAAAAAATTGAATATCTTTACAGTATATAAGTAAATTATGTCAAGATTCAACTCCAGTAATGATATGGTGTAACAAAATACAAAAATAAAAGAAAATTTAAAAATGGGCGTGGCTCCGCCCTTTTTCATTTAATTTGTCTAGGATATTTTTAACGCCATATGTCGAACAAAAATTGACCAATCCTTTTGAAATTTGGTAGGGGCATAGATTTTATGGCGCTAACTGTTTTCTGTGAAAATGGGCGAAATCGGTTGATGTCACGCCCAGTTTTTATACACAGTCGTCCGTCTGTCCTTCCGCATGGTTAACACGATAACTTGAGCAAAAATCGATATATCTTTACTAAACTCAGTTCACGTACTTATCTGAACTCACTTTATCTTGGTATGAAAAATGAACGAAATCCGACTATGACCACGCCTACTTTTTCGATATCGAAAATTACGAAAAATGAAAAAAATGCCATAATTCTATACCAAATACGAAAAAAGGGATGAAATATGGTAAGGTAATTGGATTGTTTTATTGACGCGAAATATAGCTTTAGAAAAAACTTTATAAAATGGTTGTGACACCTACCATATTAAGTAGAAGAAAATGAAAAAGTTCTGCAGGGCGAAATAAAAAACCCTTAAAATCTTGGCAGGTATTACATATATAAATAAATTAGCGGTATCCAACAGATGATGTTCTGGGTCACCCTGGTCCACATTTTGGCCGATATCTGGAAAACGCCTTCACATATACAACTACCACCACTCCCTTTTAAAACTCTCATTAATACCTTTAATTTGATACCCATATCGTACAAACTCATTCTAGAGTCACCCCTGGTCCACCTTTATGGCGATATTTCGAAAAGGCGAACACCTATAGAACGAAGGCCCACTCCCTTTTAAAAATACTCATTAACACCTTTCATTTGATACCCATATCGTACAAACAAAGTCTAGAGTCACCCTTGGTCCAGAAAGGCCCACTCCATCTTAAAATACTCATTAACTCCTTTCGTTTGATACCCATATTGCACAAACGAATTCTAGAGTCACCCCTGGCCCACCATTATGGCGATATCTCGAAACGGCGTCCACCTATGGAAATAAGGATTACTCCCTTTTAAAATACTCATTAACACCTTTCATTTGATACCCATATCGTACAAACGCATTCTAGAGCCACACCTGGTCCATCTTTATGGCGATATCTCGAAAAGGCGTCCACCTATAGAACTAAGGCCCACTCCCTCTTAAAATACTCATTAACTCCTTTCGGTTGATACCCATATTACACAAACGAATTCTAGAGTCACCCCTGGTCCACCTTTATGGCGATATCTCGAAAAGGGGTCCACCTATAGAACTAAGCCCCACGCCCTTTTAAAATACTCATTAACACCTTTCATTTGATACCCATATCATACAAACAAATTCTAAAGTCACCCCTGGTCCACCTTTATGGCGATATCTCGAAAAGGCGAACACCTATAAAACGAAGGCCCACTCCCTTTCAAAAATACTCATTAACATCTTTTATTTGATACCCATATCGTACAAACAAAGTCTAGAGTCACCCCTGGTCCACCTTTATTGCGATACCTCGAAAATGCGTCCACCTATAGAACTAAGGCCCACTCCCTCTTAAAATACTCATTAACACCTTTCGTTTGATACCCATATTGCACAAACGAATTCTAGAGTCACCCCTGGCCCACCTTTATGGCGATATCTCGAAACGGCGTCCACCTATAGAACTAAGGCCCACTCCCTTTTAAAATACTCATTAACACCTTTCCTTTCATGCCCATATTGTGCAAACAAATTCTAGGGTCACCCCTGGTCCACCTTTATGGCGATATCTCGAAACGGCGTCCACCTATGGACCTAAGGATTACTCCCTTTTAAAATGCTCATTAACACCTTTCATTTGATACCCATATCGTACAAACGCATTCTAGAGTCACCCCTGGTCCATCTTTACGGCGATATCTCGAAAAGGCGTCCATCTATAGAACTTAGGTTTAGGTCCACGCCCTTTTAAAATACTCATTAATACCTTTCATTTGATACCCATATCGTACAAACGTATTCTAGAGTCAAACCTGATCCACCTTTATGGCTATGTCCCTAAATGGCGTCCACCTATAGAACTATGGCCCACTCCCTCATAAAATACTCTTTAATGCCTTTCATTTGATACACATGTCATACAAACACATACCAGGGTTTCCCTCGGTTAATTTGCTACATGGTTATTTTCCCTTATGTTGTCACCATAGCTCTCAACTGAGTATGTAATGTTCGGTTACACCCGAACTTAACCTTCCTTACTTGTTTATTAAAATATGAGAAAAATTGCATATTGTAAATTATAGGTAAACGCGTTTATTCGCACATAGAGCTAAATAATTAGAATTACACATTTGCATATGTCCATTCTTAAAATTATATTAAATCAAATTCAATGTAGGTTATTTATTTAGCAAATTATCAAGCTATAGGCCACAAAAAATTTACGTGATGAAACCACAAATTGATTTTTATACAAAACATATTTGTCTATTACTTTTTTACTGTCGAAATATCGACAATTAATTAAAATTATATCACAAAGTATTTAACATATTTGATGCCTCTGTTGTATGTTTTCTTATCATACTTTCTGCCTGATTATATTTAATAATTATTAACGGTCCAATGGCCAACCGTTTTAATGAAAAGTTCAAAGATTATAAGTAATTATAAAAGTTATTTAAGTACACACACAAGTGCGTTTTATTAGCATAAGAAGATAATTGAATAATTGCGGCCCATATAAAAGACATAGTCATATTGCATGCTTTAGTGAAATGAGGCCAGCATAAGCCATTTATTGGTAGCTGGGACAACCTTGGGCAAATCGTTGATGCAAAGTAAAATTTCGGCGAAAATATGTAGGGTAGCTAAAAAAAATAAATGTTCATTAAGAGCGCCGCAGAGTGTGCGAATTAACTGTGGATTAGGTTAGTGTTTTCACAGCCATAATCAAGCTTGGATGAACATATTTACATACAAATCTGATATGTCAAATATCAAATTTTATTTTGTTGTATGCAGCACTAAAGAAATTCCTAAAGATTTTAAGGAACAAATTTACCCCAAATAAATCAAACTATTTACTTTGGGTTTATTTAAGAGGTGAATAGGGCCCTTATTCGAAAAGGTTAGCCTCTGGAAGTGTCTGTTATATGAAATTCCGTCATAAAAAGTTATAGGGAAACAACCTAATTAACTGAAGCAAAATTAAAACTTTTATATTTTTTTTCGCTTTTATTGGTACAGTGTTTTTGGTATCCGCGCTCCAGCACCATTGTACTGACCATATATTTGCTGTACTTATTTACATATACATATGTATAAAGGTTGAGGTTTTGATTTTGGTGCGAACTTATACTTAAGTCAAACATATAAAACGAAAAGAGGAAATTTTACTGTCAAAACGTGACAAAAAACGGAATGAATAAAAGAAGATTTTTATGCTAAAATTTGGTGATATGCATTGTTTTTACTTGAATAAATATCTTCGAGAAAATATTAGACAGGCATGTAATTAATGTAATTAATTATATTATCTAATATGCTTTTTATAATATACTAAAATTTTAATTGCCGATTTCACCTATTCTGGATAGTTTTTAAGAATCGGTAAGAAATTAATTAGAAATTATTACATGGAGCCGTCGCCATAATTACATATATATGTGAATATAGACCTTATATCAAGACATTCGCTGATCTTTGAATCCGACTTACTTTAACTGCAATAACTGAAATATTTAGATCCGGATTATTTTAAAGCATTCGATTTATATTAACATGTCAAGGTAATAGATAGTTGTGTTAAGTTGATTTAAAGCACACGTCCAGATATGCAGATATAATCCTATGTATTTACATTATTTCTTTAATTAATTGTAGATAAAGATATGCACAACAAGTAAGGAAGGTTAAGTTCGGGTGTAACCGAACATTACATACTCAGTTGAGAGCTATGGTGACAACATAAGGGAAAATAACCATGTAGGAAAATGAACCGAGGGAAACCCTGGAATGTGTTTGTATGACATGCGTATCAAATGAAAGGCATTAAAGAGTATTTTATGAGGGAGTGGGCCATAGTTCTATAGGTGGACGCCATTTAGGGATATAGCCATAAAGGTGGACCAGGGGTGACCCTAGAATTTGTTTGTACAATATGGGCATCAAACGAATGGTGTTAATGAGTATTTTAAAAGAGAGTGGGCCTTAGTTCTATAGGTGGATGCCGTTTCGAAATATCGCCATAAAAGTGGACCAGGGGTGACTCTAGAATGTGTTTGTATGATATGGGTATCAAATGAAAGGTATTAATGAAGGTTTTAAAAGGGAGTGGTGGTTGTTCTATAGGTGGACCCCTTTTCGAGATATCGCCATAAAGGTGGACCAGGGGTGACTCTAGAATTCGTTTGTGCAATATGGGTATCAAACGAAAGGAGTTAATGAGTATTTTAAGAGGGAGTGGGCCTTAGTTCTATAGGTGGACGCCTTTTCGAGATATCGCCATAAAGATGGACCAGGTGTGACTCTAGAATGCGTTTGTACGATATGGGTATCAAATTGGACCAGGGGTGACTCTAGACTTTGTTTGTGCGATATGGGCATCAAATGAAAGGTGTTAATGAGTATTTTTAAAAGGAAGTGGGCCTTCGTTCTATAGGTGTTCGCCATAAAGGTGGACCAGGGGTGACTTTAGAATATGTTTGTACGATATGGGTATCAAATGAAAGGTGCTAATGAGTATTTTAAAAGGCGTGGGGTTTAGTTCTATAAGTGGACACCTTTTCGAGATATCGCCATAAAGGTGGACTAGGGGTGACTCTAGAATGAGTTTTTACGATATGGGTATCAAATTAAAGGCACTCATGAGAGTTTGAAAAGGGACTGGTGGTAGTTGTATAAGTGAAGGCGTTTTCCAGATATCCACCAAAATGTGGACCAGGGTGACCCAGATTTTTTATATATTTATATTTATATATGTAATATCTGCCAAGATTTTAAGGGTTTTTTATTTCGCCCTGCAGAACATTTTCATTTTCTTCTACTTAATATGGTAGGTGTCACAACCATTTTATAAAGTTTTTTCTAAAGTTATATTTCGCGTCAATAAAACAATCCAATTACCTTACCATGTTTCATCCCTTTTTTCGTATTTGGTATAGAATTATGGCATTTTTTTCATTTTTCGTAATTTTCGATATCGAAAAAGTGGGCGTGGTCATAGTCGGATTTCGTTCATTTTTCATACCAAGATAAAGTGAGTTCAAGTAAGCACGTAAACTAAGTTCATTAAAGATATGTCGATTTTTGCTCAAGTTATCGCGTTTACGGCCATGCGGAAGGACAGACGGAGGACTGTGTATAAAAACAGGGTGTGGCATCAACCGATTCCGCCCATTTTCACAGAAAACAGTTAGCGTCATAAAATCTATGCCCCTACCAAATTTCAAAAGGATTGGTTAATTTTTGTTAGACTTATGGCGTTAAAAGTATCCTAGACAAATTAAATGAAAAAGGGCGGAGCCACGACCATTTTGAAAATTTCTTTTATTTTTGTATTTTGTTGCACCACATCATTACTGGAGTTGAATGTTGACATAATTTACTTATATACTGTAAAGATATTAAATTTTTTGTTAAAATTTTACTTTAAAAAAATTTGTTTTTTAAAAGTGGGCGTGGTCCTTCTCCGATTTCGCTAATTTTTATTAAGTGTATATATAGTAATAGGAGTAACGTTCCTGCCAAATTTCATCATGATATCTTCAACGACTGCCAAATTACAGCTTGCAAAACTTTTAAATTACCTTCTTTTAAAAGGGGGCGGTACCACGCCCATTGTCCAAAGTTTTACTAATTTTCTATTCTGCGTCATGAGTTCAACTCATATGCCAAGTTTCGTCCCTTTATCTGTCTTTTGTAATGAATTATCGCACTTTTTCGGTTTTTCGAAATTTTCGATATCGAAAAAGTGGGCGTGGTTATAGTCCGAAATCGTTCATTTTAAATAGCGATCTGAGATGAGTGCTCAGGAACCCACACACCAAATTTCATCAAGATACCTCAAAATTTACTCAAGTTATCGTGTTAACGGACGGACGGACGGACGGACGGACATGGCTCAATCAAATTTTTTTTCGATCCTGATTATTTTGATATATGGAAGTCTATATCTATCTCGATTCCTTTATATATGTACAACCAACCGTTATCAAATCAAACTTAATATACTCTGTGAGCTCTGCTCAACTGAGTATAAAAAGATATGTATTTATATAAAAACAAAAAGGTAAGTATATTTATGCATATGTTCAAAAATTTTGAAAAGGTAGTTAAAAACAATTTATCATTCGCTATCAATAGAATAGTCGATCCATGTCAGCATGCGTTTATTGCAGGACGTTCGACTGTCACAAATTTGGCGGTTTTCTCTCAGTTTTGTGTCTCTGCGTTTAAGGATGGATGTTGAGTTGACGGATTTTTCCAAGGCTTTTCACACAGTTTCGCACAAATTACTGCTATGGAAACTTGAAAACATGGGCTTTCACTCAAGCTTTCTGTCGTGGCTGAAGTCCTATTTGAAAAGTAGAATCTCTTTTGTTGAAATCGAGAAAACTAAGTCTTATGAATTCTCAGCAACCTCGGGTGTACCACAAGGTAGCATCCTTGGTTCTATTTTGTTCTTTATGTTTATTAATGATGTTGGCTCATTCATTAACAATTCGAACTATTTGCTTTATGCTGACGACTTAAAACTCTTTCGGAAGATCTCCTGTACTTCTCATGCTTTGTGTCTGCAAGAAGATCTGAATGCTATTACCTCGTGAATACCTCTCGCGTAATATTAATACCTTAAAAGGCTACTCCTGGTCAACGTTTTGGTAAATATCCCTTGAAAAAATTAAGGTATTTAAACAAAACCTCTATACTGCCTCTATCAATATCTTTCGTATGATACATACATCGCAAAAACTCAGCCAGGTATACCCCTGGTGCACATTTGGATCTATAACTCTGTATTAAAGCCTTCATCGACAGCTTTCATTTGATACCCATACTGTACAAACAAATGCTGGTGTTATTCGGGACCCTAGGCATCGAGCAGTATGAAATATATTTAATTACCTATTTACAGGCCTACCGAAACCTTTCATAAGGAATCACTAGTGTAATAGTGCAACTCCGTAAGAAATCAAATTATTAAAATAACAACTATCATTACATTTCGTTTGATGCCCATTACACAAAAACTCAGCCAGGAATACCCTGGTTCACAGTTATGATTATATCCCGGAAACGGTTTGAGATATTGCAGTCAATATTCCCATTCTCAGATCTACCCAATATACATACATAAAAAATTTCTCTACTTGCCTGTTTTCATCGACGTTGGCTGCCGTCGGTATTGCTTTATTGGGTATTTTGTAGAAATTGTACATGCATACCCACGAATGCACGAAACGTATTTAATATCACAAAGAAGAGTGCAGAGTGATGATGGTATAATACTTTGTAAAATAGGCGTTAAATAAAACTTTTAAGCACTTTACGGCCATCACTACAAAATGAAAAACATCTGGTCTCATAGCAACTAGCCGACCAAACAAAATAAAGGTCCATAACCAAAACAATAACAAGAGCAAAAACAACAGCCGCTTCTGCAACTGCAACAACAACAAGAGCAAAAACAACGGAGGTAATAGCAATGCCAACAATAATAACATAAAGCCGCAACGAAACTCTAATGAAACCCAAATGTTGAACGTACTATATACATAAGTCCAAGCCAATGGGTTGCATGTACACGGCTAAAAATTTAAAACTATTCATCCCCTTAGCAGATGTTTTTATAATAATTTTTTAACTTCAAATTTTGATATACATACGTGTAAATAATTTGTCTATTTTTGAATTTTCTGAGCTCACATGCTGATTTGGACAAAAAAAAATATATGTATGTTCTGTTTTTTATATATTCATTCGATAATATTCATTCTAATAATTTGTCTGTATTTATACAAAAAAAATTTATACAATTGGTTTTCTCAATGATATTAAAGAAAAACAAGTAAGGAAGTCTAAGTACGGGTGAAACCGAACATTATATACCCAGCTGTACACTTGAAATGCTGTTGTTGTTTGTTTTGCGTTCTTAATAGTGTTACAAGGCTGTGCAATAATACATATATATATGGTTCTATTCTGAACTAATTTTCGTTTAAAAGAAGCAAAAAGGATACAGAGACTGACAACAGTGACCTTGAGCAGGTAATAATGCAGTTTTCCTTCAGATATGGGGATTTCCATACTGTTTATTTTAAAATAAAGATATAACAGAATAATAAACATAAACACACAAGTACCATTGTACTAAAAAGCGTTATTACAAAAAAAAAGGGCAGGGTTATTAACGAAATTTTCCAACTTTTACTAGAAATAGCTTATTGCCTGCATCTACGCACTTTTAGAAAATCTTTTATATAAAAGAAGGCGATTTAACCGATTTAGTCCATTTTTACTGAAAATATTTCCTGTTAAACACCAAATTTTTCGACGAGCTATGGCTCCAGAAACATTGGGAAATGCATTGTAAGAAAGGGGCAGGAAAGGGACGCCCATTTTTCAAGATTTGAATTTTTCCCCATTTCTTGTTATAATGGCACGAAATACGATTGATACAAAACTATTATTTCGCTAAGATTTTACTTATTATTTTTGCCTACGACCCTTTTTAAAGTCATTTACATAAAAGTGGGCGTTGTGCTTAACAAATTTTATCCATTTTTACTAGAAATATTTCCTGCTATAAGGAAAATATGTGTACCCAATTTTGTTAACGATATGTAAATTTTTCTTCGAGTTATGGCTGCCGAAACATTGAAAATTGCTTAGACAAAAAAGGGGCGGTGCCACACCCATTTTCAAAAATGTTTGTGTTTTCCAATTTAATGTTATAATTCAATTTAAAAAGTAAAATTCTATTCATACAAAGCTCTTTTTCGCTAAGATATAGCTTATTATTTTCATCTACAACCCTTTTAAAAATCTTTTATATAAAAGTGGGCGTGGTCTATAACCGATCTCGTCCATTTTTTCTAGAAATATTTCCTGCTATATAGAAAATTTGTGTACCCAATTTTATTACGATCAGTTAATTTTTCTTCGAGTTATGGCTCCCGAAACATAGAAAACTGCTTAGTCATAAAAGGGGCGGTGCCACGCCCATTTTTATAAATTTGAAGTTTTTCCTATTTATTGTTATAAATCCACTTGGGAAATGAAATACCATTGATATAAAGCTCTTGTCTGCAATGATTTAGCTTATTTTATTCGTCCACGACCCTACTAAAAATCTTTTATATAAAAGTGGGCGTGGTCCTTAGCCGATTTCGTTGGTTTTCCTTCAAAGCATTCCTTATAGTAAGAAAAACTCTCTGCCGAATTTTGTTACGATTTTTGATTTATGATTAATAATATTTGTAAAATTGATTTTATCACAAGTGGGCGGTGCCACGTCCATTTTAAAATTTTTTTTCAAATTTTTATCAAGAGTCTCAATATACACGTCAAATTTCAACATTGTAGGTGTATTATTTACTAAATAATCACAGGTTTTTTGTGTTTTCCAAAATGTTATATATATAAAATGTGGGCGTGGTTATCATCCGATTTCGCTCATTTTCAATACCAATCTATTCTGGGTCCAGCTAAGCCTGTGTACCAAACTTGGTGAAGATATCTAAATGTTTACTCAAGTTATCGCGTTAACGGACTCAATCAAATTTTTTATCGATACTGATGATTTTGATATATGGAAGTCTATATCTATCTCGATTCCTTTATACCTGTACAACCAACCGTTATCCAATCATTATATAATCCAATCAAAATAAGGAAAAATCACTACGTAGAAAAATTAACCTAGGGTAACCCTGCAATATGTTTGTATGACATGGGTATCAAATGAAAGGTGTTAATGATTATTTAAAAGGGAGTGGGTCTTAGTTCTATAGGTGGACGCCTTTTCGAGATATCGCCATAAAGGTGGACCAGGGGTGACTCTAGAATGTGTTTGTACGATATTGGTATCAAATGAAAGGTGTTATTGAGTATTTAAAAAGGGAGAGGGCCTTAGTTCTACATGTGTGTGTACGATATGGGTATCAAATGAAAGGTGTTAATGAGTATTTTAAAAGGGAGTGGGCCTTAGTTCTATAGGTGGACCAGGGGTGACTCTAGAATGTGTTTGTACGATATTGGTATTAAATGAAAGGTGTTATTGAGTATTTAAAAAGGGAGAGGGCCTTAGTTCTACATGTGTGTGTACGATATGGGTATCAAATGAAAGGTGTTAATGAGTATTTTAAAAGGGAGTGGGCCTTAGTGCTATAGGTGGACGGCTTTTCGATATATCGTCATAAAGGTAGACCAGGGCTGACTCTTGAATGTGTTTGTACGATATGGGAATGAAATGATAGGCGTTAAGGAGTATTTTAAAAGGGACTGGGCCTTAGTTCTATAGGTGGACGCCTTTTCGAGATAACGACATAAAAGTGGACCAGAGGTGCCTCTAGAATTTGTTTGTACGATACGGGTATGAAATGAAAGGTGTTAATGAGCATTTTAAAAGGTAGTTGTGAGCCTTAGCTCTATAGGTGGACGCCTTTTCGAGATATCGCCATAAAAGTGGGCCTGGGGTGACTCTAGAATGCGTTTGTATGATATGGGTATCAAATGAGAGGTGTTAATGTGTATTTAAAAGGGAGTGGGCCTTCGTTCTATATGTGGACGCTTTTTCCATATATCGCCATAAAGGTGGACCAGGGGTGACTCTATAATGTGTTTGTGCGATATGGGTACCAAATTAAAGGTATTAATGAGGGTTTTAAAAGCGAGTGGCCCTTAGATGTATATGTGAAAGCGTTTCCGCGATATCGACCAAAATGTGGACCAGGGTGACCCATAACATCCTCTGTCGGGTACCGCTTATTTAATTATGTATGTAATACCACGAACAGTATTCCTTCCAAGATCCCAAGGGCTTTTGATTTCGCCCTGCTGAACTTTTTCATTTTCTTCTACTTAATATGTGTAGTATGTATACTTGTATATATATGTACTGTGGTGCACTTTTTGGATTCATATTCAAAGCAGAAAGCTTTGTTTCAAAAAATCAATAATGAAGTTAACATTTTCCAAAATATTTGTATGTTTATGTTTATGTAAAATATTTAAATGTATGTCATTATGTATATTTTCAATTTGTAAAATATTTATGTTTGTATGAATGTTTTCGAGAGGGCGTACACTTGTTGAACTCGTTACATATTTTTGGAAGGAAAATAAGTGTAATTTAAAAAAATTAAAACTGAAAAAGGAGAATAAAATATTTCGTTGAACAAACAAGACGTCGGTATCCTACAATTTTCAGAAGTGGTGCCTGATCCTATTTTCAATTTTAATATCTTTTTATTTAAAATAATCAATTTAAGAAATAATCATAAAGGAATTCACATACTTAAAAATAATTAGTGGATGACATATACCTACATACATATACTAATGCGCAGTAATACATTGTGAAGCTACATACATACATATATCCAAAGGTGTCCTGTATATCGAGATCGAAGGAAGTTTTTAGAAAAATAGAAGGAAATACTTATTCTGTGGAGCAATTGAGAATTGATCCTTTGATTTATTATAATGGTTGGACGTTTGTGGTGATGTTGGCTATATTTGTAAAATTTGAAGAAATCATGAGGAGCTTGATATTTTTGGAATAAATATTGGTGATTTTCAAAAGAAATTTGAAGAAAACGATTAATTCGCAGTTGAACATATTGGTGGTATGCACGAGGATATTTGAGGATATTTATAATGGTTGACAAAATGGTAATATTTGAGCAAATTTACTCGCAAGACTGAATGGTTGAACACTAATTATTGTGGTGATAAAGAAAAAAAGAGGGTGGAAGTAATTAAGATGTCTAACAATTAAAACCGAAGGGAATTGGTAACGAAGACATAATATTAAATTAAAAAAAAAGAAGAAAAGGCATAACACAATAAAAAAATAATAAAAAGAAGCAAAACATTTTTTTTGTTTGTTATTATTGTTTTGTTTTTATTTTGATTATTTTTGTTATTTTCATTGTTGATTATTTTAACGAGATTGCCTTCATGGAGTGTACAATTTGTTCAAAAGACTATACAGTCACTCAATTGCGTGAGTGGCTTAGGCAATTGAAATTACCTACATCAGGGTCCAAGGCTACCCTTGCTTCGCGAGTCAATGAAGTACCTTTTGATCAGCGTGGAGTTTGCCCTAATGACGCTGAATCAGATGACTTTATGGAAAAGGAGGGTTTAAATTTTTTTCCAAGCAGCAAGTAAATGATACACATACTGGTTTTTGTGATACTACAGCAGTTGAGTTTTTGCGTATTCAGAGGGAAGCTGACTTATTGAGGCGAGAAAAAGAGTTACTTGAAAAGGAAAATGATTTTTTAAAGCAAATCTCAAGTCTTGGTGTCTGTAGGGATACAAGATTATCAAATCATGTATCAGATACTGTAAAAATGAACTACAAAAATTTAAGAGGTTTAGTAACGGATTATGATGGTACATGGGTGATGCAGATAGAAAGTATCAAAAGCATATATGGCTGATTCTTCGCAAACTCTCAGTTTTGTGAGTGCAAAAATGGAAAAAAATAAACGTGCGAGTTTTGAATATATTTTGATATTTTAAAGTTAATTTATACTTGTGAATTGGACTGTCAAAGTGGTCAAGCTTAAAGTATTAACTTATAGATTTGACAGGTAAATCTCTGAAATTCGTTTCCACGGTTGTGAGCGGATTGCCACGGTTGTGGCATTAGTAACAATCGATATAAAAAAATACATTACAGGACATAGTTAACATTCTTCGCTTTCTTTATATAAAAGGTTAATAATATTTAACCAAAATCAAGTAATTTTTCTATGTTATTTGGTGTTTCCAGTTTAACCTTGACTAACTTTATTAAAAAAAATCAATAAGCAAATGAGTACATGAAGTAATGAGCATCATATGTACATATGTATGCATATACATTCATACATACGCATGTACATATGTGCTATATATTAATTAACGTACATATATTTAAAGGTAAGAATTAAGAAGTAAAGAATTAGATAGTTACAGATTACAAATGGTGTTGACTAACGATAGTAAATTATCGATTGTTAATTATTGAAGGGTTCGATTTCAATTTTATAAGCAAAGCAATATCAGCCATAAATAATTAGTTTATTTACTTCTTAGCTTAAAATATCTTACGAGATGTACCAAGATACTAAACAATCATTTAGAACTAGAGTAACAATATTCAAATATTTCGACTGCTCTAATATTTCGGGAATATATTTTTGTCTTTATCATCAGAAAGACTATAATTTCAATTGATATTAACACTGAGTTATACATCAAAACCTCACGAAATTGTGACATTTTCCTCAAAAGTAGACAACCTGCCAAGATTTCCCGACCGTTTTGAAGGTTGTCTTAGCGAACGTGTTGAAAAACCTGTAAATTGCAGTAAACACAATGTACCCTTTCCGAGTGGTAAGTGCCACGGTTGTGACGTGCATTTTCGAAACATACCGTTTTTGGTTTTCGATTATATATAAAAAAATAACGGTGTGATTAAGAACGCTATATTAACAAAAAAAACTTTCAGTGACGCCTGTTGATTGAAACTGACCCCTGCATGGTGCAGGCAAGCTCGCACTGTAGTAATACTCGCATAAACAATTGGACGACATTATTTTTTTCAAACCTAATCGACACTTTTCAAAGTAGAGTTAGGAATCGAGAAATGAATACCAGCAACTCAGAAGTGTGAAATATTTATCAGTGAATAACGTATTTAATATAATAAAAACCCATTGTTAGCGATTTGAGTCTGAACGAAATTAAATCATTCAAGAATTGAAGTTGGCGACATGCCACGGTTGTGACATTGGTATGGTATTGCCAATGAAATCTTGATAAAATTTTAATATGATGCAACAATTATCCTAAACTATTTGAATAAACTCACTTTTCAACATTTAGCGTGCATAGTTCATTCATAATGCTTAATGAGTATTAGAAATCGCCAAACGACACAAAACTGAGAGTTTGCGGAGAATCGCCCATATAGTGTTAACGAAAACACTATGAGGTTGTTGTTATTAGGCAAATTAAAGGGCAAAGCTCAGCAATGGCTACATTTAAAGCCAAATTTTGTAGGGAGTTGAAAGTAGTGTTTGGTACTACTCATAGTAAATTGATTTTACGCAAGAAATTTGAAAAACGTAAATGGAAACAAACAGAAAGTTTTGCAGAATATTATAATGACAAAATTATGTTAGCAAACCCGTTGAATTTGGAAGAAGAAGAGTTAATTGAGTATCTCATAGATGGTATAATGGACGAGCAGTTACGCATTCAGGCATATTTGCAATGTTATAATAGTAAAGCACAGTTGCTGCAGGCATTTTCAAAAGTTAAACAACGAGAAGTTGTAGGGAAATTTTTGAACTCAGCTTCTACCAATAAAGCAGATGTTACAATTGTAACTCAATGGGTCACTATGCTTCAGAGTGCCGAAAGCCTAAGATAGAGAAGGGAGGTTGTTATGGTTGCGGAAGCAAAGCTCATCGGATCAATGAATGCCCAGATCGTAGAGGAAGATGAATATCTAAGGTCTTTTTCGTTCATAGTTCGACATTTTGGTAATTTTTTTTTTTTTTTTAGATTGCCTGATAGATTCCGGAAGTCCAATTAGTTTCATTCGGAAGTCTAACATTCCCAGTGGAGTTGATGTTAGTTTATTTATAAATGTTAATTCTGAATTTTATGGATTAAATAAAACAAGAGTTCAAACTTATGGAAAGCTTTTGTGTTCCATTTTGTTGGATGATAAGAAGTTTACTCTTTTTGTGGTTGCTGATAGGACAATGGGATATGATGCAGTTTGAAGGAACAGAATGTTAATCGTATTAAGATAGCTACAAGTTCGCCACAAGCAAACTGTCAAGTTGAGAGGATAAATAGAAATTTAGGTCCGATGATTGCAAAATTGTTTAGTTCGGATAAAAATATTTACTGGGATAATGTTATAGAAACTGTAGAATTTGCGTTGAATAACACATTATATACGACTATAAAAGAATATCCTAGTGTAATGTTGTTTGGGGTTAAAGAACGAGGCAATATGTTAGATGTTTTGAAGGAGAATTTAATTGAGTTGGAACAAATTCAAGAGCCAAGGTCTCTTTGTGTTATTAGAAATAGTGCTGCAGAAAATGAAAAAAAGTTGCAAAAGTATAATGAAGAATATGTGAATAGTAACAGAAAAGCTCCAACTATATTTCGAGAAGGATACTACGTAATGTTTAAAAACTTTGATTCTAGTGTCGGTGTACATAAAAAACTTATTCCGAAATTTAAAGGACCTTATATGATAGATAAAGTACTTAACAATGATCGTTATATAGTAAAAGATGTTGAAGGTTTTCAACAGTCTAGAACACCTTATGTTGGGGTGTGGGCAATCAGTAATATGCGTCGTGGTTTTCGGGGAAAATCGGGATAAGACAGAAGATCAGGAGATCAAAGATGTCAGGATGGTTGAATAATTTTAGCATTTTTTGTTGTAAACACATTGTTTTAATTAGTTTTTATTGTGATAGATTGAATTGGAGATCAGGTGATCTCAATTGTCAGGATGATCGAATTGTAGTATGTATACTTGTATATATATGTACTGTGTTACACTTTTTGGGTTCATATTTAAAGAAGAAAGCTTTGTTTCAAATAATCAATAATGAAGTTAACATTTTCCAAAATATTTGTATGTTTATGTTTATGTAAAATATTTAAATGTATGTAATTACGTATTTTTTCAATTTATAAAATATTTATGTTTGTATGAATGTTTTCGAGAGGGCGTACACTTGTTGAACTCGTTACATATTTTTGAAAGGGAAATAAGTGTACGTGACTCGTTGAAAAAAATATGTAAACGGGTTGTACTTTTGAATTAAAAAAAATTAAAACTGAAAAAGGAGAACAAAATATTTCGTAAAAACAACCAAGACGTCGGTATCCTACATATGGTAGGTGTAACACCCATTTTACAAAGTTTTCTATAAAGTTATATTTTGCGTTAAATAGCGATCTGAGATGATTGCCCAGGAAAATACATACCAAATTTCATCAAGATACCTCAAAATTTACTCAAGTTATCGTGTTAACGGACAGACGGACGGACGGACAGACGGGCATGGCTCACTCAAATTTTTTTTGCGATATTGATGATTCTGATATATGGAAATTTATATCTATCTCGATTCCTTTATACCTGTACAATCAACCGTTATCCCATCAAAGTTAATATACACTGTGTGCAAAGCACGCTGAGTATAAAAATTGTGCCATCTATTGGAGTGGCCATACAAATAAGCGCAGTTTCGGCGTCAGATTCGTGGTGGGATTGAGACTTTGTCACCAAGTACTGGCGTTCACGCCTGTGGACGAACGTATCGGTGCTATCCGAATAAAAGCAAATTTTTTAAGTATATCATTCTTCTAATGGACTGAGGCTGATTGACTTGTCGGGTGTTCGAAACATGGTCGTATCCGGCACGACGTTCATGCATAAAAAATATACATCAAGCTACATACATGCCTGTTCCCCTATCGAAATACACGCAATCAGATCGACCACGTTGTGATAGATGGACGGCATGCCTCCAGTGTTTTAGATGTGCGCATGATCCAATACTGCAAAATGAGCCACCTATCGCCGAAGCAGCCTTCCTAATATCACATAAAAAGGTCTGTCAAGTGTATTGCGAGAAAGATTGCAGTCCACCGTAAATCGGATTATTGGACCCTATCAGTGCGGCTTCAGACCTGAAAATCTACCATCGACCAGATATTCACAATGCGCCAAATCTTGGAAAAATTAAAAAAGAATCGACACACATTATCTCTTCGCCGATTTTAAGGCCGCCTTCGAAAAGCTTGAAAAGGAGCCGCCTATGTGTCGCTTTGTCTGAATTTGGTTTCCCCGCAAAAACTTATACGGCTGTGCAAAATGACGTTGAGTAACGATATCCGCTCATTCAGAATTGGGAAGCACCTCTCCGAGGCGTTCAAAACTAAACGAGGTTTCAGACAGCGTGAACCCCTATCGTGCGATTTCTTTAATTTGATGCCTGAGAAAATTATACTAGCTGCAGAATTTAAGCATTTAGGAACAATATTCTAGAAAATCGCAATAAGTTCTGCTTACTCCAAACTGGAAAAAGAAACGGTAAAGATGGGTTTGATGGGGAATGAGGCAAAACGAAGTACCTGCTGTCATCGAGTGAAGAGTTTGCGCATTTGCGCCTTGGAAACCACGTTACTGTTGGCAATCATAATTTCGAAATAGTAAAAGACTTCGTTTATTTCGGAACCAACATTAACACTAACAACAACATCAGCTCTGACACCCAGCGAAGAATAAATGCTAATTTAGACTAGGTAGACAATTTAAAAGTAAAATCTTCTCTTGGCAAAAGAAAATCATGCTCTACAAGTCACTTATCGTACCCGTCCTGCATATTTTGGGATATGTTATGAAATTTGTGTATATTTACCTAACAAACCACATAACAAAAATATTTAGTTTTTTGAATACGCAGAATTCCACACGTATTATAAAAAGTGTGTATATCATTTTATGATGTTTCTATCTAAAACTGGTAAAAAGTTTAAAATCTACATATATAAGTTTTTTCATGAAAATCCTCTTATTTGCCCTTTTGCTAGGTTCGTATCTCTAAACTGTTGAATAAATAACTCCAATATTGAATAATGGGAAAAATGGACTTTATTAAAATACTTCACAATAACACTCAAACTGTGCAACGAATAGCTTAATAACCAAACTGATAGCTTAAAGGAAATTGACTTTCAAAATAATACTGCTATTGCTCGCTAGTATCGTCTTAGTCGTAACTGTTTGTCAACTCAAATCAAACTGAATTACAGCGCCTCTACATCTGTCGCCTTTTATACTCTTTGGTTTCCTCGTAAGCATCTTCTAGACGCTTCCAGAATCTACTAGTCCAGTAGCTCTCAAACTTTTCAGCTGTAACTACAATTGCACAATTTATAGTTTTTCTCATTGCATACTTATAGGAGTATCTCAGATATATGCATGTATTTGTGAATTGACTCTCTGCTGCTCGTACACGTACATGGTACATATATGTAGACGCAGTTATTGTTTCGTTTATGTAGATACATAATGATTGAATTATTGATGTGTATTCAAGTCACTGCTTAGCATCGGCTTAGAGACGGCAGCACTCCTTAGTTTTGCTAATATTCGTAACAATATATAAAGCAATTAATGCTCATTGAACTCATAATTAATTTACAACTCTGATGCAAGTCAGAGTTGTTGCAATTTGTTATTATTATTAGTGCAAACAAATAACACCAAAGTTATTATAATATAAATTATAATACTATTTGTACAAGTACAGCGTGTATAATTACAAGGTTTATCAATGGCGAAACTTACTAGGGCATGTTTCTGAATTTCACTTCTTGATCAGCTGGCTTCTCGGGAGCTGAGTATTGAACTCGAAATCTCCAACATTTATACTTTATACTAGTGTAAATAATATCAATAATAAAAACAATTGTGTAAAGCAATATGAGCATGCGTCGCTAATTAAATATCGATATAATAGTGAACATCGGTACCATTGCTAAAAAGTCCAAACCCTTGAGAGCGCGCCTATAATCGACACAATTAGGATTAAAAACATATACATATATAAGTATTTTCTGGTCATAGTCGGATTTCGGCCATTTTTTATGCCAAGATAAAGAGAGTTCAGATAAGTACGTGATCTAAGTTTAGTAAAGATATATCGATTTTTGTTCAAGTTATCGTGTTAACGGCCGAGCGGAAGGACAGACGGCCGACTGTGTATAAAAACTGGGCGTGGCTTCAACCGATTTCACCCATTTTCACAGAAAACAGTTATCGTCATAGAATCTATGCACCTACCAAATTTCACAAGGATTGGTAAATGTTTGTTCGACTTATGGCCTTAAAAGTATTCTAGATGAATTAAATGAAAAAGGGCGGAGCCACGCCCATTTTGAAATAATCTTTTATATTTGTATTTTGTTACACCATATCATTACTGGGGTTGAATGTTGACATAATTGACTTGTATACTGTAAAGATATTAAATATTTTTTTAAAATTTGACTTTGGAAAATTTTTTTTTTAAAAGTGGGCGTGTTCGTCATCCGATTTTGTAATTTTTATTTGGCGCACATATAGTAATAGGAGTAACGTGCCTGCCACATTTTATCATGATATTTTCAACGACTGCCAAATTACAGCTTGCAAAACTTTTAAATTTCCTTCTTTTAAAAGTGGGCGGTGCCACGGCCATTGTCCAAAATTTTACTAATTTTCTATTTGCGTCATAAGGTCAACGCACCTACCAAGTTTCATCGCTTTATCCGTCTTTGGTAATGAATTATCCCACTTTTTCGGTTTTTCGAAATTTTCGATATTGGAAAAGTGGGCGTGGTTGTAGTCCGATTTCGTTCATTTTAAATAACGATCTGAGATGAGCGCCCAGGAACCCACATACCAAATTTCATCAAGATACCTCAAAATTTACTCAAGTTATCGTGTTTGGGGACAGACGGACGGACATGGCTAAATGAATTTCTTTTTTTGCCCAGATCATTTTGATATATAGAAGTCTATATCTATCTCGATTAGTTTATACCGTTACGGATTACCGTTATGCGAACACAGTTAATATACTCTGTGAGCTCTGCTCAGCTGAGTATAATAATAAAAGGTGAAACACTCCATCTTATTTAACTAACAGTAATGTTATGTTTTTATCATGGTAATTCATAGTTTTATGCTCATGCACCACTAGGCCCAAAAATATTTGATAATCAGCAGGGAACTAAGTAATAATAAAAAAGGCAAATTTTTATTTCGCTCGCCTTGCTTTATAATTTTCGGTTTTAAATAAATTAAATAGCAAAGAGGGCGACATTAAATAAGGTGGACTTATCTTCTACTGGTAACGATATTTTCTGACAGGTTGTAAAAAGTGCTTACCCTTTTGAATAACGGTAAAAAAATGTTCTTCCCTGACCGGAATAGAGCCGTAAGTCATTTCAGATTTAGACTCAAAATTTTAACTGTGTTCTAAGTACTAACACAGATGGCGGGAGAAAGGGTTCGCGTTAGAAAGTAAAGCAAAGTAAAGCAAAATGTCCGATGAGATGGATATAATGGACTGTGGTTCTCATGTTGTGAGTGGCGTAAATTGCGAACAACACGAAACATTTTTGTAAAGAAAATTTTACAACCCAATAAAAGAAGAAGGAGAAAAACAAAAACAAAAGTAATATCAAAAACGACCAAACAACAAGGGCAATAAACAAAAACGATGGGAAAGAGCTAAGGCTGATGTGGAACTTTCTGAATTTCGCTATTCTATGCCATTCTGTTAGTCAATCAACAATTTTGAAATTTCATACGTTTGAAAACCATAATAACAAACCATAACTATAACAAGTAAAGGTGTCTAAGTTCGGGTGTAACCGAACATTATAAACTCAGCGTGAGCTTCAATTGTACATCTCATTTCAGATAAATTACTTTTCTACATAAGACGTGGCACCGCCCGTTCAGAAAAAAATCCTTCCCCATTTTCTCTTACATTAAAACTTGATAAGTGAAATGTCATTGATTTAAAACTATTTTTTGTCAAGTTATAACTTATTATTCTAGTCTACGACCCTTTTAAATTTGTTTTATATCTAAGTTGCCGTGGTCTTTAACCGATCCCGTCCATTTTTATTAGAAATCTTTTATTCTATAAGGAAAATATGTGTACACAATTTTATTACGATATGTTAATTTTTCTTCGAGTTATGGCTCCCGAAACATAGGAAATTGCTTATTCATTATAGAGGCGGTGCCACACTCATTTTACAAAATTTGAGTGTTTTCCAATTTAATGTTATAATTTAATTTAGTAAGTAAATATATAGTAAGTATATTCTATTTATACAAAGCTCATTTTCGGTAAGATATAGCTTATTATTTTCGTCTACGACCCTTTCAAAATATTTTATATCAAAGTGGGCGTGGTCCTTAACAGATTTCTTCAAAGCATTCCTTATAGCAAAGGCAACTTCTCTGCCGAGTTTTGTTACGATAGGTTTAACGATTTTTGATTTATGATTAATAATATTTTTAAAATTGATTTTATCACAAGTGGGCGGTGCCACGCCCATTTAAATTTTTTTTTTATCTAGAGTCTCAATATCAGTCCACACGTCAAATTTTAACATTCTATGTGTATTATTTACTAAATAATCATGTTTTTTGTGTTCTCTAAAATGTTACATATAAAAATTGGGCGTGGTTATCATCCGAATTCGCCCATTTTCAATACCAATGTATTCTGGGTCCAGATAAGCTCGTGTACCAAATTTGGTGAAGATATTTCCATATTTACTCAAGTTATCGTGTTAACAGACAGACGGACGGACATGGCTCAATCAAATTTTCTTTCGATACTGATGATTTTGATATATGGAAGCCTATATCTATCTCGATTACATTATACCTGTACAACCAACCGTTATCCAATCAAAGTTAATATACTCTGTGTGCAAAGCACGCTGAGTATAACAAGTAAGGAAGGCTAAGTTTGGGTGTAACCGAACATTACATATTGAGCTGAGAGCTCTGGAGACAAAATAAGGGAAAATCACCATTTAGGAAAATGAATCTAACCCTGGAGTGTGTTAGTATGACATGGGTATTAAATGGGAGGTATTAAATAGTATTTTAAAATGGAGTGGGCCATAGTTCTATACGTGGACGCCATTTCGTAATATCGTCATAAAGGTAGACTAGGGGTGACTCTAGAATGTGTTTGTACGATATGAGTATCAAATTCAAGGTATTAATGAGGGTTTTAAAAGGGAGGGGCCCTTAGTCGTATATGTGACGGCGTTTATTGACCAAAATGTGGACCAGGATGACCCAGAACATCATCTGTCGGGTACCGCTAATTTATTTATATATACAATACCACGAACAGCATTCCCGCCATGATTCCAAAGGCTTTTGATTTCGCCCTGCAGAACTTTTAATATGGTAGGTGTCACACCCATTTTACAAAGCCTTTTCGAAAGTTATGTATACTTTGCGTCAAAAAACCAAACCAATCACCATGTTTCATCCTTTTTTCGTATTTGGTATAGAATTATGGCATTTTTTTCATTTTACGAAATTTTCGATATCGAAAAAGTGGGCGTGGTCATAGTCGGATTTCGCCCATTTTAATACCAAGATGAAGTGAGTCCACATAAGTACGTGAACTAAGTATAGTAAAGATATATCGAATTTTTTTCAAGTTATCGTGTTAACGGCCGAGCGGAAGGGCAGACGGTCGACTGTGTATAAAACTGGGCTTGGCTTCAACCGATTTCGCCGATTTTCACAGAAAACAGTTATCATTATAGAGGCAATGCCCCTACCAAATTTCAAATGGATTGGTACATTTTTGTTCGACTTATGGCATTTAAACTATTCTAGACAAATTAAATCAAAAAGGGCGGAGCCACGCCCATTTTGAAATTTTCTTTTATTTTTGTATTTTGTTGCACCATATTATTACTGGAGTTGGATTTTGACATAATTGACTTGTATACTGTAAAGATATTAAATTTGTTGTTAAAATTTGATTTAAACAATTTTTTTTTTAAAGTGGGCGTGTTTGTCATCCGATTTTGCTAATTTTTATTTAGCACACATATAGTAACAGGAGTAACGTTCCTGCCGAATTTCATCATGATATTGTTACGAATGTTGGCGGCACTAAGGGGTACTGCCATCTGTAGGCCGATGCTAAGCAGTGACGTGAATTCACATCAATAATTCAATCATTATGTCTACACATACGCGTGCACGCGGCGGAGAAGCAACGCACAAGCACATGCAGATATCTTATCTGAAATGCTCCTAAAGGTATGCAATTGTGATTGTGGAAGTGTCGCTCACATACACAAGCGCATGGGTAATGAGAGAAGCTGACAAAATTATAAATCTGTAGTTGTAGCTGAGAAATTTATAACTAACTAGTAAGTTCTGGAATTAGAAAATCCTAGAAATATGCAACGAGGAGGTCGGACAGTATAAAAGGGCGACAACAGTGGAGGCGAGAGTCAGTTTTATTTAAGCTATCAGTCAGTTTGGTTATTAAGCAAGCTAGTTACAAAGTATAAGTGTTATTGTGAAGCACTTTAATAAAGGCCATTATTCCATTATTCAATATTGGAAATAAGGGGAATTGCAGTAAATTCGTTAGTTGTAAATTCGTGTCAGAAGAGGAATTGTTGAATAAATTCCGAAGACTTCGAATACACCTTGGACATGCCAAAATTAAGTGAATTGAAGATCCAGGAACTGAAGAAGGATTAAATTATTAAACTAGAACTTCAGGAACGACTACGACAGGCAATTGAATTAGAAGCAATTGACGTGGAAGAGTACGACTCTCATCTTGATGGTGAGGAGACAACCAAAATTGAAGAGTAAAATGAAACATCGCAGACAGTTACGAGCACAGACTTGAACATGATATTGGCTGCAATATCTGCACAAACATCGACAGTAACATCAATGTCGTCGCAAATGTCATCTCAACTGGAAGAACAGAAGACATATATGGCATCCCAACTGGAATTACAGGAAACGCGTATTTCAGAAATGTCGACACAGATTACATCAAAGATGGAAGAATAACTGAAAGAACAAGAGACACGCATAACAGTACAACTCGAAGCATGCATTTACGAGAAAATAACGCAGTTTGAAGAAAAAATCGAGGCCGAGGTGGATGCTTTGAGAGGTCGTATACAGGAGTTGCAACTAAATCGCCCAGCTGTTTCAACGAGTAATCCAAAAGTAAAAACACCATCCTTTGACGGTTCTGTTCCTTTCCAGGCCTTCAAGCTACAGTTTGAGAAGACCGCAGCAGTGAACAACTGGAATGCGGAAGATAAAGCTGCTGCACTGTTCGTGGCATTGAAAGGGCCTGCAGCGGAAATCTTACAGCCGATTCCAGAGTACGAACGGATCAGTTATGAAGCATTGATGGCTGCTGTAGAACGACGTTATGGAAGCGAGCATAGAAAACAGATATTCCAAATTGAGTTGCAAAACCGCTACCAAAAAGCAAATGAGACATTGCAGCAGTTTGCTTCAGATATTGAAAGATTGGCTCATCTTGCAAATGCGGACGCACCCGTGGAATACACTGCAATGGTAAAAATCCAGAGCTTCATAGATGGCATACGAGATGTGGAAATGAATCGGGCTACATATGCGAATCCAAAACTAACACTTGCTGGAACGGTATCGCATGCACTGACTCAGGAAACAGCCTCACTTTTGAGTAAGCCTGCGTACAAATCTCATCGCGTGGAAGTGGAAAGGCCAGACTGGGTAAACGCAATTTTGGAATCATTGAAGGGTACGCAGCAGAAGAATAATGATGCAGCCAAATGCTTTAAGTGTGGAAAGCCAGGGCATATTGCGCGTTATTCCAACACCAACCCTAACAGTTCCAACAATGTGGGTGGTCGTAAACGCAGAGCAGAAGGAGATAAGCAAATCTCCAAGACCACTCAATCGTTAAACTAAATCGGGTCAGCCGCAAGGGGCAACAGCTGGCTCCCGCAATTGAATGCGCCATAATCTCTATCTCGCATATTGGAAGAAGATCGAACAATCTTACTGTTGGAGGACATGTGGATGGAAAGGAACGTTTACTGACTGTAGATACGGGTGCATCTCATTCCATCATTCGAGAGGATTTAGTCAACAAAAAGATAAGACCATTTCTTGAAGCAAGATTACGTACAGCCCCGGGAGAGGACACCCAGGTAATTGGAGAAGTAGAATGTGAAGTAGCAATTGGGAACGTCACGGTACTACACAATTTTACAGTGGAAGATATTGTTGATGAAATCATAATTGGAGTGGACTTCTTAATCAACCAAGGCCTCAAGATCGATATGCAAATCAAAGCGATGCGATATAAGAAAATGGATGTGCGACTTAATTTCGGCTACGAGAGAGGCTACAGTACTAAACTAGTGTTGGTGGAAGAGAGCCAGCAAATACCCCCAAAATCCGAAGCAGTCATCTGGGCAAGGTTGATGGAGATTGTGGGACAAACAATTTGTGGGTTGTCGAAGCAGCAAACAAATCAGCACTCAACATACTTGTAGGAAAAAACCTGGCTATGACAAAACAAGATGGACGTATTCCGGTAAGAGTACTCAATGAGTTCAAATCACCATTCAATTTGACCAAAGGAACTATTTTGAGAAGATGCCAAGAGGCCGAAGTAGTTATTAACTGTGAACAGCTCCAGGAACACGTTTCATCTAGTAATACTGATCTTTCAAATGACATCACGGCATGGACGCAGGGGCTAGAGGAAGCCTATCAGAGTAAGGTAAAACAACTGCTCCTAAAGTACGCGAACATATTTGACCAGGATGGTTCTAAACCAGGCCGCACCAATGTTGTGAAATATCAAATTGACACTGGAGACTCGAGGCCGATACGTCAAGCTCCTCGTAGTGTTCCACTGGCGAAACGAGAAGTTGTGAGTCAAATCGTACAAGAAATAAGCGACAGCTGCGTCATGGAACCATCAGCTAGTCCATGGAGCTCACCGTTAGTACTTGTAAAGAAGAAGGATGGAAAAATGAGGTTTTGCGTGGACTACCGGAAGTTGAATGACGTTACGAAAAAGGATAGCTACCCATTGCAAAGAATTGACGACACTCTGGACTCGCTATATGGTACGAAATGGTTTTCCACGCTGGACTTGAAAAGCGGCTACTGGCAAGTTGAGGTGAAGGAGGAAGATAAAGAGAAAACAGCCTTCAGTGTCGGTGATGGTCTTTGGCAATTTACAATGATGCCTTTTGGATTTCGTAATGCACCAGCTACTTTTGAGAGACTCATGGTACTGAAAGGTCTACATTGGAAAACATGCTTGGTGTACCTGGACGACATCATCGTATTGGGCAAGAACTTTGATGAACACCTTAAGAACTTGGAGTCCCAAAAAGTGTGCGCTGTTTAAAAAGGAAGTAAATTATTTGGGTCACAAGGTAACGAAAGAGCATCTGCACTGCAAACGCAAAGATAGAGGTTGTAAAGGATTGGCCAAGACCACAGATCCTGCATGAATTGAGAAGTTTCCTTGGGCTGTGCACATATTACCGCCGATTTGTACCAAATTTTTCCAGCGTAGCCCATAGCCTCCATGAGCTTACAAGAAAAAATAAAGCTTTTAAATGGAAGAAGGAGCAAGAAGTGGCTTTCCAAACATTGAAGGAGCGGTTGTGCACTGCCCCAATGTTAGCATATCCGATTCCAGGAGCAACATTTATTCTAGACACAGATGCGAGTGGATATGCTATAGGAGGCGTTTTATCACAACTGGTCGATGGACAGGAGAAGGTAGTTGCATATTACTGCCGTTCGATTGGAAAAACAGAGAGGAACTACTGCGTTACGCGGAGAGAGCTGTTGGCATTGGTATAGTGCATTAAACGTTTTCACAAATACCTCTACGGCCAACGATTCCGTGTCAGGACAGATCACGCATCGTTAAAATGGCTTCTGCAGTTCCGTAATCCGGAAGGACAATTGGCACGGTGGATCGAGCGACTACAAAGCTATGACTTTTCCATTGAGCATCGAAAAGGTTTTTTTTTTTTATCGAAAAGGTAGTACCCATGGAAATGCCGATGCAATGTCACGAAGACCATGTAGTTTGGAATGCAAGCACTGTTCAAAGGCCGAAGCTAAAGAAGACATTATAGATGTCCGGCTAATGACTATAATGTGTACGGATGAATGGGGCAAGGAACAACTAAGAAAGTGTCAGCTAGAAGATACAGATCTGTCACATGTTATGCAAGGGCTCGAACGAAACGAAAGACCAAGCAGAGAGGAGACGTCAGCAGAGAGTCCCATTGCGAAGTCATATTGGGCACAGTGGAACAGTTTAGAATTGATATCCGGTTGCTTTCAAGCGGAGGTCATCTTGGAATCACGAATACGCTCGAGAAGATTAAACAGAGATTCTATTGCGTTGGTTGCCGTCAGTCGGTCACTGAGTGGATTGCGAACTGTGTGGTTTGCAGCAGAGCGAAAGGGCCCAAAACCCGAAGTCATGGCCAGATGAAGCAATATAGCTCAAGTGCGCCATTTGAAAGGATCGCTATGGATTTCGCAGGTCCATTTCCTACTAGCAACGGCGGAAACTAATATGTACTGGTAGTTATGGATTATTTCAGCAAATGGCCAGAGGTATACCCAATCCCAAATCAAGAAGAGGAAACAGTAGCAGAAGTGTTTATAAACAAAATGGTTGCAAGGTATGGTGTACCAATGGAGTTTCATTCTGACCAAGGCAGGAATTTCAAATCAGCTGTATTCCAGGTAATGTGTAAATCATTGGGCATTCGAAAAACACGGACAACTGCATTGCATCCTCAATCCGATGGTATGGTAGAACGATTCAATAGAACATTGGAGAAGCACTTAAGGAAAGTAGTAGACAAGTACCATAAATAGTGGGATACCCACATACCATTATTCTTGATGGCTTACCGATCAGCAGTGCATGAGACAACGGGCCAAACCCCTGCAAAAGTAATTTTTGGCAATGACCTTAGACTGCCAGCTGATTTGAAGTTTGGGATAGATGCCAATACGGAGAGAAATGTCAAGAAATCCACTGGTGATTTGGAAGAAGAGTTAAGAGAAATACATGATCTGATAGGGCAACGAACAAAGATTATGTGTGACAAGATAAAAGCCAGATACGATAAAGCAATTAATTCGGAAGGTTTTCAGGAAGGGGATTTGGTGGGTTGTATAACACAACGTAAAAAAGGCTTATCCCCGAAATTGCAGTGTAATTGGGAAGGCCCATACAATATGTATAACGGATCAACGATGTAGTGCGCCGCATACAAACCATCGGTAAACCACGAACCAAAATGAAAGTGGTCCATTTGGAAAGGCTGGCAACGTTTAAATCGAGAGATTTGTCTGATCGGGACGATCAGACTTAGGTGGAGGGCAGTGTTACGAATGTTGACGGCACTAAGGGGTACTGCCATCTCTAGGCCGATGCTAAGCAGTGACGTGAATTTACATCAATAATTCAATCATTATGTCTACACATACGCGTGCAAGCGGCGGAGAAGCAACGCACAAGCACATGCAGATATCTTATCTGAAATGCTCATAAAGGTATGCAATTGTGATTGTGGAAGTGTCGCTGACACATACAAGCGCATGGGGTATGAGAGAAGCTATAAAAATTTTACATCTGTAGTTGTAGCTGAGAAATGTATAACTAACTAGTAAGTTCTGAAATTAGAAAAGCCTAGAAATATGCAACGAGGAGGTCGGACAGTATAAAAGGACGACAACATTGGAGGCGAGAGTCAGTTTCATTTAAGCTATCAGTCAGTTTGGTTATTAAGCAAGCTAGTTACAAAGTATAAGTGTTATTGTGCAGTATTTTAATAAAGGCCATTTTTCCATTATTCAATATTAGAGTTATTTATTCAACAGTTTAGCGATACGAACGTTAGCAGAAGATTGCAAATAAGGGGAATTACAGTAAATTCGTTACAATATCTTTAACGACTGCCAAATTACAGCTTGCAAAACTTATAAATTACCTTCTTTTAAAAGTGGGCGGTGCCACGCCCATTGTACAAAATTTTATTAGTTTTCTATTTTGCGTCAACCGACCTACCAAGTTTCATCGCTTTATCCATCTTTGGTAATGAATTATTGCACTTTTTCCGATTTTCGAAATTTTCGATATCGAAAAAGTGGGCGTGGTTATATTCCGATATCGTTCATTATAAATAGTGATCCGAGATGAGTGCCCACGTACATACCAAATTTCATCAAGATACCTCAAAATTTACTCAAGTTATCGTGTTAACGGCGAGACAGACGGACGGACGGACATGGCTAAATGAAATTTGTTTTTGTCCAGATCATTTTGATATATACATAGAAGTCCATATCTATCTCGATTAGTTTATGCCGTTACGGGATAGCGTTATGCGAACAAAGTCTGCTCAGCTGAGCATAAAATCAGAATTACAGAGGTCGAATGTATGGTATAGTACTTCATGTTTTGCTGGTACTGACTGCGTTGTTGAGTGCAATAAGTATGTACATATATACTCTATGTAGTTGTGTAAGATTTATCGCTGCCAAAGCAAAGAGTGCCAAAGTGGCTGTTAAACGGCAAAAGCAACAGTGAAACCGCAAAACATCAAGCCAACGTACATATGCGAATGAAAACAAATTTAGTAAGATATGAAAACTCTATCCTTTTTACTACCGTCCTTCCTACATCTGCTCAACTTAATTGGCAATATATAATTTGTAAGCAAGCCCAAAATGAGCGTAAAGTTTAAACTTTATAAGTCTTAAGGGTCTGTTATACTTACAGTGCATTGCATGACAAAACAGTACATAGCATGTGAAACATAAACGTGATTATACTTTACCTAGCGTACATAGACTATCGCTGACAAGCGCAAGCACACACACAAATAAAGTTTGTATATAAAATATACGCAAGCACGCTCAAGCAATATGGTTTACTCTGAGCGTGATGCTCATTTTTCCACTCTTTGCAATAATAAACAGTGTTGCCAGGTTAGCCTTTTCGAGGCTAGATTTAGCCTTTTTTTTGCCTTTAGCCTCGAAATTTTGGGTTTAGCTTCGTGACTTTTTTCTAGCCTTTTTTACTCCGAATTTATTTTTAAAAATTTCTAAAATAAAATAATTTCAATAGGTTTTGTGAACACCTAATACCTAATAATATGGGTTCTCTACAAAAGATAAATTCTTTTTCTACTGAAAATTCGTTGAAAATTTCAAAGCCAGATGTATTTTCTTACTTTGAAAAAGATAAGTATAGTTATTCTTCAAGTCAAATAGCATTAATAGAGCTGCAGTGGCGAAAACTTATAACTATACAATGGAAAATGTACACTCCACCATGGAATTTTGGTCGGAAGTCCGAGAACATAAAAATGCATTAAAAGAACCTCCTTTTTTAGAACTTGTCGAATTCATATTTAGTTTTTAAGTATTACCACTCAGTAACGCGGAGGTTAAAAGAATTTTTAGTGGAATGAAAATTCTGAAAACTAAATTAAGGAACAAACTAAAAATTAAACTGCTTAATGCGCTGCTTAATATTAGATGCTCGTTAAAACGCTTATCTAAATGTTATAATGACTTTGAAATTACCGATGATCTCATTTCTATGGTAAATAGCAAAACTTTATACCCAGACTTAAGCTCTTCTGATTCTTCAGACGTGGAATATTTTATATAAATAATTAGTTTGTAATATTTTTTTTTATGTATATACACATATGCAATCATTTAAGGTAATTCCATGTGCTAGTCAAGGAAAATGTGCCTGATGTGTTTTGAAACAGGAAGTTATGCTTAAGTTATGTTTATAAGTTTTTATTTACAAATGTGTAAACTAAAATATAAAAAAAATTTAATGAATTAACCAAAAAATTTCTGGCCTTCTTTTAGCTTCTTTTTTTTCTAAATTTAGCATTTTCTAGCCTTTTTTTTGCCAATCTAGCTTCTTTTTTTTTGCATCACCTGGCAACACTGATAATAAAGTTAACAGCGCAAAGAGTGAGAAAGTCGCGCGCATAGCGCATACATAGAAATCGAAATTCAACAGGCTTTCATGCAATGTAATGCAATGCACTGCGAAGTCTAATCAAGTACACGCAAATCCCATTGAACAGATATTAGTTGTGAGAGCAATGTTGCTGTGCCCTGCTATGCTATGTAAATATAATTAACCCTTTAAACCTGAGACTCGTATATGCGTTTTCCCTTACTAACGGCCTTTTACATTCATACGTGCTTCCTTTCTCTTGGAGGAGTAACCCTGACGAACGATGGAACCATGTGTAGAAGTCCACGCATTTGGGAAAAGCTTCTGATTTTGATTTATTGGGGAATTATCGGACAGAGGAAGGTGGTGAAATGAGAACTACTGTGTAGAAATGGCAGAAAATACTTTACATGTGTATATCGATGGTTCCAAAATAATGGAAGGGGTTGGATCTGTTGTTTACTGCGTAGATCCAGATATAAGCAGATCCTACGGGCTGCCAGTTTACTGCACCGTGAAGAAGACAGCAGAAAAAAAGAAAAGCTGCAGTCGCGTCAATATATATACATAAATATGTGGGATGTGGATTGGCAAGACTCATCCATTTCCGTACTATGACGTAAGACTCATTCAATAATGTAAACCAACAATAACGAAACCTGGCAAGACTAATTCTATACTACGATGGTAAGCGAAAGGCGGCAACACTCATCAACAACATCCACTTTTTGAAACGAACGTAAAATTGGAAGAACATTTTTAGTTGAAAACATAGTGTACCTATACAAGTGTGTCAACTAAGTGACAAATGTCAAAACTACAAACAGCCTCGCTCACCTGATGCAAATCTCAGGTCTAGAGTTACATTTTGGTACGTAAGAGTACTTCAAGCTGAGTTGCATTTGATAGTTTAATAAAACTTTGTAGTATTTACAGATGAAATAGTTGCATATATTTCCGCGGAAATAAGAATACTAGAAGATTTGTAGCCTGCAACAATGCGGAAATATACGGAAAGCAAAATTTATTTAAATTAGAGTCAAAATATAAAGCGCCACACGTGTAACATGGACAAATTTAATTTCTAAGGCTGTTTACACAAAATGATGCTGCAAGTGTAAACAAATCAAACTCCTATATGACACTATTTTATTTTCTATGTCTTTTTCTTGTATTTTCTGTTATATTTTTTGTCGAGGGTGCCAATAAGGTTTCAGTACTGGTGTAAGTATGTGAACTATATTTGAAAAAACTAACGAAATACAAGAAAAATACAACGTAGTTCATTAAAAACAAACAAGCCAGTTTGTATTTCGATAGAATTTTTTGACATTAGGCCGTTTTTTCTTTATTTTTTCTGACAAATGAAAATCTAGTTTTTAGTTTCAAAATTTTGTGCATAAAAACACAACTAAATTCAAAGTGTAAATTGTGTGTGCAAATGAGTTTTCAATAAGTGTACATTTTTCAGTTTTTCATAATTAAGGAATTGACCTCCAGGTCCTTGTGCTACACAAATATAGTGAGCTTGGGTACAGAAATTCAAATTAAACTGTTTTTCACAATAATTTGAAAAACTCTACGTCTTCTCTGCTTTTTACACTTAAAGGAGTAACCCTCCGTAATAAATTAAGCATTTAATGAAAATCAATAACTCTGAACTGAATACTTTTCGCTATGATATAAAATTAAAATGCCGTGGAAAGAAGTAACACACTTGTACTTGTACACTATGGTTGAAGAAGACGACACAACGAGTGCGGTTGCTAGACGAATTCATCCGATTTCCATACAATCTAAATTTGTTAATTTTGCCATTGCATTAATTTCATTACTTTTTCACAATTATCTTATTATATCTATTAAATATTAAACTTTTAATAAAACAAAAACCTCGTCCTAGTGAAAAAAGTGAAATGGCATGTTTAAATGACAAAATAAGCGAAAATTTGCGCGTGTGGAAAAAGCCTGGCATCGTCATAAATTCGTGTTCGGCAGTGAAGGCGACATAGGCAATCGAAGTCGACTACGCGAATTTGCCGGTTTTGATTTTGATGAGCAAAGTGAAGCATGTGCTGAAAAAATGAAATATGTCGAAAGCAATTTGACTTAGGCTGATCTGATATCAATTTGCAACATACTCGGTATTAACCATCAAGGTGAGCAGTTAGCTATGCAAATATTAAAAAATTTGCAAGCAGGCAGTTTGTTGGCTTGTAACGCACCTGCGGACGTCGACGACGAAGTCAACGCACTGGATGACGACGAGTACGTAGACGTAAGAAGTTTTAGTAACACAGCCATAACGCAAACTAGACCTCAAAGCAAAGCAGCGCATCGCAGCGCCAGCGGCGGCTGCACATACGACGGTTATGATGGCAACGAAGGCGGTAGGAGCGGCAGAGCGTTACAAGACGAAATCGACAGAATGACAACAGCGCTCTTAGCAATAAGTTTTAGAGACGTCGAGGAAAGTATACGAAATTTCTATGGCACAAACTCTATTCAAGTAGAAGTCTGGATTAAAGAATTTGAAGATCAAGCTGACCTTATGCGCTGGAACGATTTCCAAAAATTCCTTTTCGCGAAAAAATCATTGAAAGGCAATGCAAATTGTTTTTACAAAGCGAGCGAGGGTTGAATTCGTGGATGAAGCTAAAAGCAGCGCTGCTCAATTCAAAACAAATGTCACAAGCAAGCAAATACACGAAATGCTCGCTCAGAGCAAAGGTGGAAAAAAACGAAGGAGCATTCGAATTTTTTTATCGGTTAAAAGACATTTCGTTGCGTGTACATATAGAGAACGATGCTCTCATTCAATACGTGATCGGCGGTACCCAGCGGCGAAAGTGTGCACTACTCCAATACTTCTCAAACACTTCGAATACTGCTTACCTTCCAGAATCAATTACTATCAATGTTATTTTTCCATAAGCATGACCGCTTTGTAGGCAGAACCGATTACTTACATCATTACTGGTAATGGAGTAAGTAAACGATCCCCGAACAATCTTTGGATGTTTACTACTCTAAGGTACACCTTTCTGAAATTTTTATCGGCATTGTAGAGAGGTCATCCACATAACGATACACGGTTTCTAAAGGGTAAGGAACCTTATAATACAGCCACTATACCAGTTCGTGTACTTGTAATGGAAGTGGTATAGTATAGTCAACACATTGCAGTGTACATTTATGCAATTGTAATCGGCAGTGTAGGTAGAGCACCCACAGAATGATACACAATTCTGAAGTGGTAAGTGCTCTTGGAACAGAATCACTGTACAACTTAGTGTACAATTCAAAGGCATGGTAACAGCAAAGTAAATTATGTATTTTCATTTATACCATTTTGAAAATGTTTACCTTTATTTAGTTATTTTAGAAATTAACAAATTTATATGAAATATTTCATCAAAAAAGCTTCAAAAAACCAAGGTAGCAACTACAATTTCATACTAGATATTATGCATACGCATACATATGGGGGCGTCCACAAACCTAACCTACATATATAAATACTCTTTCTTATAATTAATAAAAAAACTAAAATATTGTTTGAGAAAAAAAAACCGTCAAAAGGATAAAAGAACAAACTAAAATACGAAGTCCATATTATGCACATATTTTTCTTATGAGTATATCTTTACTAATTTGGTGACTTTTTCACATCATTCGTTTTTTTATTGTCTGTATTCCCAGCATTTCCAATATTTTCCTTATTTTTAAGATGTTAAATTTTATTATCGTATTTTCGTTTTGCTAAGCGACCCTTTTGCGTTTTGAATGATTGTCGTATGTTTTATTTTTATAAGCGCTCATTGGTGCCATCAAATTTTAAAGCATCTGTAAATTAAACAAAAAAAAAAATTAATAAAAACAAGTAAGGAAGGCTAAGTTCGGGTGTAACCGAACATTACATACTCAGTTGAGAGCTGTGGAGACAAAGTAAGGGAAAATCACCATGTTGTAAAAAGAACCTAGGATTACCCTGGAATGTGTTTGTATGACATGTGTATCAAATGGAAGGTATTAAAGAGTATCTTAAGAGGAAGTGGGCCATAGTTCTATAGATGGACGCCATTTAGGGATATCGCCATAAAGGTGGACCAGGCCTGACTCTAGAATTTGTTTGTACGATATGGGTATCAAATGAAATGTGTTAATGATAATTTAAAAGGGAGTGGGCCTAAGTTCTATAGGTGGAAGCCTTTTCGAGATATCGCCATAAAGGTGGACCAGGGGTGACTCTAGGATTTATTTTGTACGATATGGGTATCAAATGAAAGGTACTAATGAGTATTTTAAAAGCGCTTGGGCCTAAGTTCTACAGATGGACGCCTTTTCGAGATATCGCCATAAAGGTGGACCAGGGGTGACTCTAGAATTTGCTTGTACGATATGGGTATCAAATGAAAGGTGTTAATGAGTATTTTAAAAGGGAGTTAGTTCTATAGGTGGACGCCTTTTCGGAATATCGTTATGCAAGTGGACCAGGGTTGACTCTAGAATGCGTTTGTACAATATGGGTATCAAACGAAAGGTGTTAATGAGTATTTTAAAAGGGCGTGGGCCTTAGTTCTATAGGTGGACGCCTTTTCGAGATATCGCCATAAAGGTGGACCAGGGGTGACTCTAGAATTTGTTTGTACGATATGGGTATCAAATGAAAGGTGTTAATGAGTATTTTAAAAGGGCGTGGGCCTTAGTTATATAGGTGGACGCCTTTTCGGGATATCGCCATAAACGTGGACCAGGGGTGACTCTAGAATGCGTTTGTACAATATGGGTATCAAATGAAAGGTGTTAATGAGTATTTTAAAAGGGAGTGGGCCTTAGTTCTATAAGTGGATGCCTTTTCGAAATATCGCCATAAAGGTGGGCCAGGGGTGACTCTAGAATTTTTTTGTACGATATGCGTATCAACTGAAAGGTGTTAATGAGTATTTTAAAAATAAGTGGGCCTTAGTTCTGTATGTGGACGCCTTTTCGAGATATCGCCATAAACGTGGACCAGGGGTGACTATAGAATGTGTTTTTACGATATGGGTATCAAATTAAAGGTATTAATGAGGGTTTTAAAAGGGCCCTTAATTGTATATGTGAAGGCGTTTTCGAGATATCGACCAAAATGTGGACCAGGGTGATCCAGAACATCATCTGTCGGGTACCGCTAATTTATTTATATATGTAATACCACGAACAGTATTCCTTCCAAGATTTCAAGGGCTTTTGATTTCGCCCTGCAAAACTTTTTCATTTTCTTCTACTTAATATGGTAGGTGTCCCACCCATTTTACCAAGTTTTTTTCTAAAGTTATATTTTGCCTCAATAGACCAATACAATTACCATGTTTTATCCCTTTTTTCGAATTTGGTATATAATAATGGCATTTTTTTTTCATTTTTCGTAATTTTCGATATCGAAAAAGTGGGCGTGGTCATAGTCTGATTTCGGCCATTTTTTACACCAATACAAAGTGAGTTCAGGTAAGTACGTGGAGTGAGTTTAGTAAAGATATATCGATTTTTGCTCAAGTTATCGTGTTAACGGCCGAGCGGAAGGACAGACGGTCGACTGTGTATAAAAACTGGGCGTGGCTTCAACCGATTTTGCCCTTTTTCACAGAAAACAGTTATCGTCCTAGAATCTAAGCCTCTGCCAAATTTCACAAAGATAAGTAAATTTTTGTTCGACTTATGGCATTAAAAGTGTCCTAGGCAAATTAAATGAAAAAGGGCGGAGCCACGCCAATTTTGAAATTTTCTTTTATTTTTGTATTTTGTTGTATCTTATAATTACTGGAGTTGAATGTTGACATAATTTACTTATATACTGTAAAGATATTAACTTTTCTTTTAAAATTTGAATTAAAAAAATTTTTTTTTTAAAAATGGGCGTGGTCGTTCTCCGATTTTGCTAATTTGTTATTAAGCAGACATATTTCATCATGCAAAATTTCATCATGATATCTTTAACGACTGCCATATTACAGCTTGCAAAACTTTAAATTACCTTCTTTTAAAAGTGGGCGGGGCCACGCCCATTGTCCAAAATTTTACTAGTTTTCTATTCTGTGTCATATGTTCAACTCACCTACCAAGTTTCATCGCTTAATCCATATTTGGTAATGAATTATCGCACTTTTTCGATTTTTCGAAATTTTCGATATCGAAAAAGGGGCGTGGTTATTGTCCGATATCGTTCATTTTAAATAGCGATCTGAGACGAGTGCGAAGGAACGTACATAACAAATTTCATCAAGATACCTCAAAATTTACTCAAGTTATCGTGTTAACGGACAGACGGACGGAGGGACGGACGGACGGACGGACGGACATGGCTCAAACGATTTTTTTTTCGATACTGATGATTTTGATATATGGAAGTCTATATCTATCTCGATTCCTTTATACCTGTACAACCAACCGTTATCCAATCAAACTTAATATACTCTGTGAACTCTGCTACTGCTGCGTTAACTTACATAATATATAAAATCATAATATTTCAGTAGTTCACAGAACTTACAGTTATGCTTGCTGGAACTTCACAATGCACACACTAAATAAGAAGAAACCTATTATTATAATATGTAAATGAAGGTAATTTAACTGAAAAACTCACTTAAATAGTTTAAATTTGTTTTTTATTATTTACCCCACGTTTCTATAAAAATAGGTAGGCTACGCGTAACTGGCTATGGGTAAAACATGAGTTAGTAAGATTGACTTCTGCTACTGCTAATGACTGTTGTTGTAGCGTAGATGAGGTTGACAATTGAGTTGCAGAAGCTCCGAAGCTATAAAGGTTTGTATTACGGTCATTAATCCCTTGATTCACAGCTAATGATCGTCGTTAGCTTCACTGATAGGGATAGGAAATTTGAGGCATTTAAAATTGAAAAGACAAATCTTCGGTATCAATGGAATCCTTGGTTTTAAACTTTTTTGTTTTCGAAAGTTTCCTATAAAATTAATTGCTTCAATGACATTCGTACAAGTTTTGTGATGAAAATCCTTGTCCTACTACATAAGCGTGGAGAATCGAAATAACGAAGCATAAATATTATGATATTATGGACCCTATTATGGGGATAAATCGATGAGGAGAAATTTCTGGTGGCTCAAAAGAGCTAATAAACTCAATCGGATATGCACAAATTGGGACACTTCCACGACTGTGTTAATAACGTGATAATTTGTTTTGGTTCTAGTGATATTAACATCCTCATTTTAAGGTGCCTGAAATGCCTTTTCTCAAAGCCATTTAAAGTTTGTAAAGATAGATTCAATATTTGGAAGAAACATTAGCTATTAAAGCTGCAAGTGATGTCATAATTTCTCAAAAACTTGCAGGAAAAGAAATCAAATCTGTTAGAAAAGAAGTAGAAATTTTGCCATAATTAATTTCAAGAAGTTGTTTAGCAAAAGCTGCTGCTGAAATGTTTCCGCCAAATGTCCTCTCATATTTCTAAAGAGAGTAAATTTGTGTACGTAAAAGCACTCATTTACTTCAACTACGGCTGCTCCAGCAAGTAACAGGAAAGCACCACCTTTGGGATGATCATTACACTTAAATTCTTAAGGGTTCGGTCTAAAACTTGCATCGACTGTTTATGAGTCATGGTGCACACATCGCACATCCTCACTTTGGCCTGACCGTTTGCCTATGTTTCAGATCGGTGTATCAGATGTTTTCAGATAGTGGTCATTTATATGCGGAGTTGTACGTTCCCCACACAAAGGGTATCCGCGGTACCTGAGAAAGCAACTGCCATAGTGATTTCTCTTTTTGCTCTTATATCAATTAATATCAAATTAAACATAAATGTTTTTTCCGGTTCATCCAGGCGCACCCAAAAATACCAACCCAAAAGATAACATAAAAGAATACTAAAGGAATAACAGCCAAAACCAACTCTGCAATCAAACTTTACGTGTTGAAATAACCTGAGTTTTTAAGGCAGCCATAGTTCTGAAGGTACCATTTATATTACTGGTGCTGTTAGGACTTAGCCGCGCCCCTTCTAACTCACCCCTTATTTTCTTACTGGTGTTAGGGATGGATCCAATTTAACTGTTTACTGGATTTTAATGTTCTTACATGAATACTTCCAGAGTTATGCTGTATCAAACACTCCATTTGTATGGTAGGCGCCATCCCCTTTTTTATATTGAAGTTATATTTAGCTTATAACCATCTTTGGAAGGTTTCTAGTAGGTGATTCAAATTTAGTTCTGATAGGCCGATCCGTTTAGGATGCAGCCCGATTTATACCTACATACAAACATTTATAATTTTTACTTTATATATATATAGATAGAAGATGTGGATAGCCTGAAGTTAACAAACAATTTTAACGGCCGAAGATCACTAAACATCCAAAATGAATAACAGCCAAACAACTCTATAGTCAAACTTTAGCTGTTATAATGACCTAAGTTTTGTACGGCAGCCATAGTTCTGAAAAATCCCATTTGTAGGGAAGGTGCCACGCCCCCTTTTCCCCAATTCCACATTTTACTGGAGGTGTTAGGACCTAACCTCATATAGCTCTTTACCAATTTTCATTATCCTACCATTACTACATCCAGAGATATGCAGTATGATAAATTCAATTTATATGGGTGGGGCCACGCCCCCTTACCCATCACCCCCTTACCCCCACCCCATATTTATATACAACGCACAATCTTCACACGAATAATCGACTGACGCGTGTCACAAAACGATCTACATGTATATATATGTAAAAGAATGAACATACATATGTACATATATATTGTTACGGATGCTGGCGGCACTAAGGGGTACTGCCATCCCTAGGCCGATGCTAAACAGTGACGTGAGCACGCGGCGGAGAAGCAACGCACAAGCAAATGCAGATATCTTATCTGAAATGCTCCTAAAGGTATGCAATTGTGATTGCGGAAGTGTCGCTCACACATACAAGCGCATGGGGTATGAGAGAAGCTATAAAAATTATACATCTGCAGTTGTAGCTGAGAAATTTATAACTAACTAGTAAGTTCTGGAATTAGAAAAGCGTAGAAATATGCAACGAGGAGATCAAAAAGTATAAAAGGCGCGACAGTCGAGGCGCAGAAATCAGTTTCATTTAAGCTATCAGTCAGTTTGGTTGTTAAGCAAGCTAGCTGCAAAGTATATGTGTTCTTGTGAAGTACTTTAATAAAGGCCATTTTCCATTATTTAATATTGGAGTTATTTATTCAACAGTTTAGTGATTCGAACTTAGCAGAAGGTTGCAAATAAGAGGATTTGCAGTAAATTCGTTACAATATGCAAAAGAATGAACATAAACATACATATGTATGTATATATGCATTTTACACGAACCTTCACGAAGTAGTAAAATCTCTATTACGAAGAATGCATAGAAATTTCTTCATTAAAAGTCAACATACAATCTAAGTGAATGTAATACATTACTTGTAAGGGTTTCGTAATGCATAACGCGGAAGGATCGCAGACTCACTTCGCCGCTGGGTATAGACACAAAAGAGAAAAAGAAAACGATTTTGTATGGTGCACAAAATATGAGTGAGTTCAAAGAGAAATTGAAGTTTTACAATATAATGTCCGAAAAAGAGAAAATCAGTGGTGAAAATTCAAATCGCCGTGAAGAAAATGTAAAGAAGGATGCAAAAGAATTAATGTTCTTTAATTGCGGCGAAAAAGGACATGTGTCAAAAAATTGTCAAAACAAAGAAAAGGGTACAAATTGTTTCAGCTGCAACTTATTTGGGCATATAGCAAAAAATTTTAAAGTGAAAAAAGCAAGCGACCCTATGTGAAATTAAACACAATTTGTGCTAAAGCCGATATAATGCAGAAAAACATAAATATTGATGGGTGTAATTATGTGGCTCTGTTTGACACAGGCAGTTATGCAAATATAATGAGCAGTGATGTATATGAAAAATACAACAACGTGAGCAGAGTTTATGAAGCCATGGCCAAATGTTAGTGGTGTCAACAACGACGACACATTCGGGTCGAATGATTAGCAGGATGGCAGAATGTGTGATGTGGATTGGCAAAACTCATCCAATTGCGTACTATGAAGTAAGACTCATCCAATAATGTAAACCAACAATAACGAAACCTGGCAAGACTAATTCTATACTACGATGGTAAGCGAAAGGCGGCAACACTCATCAACAACATCCACTTTTTGAAACGAACGTAAAATTGGAAGAAGGAGTTGAGTTGAAGAAGACGACGCGACGAGTGCGGTTGCTAGACGAATTAATCCGATTTCCGTACAGTCTAAATTTGTTAATTTTGCCATTACATTAATTTCATTAATTTTTCACAATTATCGTATTATATCTATTATATATTAAACTTTTAATAAAACAAAAACCACATATATTGATAGTCAGGCGGCGATAAGGCAAAGCCAACGATATAAGACTCACAAAGTGGCCCATATATCTGAAGAGAGTAGAGTTAAGGCTCACGATGGGCATACTAACTGGACACTACCTTCTGGCGTCACATGCTTATAGTTAGGTCACGTCATTAACATCAGGGTCTTGCGTTTGCCAGGTCAAGGCTCCAGTTAATAGTGGCGGAAAAGGTGTCAGATCTTGAGGCAGCAATTAAGATAGGTCCTAGAAAACTTCTAGTATTTGCCAAGAAGACGGAGTTATTCTATAACATAAGTCCTGGTGACTGATTGGAGTTCTTTCGTTTCAGTTTATGTGAGGTTCTTTGACCGGCCAGTTAAACCTAACCTAGCATATATATTTAGATACATATTAGCAAATCAAATGAGTTTTAAACTGAGCTTTCTTCCTTTGAAAGAAAGAAAATCTAAAATAGTTTTATGCCTGCCCTTAACACTTACTTTATGTGACTTAGCAGGTTTACACTCTCTCACCACTATGAGTGGGAAACGTCGAAAGACAAAGCCTCACCTGGTAAATATATGTGCCTACGTATTCACATTTGTAAAAGGAGCCGTAACGTGTAAGTGTTATTAAACTTGGTTGATAGGCTATAATCAATGTGATTCACTCCAAGAGACTAGTTTTGGATAGGGCCGCCAACTTTAGAAAATGCTAAACCGGGAGACTTTGGTGTTGAAGGATGAAGTGTGAAAATCAAAATTAACATTTCAGACGCTATTTTATAGTTTCGCAAATAAACAACAGATGTTTGAATGTAAGCCCAAGTGATTTTTCAATCTCCTCTCATACGTACATATGTATATCCCCAACTTAAGTATGAGGTAAGAATAATTTCAAAGGAGTGTTGTTGCATCATTGATTTAGCTTATTTTTTAAATCAATGGCAATTAGTGTTTTGTTTTAATGACTTGGTGAATAGGGTGATGCAAAGTCTGTGTTAAACATCGGAAGCGCCTGTTTTTATACTCAGTTGAGCAGTGCTCACAGAGTATATTAACTTTGATTGGATAACGGTTGGTTGTACAGGTATAAAGGAATCGAGATAGATATAGACTTCCATATATCAAACTCATCAGTATCGAAAAAAAATTCGATTGAGCCATGTCCGTCCGTCCGTCCGTCTGTCCGTTAACACGATAATTTGAGTAAATTTTGAGATATCTTGATGAAATTTGGTACGTAGGTTCCTGGGCACTCATCTCAGATCGCTATTTAAAATGAATGATATCGGACTATAACCACGCCCACTTTTTCGATATCGAAAATTTCGAAAAACCGAAAAAGTGCGATAATTCATTGCCAAAGACGGATAAAGCGATGAAACTTGGTAGGTGAGTTGAACTTATGACGCAGAATAGAAAATTAGTAAAATTTTGGACAATGGGCGTGGCACCGCCCATTAACTTTGATTGGATAACGGTTGGTTGTACAGGTATAAAGGAATCGAGATAGATATAGACTTCCATATATCAAACTCATCAGTATCGAAAAAAAATTCGATTGAGTCATGTCCGTCCGTCCGTCCGTCTGTCCCTTAACACGATAATTTGAGTAAATTTTGAGATATCTTGATGAAATTTGGTACGTAGGTTCCTGGGCACTCATCTCAGATCGCTATTTAAAATGAACGATATCGGACTATAACCACGCCCACTTTTTCGATATCGAAAATTTCGAAAAACCGAAAAAGTGCGATAATTCATTGCCAAAGACGGATAAAGCGATGAAACTTGGTAGGTGAGTTGAACTTATGACGCAGAATAGAAAATTAGTAAAATTTTGGACAATTGGCGTGGCACCGCCCATTTTTAAAAGAAGGTAATTTAAAAGTTTTGCAAGCTGTAATTTGGTAGTCGTTGAAGATATTACGAAGAAATTTGGCAGGAACGTTACCCCTATTACTATATGTATGCTTAATAAAAGTTAGCAAAATCGGAGAACGACCACGCCCACTTAAAAAAAAAATTTTAAGTCAAATTTTAACAAAAAATTTAATATCTTTACAGTATATAAGTAAATTAAACATTCGACTCCAGTAATGATAAGGTGCAAAAAAATACAAAAATAAAAGAAAAATTCTAAATGGGCGTGGCTCCGCCCTTTTTCATTTGATTTTTCTAGGATACTTTTAATTCCATAAGTCGAACAAAAATTTACCAATCCTTGTAAAATTTGCTAAGGGCTTAGATTCTAGGACGATAACTATTTTCTGTGAAAATAGGCGAAATCGGTTGAAGCCACGCCCAGTTTTTATACACAGTCGGCCATCTGTCCTTCCGCTCGACCGCTAACACGATAACTTGAGCAATCGATATATCTTTACTAAACTCAGTTCACGTACTTATCTGAACTCACTTTGTACTGGTGTAAAAGATGGCCGAAATCCGACTATGACCACGCCCACTTTTTCAATATCGAAAGTTACGAAAAAAAAAAAATGCCATAATCCTCTACCAAATACGAAAAAAGGGATGAAAAATGGTAATTGGATTGGTTTGTTGACGCAAAATATAACTTTAGAAAAAAATTTTGCAAAATGGGTGTGACACCTACCATATTAAGTAGAAGAAAATGAAAAAGTTCTGTAGGGCTAAATCAAAATCCCTTGGAATCTTGGCAGGAATACTGTTCGTGGTTTAAATATATAAATAAATTAGCGGTACCCGACAGATGACGTTCTGGGTCACCCTGGTCCACATTTTTGTCAATATCTCGAAAACGCCTTCACATATACAACTACCACCACTCCCTTTTAAAATACTCATTAAAAACTTTCATTTGATACCCATATCGTACAAACAAATTCTAGAGTCACGTTGGTCCACCTTTATGGCGATATCCCGAAAAGGCGTCCACCTTTAGAACTAAGGCCCACTCCCTTTTAAAATATTCAGTAACACCTTTCGTTTGATACCTATTTTGTACAAACGCATTCTAGAGTCACCCCTGGTCGACCTTCATGGCGATATCTCGAAAAGGCGTCCACCTATAGAATTAGGGCCCAGTCCCTTTTAAAATACTCATTAACACCTTTCATTTGATACCCATATCGTACAAACAAATTCTAGAGTCACTTTGGTCCACCTTTATGGCGATATCTCGAAAAGGCGTCCACCTTTAGAACTAAGGCCCACTCCCTTTTAAAATACTCATTAACACCTTTCGTTTGATACCCATTTTGTACAAACGCATTCTAGAGTCACCCCTGGTCCACCTTTATGGCGATATCTCGAAAAGGCGTCCACCTATTGAACTATGGCCTTACTTACTTACTTAATTGGCGCTTAGCCGTCTAAACGGTTATGGCCGTACTATGACCTACTCCCTCTTAAAATACTCTTTAATACCTTCCATTTGATACACATGTCATACAAACACATTCCAGGGTTACCCTAGGTTCATTTTCCTACATTTTGATTTTCCCTTATTTTGTCTCCATAGCTCTCAGCTGAGTATGTAACGTTCGGTTACACCCGAACTTATCCTTCATTACTTGTTTTAAATAACTTTTGAACAGTTAGAAAGAGTTAAATTTCGCAATTAGTTTCTTATAACTGGCAGTGATGCGCATCCTTTGATACCACTTTCGACCATATCCGACCAATTTTCGACATGAACAATAAATGGCCTAAATAGTCTTAAACGAGTAGAAAATATAGTAACACGCCGGACGCCGCCGCCGCCGCCGCGCCGATATTTTTGACATTCGGCGGCGGCGTGCGAAAAACGGCGGCGGAGTTTACGGGTGGCTTATATCTCTAATACACATGTTACTTCATTTATTTCCATTGTACAATTCGCAAACGACTTAAAGTTTTTTTTGGTTGAAAAAATGTATCTTTCCGTTACAAACTTTTTTACCGGCCTCCTAAAATACGACTTTATTAGGCACTTGTAAGAGATACGTCCTTATTAAAAGACTTTTATGTTACGACCTTTCTATTAGGATAGGTCGATATGTATGTATATATTTGGACAAAGAACAAATGAGAACGTGCTGCTTACTTTTTTACTAATAATTGCAACATATATAAGTGAGCAATAAGGAAAAAAATGACCTCCTTTTGTGGAAAGCTGGCTACGTTTTTTTTATGTTTTTTTTACTTCGTCAACCAGAAAGTGCATGCTAACGTGCTTTAGTGATAGACAATTTTCATTGCAGAATGACTGAATAATGAGAGTTCCTGTGGTACTGCCATGTTTAATTGTTTTAAAATAATCGACAATTTACAGGCCGTTTTCAATAGTTGACATCTATCGGTTGATTAGTTGCATTCTTATAAAATCCAAAATGGGTTCTTAGTTTCCTACAAAGTAAAAGGTGATGTAGATGATTTTCGAAATCAGAAGCCTTCGAAAAAAAAAATAATAGACAGAGCGTCCAACTACAAAAAAAAAAGAAAATAAAAAAAAGACTCATCGGTTCCGATTCTTGGTATTGTAGTTCGGTATCATGAGGGTGACACTTAGTAAACTCGTTCCTGCTGTTTATGTTTCAATAAATACGTGCACTTAACAAAGGAGTGGTCTTTCCGGCTCTCCCCATTAGATCCACAATGCAATCATTACATACATCCGCATGGCTTTCTTGGCTACAACGCCCTCTTATAACTGAACAGTACTACTATACAGCTCATATTTAAAAATTAACAAACTTTCGCAGTTTGCTAAGTTAAGTTGAGTTTTGTTGTTATATTATTTCTTGCTACATATTTGCATATTGCTGTTCTTTCTTTCCAGAGCTACGGGGTTTTGTGCAAATATTGTGTGCCATTGCATGACGATGCGTTACGGAGCACAAAGTCAAAAATGTTAATTTCTATCCTGTTTTGACGCACAACTTTTTGCAACATAAACATTTGGTGAGAGTATATTTTGTAATGTAAAACATTTAAGCCATTCTACAATACTACCACCTCCCCTTCGGTAACCTCAATAACAGTTCTTCTTTTGGTTGTTGCTATTGTTGATATGATGTAAATATGTATGCACAAGTGTTTTTATTTGATGCCAACTGCTGCGGCTGGTACAAACTTAATTTCCGGGCTGAGTCGCTGTGGCTCTTAGGTATGAGTACTCCCTGGGAGACGTTAATGACAGAGCTCCGCAACTATGTTCAACAAATGCTCCTCGTTTTACCCCAGATTGTTATCTCATAGGTATGTATATATACATGCTTCTAAGTAAGTAAATGAGGAATGCAACCTATCATAGGAAGCACCACCGACAGACAATGTGCAACTCAAACAACGGTAGAAACCATAACAGTGAGTAAAATCAAGAGCAATAATGAAACAAAACCACGAAAAGCATGAGAGCTAAGTCAAAAAATGACAATTGCAGTTGAAACCGATGATAAATATGACTATAACCGACAAGCTATGGCAGAAAGAGGAAGATTATATTGTACCTAGTGGAAGTGATACGAAAAACAAGCATTTTACAACAATACCTTAACAATAGCTTGAATTAAATGAGAAAATGTAGAAACAACACATTTTATGACTTTAACTTCCGAATACACCCCTGAACAACAATAACAACATAAGAAAGAAAAATAGCGCATAAAAGCCAAATGCGTTAAAGACAATACGAAAGTGCAACACAATTATGGCACCAAGACTTTGATGCGAAATGAGGTTATAATCGTAACACAGTTGCGCATCGCCATAACGCGTAATAACAAAAGGCGTTTTCTTGTAAAGCATGGTAGGGAATGCAATAACTGAAATAACTAAAAAAAAGATGACAAACAGTAATATTGTCGACTGAGGTTTGGTTTTAGAACCGGCCGCCATGTTTTCAAAGAACAATATTGGCATTGTTGGCCAGGATATCCAGATAGTACTTAGACTATGGAGCAAAGACTTTTCTGCTCTCATAAATGGATACAGCGATGAACCACCCAGGAATAATGAACCCGATCCCGCAATCGATGATGATGGAATTAATGTATCCCCACCCAATTATGACGAAGTCAGAATAGCAACAAATAGATTAAAAAACAACATGACCGCGGCCGCTGTGGAGCTATTTAAATAAGGCAGCGAGGAATTGGTAAAGCGCATGCACCGGCCTTTTTGCAAAATATGGTCGGACGAGAGCATGACTGACGATTGGAATCTAAGAGCTCTATGCCGAGTTCACAAAAACTATAGCGGAAACAACCTTTTAATATCGCAAATAAGGTCCTGTGAAGCGTATTGTGCGAAAGAATGAAGCCCTTCGTGAGTCGGCTGATTGGACCTTATTAGTGCGGCTTCAGACCTAGTAAATCTAACATCGACCAGATTTTTACTATGCGCCGAATTCAAGATAAAAGAATTGGCACACATCACGTCGAGTTTAAAGCCACTTCAGACAGCACGAAAAGGAGCTGCCTTTATGTGTCAACTTGGTTTCCCCGCAAAACGTATACGGTGTGGAGCAACACCATTAGCTCTCCGAGCCATTCGAAACTAAACAAAGTTTCAACAGGGTGACCTCCTATCGTACGATTTCTTTAATTTGATGCTGGAGAAAATAATAAAATCTGCAGAACTTAACCGCTCCGTCACAATATTTTATAAAAGCGTGCAATTACTGCCGTATGCTGATGACATTGATTTAATTAGCCTAAACATCCGCGCCGTAAGCATCCTCCAAAAAGGAAAAGAACGGTAAAGATGGGTTTGATGGCGAATGAGGACAAAACGAAGTACCTGCTGTCATCGAGCAAAGAGTCAGCGCATATGCGCCATGGCAACAACGCCACTGTTGACATCAATAATTTTGAATAAGCAAAAGTCTTCACGTATTTGGGAACCAGCAATAACACAATCAGCTACATCAATTTTGAAATCCATTGAAGAAACACTCTTGCCATTAATTCAAAAAGGCCCAAATCAACAAATTTTAAATTTTGTTTTTACATTCGCTACAGGCAGGTATGGCCTAGTAAAAGTGGCATACCTTAGTTGCTATTGGTTCAAATTTTTACTGAAGGTGTATTTTAAAATATAATACTAAAATCTGCTTCGAAAAATCTGTTGGTTTGAGCATTTTCGAATTGAGTTAACTTTATAAGCATGTTGTTCTTTTAAAAACCAACTATTTATAGGGTATATATCCATAGTATTGAGACGGTGCCGGTGCGTATACGTAACATTTCCTTTATTTAAGCGCGTTATCAGATCACAAGAAAACGGTCAGGAAATTATTTTTATTTTCATGGACTCCGAACCCCACTCCCATTCCCACTCTCGAAAAAGATTTTAACGGAGCCATGCCCGTCCGTTCACACGTTAGCTTGAGCAAAAATGCGATGAAACTTGATATGTGGGTTGAGCTGATTACGAAAAATAAAAATTTAGTCAAATTTTAGAATACAGGCGTGATTTAGATGAAGAAACTTCAAAAGTTTTGCAAGCCGTAAATTCGACACCATTGAGGATATCATGTTGAAATTTAGCTCGAATGTTTTCCTTGTTGTTATATATACACTTTGGGAAATTTGACATAATAAGTTAGCGACCACGCCGACTTAAAAAGAATTTTTTTTCAATGTGTAATGGCAACAAATAATCAATATCTTTAAGGTACATATATAACTAATCTAAACTCCTTTAATTTATGTTCCTTTCGAGGGTTATCTCTCTAGCATTAATGCCATAAATCGAAAAAATAACTATCGACCACTCCTAACGAAATTTAGTATAAGGATTGTTTTTTTTGACAAAAACTGTTCCTTGTAAAAACAGACGAAGTTCGTTGGAAACCACGCCCACTTTTTATATACACCGTTCCGTCTGTCTTTTCGTTCTTCCGTTAACTTGAACAAAAATTTAGATATCTTCACCAGGCTTAGTATGCTGCCTTCCTGAACACAAAATATATATAATCAGATAACCACCACCAAACCTAAAAGGAAAAAAAATTGCTCATGACGATGAATTATTTCAAATAAAGCCATGTACCAATTTCTATCAGCACAAACAAAACATATTTATATAAGCTTCGCTTAGTTTACATGAAATGTAGCATGGTGGTCGTCATGGGAATATTTGCACTCCTCGTATCGCAATGCCGTATAACAACTATTCAGTTAATTGCAAAGCACCATGGCATTAATGTGGCGCCACGGTGACGACGGCAGGTATGCAAAATTCAAATACGTTGGAGATTTGTCCGTTTGTGCACCCACAACAACAGAATGAGAATCTGAATCAATATTTTAGTTGAAGCTGCAATGGAATGAAAGTGAAAATGATTTCTTGTAATTTCTCAGAGCTAAGGCAATCAGAAGCTGAACCGCTGAAGGGATGTGGGGGAAACGAAATGACGAGAAATCCTAACAGCTCAAGTTAAAAGCACATTGAATGCCATTCTCCGTTTGCTATTTAGAATTTGATGTTTGGAATTTTCCACAAGACACTAGAGTGTAAAAATGTTTTTTAGTCTTCTTTGAAGTACATTGGAAATTTGTTAGAGTATCCCTTGGATATGCCCGTTTTATAATAAGAGATTATACAGTTGTTGCTGAGATGTGACGCAGCATGATTCAATAACAAGAGGTTTAAGATGTAACCTTTTGACTCTCCTCACTCAGGGTTGTTTCTTAGAAGGAGAGGAAAAATGGAAAAAATGGAAAAAATAGAAGGGGTTTTAAATTTTGCCAAAGGCATGCCTTTTAGTGAGCAATATAATATCGAATAAAATTTGACATTTCTAATTAATAAATACATCTTATTTGATATATATTGTAACGAATTTAGTGAAACTCAGCTTATTTTACACCTTCTGGTATCGTTCGTATCGCTAAACTGTTGAATAAATAACTCCAATATTCAATAACCCAAAGTGGACTTTATTAAAGTACTTCACATAACACTGATACTTCACAACCAATAGTTTGCTTAAATCAAACTGATTCTGCTTACTCAGCTTTTGCTCCTTTTATACTCTCTGCTGTGTCGCTCGCATACTTCTAGGCGTTTCTTCTTCTAGAATTTACTACTTGTTTACCAGCTATAAACTCACCAGCTATAAACTACAGATGCACGTTTATAGCTTCTCGCATAGCCATATGCGCGTGTATATGTGAGTGATATTTCCACCGATGATTGCATACTTTTGTGAGTATTTCAGATATATGCACGTGTTTGGGCATATCTCTCCGCTTCTTGTATGTACATATAAGTAGACATAATGATTGATTTGTTTATGTAGATACAAGTGACTGCTTAGTATCGGCTTAGAGATGATAGTAGGGGGACTCATGTAACCTTATAAATGCCTTATAAAGTGTGTCAACGTATAAATTTATCTAGTGCGTAAACGAGCTGTAAAATTTTGTATGAAAAATCATTTACACAATCTGTATAAACTTGCACGCACATTTCATTGTGTAAACGCGGTAAACTCATAGGAATGCAACGTTGCAGACATTACAGCAGGCATTTTCATCAGAAATCTCCAACATCAGCAAGTAAGGACGTTTTAGTTTTGATTTTTGACTTAATCTTGGCATTTTTTAATTTGTATAACGATCAAAAAAATTTTGTTTGGCAATAATACAGCTGATAAACAATCAAGTTTATCAAGAATATTACTAGGTGCGTTCATGTAAAAGTGTGTGTATGTGTGTGTGTGTAATTTTACATCTTATAAGTTATATGCTTTCATGAGTCCCCCTAGTATGTCTTAGTGTTGCTAATATTTGCCACAATATTATTTTATTGTTTAAGCTATTAAAGAGGTCAGACTAAGAAACATGAGGGATAGGTTCGCATCGGCCTATATCCCAACCACATGGAGAAGAGCAAAAGGCGTGTCACTCTGGCACGCCTTGGACTAGATACTGTAAAAGGTTTAACTCTTACTTATCCGGAAACAATGCCGACATAGGCAATGTATGTCTACATGACACCAACCATCCTTCCAATTGCAATGTGGAGCCGACGCCCCTAACATCCATTTCTCTCAAGTTATGGAGACAGTTTGAATACATCCCGGATAGAATGCCATTACGAATACGAGGCGGTTAGATATGGTCCTGTATCTCCTTTTTACATAAATTCAGGGTGAAATCGAATTCGGAGATTTGATAAGTTGTTAATTCTCAAAAACACTGTTCGCTTGAGAGTAGGGAAATCCAGTAAAGGATGTACTATCCTGACAGCCAGGCAAGCGCTGCTTGACATAGAAAAGGAGGGCTTATGTATTTTATTAAGTCTTTGTAATTTCACGAACTTTATATGCGTCTTTTTTCATTGTTGAAGAACTCTCTCTCCCTATCCGTGTACCCTTAGCTTTGTCATACGCTCTATTGTATATTTTTGAGCCAAAATCATTACTGCGTGAGAAAATAAAAACCAGCGCAAATATAAGACCTTCAACTCCTTCACATATCTGATGAGCACACATGTAATATAAAGACATAATTTGCACTGAATGGGAGTTTTCTTGCTTGTTAACTCCGTGCTTATCTGGATTTTTAAAGTCTTGCAAGGATTTCAATTCGAAGCATTTTATACATTTCTAAAACAAGGATTCATAATGAGCTTGGCGACTCATAAGTGTTCTAAACTCTACATAAAAACGATATGAATATTTGTGGCGTATAAATAAGTCACCCATTTATCTATCCTTCGCTGTGTAAAAATATGTGAGGAGGTATGACTCCGTTATTCAGCCTGTTGCAAACAAGTTGGTTGCAATACGATTTGCGTTCACTATATTTTAAACAGTTTTTTTTCAGAGAAGTACAAACCTTTTCTCAAAGAAACGCAAAACAATGCAAACGAGTGTAAGGTCTAATTTATTGGTTTGGTAATAACCGAGGTCATTTTTTGTTTACAACTTTGACAATAAAAATACACATTAGCCTTGAGAAGTGAGCTTAACGAATTCAACATAATAACTTTTTACAAAGGAATATAAATTATACCGGATATTATGCCAAAAATAAATATTAAGTTTTGAACAAAATGCCTGGCTGCAAGTGGCAAGACATCGATAAGCATGCATCTAGCATTGAAGAGTGGCATATCGGATTTCAGATGACGAACTAATGCATTTTATAAGATTTTCCTGGTATATGTGGGTCCTTGAAAGCCTTCGCATATCGTCGCAAAAAACTTAATTTGAAATAAGCTTTTGGTATCAGAAAGTTAAAATGTAAAATATGAGTCAAAAATTACATCAAGGTCACGAAAGAGTTACATTAGATATCGAATACACACAAGAAACCACATTCATTGACTTGGTAAACGTTATGTAACATCATTTAATAATATATAATGCAGATTATTTTGGAAGGCCCAATTATTAACAGCAACCATCCATATCTTCCGGCAGACGCAATGCATCAGGTGTACAGGTGATCCTACGAAAAAGTTTTAAATCGTAAATAATAAAAGTGTTTCAAGCATAAGCCTACATCATTAATAAAAATTAAGAATAAAAAAGACCTGAGGTTCCTAAGTATTTGTAAGACTTATTTTTCTCAACTTCTACAAAAGAGATTCTATTTTCAACCACGACAGAAAATTGAATGAAAACCCATGTTTTCAAGTTTCCACATTAGTAATTTGTGCGAAACTGTATCAAAAGCCTTAGAGAAATCCATATATGTGACCTGGAATCATGAAAGGGACCTATTGTGCGAAAACAAGTTTTCGAGAAAAACGCGTTTAAAGTTTTTGTTTAGCTTGACTCTGTGTAGCGGCCGGCCGTTGTGAAAGAGTTTTGTAATTAAAATTTAAGTAACTTCCCGCTTCAAGCTTGAAACTTGGAATATAGTTCAGAACCTGATGACAATGCAATAATAAGAAAAAAACTCCGATAGGTGGCGCATGGATCGAAATATTTCAAAAAATCGTATTTGTGGTACGATTTGGCCTTAAATGCGATTTATGGAAAAACTCAGAAAGATAGAAAACTGCGGTTTGTTGCATTGGAAATAGCGGTAAATCTCCTATAAAAATCACTCAAAAATTGAACTACGGTATTTTCGCACAATAGGTCCCTTTCATTATTCCAGGCCACATATATGATGTCAACTTGACATCCATCCTTAAACATTCATCTAACGGTTTGGGTGTGTCAGTAAAACTCCTGTTATCAAAATTATGCGCATCAAAAACAGATGTAGATTTAAGAAAATTCTCAACTTTCCATTAAATGAAGTTACCACATCTGTATGTATGTATGTATGTTTTTATGTATTATATATACCAGATACGACGACATCGCCCTTTGACCAAAATAAAACATAGTAATAAAATGTCTATAAATAGGTAAAGATATGTATTTGTACGACAATAGTAAGCAATTTTTACAGAATCCTATATATTGCTGCACATATTGGAGTTCTGGAAAAAGAATCACCACATAGCGAATGTCTGATCGGAAATGGATTCTGAAGTTTTGTTTTGCTGTGAAATCAAAAATTTTAAACACTCCCCTGGCTGCTCGCCTGATACTTCTGTTTTTAGTGTAGCTTGAAGTTTTGCGTTGATTTTCGGAGCCGATGTATAAGGGACGTCCTTCTCTCATCGTCAACAATTTGGTTGACTGCTCCTTGTCGAAATTTCTAAATTACCGCGCTCTTACCGCGTTTTATTAATCTTGCAATCGTTCATTATCAGATGTAAACTATATTTTTTATCAGATGCAGTTGGCACTTTACCTTTTTATGAGAAATAGTGATAATAATACGCATTTGAGCCACCAATAGTACAAAACATAGAAAACAAACAAATCGCAGCTTCGACCGGGTTTCAAAGCAATAGGACAAATACTTTTGTGAGACAAGAACCTTGTCATTTAACTATTTTCTTATTGTAGTAAAAATATCATCTGAAAAATGGAATAATGGAATATGTCTACCTAGCTTGTAACATATTCAAAATTTGTGCACACGTGATATCATGCAAAATACTTTTGTGAGCCTCTATATATATGTACATATGTATATTCAAGACAAGTAATATAATCATATTTAATACCTGGCGAACTCAATCACAAAAACCTAGACTACACATCTTCTGTTCAAAAATATGTATGAATGTACATACATACATACGACTTCTTCGTTACTTAACATTTTAATAAAACTTGGTTTGTGTGATTGTATTCTCACATTAACACTTCTGAAAACTTTATTCTTATTTTACAATTATTTATATCAATTTCCTCTTGAATTTATTTCTTAAAAATTCCTCTATGCCGCATAGGATGTGTTTATTTTTAATATTCACATTTTCCTTTTTTCACTAGCCATTGTGCTGACTTAAAATTGCTTTGTAATCAGTGCACATAATTCAATGAAATGAAATTTCACTTAAAAACATAAAATTCATTGTTGTCATACGGCGCTCCACGGGTAGTGGACGTGGAATCCTCCCAGCAGCTGTGCGCCAAAAAAAAAAAAATTTATATGTGTTTATGTATGTACATATATATGTATAAATTAGTGTTGAGAAACGATGATTTCACAATCGCTGTGAAATGCGCAACTGTGATTTTTATGTTATTTTTATGTTACAGTTACATCCATCCAGATCCTTAACCGTCCTGTGCATAGATGGGTGCATATTCAAAAGCCATTTTTAAGTATATCTACATATATATATAAAATCAAATTCTGTGTGTCTTGTGTATTCGTTATGGAAACGTATTTTCCACACTTCAATCCTCACCAAATTTTGGTTATAGGTTCCTTCGATCAACGGGAATGCTTTAGGCTAAAAATAATTTCAATATATAAAAGGGGAGTGGCACCTCCCATACAAATGGATTATTTGGTACTTCATAACCTTGAAGGTATACATGCCAGAACATTGAAATTCAGTAGGGAGTTATATGAGGTCAATCCCTAACACCAACAAGAAAATATGGAATTGGGAAAAAGGGGGCCCGGCACCTCCAGTACAAATCTATATGTATGAAAATTAAATTCTGTGTGTGTGTTCGCTATGGAAACATATTTCCCACACTTCAATCATCACACAATTTTGGATATAGGTTCCTTCGATCAACGGGAAGGTTTTAGGCTAAAAATAATTTCCAAATATAAAAGGGGCGTGGCACCTCCCATACAAATGGAATCTTTGGTACTGCATAACTTTGAAGGTATGCATGCCAGAACATTCAAATTCAGTAGGGAGTTATATGAGGTCAATCCCTAACACCACCAAGAAAATATGGAATTGAGAAAAGGGGGCACCTCCCATACAAATCTATATATATAAAAATCAAATTCTGTGCGTATTCGCTATGGAAACATATTTCCCACACTTCAATCATCACCAAATTTTGGTTATAGGTTCCTTCGATCAACGGGAATGTTTTAGGCTAAAAATAATTTCGAAATATAAAAGGGGCGTAGCACCTCCCATACAAATGGAATTTTTGGTACTGCATAACTTTGAAGGTATACATGCCAGAACATTGAAATTCAGTAAGGAGTTATATGAGGTCAATCCCTAACACCAACAAGAAAATATGGAATTGAGAAAAAGGGGGCGCGGCACCTCCAATACAAATCTATATATATGAAAATCAAATTCCGTGTGTGTGTGTTCGCTATGGAAACATATTTCCCACACTTCAATCATCTCTCAATTTTGGTTATAGGTTCCTTCGATCAACGGGAAGGTTTTAGGCTAAAAATAATTTCGAAATATAAAAGGGGCGTGGCATCTCCCATACAAATGGAATTTTTGGTACTGCATAACTTTGAAGGTATACATGCCAGAAAATTGAAATTCAGTAAGAAGGTATATGAGGTCAATCCCTAACACCAACAAGAAAATATGGAATTGGGAAAAAGGGGGCGCGGCACCTCCAATACAAATCTATATAAATGAAAATCAAATTCTGTGTGTGTGTGTTCGCTATGGAAACATATTTCCCACACTTCAATCATCTCTCAATTTTGGTTATAGGTTCCTTCGATCAACGGGAAGGTTTTAGGCTAAAAATAATTTCGAAATATAAAAGGGGCGTGGCACCTCCAATACAAATGGAATCTTTGGTACTGCATAACTTTGAAGGTATACATGCCAGAAAATTGAAATTCAGTAAGGAGTTATATGAGGTCAATCCCTAACACTACCAAGAAAATCTTGAATTGGGAAAAAGGTGGCGTGGCACCTCCGATACAAATCTATATATATAAAAATCAAATTCTGTGTGTGTGTGTTCGCTATGGAAACGCATTTCCCACACTTCAATCATCACCAAATTTTGGTTATAGCTTCCTCCGATCAACGCGAAGGTTTTAGGCTAAACATAATTTCGATATATAAAATATTTCGATATATTCCATACAAATGGAATCTTTGGTACTGCATACTTCTGAAGGTATACATGCCAAAACATTCACATTCAGTAAGGAGTTATATGAGGTCAACCCCTAACACCAACAAGAAAATTTCGAATTAGGAAAAAGGGTGCGTGGCGCCTCACACACAAATGGAATATATCATACTGCATATTTCTGGATGTAGTAATGGTAGGATAATGAAAATTGGTAAGGAGCTATATGACGTTAAGTCCTAACACCTCTTGAGGAATTTGGAAAAAAGGGGTGTGGCACCTTCCCTACAAATGAAATTTTTCAGAACTATGGCTGCCGTATAAACTTAGGTTATTTTAACATTAAAGTTTGACTGCATTGTTGAGTTTGGCTGTTATTCCTTTAGGACGTTTAGTAATCTGCCGCCGTTAAAAAAATTTCTTTGCTTCAGTCTATCTATATCTTCTATAAAAATCAAATTCTGTGTGTGTGTTCCCTATGGAAACGTATTTCCCACACTTAAATCATCACCAAATATAGGTTCCTTCGATCAAGACGGAGGTTTTTCATATTTCAGAATTAAGAATTTAAAATAAAATTTTTTTTGGCTATGCGAACGAGCAATCTTGGCTCCCAAAAATGATCATGTATACAAAATCAATGTTCGCATTCAAAACCAAATTTCTGGTGAAGTGACGAAATATAAATCGATCGACACAGTTACAGATGAAGATCGAATTGTGAATTATCCAATAGAATTTCTAAACTCTTTACAATCACCTGGAAGGCCTGCGCATATATTAACTTTGAAAATTGGCTCATCAATCATGCTTCTTCGGAATTTAAGACCCACCAAAATTGTGCAATGGAACCAGACTTTAGGTTAAGAAATTAATGTCGAATGTAATCGAAGCAACAATCATCAGCGGTAAAAGCAAAGGTGAAGATGTGCTCATACCACAGATCCCAATGAACAGCTATATGTTCCTTGCTTTAGAGTTGGAACGAAAAAAAATTTGTTTATCTCTGCACCGAACGAAAAAACCAAAAATAATGTGTTATCATATAAATTACAATAAGATGCAATAATAAAATGTTTTAAACGAAAATTTCGCCAAACATACGTACAAAATTCAATTCAATTTACAGAACAATAAACTAAATTATCAACAAACAAAACAGAAAAAATAACGCAACACTTATTCTATCTCGGGCGTTACAACGTACGCCGGGTATAGCTAGTCGAGTTAAAATTTTGTGGCATCGTATGGGAATATGTTTTCTACAAGAAGGAGAGACAATTTTTTCAAATATAATTTCATAAAAATGATTTTTTTTAATAAATTAGTTTTTTATTACTAGTTCTCATGGCTGGGATACCCAGGTACCACTCGTAGTTCTCATGTTTTTACGTAATCTACAAATAGAAACAAGTTAAAATTTTGTGGCATCCTAAGGGAATAAGCTTTCTACAAAAAGGAGGGAACATATTTTCAAATATACTTTCATAAAGATGGTTTTTTAATAAATTAATTTTTTATTACTAAAATTAGTTTTTTATTACTAGTTCTAATGGCTGGGATACTCAGGTACCACCAGTAGTTCTCACGTATGAACTGCCTTGTGGTACCCGTGTACCCAGCCATGCGAACTAAGAAGAAAAATTATTCATGAACAGAACGGTGCGTGGGAGGGCGTTATGGGCTAGAAGGTCTCATGTGGTAATACCAAATCGTTCCCGAGATGGTTGGGCTAGTACCTTTATGGTACCATCAGCATCGATAACAATCCCCAAGGCCTTCGGGGAGTGTCCTTATCGCTACAACAACAACAACAACAACAATCGCTGTGAAAAAATAGGCGATAACGATTTTTTGCTCAACACTAATATATGTATAAATAATATATGTACACATACGCATACAAAACTACGTACGTATGTATATTTTTGGTATATGCAACAACTAAATCCGTATGCTACAGCTAAGAAAAGTCTATGAAATGTATTGCAGTGGCAACATCAAGTGCAACTACTGTGAGGCAATTCAACTCCAAATTTGAAGTGTCTACTAAAAAATAAAATGGTGCATAAATTAAAGTGGAGCGCCTTAAGTGAGCACAAAAGGATACTGTTGAATATTGAAGGCTTCACAAATTTTAAACATATTTCACATTGAAGCGTCAGCACATTGCATAATAGTCGGCTTCGCTGAGCTGAAAAAGTCAGTAAAAATTCGAATGTCGGAGTTGGCGGTAGTATATTTGCCCGCTAACTTCGCTCCGTTTGAAAATAGTTTTGTGAAAGAATATTTTCGCTCATTCAAGTTTAATTCCCTATAAAAGTATAGCATGAAGCGCTATTCAATTTGGACTAATGTTATTTTTTCATCCAGCTACTCTGTACCGAGAAATGTTTCAAATAGCAATTGAGAAAGTAATGCAAATGCAACTTAAATACTTAGCAAAAGATAGATAGCATGATTGCAATATCTTATCTCATGCCTAATATTTTGACTCAGATTTGTACCATTGTAAGCTTATAATGTGCTTTTTAATAAGCTTAATTATGACCAAGAGCTTTTGCCTAGGGTCGTTTTAAGTATAATATGATTCCCGATGTATATAACTTCTACGACATTACTCATATTATAGACAAATTAGAATTAGAATAGAGCGAGTTATAGAAAAGCAACCGATTTGACCATTTTGATATTTTTACGTTTGCAACGCATCACTCCAAACTCGCTATATATCATTTATTGAAGCTTTCTTAAGCTTTATTAATGTCTTCTTAGAAAAACCACGAAACCAGCTGAGGGGGAAGAGAAACTCCTATTTAGAAGAAAAAATTGTAATGCTGGGAAGGGTGATTGCGATGAGCTGCAGATAATAATAATAGTTTCAGAAAGTTCTACCAGAAAATCCACTGACGGAAGATTTTCAAACGACGGTGTCGAAAGATTATCGGATGGCTCAGTGGTATGAGCTTCAATCAAATATAAACATAGCGCAGCAAAAAAAAAAGCACGAAAGCTACGCTGCCTATTCTATATCTTACAAAAGAATGAAGACGCTTCCGCCCACAAAGTATTTTTGTCGATATCCGAATTTGGGAGCAGGGAGACATCCACTGATTTTTGACGTGCAGGTAGAGGAAGAACTGATCTTCATTATTTCTCATAATTGGCGGCTGTTATCTATAAGTAGGGAGGCCTGGCGCGATTTTGTATGCAACAGCAGAAATAGTCTAAGACGTTAAGAGCCGTCGACCGTGATGCTGTTATAGTGATTCATAAAGAATCTCAGTGTCCATTATTCCATTTCCATAAAAAATTTGTGTGCAAAGGTACAATGCATGTTTGGGTGCCTTTCATGGGGGTGTTGCGCCTTGCACTCACCGGCTTCGGCGGCTATTTCGAGCGGCGACCTTTTTTCCCACCCCCTTAATCCTATCTTCCTTTCTTTTTTCTCTTCCCTTTTCTCTCCTTTCCTCCTTAATGGGCTGGATCAAGGTGTTATACGACCCGTGCCGAGGATCAGCCTGGCTGCGGGCCCATAAATAGCCCAGTCGCTAACGGAGTGCATCGAAAACTGGAAGGTGGTTAACGTGGAGAAGACTGAACGGGCCACGATGCAGATAGTCATTCTGCTAGACAGCGCAAGCATCGAAGCGGTGAAAAGGCAGGACTTCAGGGTAAGCTACGGCTTCAAGAATATAGGCCTTAAGGTTTATAAGGCTGACGTTGAAGCCTCAGTAAACCTTGCGTCTCGTACGGAGGTGATTGAACTCGGTTAGCGTCGAGGTGCTAAGGAGGAGCTTTAAACTTGCTTCCTTCTACCTAGCGCGTGACCTCCAAGGCTCATTACCACCGGATAATTTCAGGGAGTTCGTGAGAGCGGCAAATCCACGAAACGATTTCATCCTACTCGGATCAGTGACCTGATCGTTTCATGGAGAGTTCTAAAGGAGCACTCCTTTTCTGACCATAGATATATAAGCTTTTCTATATCACAGGCGCACACAAGTCCTAAGTACATACAAAATATTAGAAGAACGAACTGGGGCTACTATAAGAAGATAATAGGTAAAAAGCTATCTGAAGAGGTGCGAGCCCCAGAGAGCGAGGAGGAGCTGGACGTGTTTGTATATAATTTCAGTCAAAAATGCAGGAATGCTTTAGATAGGGCTTGCCCGACTAAAAAGGTTTTGAAAACTCACAAACCACCATGGTGGTCGTCCGATCTTGACAAGCTTAGGAACTCATGTAGGGCGGCCTTTAATAAAGCAAAACATGATGGACATGAATCCTCATGGGCTGCTTATAAAGCGAAAATAAATGTATATAAAAAAGCAATCCGAAATGGAAAGCGATCCTCCTGGAGGGATTTCTGCGGCAGAATTGAATCCACATCCGCGGCCTCCCGGTTAAGGAATGTGCTATCGAAATCTCCAACTCAGCTAAGTTACGTCCAAAAGCCGGATGGGCACTGGACGGAATCCAGCGCTGAAACCATAAATTTGCTAATGGATGCACACTTCCCAGCAAGTGCGGGCGTGTCTTCAAGTATTGTCAGCGGAGGGCCACCTAAGCGAAATCACAGATGATAAAAGGATAGATTGGGCTTTACAGGCCTTCAAGCCCTATAAATCGCCGGGGCCGGATGGAATTTTTCCGGCTCAGCTACAGTATACTGCCGAACTTATAAGGCCCTGGATAAAAGGAATGTCTATAGGTTGTCTTAGGCTCAATTACGTACCAGTATCGTGGAGGGAAGTCAACGTGGTCTTTACCCCCAAGGCAGGGAAACCCTAGCACTCTAAACCAAATGATTATAGGCCTATAAGCTTATCTTCTTTTCTGCTTAAAGCACTCGAAATACTCCTAGAGGACTACATCACGAGGAGGATTGAGCCGTCGCTTCTTTCGCAAGCTCAGCATGCCTATACTAAAGGCAGGACAACTGACACAGCCTTGCACTCACTGGTATCCGTTAACGAAAGGTTACTAGACATCAAGGAATACACATTGGTGGCATTTCTAGATATAGCAGTTACCTTCAACAACGTTCTCCCGGAGGCCATCACCTCGGCGCTGACCGATCTGGGGGTGGACGCATACCTGGTGGAGTTTATGTACAATCTGCTTACGTGTAGGCAGATTAAAACAGAGATAGGTGGATGCGTGATCCGCAGACCGGTCGGTAGAGGAACTCCGCAGGGAAGTGTTCTATCTCCGCTACTTAGGGTGGTTACCGTCAACCAACTACTACTCCTCATGGAATCAGAAGGTCACCAAGTGATCGCGTAAGCAGATGACATCTGCGTCACCATGCGGGGGAAATTTCCGCAAACTTTATGCAACTTAATGGAAGGGGCACTATCCAAAATTTCGCACTCGGCCACAGCCACAGATTTGGAAGTCAACCCGGATAAAACCGAGCTTGTCCTCTTCACGAGGAGGTACAAAGTAACAAATCTAACACCGGCAAGAATTGGGGGTAAGTTTTTAGCGTTTAGCGATCAAGTCAAGTATTTGGGAGTCATTCTGGCTAGGAAGCTATTATGGAGTGACGATATAGTGGAGCGATGCAAGAAGGCAGCAGCAGCGCTGTTCACCTGCAAGAGGGCAATTGGCACCTCCTGGGGATTCTCCCCGAAAGTGACCTACTGGATTTATACAGCCATTTTCCGCCCGATTCTTCTTTATGGTGCCTTGGTCTGGCGGCCTGCACTTGCTAAAACTACCTATTTTAAAACGCTCCAAAGGTGCAACGTAGTTCGGAGCTCTGCATCACCGGGGCTCTCGGCTCCACTCCATCTGAAGCACTCAACACAATGCTATACCTTCCACCTCTTTACTTGGTTTCGAAGGAAATAGCGGTCATCGCCGTTCTACGCATAATGGAAACAGGTCTCTGGTCAAATGGATCTAGTGGACACGCAACAATCCTGGGGACGAACGCCCCAGTCCCAATACCGGTGCGCACTGGCTACTGCACGCCAAAGAACGTCTTCGTTAAAAACTATAGTATATATATACCATCGCAACAGGACTGGAACACCAGACAACATACGGTACCGGGTGCCATCAACATATTCACGGATGGTTCTAAGCTTGACGGGAAGGAGGGAGAAGGCCTCTTTTCGCCGGATCTTTGTCTAGAGATGTATTTTCGCCTACCAGATCACTGTAGTGTTTACCAAGCGGAAATGCTGGCAATACACAGGACTGTGAATCATCTCGAATCTATGCCTAAGGATGGTAAACGGGTGTTTATTTGCTCGACAGCCAGGCCACATTAAAGGCCCTGGACTCATTCGTCGACAATGCACAGTCAGTCACTGAATGCCGCAGATCTCTTAACGAGATGCCTCAGCACTTCAGTATCAGCCTTATATGGGTACCTGGGCACAGGGATATTGAAGGCAATTGCAGACCAGACGAGCTGGCCAGAAGAGGCACCACCGACCATATCCTTCCGGGAAATGATTCGGTAGGTATACCCATGGTCACTTTCAGGCTTCGTGTGAACACAAGCAATATAAGAATTGCAAATGGACTATGGTCAGCCATATCATCGTGTGAGACATCCAGGCAAACCTGGCCCTCATATGGCAAGGGGCGCACAGGAGCGCTTCTGATTTTAAACAAATCAGTTCTATCGTCCCTGATAAGGGTTCTAACAGGGCATTGCTTAATAGGCACGCATGCTGCTAGAATGGGGGCAACGACCTTCGACTATTGTCGCAGCTGCAGGTATGCAGAAGAGGAAAAGAGTGTCCAGCACCTTCTCTGTCCCGCGCTTAGTAGGCGTAGGTTGGCCATCCTTGGTAAACCTTTTCTACATGACCTCGCCGAGGTCTCTAGCTATGAAAGGCTCTAGCAAAATGTATAATTTCCACAAGGTGGTTAGACCAGCTTTAAGCAGGGTAGAGGTCCTCTTTGAGACCGTATAGGGTATTACAATTGGCCCATTGTTGGCCTAAGTAGTGAGCTGTTACCATAGTGTCCAGCTCAGTCCTTGCAACCTAACCTAACCTACAATGCATGAAGACTACACAACCACATTGCAATAAATTTAAAACAATCAGCAGTAAAAAGCATCGAAGTGTGATTAAGAAAGTTTCAGAATAATTATATTTTGGTGTGTTTTCTGGCAATTTAAATGCTATTGCCACAATATTCAATGGCACTAATACGTACTATGCTGGAACGACGGGCGTGCTGCGGTGCGGCGAGTTACTGAAATTACCAGATAAAATAAATGTATAAAGAATGAAATATATGAGTATGTGTGATTATGTCCATATGTATGTAAGTGTTGGAAAAAAGGAAGTTCGGGACAGTTATGCATCCTCATAAAATTCCAGTTCATCTTGCTACTGCTACTTTCCCGCCTTGTAATATAGTATGCTGCCAACGTCGCAAAAGATAGGGATCTGATGATTCAGCAGCAATTGTTGTTACATTGCCAACAGAAGCTTCAATAAATGCTCACAATTCCATTTGGACGCAATTGGCGAGTGTAGCCATCGAAAAAAGGATAACCCTCACCAATTACAGTTCCCCATTTGCCTTTATTGTTTACCGATGTTGAGAGAGGGAAACATGGTAGAATGGTATGGCATCTCAGCAGAAGCTTTATAGAAAGCGAAAAACGAAAATGATGCAGGGAAGGGTGCCCAAGATCGGGTGTAGCCAAACGTTATATACTGTAACGAATTTACCGCAATTCCCCTTATTTGCAATCTTCTGCTAACATTCGTATCGCTAAACTGTTGAATAAATAACTCCAATATTGAATAATGCAAAAATGGCCTTTATTAAAGTACTTCGCAATAACGCTTATACTTTGCAACTAGCTTGCTTAATAACCAAACTGACTGATAGCTTAAATGAAACTGATCTATTGCCCAACAGATAGCGTGCTTAACTGAAACTGGCCATAGCGCCTCTACCGCTGATGCTTTTATACTCTGTGATTTCCTCGTGGCATTTTCTAGGCGCTTCCAGAATTTACTTAGTTAGTTATAAATTTCTCAGCTACAACTACAGATGTATAATTTTTATAGCTTCTCCTATACCCCATGCGCTTGTATGTGTGAGCGACACTTCCGTAATCACAATTGCATACCTTTAGGAGAATTTCAGATAAGATATCTGCATATGCTTGTGCGTTGCTCTTAGCTGCGTGTACCTACATACATATGTGTAGACATAATGATTGATTCGTTTATGTAGATACATAATAATTGATCTATGGATGTGGATGCAAGGCGCTGCTTAGCATCAGCTTAGAGATGGCAGCACCCCTTAGTTTTGCTAATATTCGTAACACTGCCCTCCACCTAAGTCTGATCGTCCCGATCAGATAAATCTCTCGATATAAACGCCGCTAGCATCTCCAAATGTACCACTCTTCTACTCCGTGGTTTCCCAGTGGTTTGTATGCGGTAGATGGTATCACTGATCTTCTTCACAACTTTGTACGGGCCTTCCCAACTGCACCGAATCTTGGATGGAACACCTTTCCGCCGGTGAGGGTTGTATAGCAGTATCAAATCTCCCTCCCGGAAACCTTCCGAATTATTTTCCTTGTCGTAACTGTGTTTAATCTTACTACTCATTATCCTTTCCCTCGCACTCGGTTGTTTGGTCAATGAACTACTTCATAGAGCTTGCGCATGACGGATTGGCTTCGCATAATCTGTATTGTTCCCACGTTTCACAACAGTAGTGCGCCCTGGCTTGAAACTACCCTCGCATTCTTTCTGGGAAATTCGTTCCTTCGTTTTTGTGCGTCCATTAGGATTTGTCAATGCCAGTGCTTCTCACGCAGGTACTTTTGATTTCGCTTTATTTGGCCCATTCGATCCATCAACTTTTACCTTTGACTTTCGTGGTCTTTGTCGAGTCTTCTCCACCAGTACCCTATTACTGCTGAACCCTTTCTCCAAACTAAAGTTAAGTGGTATATTCTGGTTCTTATAGCGCATAATCTTTCTCTGCATATCGATCCTGATGTCATGGTCAACGAAGAACTCCATTCCCAATATGACTTCATCAACAATCTTCGCCACAATAAATTTGTGTAGAACCATGACCTTTCCAATTAATACCTCACATACCACTTCTCCTTGGACTTGGTTATACTCGCCAGTGACCGTACGCAACCTTGCTTCAGGTAACGTTTTTGCTTTCCTGTTGACCAAGTCAGATCGAATTAAGGAATGAGATGCGCCCGTATCTACAGACAGTACACGCTCCTTGCCATCCAGCTTTCATTCGACGGAAAGACTGCTCGATTTTCTTCCAATTTGCGACACAGATATCACAGGACATTCAATTGCTGGGGCAAGTTTTCGTTCTTTACATCTGCCACGCTCTTGCTCATCTCCTCCAGCTATGCGTTTACGGCCACTCACATTGTTGGAACTACTAGGATAAAGATCGCAATGACGTGCAATGTGACCGGACTTCCCGCATTTGAAGCATTTGGTAACTTTTTCACTCCGCTTTGGGTTTGCGTATGTAGCTCGCTTTGTTTCGACGTCCCGTATGCCATTTATAAAGCGCTGAATCTTTACCCTTTCAGTGTATCCCACGGGAGCGTCCGCATTCGCTAAATGTGCCAGCCCTTCAACATCCGCCGCAAACTCTTGCAATGTTTCACCAGGCCTCTGGAAGCGGTTCAGTAACTCCATTTGGAATATCTGTTTTCTATTCTCGCTTCCATACCGTCGTTCTACGGCAGCCATCAATGCTTCATAATTGTTTCGCTATCATTCGGGAATCGTCTCTAGGATTTCGACTGCTGGCCCCTTCAATGCCACGAACAGTGCAGCAACTTTATCTTCCGCATTCCAGTTGTTCACTGCTGCGGTCTTCTCAAACTGTAGCTTGAAGACCTGGAAAGGAACAGAACCGTCAAAAGATGGAGTTTTTGCCTTGGTATTACTCGCTGAAGCAGCCGGCCGATTAAGTTGCAATTCCTGTATACGTCCTCTCAAAGCATCCACCTCTGCCTCGAATATTTCTTCAAACTGCGTTATTTTCTCGTCCATACGCGCTTCGAGTTTTGATGATATACGCGCCTCTTGCTCTTTCAGTTGTGTTTCCATCTTTGATGTAATCTGTGTCGACATTTCTGAAATACGTGTCTCATGTGATTCCAGCTGTGATGTCATATATGTCTTCTGCTCTTTCAGTTGAGATGACATTTGCGATGACATTTATGAAATACGTGCCTACTGTGCTTCCATCTTGGATGTTATCTGTGTCGACATTTCTGAAAAACGCGTTTCTTGTGCTTCAATCTTCGATGTTATTTCTGACGACATTTCTTTTACTGTCGATATTTGTGCAGATATTGCAGCCAAAATCATGTTCAAGTCTGTGCTCGTAACTGTCTGCGATGTTTCGTTTTTCTCTTCAATTTTTGTTGTTGTCTTGTCCCCATCAGGATAAAAGACATACTCGTCCACATCAATTCCTCCTGCTTCCATTGCCTCTCGTAGTCGTACCTGAAGTTCTAGTTTAATGCCGGTTGTATTCAATCCACGGTTCTCCAACTCCTTCTTCAGTTGCTGGATCTTCAATTCACTGAGCTTTTCCATGTCCTTGTTTTCCTCTGGAATTTATTCAACAATCCCAATTCTGACACCAATTGTAACGAATTTACCGCAATTCCTCTTATCTGCAATCTTCTGCCAACGTTCGTATCGCTAAACTGTTGAATAAATAACTCCAATATTGAATAATGGCCTTTATTAAAGTACTTCACAATAACACTTATACTTGGCAACTAGCTTGCTTCATAACCAAACTGACTCATAGCTTAAATGAAACTGATCTATTGCCCGACAAATAGCGTGCTTAACTGAAACTGCCCATAGCGCCTCTACCGCTGATGCTTTTATACTCTGTGATTTCCTCGTGGCATCTTCTAGGCGCTTCCAGAATTTACTTAGTAAGTTATAAATTTCTCAGTTACAACTACAGATGTATAATTTGTATAGCTTCTCTCATACCCCATGCGCTTGTATGTGTGAGCGACACTTCCCCAATTATAATTGCATAACTTTGGGAGCATTTCAGATAAGATATCTGCATGTGCTTGTGCGTTGCTTTCAGCTGCGTGTACCTACATATGTGTAGACATAATGATTTGTTCGTTTATGTAGATACATAATGATTAATCTATGGATGTGCATGCAGGGCGCTGCTTAGCATCGGCTTAGAAATGGCAGCACCCCTTAGTTTTGCTAATATTCGTAACAATACTCAGCTGACAGCTTCTACCTTACAGATCGTCTAGTATCAGTTGTTTGACACTAAATATTATCAAAAGTGTATGTTTATTAATAAATTTTGCTCACCTGAGTAGAAATATGTATTCCTTTCTACAAAGGGGTATAAAAGGGTACCAAGCTTTTTATTTCTGCTTATAGTTATGTCTCCCGAAACATGGAAAAAGGATTGGTCAAATAGGGGGCGGTGCCGCGCTCATTTTTCATTATTCCAATTACTTGCTTTGGTGGTATTTTGGAAATAAAATAGCAATGATGTAAAGATAGTTGTAGCGATATTTTTGCTTATTATGTTCGTCTACGATTTTTTTAAATCTTTTGAATAAGAGTATGCATGGTCCTTAATGGAATTCGTCTATTTTTATACTCAGTTGAGCAGAGCTCGAGATAGATATAGACTTCCATATATCAAAATCATCAGGATCGAAAAAAATTTGATTGAGCCATGTCCGTCCGTCCGTCCGTCCGTCCATTAACACGATAACTTGAGTAAATTTTGAGATATCTTGATGAAATTTGGTATGTAGGTTCCTGAGCACTCATCTCAGATTGCTATTTAAAATGAACGATATCGGACTATAACCACGTCCACTTTTTCGATATCGAAAATTTCGAAAAACCGAAAAAGTGCGATAATTCATTACCAAAGACGGATAAAGCGGTGAAACTTGGTAGGTGAGTTGAACTTCTGACACAGAATAGAAAATTAGTAAAATGTTGGACAATGGCGTGGTACCGCCCACTTTTAAAAGAAGGTAATTTAAAATTTTTCCAAGCTGTAGTTTGGCAGTCGTTAAAGATATCATGATGAAATTTGGCAGGAACGTTACTCCTATTACTATATGTATGCTTAATAAAAATTAGCAAAATCAGAGAACGACCACGCCCACTCAAAAAAAAAAAATTTTTTTTTAAAGTAAAATTTTAACAAAAAATTTTATATCTTTACAGTATATAAGTAAATTATGTCAACATTCAACTCCAGTAATGATATGGTGCAGCAAAATACAAAAATAAAAGAAAATTTCGAAATGGGCGTGGCTCCGCCCTTTTTCATTTAATTTGTCTAGGATACCTTTAATGCCATAAGTCGAACAAAAATTTACCAATCCTTGTGAAATTTGGTAGAGGCTTAGATTCTAGGACGATAACTGTTTTCTGCCAAAAAAGGCGAAATCGGTTGAAGCCACGCCCAGTTTTTATACACAGTCGACCGTCTGTCCTTCCGCTCGGCCGTTAACACGATAACTTGAGCAAAAATCGATATATCTTTACTAAACTCAGTTCACGTACTTATCTGAACTCACTTTGTATTGGTATAAAAAATGGCCGAAATCTGACTATGACCACGCCCACTTTTTCGATATCGAAAATTACGAAAAATTAAAAAAATGCCATAATTCTATACTAAATACAAAAAAAGGATAAAACATGGTAATTGGATTGGTTTATTGACGCAAAATATAACTTTAGAAAAAAACTTTGTAAAATGGGTGTGGCAGCTACCATATTAAGTAGAAGAAAATGAAAAAGTTCTGCAGGGCGAAATAAAAAACCCTTGAAATATTGGCATGAATACTGTTCGTGGTATTACATACATAAATGAATTAGCGGTATCCGACAGATGATGTTCTGGGTCACCCTGGTCCACATTTTGGTCGATATCTGGAAAACGCCTTCACATATACAACTACCACCACTCCCTTTTAAAACCTCATTAATACCTTTAATTTGATACCCATATCGTACAAACACATTCTAGAGTCACCCCTGGTCCACCTTTATGGCGATATCTCGAAAAGGCGCCCACCTATACAACTAAGCCCCACGCCCTTTTAAATACTCTTTAACACCTTTCATTTGATATCCATATCGTACAAACTAGAGTTGGATTTTTTAGTCCAATTAAAAGATTAGTTCACGTCTAGTTCGTTCAGTCAACTGAACTAGGACTTTAGTTCCTTAGTTCGTTCACCTCATTGAACTATAGTTCAATCAATTTAAATAGTTCAATAGTTCAATCTGAAAGTAGCATAAAACGGAAGATAAAGATAAGGACTCCTACGACAATTTATAGAAGACATACGAACTCTGTCCCGAAGCAATATTAAAATCATGCTTGGTGACTTCAACGCCAGATCGGAAAACCAAGCCTGCATGAGGTAACACACCCCAATGGGAAGAGGCTGATTTATTTCACCTCGATACCGAAAATGGCTGTTTGTTATACCAACCCATAAAGCAACCTATCTGTCTCCTGATCGAGAAACGCGATCTAGCGTTCTAGATGGGCGCACTCTTTCAGGTCCAAATATCGACTCGGGAAACCATCTTGTGGCAGCCAAGATACGCACAGCAAAGCTAAGGAAGTTTGCTGTCGAAAAGCAGCCCGCAAAACAGACTGCTGAGCAATTTTCCACTCGAATCTAACAACTACTCACTGAAAACAATATCCAACCTAACGACGTGACCGATAAGTAGGAGCATATTTCACCGCCGCTGAGGACACCTTAAGGTACCGCCAAGCTCGTAAAAATAACTAGTACGATGAGGAATGCCCGACACCCCAATCGATGACGATGGAAAATATGCTCCACTACCCGGCTATGGCGAAGTTCCAATTTCGATATCCCTGTTGAAGAATAACATAGCGCGGGAAAGGACTGTTCACCCGCCGAGCTGCTCAAGCATGGAGGTGAAGAGTAGGTAAAAGCATGCATCAATAAAAAACAGAAGATTATATGAATTGTATTAACCTTCATACGGTCTTCGGGTCAAATTTGACCCATTTTGGGAAGAAAGTCGTTTTTTCTTGAAAAGTTTGCTATTAATATGTCTGATATTTTATGACTTTTATTCATTTTAGAAACTTAAAAGATAGTAATGATTTCGGGCTCATACATTAACGACTTTTCGAGCCACAGATGTTTTTACAAATAAGGTGTTCGGGGCAAATTTGACCCTTTTGTTGCTTTTATTAAAAAAATTGAAAACTAAAACAAATGTTGTCAAAAAAACTATCTTTATCAATTAATTGGAGCTAGAAATAATAAGCAATATTTACAAAACATTTCAGTGTGATAAATAACTTTTATACCATGCTTTTACAACGGGGGTCAAATTTGGCCCGAAGACCTTTAATGTCGATCTTTTTGAAGACCGTATGAAGGTTAAAAGATTTTAATCTCAAATAAACATAAAAATTTCAAATAATAAATTTCAAAAAATAAATTTCAAATAATAATTATTTGGAGTCTCTGAAATATAACATAAACATTAATACATTAAATAAACTTAAAAGCCATAATATTTAAAATAGAGTATTCCACTTCGGTAAAATGTTAATGGTGTAAACAGAAGCGTATAACATCACGGCATGTGAGATCATGTTAAGAATTGTAGGAACTTTAGTTTAAATTATAAGAGAAAAAAGCATGCAGCTATGTATATTGAATTGATCACATATTACTGTGCAAGAAAATCAAACTGGATATTTTCTTTGTAGTCAAGAGCGTTCTTCGCTCATTTACTATCTGACCGGATGCAGAAAAAATGCGCTCACACGGAACGGAGGTAGCAACAACGCAAAAAATTTTCGCAACATACCCGTAAAGTTTAGGATATAAAACCTTGTGTTGATCCCACCAATTTAAGGGATCCTTTTTGCGGTCTAAAAAGTTTTCTTCCATATATCTTTCAATTTCCGATTTCGTAGTCTCTGTTCTTACTAACATAAGGCCTTGTATTGTATTATCGTATTCATCTCAGATACATTGGTTTTTGTCTTCTTCAATTGCACCGTCGTCTTCAATAACAATCCGTTCCGCGAGAATATCTTCATTTAAAATTTCTCGGGACAGCTCATTTTTAGTGTACTCAAATGCATTTTCATTTTGAAAACCTTGTTGTTTGAAGCGGGGGTCTAGAAAAGTGCATTCCGCATATAATTCATTATACTCTAATCGGTCAAAATGAATTTGCATTCCCTGTTTTAAACACTTGTGTAAATCCATAACTTTTAAGTTTTCTGACGAAAATTTTGCAGAAAATTATTGATTAAATTTCTGCATACTATAACTTTTGATAAAGTCACACACTTCTCTGCATTAATTTCTATAGTTATTTCATAAAAGGGTTTTAAAAGTGGTAAAACCCCTTCTATAACCTCCCAGCTTGATTGATCAACAATCAATTTTGAGCGCATAATAGCTACTACATCAGTTATAGCATCTTTTAATTTAATGAAACGCTCCAACATCTCGTATGTCGAATTCCACCTGGTAACAACATCTTTCTTTAATTTTAAATTTGGCAAATTCAGTTGTTCCTCCATTTGTTCAAGTTTTCGAAGTGCAGGTGTGCTTCGTCTGAAAAACTCCACTATCGATTTTACTTTATCTATTACATCAGATATTTCTGGGGTCGCTTTTTGCACGACCAAGTTTAAACAGTGGGCAAAGCATCCAACCGACCGCCACCCTCCCTGGGTAATGGCACCCACAATATTTGGTGCGTTGTCGCTTACTACTGCAGAGATTTTATTATCTATACCCCACTTACATACAACATCTTTTAAAAAATTACACATATTCTCACTGGTGTGCCTATCGTTGAAATCTTTTGCAGCACAACAAACTAGAACTCATTGCATTGTCACTATTGACATAATGAGCTGTTACAGCGACATAATGAGCATTGTTGCGCGAAGTCCAAGCATCTGTTGTAAGGTACACAGCTTCCACAGCTTAGATAGATTCCTTCACATTAATACGTAGCTCCTCACATGTTTCAGGTATTAACTTTTTTGAAAGCTTCTGTCTTGTCTGTAATTTATAACCAGGGCATTGGGAAACCATTTCAATTAGTTTACGGAAATCTTGCTCCTCTACAATTCGTAGTGCATGGTGTCCTTTAGCTATCATCTTTAGCAGCTGTCTATCAATTTCGTCCGATTTTTTTTATTTGGCGGCTTTTTGGCATATACAGTCATTTTTGGCTGCTTAAAAGGAGACTTTTCCGATCTTACTTGCTGACCACTTTTATCAGGTTCAGACATTAGATCCACCATCGCAATGTCTTCTTCATCGTCGTTTTCCAACGCAGTGAAGGGAAGTTTACTTTTCATATGCCGCCTTAAATTTCCAAGGGACCCACCAGAAATATTTATTGCAGCTCCGCAATACTTGCATTTAACTTTTTTTGCACTATCGCTTTGTTTAAAGTGGCCCCATATCGAACTTCGCTTCGGCATCTGAAAATAATAATCTTTATTTAATACACACATTCATATATAAAAAGCATCACTTGGCTACTTACTGTTGCATGTATAAATTACTAATTATATGATTTTGCCGAATTGCCGGGAAATGCAATCAGCTGTTTCGGTATACATATGACAACGAAGTGAGTTGCCATACGTTCTAAAACAACTTAAATACATTTTTGCCTGCAAAGTTGCCACATAAAAGTTTAGTTCGCTTTACTGAACGAGCTACCGAACTAGTTCAATTAAAAGAACTAGTTTGTTAGTTCTTTAGTTCGAAAACGACCCAAGCCTAGTACAAACACATTCTAGAGTCACCCCTGGTCCACCTTTATGGCGATATCTCGAAAATGCGACCACCTATAGAACTAAGACCCCCTCCCTTTTGAAAAGACTCATTAACACCTTTCATTTGATACCCATATCGTACAAACAAAGTCTAGAGTCACCCCTGGTCCACCTTTATGGCGATATCTCGAAAAGGCGACCACCTATAGAACTAAGGCCCACTCCCTTTTAAAATACTCATTAACACCTTTGGTTTGATACCCATATTGTACAAACACATTCTAGAGTCACCCCTGCTCCACCTTTATGGCGATATCTCGAAAAGGTGACCACCTATAGAACTAAGCCCCACGCTCTTTTAAAATACCCATTAACACTTTCGTTTAATACCCATATTGTACAAACGCATTCTATAGTCACCCCTGGTCCACCTTTATGGCGATATCTCGAAAAGGCGTCCACCTATAGAACTAAGGCTCACTCCCTTTTAAAATACTCATTAGCCCCTTTCATTTGATACCCATATCGTACAAACAAATTCTAAGGTCACCCCTGGTCCACATTTATGGCGATATCTCGAAACGGCATCCACCTATGGAACTAAGGATCACTCCCTTTTAAAATACTCATTAACACCTTTCGTTTGATACCCATATCGTACAAACAAATTCTAGAGCAACCCTGATCCACCTTTATGGCGATATCTCGAATAGGCGTCCACCTACAGAACTAAGCCCACGCCTTTTAAAATTCTCATTAACATCTTTCATTTGATACCCATACCGTACAAACAAGTTCTAGAGTCAGCCCTGGTCCACCTTTATGCTGATATCCCTAAATGGCGTCCACAATTGAACTATGGCCCACTCCTTCATAAAATATTCTTTAATACCTTTCATTTGATACACATGTCATACAAACACATTCCAGGGTTACCCTCGGTTCATTTTCCTACGTGGTGATTTTCACTTATGTTGTCACCATAGCTCTCAACTGAGTATGTAATGTTCGGTTACACCCGAACTTAACCTTCCTTACTTGTTTGAGATATATTTGAAGTTATAAGATAAATATATATATTTAACTAGTTTTGTGATAATATTTTTATTCTCAAAAGTAAGAGTAACTTCGTCAAAAAAGGGCGGATCTACGCCCATTTAAAAAATTTATTTATTTATTCATAACATAACGCAAAGATGTTGGCTTTTATATAAAAATTTGTTTTATAAAAGAGAGCGTGGTCCTAAACTGACTTCTTAAATTTTTCCAGGCTCATTCCTTATGGGTATTGATTGTTCCATTTTGTGGTGACAACTTAAATGGTTTTTTAACTAAAAATATTTAAAAAATTGAGTTTATCCAAAAATTCGAACCCACCATCTAATTAGGCTATTTATTGTAGCTGCTTTATTTTCAGGAAATGTGTTTTTGGTGCTTTCCAAAATTTTATAAACGCAAGAAGTGGCGATGGTGCCCGATTACACTCATTTAAAATAAAATATATCTCAAAATTTATTCAAGTAATCGTGTTAACAGGAGGACGGGCGGACGGAAGGCAATGGCTTCCTGAATTTCTTTTCTCACCCTGATCATTTTAATACATTTAAGTCCATATTTATCTCGATAAGTTCATGCTGTTACGGATTACCGCTACCCGGATAAAATTAATATTATCTGATAGCTTTGCCCAGCTAAGTATAAAAGTACATGCAGTCGTATAAACGAGAGTGTGTGTACATATCTAAGCATATCTGAATTAATACGAGTACACGAATGCATGTATGTACATTATACTGTTTTCACACAGAAACTTAATGATCTCATTTCACCTGCTAATGAAATCGTAAATTTTTTGCTTTCACACAGAAGTAACTGCTCGATTAGTATGAAGGATGAGACAGACAATCATGGCGGAACGATACAAGGTGGGAGCATGGTGACATACCTACAAACAAAAAAAATTCCATGTACTTGTAAATTCGATGGACAAATGTCAAAATCGTACTGCGCCGGTAGTTGATGTATCAAATCAAATAAAAAAGGTTATAATCAGTTGTTCGATGCGGCCACCTTGTATCGTTCCGCCATGCAGACAATGACATTTGCTTTGACAAATGACATTTTTAAGCACTGAACACACCAAAAACTAAGAAGCGGAACGCGGCCAACAGAGTTGCATTGTGCTTTTGACTTCATTAGGCATTCGATTAGCTACTAATGAAATAATAATAGATTCGAATTTTGTAGGGAAGATTGAGCTCAATAAGCGTCTTAATGTAGAAAATTGCCTTTATTATTCAATAAGCCGTCTCTGTGAAAATAGTATTAGGATGGTCCTTATTTTCCGAAATCAAAATTTTCTGTTCTTTTGAATGAAAAAAACATGCTAAAGAAGTTTTGTTTAAATAAACTAATTTTAACACGTTGCGCAGGCAGGTTGAAATTGGCCACACCTGCCATATATGAGCCCTATATGAGCAAAAAATTACGTTGTGCTTTAACAAAGTCCTTAATATTCAGAATCAAAAATTTATATGCAGGAGCATTCCTAACTATTCTTATGAATTAAAAAAAATATTCTCCAAAGTTGTTATTTTATTATATTTTTATTTATTTTAATACGTTGTAACGAAACTTCTTCGTGCCCCGTTGCTTCTTTGATATTTGCTGGGGTATACTCGCCGTGCCCAGGGTTCGTTTACAATAAATTTGTATTAAAGGGGCACCTTGCAAATCGATTTAATATAAAAACTTCACTTTCTTTATTGGTTCTAAATTCTATAATATAAAATAAAACGTGTTTGTATACTTCATTTTCAATTTCACTTCGATTATCTTGCGGTATCCTTGATTGCGGTGGCGGGCCTTAGCGGTCCGGCCGTATTCCGTTAGCTGGGTCCCGTTAGTATGTGGCGTCGGTGCCTTGACGCGCCTTATGACGGCGTATCTCTCTGCTGCGGTGCTCTGTCGCGCCTTACGTCGGCGTCTACTTGTATTGCTGAGGCGATGCTCTGCCGCCGTGTTCCGTTAGACGGATCCCGTTAGTATGTGGCGTCGGTGCCTTGACGCGCCTTACGTCGGCGTCTCTATCTGCTGCGGTTCTCTGTCGCGCCTTCTATCGGCGTCTACTTGTATTGCTGAGGCGATGCTCAGTCGCCGTGTTCCGTTAGACGGATCCCGTTAGTATGTGGCGCTGGTGCCTTGACGCGCCTTACGTCGGCGTTTACTTTTATTACTCTGCTGCGCCTTGCGTCGGCGTCTATTTGTATTGCTGGTTGCTGGGTGATTCTCTGCCCCGCCTTCCGTCGGCGTCTACTCGTGTTTGCTGGGCGATACTCTGTCGCGCCCTATGTCGGCGTTTACTTGTATTACTCTGCCACGCCTTGCGTCGGCGTCTACTCGTATTTGCTGGGCGATACTCTGTCGCGCCCTACGTCGGCGTTTACTTGTGTTGCCGCTCAGTTGCGGCCTCTGCCGGCGTACTTCTACTGACGGAGGTGAGCGGGTGTCACCCGTCGCGGTTGCGAGTTACTGTGGCGGGGCCTTTGGTCTATGGGGGTGATGCGTAGAGAAGATCAACCGCAATCACCATTCCACGAGTCGCTCCTATGAAGTGGATTCCTATTGCATAGAGAAGGTCAACTGCAATAGGGATATACTTCGCTGGTAGCTCTGGTAACGATCACAGCTCCGTGCTGACTGACTTTGCTGCCGCGCTCTGCGCTGGTCTACGTGCGTTGCCGCTCTGTTGTGGCTTCTGCCGGCGTACTTCTACTGACGGAGGTGAGCGGGTGTCACCTGTCGCGGTTGCGCGTTACTGTGGCGGGGCCTTTGGTCTCTGGGGGGTGATGCGTAGAGAAGATCAACCGCAATCACCATTCCACGACTCGCTCCTATGAAGTGGATTCCTATTGCATAGAGAAGAGCAACTGCAATAGGGATATGCTTCGCTAGTAGCTCTGGTCACGACCACAGCTCCGTGCTGACTGACTGCTGTGCTGCTGTGTCGCTCCTTTTATGGCTGTTGTGTTTGGTGTTGCTAGCTCAAATGGTTGCGTTGCCATGGTCACCGTGTTGCTGTTGAATGTTGCGAGCGCTCGTTGTGTTGCTGAGATTTGTTGGTTGGCCGTGTTGCTGCTAAATGTTGCGACCGCTCGTTGTGTTGCTGAGACTGGTTGGTTGATCGTATTGCTAGAGCCTTTTGTGGCCACTTGTTGTGTTAATGTCGTGTCAGATATGTTGTGGGGTCGTTTTGTGTGGGCCAAATTAATGAGGATTTATTTGGTCCTCACACTCCCCTCCCTCCCCCCCCCCCCCCCCACTTCAGAATGGATGTAATGGTGCGTGCGACGTCAGCGTACGTGTTTGCGTGTTTAGTTGCACGCATGTTGTTGATGTCGCCGCCGGTGGTGTTCGGTGGTGTGATGATACGTGCGACGTCAGCGTACGTGTTTTCGCGCTTAGTTCCACGCGTGTTGCTGACGTCGGCGCCAGTAGCGCTTGGTGGTGTAACGTTGCGTGCGACGTCAGCGTACGTGTTTGCGCGTGTGGTTCTACGCGTGTTGCTGACGTCACCTCGGTGGTTTGCGATAGAATGACCGGTGCTTGCTTATCCTCCCATCCTTGATATTAATTAGGTTATTTTCCCTGAATTTATTTTAATTTTCCGCGATGGTCTCTGCTGCATGATATGGCTTTAGCTCCCCAATATTGACCGTTTTCTCCTTCCCGCCGTTGGTTTTTCGTACTTTGAGTATCACTGGTGATACAGATCCTAGGATCTGGTAGGGTCCGTCATATTTGGGGGCCAACTTTGCCGCGAAATTTTCGCCGGCCTTGGAGAGATGGTGTTCCTTTGCGAGCACTAGTTCGCCGACTACGGGGGTCCATTTTCTCCGCCGTAAATTGTAGTGCCGTGCTTGATCTGCCGCCACTCGTTCCATGTTCTGCCTCTGTTTAGGCCAACAGCCCAAACTCTAAAACATATTGTGTCGCCCTCGCATTCGCTTTATATTTCTTAACAGAGCCAGTCGAACCGTTTATGTTAACTATGCAAATAAACATCGCAGGAATAAATAAACAGTTCGACTGGCAAGCGGGCTTAACAAATTCTGTTATTTGCTGCTTGGATTTTTTAACATCATCGTGTACGGACGTATCCCACCAGCGATTCCAGAATCATCAAAAAAAAGGTAATCTAAAAGTATATGTATTAAATAAATACTGTCCTTAATCTTTAGTTCAAATAAAGATACTATATTTAAATTAAAATACTAATACCACTTTTTTCCTTTTTTTGCTCTATATCTTGACCGGCACCATCCCTGAGCTGTGGCCCGGCCAAGACATTGGTCCTTAAACCGTTTTTTCATCCAGCGACCATTTTGCGAACCACATCAATTCCACTGTTTATATATTATTAAAGAAGCGGATTTTGCGAACCAACAACTCACAGTGTTTAAATATTATATTGCGTGCCAACAGCAGCGGATTTTCATTTTTGCGAGGATTAACACGTCGTTAATTCCATCAATAATTATAGTACTTGGTATTTGATTTGCGGAGATTTATTTGAGCCACAAGCAACTACAACTTCATATTGAGTTCATCACTTTGGAAATTCTACAAGTTATAAAAAGGTACGTGGGTATTTCAGTGAGCACATTAGTTAATAAATTAAAAATTAGTGAAAGTGAAAAGTGCGCGAGTGACTTGTGAAACAAAAACAAAATTAAATTTGATTTGTACAAATAGCCTTTTTGACCATCAAATATTGCTTGCCGCCGACGGTAAATAATATTTGACACGGCTTAAGGGTCTTCGCTGTTGCATTATTGCACACAAATATTTGTACAAACAGTGTTTGGGAATAATTTAATAGAAAAGTGCAAGTAATTTTTCAAAAATAAAAAAATTCAATATACATTTATATGACTTGCACTTCTCTGTTATTAACAGCCCACAACAACAACACTGCACTGTGTAATTAACCTCACTTTTGGGTTTGGTTCATCACAGTTGAATTGAGAAAAATTTATTTCACAAAAGTCACTCGGTTTTTAATTGAATTCACTTTTTGAAACAAACAAAATTTAATTTGAGCGTTTATTTAGTGGACGGAACAATTTTCCTCCAACTTTGCTCAGTTTTTTCACTTGCGTTTGTTTTGAATATATACTGTGCTACATACATACATACACGCACACGTACATAAATATATTTGAATTTAAGAAAAATTAATTTCACAATAGTTACTCGGTTTGTTCAATTCATTTTTTTAAAACAAAACAATTTAATTTGAGCATTTATTTAGTGGAAGGAACAATTTTCCTCCAACTTTGCTCAGTTTTTCACTTGCGTTTGATTTAAATATATACTGTGCTACATACATATATACACGCACACGTACATAAATATATTTGGTTGGCGAGCAATAATTTTTTTAACATGTATATACAGTCCACTGGTTTTTACTCTGAAAATTGTTAAATTTGAGTTTTGTATCAAAATAAATATTTTACATTAGAAATTTACACTCAATTTTTTAGAAGTTATTCAATTTATTGGGGTCCCTTTGTTGGTGGGAAGCCTTGTCTAAATTTTATAATAGCGAATTGGGTAATTCCACAGATTCTGTCTCTGTGTACGTAATTTATTTTAAAAATCAATCCTTTCAATTTTTTAAATTTTTAATATGAAAGCATTACCGGCGACAGAGTTGAGTGATACTATACTAGAGACGATATGGACTTTTTAAAGGATTTTGCACATATATTTATGTGGGACTGATTGCAAATTGTAAATTGATTTTATGTGTGGGGTTTTAGGGGTCTGTGTATTTTTTTTTTTTATAGATTTTCGAAATTGGGCTAATGGGTTGAAATAGTTTGTACAATTATTCGTGCTAATGACTTAGGTACTTAATAGTTTGAACCCATTATAAGAAAGTAAAACAAAAATGCATACTTTATTGGGTGTACTAGCCTTTTCCGTGTTTACGTTCTTTTTTTATAAAATTGTTGTCTGATAAATCCCGTAGTAAAAATGGGCAAGGATAATCAAGCACATCTTGACCATCTAGCCTCACGTATTTATGTTTTTTAACCTAAAAAACACGGCTTCGAACAATATTTACTTGTCTGGAATTGTATATAGATTTTCTTCTTTTTGTTTTAGCCACTTTCCTACTCTTTGTTATTAGTTGTTAAGAAAATTGTTTTATTATTAGTTTTATTTACAAGTGTATTTGTTTTAAAAGCAATTATTTTCAAATTCATATTTTAAATATCGTATCATTGCCAATGCCCCCAAGGGGCGAAGCAGCACATAAAATGTCATAAACAAGCATCACTATGTTGTTTTGTTTATTTTAGCATGAATAAGTAGATATATAATTTGTTATAAAGCTGATAGTGCATTTTTGTCATGGGCACAACTGCGAAAGCACAGGCAGCTTTTTAGTTAAATGTAAAACGTTAAAATATTAAAAAATAAACGTAATAAAGTAATAGTTAAAATAAGATTCGATATAAATATGAAAAAGTGTATGCATACTTTTATGAACATTAATAATAATAACATTAAAAATTAAATGCTAATGCTATTAAACGGTAATTATTGTAAATCAAATTTACTGTAAATTTTCTTTAGGGCCGCATCATTAAAGAAATTACAAATAACATAAACGCCAGCCCGTATATTTGTTTAAGTACAAAAGAAAAAGTAAAGAAAATGATTGATATATATATTATAATTAAAGATAATAAATTGATTTACCATTTATACAATTCATATACAAAAAAAAAACAAAAAATCGTAAATATAAAAAAAAATTAAAAAAAAAAAAAAAAAAATTTAAAAAAAAAAAAAAAATACACAGACCCCTAAAACCCCACACATAAAATCAATTTACAATTTGCAATCAGTCCCACATAAATATATATGCAAAATCCTTTAAAAAGTCCATATCGTCTCTAGTATAGTATCACTCAACTCTGTCGCCGGTAATGCTTTCAACGTACGCAATGTTTCCATATAAAAAGTCAATTCTGACGTCACCACACCATGTTGAGGCCCACCGTTATTAATAATATTCAATTTCAAAAGCTGTTCTCTTAACTTATCCTTAAAATTGCGATGCACAATACCATAAATGATGTGTATTTGTTGTTCAGGCAAAATAGGTGCAATTGCTTCATGTAACTTTACCAAATGACGTGAAATGTTACGAAATGTTTGCGATGGTATAGGCGGGCGTGCATCCCATTGTTCTAATTGTGCTGATACACGTTCTGTTACAATACTATATATTTTATTTTCAATTTCTTTTATATGACTATGAAAATCTTTTTCAATTGAATCAAATCCGGATACAGCATTTGCATCATACGACTTGAAGTGAGCTTTAATATTCGGTAAAAGCCAGAGAATAAGTTGTAGAGCACGTGAAACCAGCGCCAAATTTGTGCTAGTTATTGTTTTGAGACCTGCAACACGCATTGCACCTGCGCCAATGACTAATTGGCAAGAGCGTGAATTAAATGTGCGCAACAGATCGACAACATTGCGTGCCAAATAAGCAGCTATGATGGGCAAACGTGTAGCACAATAACAATAATCGCTTAACATTTGTACGAGCAGTAGCGCAGCACTAACAAGTTTGTACAGTTTTCCATCGATTAGTAATACAGGATTGGCTTGCGGTTTACTATTCACGCTACTCTCTTTTGTTGTGGCATGACCATTTGATGTTGCACCTAAACTTTCAGCAAATGATTTACTAGTTGTTTGTTGAAAATCTTGCGCACCCATACGTTCGATGATTTTTTGAAACTCATTTGGTATATCAACTTGACGCCAACGTTCGGAGTCAAGTAGTAAGGCTAATTTGTTTTTGCGTTCTGTGTGGAAACGATTGGCGAAGCGTGAGGCTTGCACTTTAGCAGCGACCTTCAACGGCACACTAGGCGCACCACAAATATCTTCACAACCTGTACTGAATTCGTCCACAATCGCCGTTAACTGTTCTACTTCATCTGCTGTAGCAACAGCGCGTTCCAAACTTTGCGTTGAAACCAAATTTGAACAACGTTCATGACAATAATTACACACTGCAAAAAGTAGTTCTTCCAAACGCTCTGTCACTTCCTAGTTAAAACGCTTCAAAATCTATAAGATTCACCGCAGATTCTTGTGATTGACCTTCAGCGCCACCACAACGTCCCGCTGCAGCATTTGCTGTTTGACGCATAATGCCAGTAACAGCACGTATGCGTTGTAGTACGGTCAGCAAAGCTACAGTTGCTTTTTTCATTAACGCAATCCATTTACTTATACTCAAGCTTTGTGCCTCCTCTCCAGCGCCTGTGAGACAAATTTCTGCATCACTAGATGCAATAACTTCAATAACAAGTTGTTTAATAATGGCACGTATGGTTACAATTGCTTCCTCTTTATATGTATTAACAAATGAGAAATTCTTTTTGCGCAGCAAACCCATTACAATACACACTAGTTTGTCTTCTTCCGCGCAAACACTTTCGGTTTCGTTAAGGACATCGCTTAATGGACGATTGAGGTCTGCAGTAGCATAACGCACAAATTCGGTGGTAAGCATTTTATCGATTAGCTTTTCCATTTCAGTAAGTTGCATGGGTAAATGTTTAAAACAGTGAATACCTATGAGCTCTTGTGTTAATATTTCTTGGGTGGTCCCTATCAGATCCAGCGCCGCCACATAATCCTGCGTACCAAGTAAGAGCTGCAGCATTGGTTGCGTCTTATGCACTGTCGCCATTAAACTTAGTTTATCCAGCGTTTCCTCAAAATTTTGTCGCCGCTGCGCAAAACGCATCACACGAAATGAATCCACAACCGAAGACTGGTGCAACGTACGCAGGGAAGCACGCAATTCTCGCACATTACATGCCACCTCTTGCATCTCGGCCATAATAGCATCTTGTGAAGTCATTGCATGAAAAAATGCGGCTGACTTTTGTGATACTTGATGCGCTATTTTTACTTCGACAATATCTAAATAATATGATAGTTCCTCTTGTAGCAGTCGACCAGTTTGTTTATTTTCTTCGGAACTTGTAGCGCCAATAAAAGGAAATACGAGCGCAAATGTTGCTGGATGGCTTAGATTTAATTGCTCTTTTAGAAATATATCTGGTATGGCATTAAGGCTGACTGCGTGTGTTGGTGAGGGTGATGGCGTTAAGGCTTCACGTTCTGCTATTGCTGCTGGTGTTTGTTGTGCTGTCATGCGTTCGTGACGTCGATAACGTTTTCCTATTTTTGTTATATATTTTTCGAAATCCGCATATGTTGTTTCAGGCAAGCGTGGTGTAGATGGTATTTGCGATTTTTCAACGAATGTATCACCAAATTTTTTTGTGAAGAGATTTTTTGCTTTCCACGTGAAGGATCATTCAGCACAGCTGGCAAATTTTGCGCAGCTGAAAAGACTGACCATTCCGGTGGCAGTAGTGTTAATTGATTTACATGATATTTGGATACGTGTGCATCATAGTCACGATCGGAGACGCCATCTAATGGTAGTGAGGGGCATACCCCATTAAAGCCATACCGGCAAACGTACGAGCCACCTTCGCGCGTGCAATGTCGATCTCGCAAGTGCTTCACAAAATCCGCCGAGGTTTTAAATGATTCACGTGGACAATAGTAACATGTCTCCCAACAACGTCTATTCAGTGTTGAGTTGTTCATCCGCGCTGCCGTCGTTGCACTTGACATCTGCTTCATAGCTCCAATGTGCGTGCGATCATTCGTAATAGCGGCCAAATCATTCCCATCACTCAGTGGATCTGCACTTGTACTTTGTGTTGTGGCCATTATTATTAAATAAAATAAAAACGTTCAATATGCCCTTCCACTCCCTTCATCCATCGAATATGTTATAGTTGCTGCTTAATTTGCAGTAGGGTTTGTAATGGTGTTATTTATCAGCCAAGTCATGCTTCTTTATTTTCCATTTTTCAGCAAAAATTATTAATTATTTGCTAGCGTAGAAAATCATGAAAATAGTAGGATCAATTTTTATCAAATTCCTTTCAAATCGACAAAGACGTGTAGCGTGGTTACTGTAAAATCTAATTTTATTAACACCAGTAAAGGGGTTTTACTAGGCACAGCTCGCGTCACCATTCATTATAATGGTACAGATTTTTCGGCCAGAGCTCTCATAGATTCGGGATCTGAATGCTCTTTTATCACTGAAAGACTCAGACGAAGAATCCACCTGCCAACACGAAAGATGCATGCTCAAGTTTCGGGCATCAATAATTCAGTTTCTGCGCAGGTAAAAGAGGCATGTGCCATTCAGTTGCGATCCCCAGTTGACCCACTAATTTCTATTGACGCATTAGTGCTAGTTCTACCCCATTTGACAGGTAATTTGCCAACATGCGATGTTAGTGCATTAACAAAACAAGCATTCCTGATCTCGTGCTTGCGGATAAACGTTTCTTCGTGAATGAGCCAGTTGATCTTGTTCTGGGCGGGGATATTTATCCGCAAATCATATTAGACGGTATCAAAAAAAATATTCTTAGCACTCTTTTAGCTCAAGAAACTGTCTTTGGTTGGATACTGACTGGTCGTGCTGATGCAGCCAGTCCAACCAATCATAATCGGGTATCCTTTTACAATGAAGTGGCTTTAGACAAGCAGCTAAGGTCAGTTTGGGAGCTCGAAGACACGCCGAAAGCTAAAGCCTCCACTTTAGAAGATACATTTTGTGAGGAATTGTATCAACGTACAACGCAGCGGAATTCTGAAGGAAGATACATTGTGTCGCTTCCGTTCAGGTCAGAATTCCCAGGAGAGATAAATCTAGGTCCATCATTAAGAATAGCGTGCTCTCAATTCTATAAAAATGAAACCCGGCTTAGAAAAAATCTCGATTTACAGAAGGAGTACAATAGAGTCATACTAGAATACGGTACGATGGGGCATATGTCAAAATTAGATTCCATTCAATCGGCCAATGCAGTCGATAATTACTATTTACCACATCATGCAGTAATAAAAGAAGAAAGCATCTCTACCAAAGTTAGAGTTGTTTTCAATGCTTCTTCACGCTCTTCGAATGGTGTCAGCCTGAACGATGTTCTTTTTCCTGGTCCTGTGCTTCAGGCTGATCTACCAACATTAATTCTTCGCTGGCGACTTTTCAGATACGTCTTCAATAGCGATATTGAGAAGATGTATAGGCAAATCTTAGTAGATGATAATCATACAAGATACCAAAGAATAGTTTTCCGCTCTAGTCCAGATGATCAAATCAGTCTGTATGAGCTCAAAACGGTGACATTTGGTATTAATTGTGCTCCTTATCTAGCAATAAGGACTTTGCTTAAACTGGCTGATGATTCCGAAAAATCTCATCCAATCGGCTCAAATATCCTACGAGAAAATATGTATGTCGACGACGTTCTTTCGGGAGGGCATACTATATCATCTGCGATCAGAGCAAGAGATGAAATTTCCGGGGTTTTAAGTTCAGCTGGTTTCCCATTACGAAAATGGACTTCAAATTCCAGTGAAATATTACAGGGTATTCCCAAAGCTCATCTACTGAGCGAAGATTTCTTAGAATTTGAAGATTCAAGTAGTGTAAAGGCGCTCGGTATTAGGTGGAATTCTCATTCCGATCAGTTTTACTTCATAGCAAAACCTATAGAAGAAAACACCGAGCCCACAAAAAGAGCGATACTATCTACTATCGCAAAACTCTTTGATCCATTAGGGTGGCTAGCTCCAACAATTATCGTGGCAAAAATGATTATGCAAAATATCTGATTAGAGGGTACTGGCTGGGATGAAACAGTTTCGTCTTCAACATTAGACAGGTGGAAAAATTTTACCAATACGTACGATCGACAAAATACGAATACCGCGATGGGTAGCCTTTTCTCCAACAGAAAAGGTCGAAATCCACGGATTCTGCGACGCCTCCGAGAAAGCGTATGGTGCAGCTGTGTATTTAAGAGTGGAAACCAACGACGGCATATTTGTGAATCTGCTTTTGGCAAAAACAAGGGTAGCTCCAGTCAAAACCATCTCACTTCCTCGATTGGAACTTTGCGGAGCTGTATTATTAGCGGAGATAACCGAATCTATCTGCGCTAACCTTGATTTAGGTCAACAAAACATTGGCCTGTGGACAGATTCGACAATCGTGCTGGCTTGGATACGAAAACCTCCGTGCTCATGGTCAACTTTCGTTGCGCATCGAATTACAAAAATCGTCGACAAAGTTGGAAGTTCATCGTGGTATCATGTGGATTCAGGTACAAACCCAGCAGATTTAGCAAGTAGAGGAATACTAGCCGAGGATTTAGTCAACAACTCTCTGTGGTGGCAGGGTCCTTCTTGGCTCCAAGAAGAGAAGGAAAAGTGGCCAACACAAGATTTGGATTTTAACACGAATATTGAAGAAAAATGCGTACAAGCACATGCAACCGCAATTTCAAGCAATATTAATGATATTCTCGATAGGTTTTCAAATCTTCCTAGGGCTTTAAGAGTTATCTCATATATACTCAGGTTTTTTCATAGAACGCATTCTAAAACGAAAGATTGTAGTCAACATGAATCTTATTTAATTTCCTCAGATGAAATTAAAGCTACAACAACCCGTTTAATAAAACTTGCTCAGAAGCAATATTACGGATCAGAAATTTCAAGTTTGCAATCCAAAACACCAATTGGATCTAAAAGCGAAATACTTTCGCTCACTCCATATCTTGATGAAGACGAAGTAGTGAAAACGGGTGGACGACTTGGTGCATCCAAAGATACTACCGAATCTGAACGCCATCCCATAATACTTCCGTACAATTGTGGGTTTACACGTCTGTATGTTCAGTTTGTCCATGAAATGTCTCTCCATGGTGAAAACCAATTAATGCTGCGCATCATTAGAACTCAATACTGGATTCAAAAAGTTAAAACCATGATACGATCCGTAATTCATAATTGTAAGATCTGCACGATCTTCAAGAAACGATCGCAAAATCAGCTCATGGGAATTCTACCTCAAGAACGCACCACATTTTCGCGTGCATTTACCAATACAGGGGTAAATTTCGCAGGGCCTTTCGATATTAAGAGTTACAGTGGGCGCGGGTGTCGTACCTCAAAGGGTTATGTTTGTCTGTTCGTTTGCTTTTCTACTAAGGCCATACATTTAGAAGCCACTAGTGATTTGAGCACTTCCTTGTTTCTAGCCGCTCTTTCAAGATTCGTAGCTAGACGAGGATGTCCAAGAAACATTTATTCGGACAATGGAACAAATTTTGTCGGTGCATCACGTGCATTAAAAACTGAATTTAAGGAATTTCTTGCCGATGCAAGAAACCAAACCCTGTCAAAATATTCCCATCAGGCATTAAATTGGCATTTCGTACCAGCAGGAGCTCCACACATGGGAGGACTATGGGAAGCGGGAGTGAAAAGCTTTAAAAGCCACTTCAAAAAAGTGGCCTTAAACAACAAATTCACTTTAGAGGAATTTAACACATTGTTATGTAGAATTGAGTCGTGTCTCAATTCTCGCCCTCTTAGCCCCGCTTCAAATGAACCATCTGACCTTGAGCCTCTAACACCAGGACACTTTCTGATTGGAGGACACCTATTAGCACCAGCGGAAATCAGCGTTGATGAAAATACTGCCTCAATAGTCAATCGCTGGCAGAAACTCAAGGCATTACATCAAAACTTCTGCAGAAGATGGAAATCAGAATATCTTTCCGAACTACAGAAACGGATAAAATGGAAGCATCCTAAATCAAATATGCAAGTCGGAGATATGGTGGTTATACGGGAAGACAATATTCCTCCCAACGAATGGAGATTGGGGCGTGTTATAAGGTTACATCCTGGTTCAGACAACCGGGTGCGCGTTGTGGATATAAGGACTGAAAGGGGCAAGTAACAAGACCACTTGTCAAACTAATATTACTACCACCCTATACCGCGGAAACCGAAAACACGTCAAACCCTAATCTTCAGCAGTAACGCTACAATTGGAGTTACAAAATCTCCACACAACATCAAAACTTCTCCTAACCAAAACGAAGCAACTTCAACAAACTCATAGTGGAAACAAAAATTTCTTTTTTTGATGCAGCCTAATATTACATATGTACATGTACATACATGCTTGCGCACATGGGTGGTGATTTTCATTTATAAAAGCAACAATATTTTTCTAGAATTGATGAACACTTTTTATTATTAAGTTTTCAATTTTTTAGCGCGATTTTTACACACTCACTACAAATTGAGGTTATCAGGTAGTCGCCACCGAAAACATGTGCACAGGCATATACACAATGACTATGTGCATTGGACTGCATGGAATCATGAAAGAAAAAAAATTCGGGTCTACTTAAGCAATCAAAAAAAAGTTCGGGGTTTCGCAAACCACATATTACATTATGAAATTTCCCTCAAATAATTATTTTCCTTGTTCTTTCGCCTATTGCATTATATACAGGGGTCCTCACATAAACACAATTTTTTTGTTTTTGTTACGAAGAAACGAAAAAAAGGATAGTACAATGGCAAAGGCAACGTTACTTAAATTAAACAAAGCGCTGCCAATTCCATTGCATACACCCGTTTTTATCAAAATAAAAATAAAAACAAAAATAAAATAAGTAAAAAACAAAAATTACGGAAATAAAAATTTTTCAATTAAGGATACCCTAATATAATGCACGGCACATAGCACAATTCCTTTTTACTTTTCGAAGTAAGAAGTTTAAATAGTAAACAAAAAGGAAAAGAACAAAAAAAATTTTCTAACAAAAAAAAAAAAAACAAAACAAAGGAGAAATTTAGGATTGCTCGGTTCACCCTAATTTAACATATTGCAATCAATGCAATTTAGCTTTGCTTTTCGAAGCAAAAACCTCAACACAAAAAAAACCACTCAAAAATTTTCTTTTTTTTACAATAAAAAAAATTCACTGCACACCCTACTACATATGTATGTTGTCACTCCACGATCGCATAATTTTATTGCGGATCGTTGCAAAAAAAAAAACAAAAAAAAAAACACAATCACACACTTTTCACTATGCCAGTTACTCTGCTTTGGTGGAGGTTTTTTTTTGCTTGACCTTTCATAGGTCTTCATTATCATATCTTTTTTCCTCTCTTTTTTGTTGCAATATATATACACATATGTATATTTTGTTTCACAAAACACTTCACTAACGACAAATTAACAACGGAAAAGTTAAATGCCCGCGATTTACATTACTCGCCCGCACACGCACTAATTAAAATTACAATTTTAAGAAAAAATTCACTCCCGCACGTTTTTCTTTTTGTTTTCGTTTCATTAATTAATCCGGAACTGAAGTTAGTGAAATATGCAATATATCGATATTGCAAACAATCGATTCACTAGTACGGTAGCATAAGGGTGTTGACACATCATCAATTATCCGTAAGGCTACATGCGTCACATACGGAAAAGCATGACGTAGACATTTACATTTTTGAGAAACTAGTTAGTAATCAAAAATAAATGCTATAAATGCTGGGAAATATATAAATTAGACATTGTTTGAGAAAATCTTTCCTGCTAATGTTTGGTTTGGCGTTGTTTCTGTCTTGGGGGTCCGAGGGCATCATTTGCAAAACAAATGAATATGAATTACATTACAATATAATAGAGCTATCGCGTATTCATGTATCGCATACATTACCGCGCTTCCACCAACAACCCCCTTATGAGGTGAAGTTCACATTTACTTTACCAGAATTGCTCGCCAACCGAAACATGCTCACTACGTCGACAAAATTAGAACAAATTATTTTCCTTTTCAGAAAAATGACGCGATTCACTGCAATTCGTAAAACAGCTGAGGCAAAGGGGTTCTCTTTGGCCTGTCGATTGTGCGAAAAGAAGCACCCACTCAGGGCGTGTCCTGTCTTCCGCGGTAGCACACCGGAAAAAAGGTGGTATTTTGTAATAAAAAAAAAACTATTGCACCAACTGTCTGTCGCCTCTGCATAGCGCAGCACACTGCACACATGAGGGACGGTGCAATAAGTGCAAGGACGACCACCACACCATGCTGCATATCGCGGAAGCTCAGGACACGACGCGTCGGCAACGAAACACGTGGCATCGCGGGCCACTGAGAACCACCGTAGAGGATAGCGACACCCTCTCATTAAACGCGTCCGAGGTCGAAACGGAGTCCTCTGGAGCGGAAACGTCTGCTTTCCGCCCAGATGCAGCTCGCGGAGTGGAATCATCTGCATTCCACCCGCCCTCTACGAGCGGATTCGAAATGAAAACTTTCCAACCGCGCCGTTTTCGACCTCTACTCAGGCACGAGGTGATCGCTAGCGGATTGGAAATGAAAACTTTCCAACCGCATAGGAGCAGCCAGAATAGAAGAAAAAAACGACGTGTGCAGCATGCACAACACAATAATAAAAAATGGAGAGTGGACTCATCCGCATTCCACCTCCATCCAACGAGTGCTTTCCGGGCTGGGACGGTTGTCAGCCCACGTGCGCCGCCACAGCTGATCCAGTGCCTCACGTCGGTTGCACCCACGGCCGTTGTTAAGATTGAGTCCGGTGGGCGCTTGCACCTGGTTCGAGCTTTACTTGATCCATGCGCTGCAACGTCCATCATCGCGGATGAGCTCATCCGCCGGCTCGGCCTTGATGTGACGGTTCTGGGGGATCGGCGTGGGTGCTTCATCAAGCTGCGGGGCAAGCATGGGCAGACGGCAACCGTCACCACTTATGCCGTGGCGTTGCCTCATTTCCGGAGGCAAACCCCACTAACAAGCCTGGGTGCAACGGTAGCCACGCCATATGCCAACATCAGGCTCGCAGACCCACGGTTCTACGTCGCCGACCCAGTCCGATTGGTGCTCGGTGCCGACGTGGTCCCAAAGGTTATGCTGGGTACCATACCAGCCGGAACTTTGGGGCCCCTGTTGGCACAGAACACCATCTTTGGCTGGGTATTGTCTGGCGCCTGTTAAATTCATATTTTTATCAAAGAGTAATTTTACATACTTTTTTTATATATATACTTACACACATAAAATATATATGCCTACATACTTATACATAAAATGGATTTTTTAAATATTTTTCATACTTGGTTTTTGAAACCTTGGAATAATTGTAAAGTTATTCATAAAATGAACTTCCTTTATATACAAATGTTCTTTTTTTTACGAAATAGTAAATTTAACTATGTTTTATACCTACCCACATACATGAAACTTGAAAATAAATGTGCCACTGAATTAGAACCATGTGTACCTTCATTTATTATTTTGCAATTTTCTCCTTTAGGTGGCTCAAGTGGAACTAGTTTAAGCTTAATTTAAGCAAGTTCTGCGAACCAGCGGCGGGATATGTCCGAATACATTTTGCGTTTCGCAAGGGGGGCGGCATGTTTAGGCCAACAGCCCAAACTCTAAAACATATTGGGTCGCCCTCGCATTCGCTTTATATTTCTTAACAGAGCCAGTCGAACCGTTTATGTTAACTATGCAAATAAACATCGCAGGAATAAATAAACAGTTCGACTGGCAAGCGGGTTTAACAAATTCTGTTATTTGCTGCTTGGATTTTTTAACATCACCGTGTACGGACGTATCCCACCAGCGATTCCAGAATCATCAAAAAAAAGGTAATCTAAAAGTATATGTATTAATTAAATACTGTCCTTAATCTTTAGTTCAAATAAAGATACTATATTTAAATTAAAATACTAATACCACTTTTTTCCTTTTTTTGCTCTATATCTTGACCGGCACCATCCCTGAGCTGTGGCCCGGCCAAGACAGCCTCACTATTCTGAATGCCTCTTGCATTCTGTCAGATTTCTCTTCTGCCGTTGTGGTAGCGGTGCCCGTTCCCAGGTTGACCTCGTCAAACAATGCCCCTGGTAGTCGCGGTTCCCGTCCTTGTACGAGGAAGGCTGGACTGTATCCTGTGGACGCGGTCACACTGGTGTTGATGGCCAGCTCGATTTCTGGGAGACGGTCGTCCCATCTGTTGTGCTGTGATCTGGTGAGTTGTGCTATGATTCTCTTGATTGTCCTGTTCGCCCGTTCCGTCGGGTTTTCTTGCGGGGTGTAGGGCGCCGTGAATAGTTGTCGTATCCCCATTTCCCTGAGGTAACGCTGCCACATTGTGCTGGTGAACTGGACGCCGTTGTCCGATATCAGTATCTTGGGAGCACCAAATCTTGCGAGGATGCGTTCTCTGAACGCACGGCGTAGGCCTTCTGCTGTCGCACGCCTCATGGGGACCAGTTCCACCCATTTGCTGAAGCGGTCGAAAAATACTAGTAGCATCGTGTTCCCGTGTGTGGATCGTGGGAATGGTCCAACGAAATCGACGCATACCGTGGCGAATGGTTCTTGGGCCACTTGTGTCATCTTTCCGGCCGGCTTTTGCTGTGTTTCCTTGTACTTCTGGCAAGACTCGCACTGTCGTACGTATCGACTGATGTCCCGAAACATGCCGGGCCAGTAGTACCGGTTGGCAATCCGCGCTACTGTTCCGCGGATGCCCATGTATCCAGCGCTTGGTATATTGTGATTTTCTTCTAATACTCGTTGTCGCAGTGGTGTGGGTACACAAAGTTTCCAAGGTACCGCTTCCTCATCTTGTGACCGGCAGGGAATATGGCGGTACAGTTGCCCATCTTGTATCATGTAGTCAGAATATTTCTCGGGGTTAGCGCGCACTTCATTCACGCGCTTGTGCCACCACTTGCATGGTTTATCTGTTGTCGTTGCCAGTCGTAGGGTCTCCAGTGGCTGTCGTGATAGTGCATCCGCTACCAGGTTCAGCTTTCCTTTCCTGTACTCTATGTCGAAGGTGTGCTGCTGTAGTTCTAAGGCCCATCGTGCTATACGGCCGGAGGGGCTTTCGATGGAGTTTAGCCACTTTAGAGACATATGGTCCGTGATTACCCTGAATCGGTACCCTTCCAAGTATGGCCTCATCTTGCGTATTCCCCAGACGATCGCGAGGCATTCCTTCTCGGTAGGCGAGTAGTTGGTTTCCGCCTTGTTGAGTTTCCTGCTGGCGTAGGCGATCACGCGTTCCCCGCCTTCCAAATCCTGTGTCAATACGGCGCCTAGCCCGAAATTGCTTGCGTCCGTTTGCAAGGTGAAGGTCTTGGTGAAGTCCGGACAGGCAAGTATCGGTGTTTCCGTTAGTTTTTGCTTTAAGACCTCGAAGGCTTCCTGTTATTCGGCTCACCACTTCCAGTGTTTGCCCTTTTTCAGCAGGGTTGTGAGTGGCTGGTGGTCGCGAAGTCGGGCACGAATCATCGGTACCAAGATGCTATACCGAGATATTGACGCACCTCTTTCTCGTTCGTTGGTTCGTGGTTTCAGGTCTTTGATGGCTGCAACTCTCTCGGGGTCGGTGTGAATTCCCCTGTCGCTTACTACGTGTCCTAGGTATCGAATTTCTTTCTTGAAAAACTCGCGATTCTCCGGATTTATTCTGAGGTTGGCGCACTGTAGTTGTAGCATCACTTCTTTCAGGTTGCGAATGTGCTCCTCCAAGGTGGATCCTATGATGATTATGTCATCGAGGTAAGCGAAAGCGTAGGGTTCCATCTCCGGTCCAATAACCTGATCTAGTGCTCTTTGAAAAGTTGCTGGTGCGGAGTGTAGGCCGAACGGCATAACGCGCCACTGGAATAGCCCGCGTCCCGGTACTGTGAAAGCTGTGTAGGGCCGGCTCTTGGGCTCCAGTGGTATTTGCCAGTAGCCGTTCTTTAAGTCCAAGCTGCTGATGTACTTCGCTCGTCGTAGTTTGTCCAGGATGTGTTGTATTCTGGGTAAGGGGTATGCGTCGGGTACAGATCGGGCGTTGAGCTGCCGATAGTCCACGCATAACCTCCACTTCCCGTTTTTCTTCTTGGCCAGTACGATCGGTGCGCTGTGTGGGCTACAAGATGGCTCGATGCATCCTTTCTGGAGCAATTCGTCAACTTCGCTGTTGATGATTGCCTGCATGGCTGGGTTGCGTGGGAAGTAACGTTGCTTGATGGGGCGTTCGTCCATCAGGACAATCTTGTGCTCGGCTATTGTCGTCACTCCACTCATGCTCTCGAATTTTCGGAGTTCCTTTGCTAGAAAACCGCGCACTCGTTCCGCTTCTTCTTGTATGCCGTCGTCGTTGTTTTGCATAATGCCGTCGTGCTTGAAGTTACTGCTGCTCGGTGCTGTTGTACTCTGAATGGTTCCAGATGAGGCTCCGGGGGTGCGTACCCGGCGTTATCCGTTCTTGATGATGTTGAATTCTGAATAGTCCCAGGGCTGTCGTACCTGGCGATATCCGTTCTGGCTGATGGTGTACTTTGGATAGTCCCAGGGCTGTCGTACCTGGCGATATCCGTTCTTGATGATGTTGAATTTTGAATAGTCCCAGGGCTGTCGTACCTGGCGATATCCGTTCTGGCTGATGGTGTACTTTGAATAGTCCCAGGGCTGTCGTACCTGGCGATATCCGTTCTTGATGATGTTGAATTTTGAATAGTCCCAGGGCTGTCGTACCTGGCGATATCCGTTCTGGCTGATGGTATACCTTGAATAGTCCCAGGGCTGTCGTACCTGGCGATATCCTTTCTGGCTGATGGTTTACTTTGAATAGTCCAAGGGCTGTCGTACCTAGCGATATCCTTTCTTGATGATATTG